>NC_133574.1:12606750-13209500 GCF_048773025.1 Camelus bactrianus
CTCACTGAGGTCACATTTATCTTTGCTTTCTTGAAAGTACCCACCAAAACCCACAACGCACTCTAGATCCCTGAGTTCTGTGAGAGCCATCATCCGTAGCCCTATCCATCTTTTTCCGCTGCCTCTGCTAGCTCAGATTTGGCAGCTCGGATCTTGGTCTCAGATTCAATTGTGGGGATATTTTGAGCTGATTTCTTTGAGTTCTGTCAGCCAAGCATCTGCTGTGCACTCTGCTAATACTCAGTGCATCACCTTCAATCCCATGCCTGCTGCCCGCTTGAGAGATTGCTTCCAAGGATAACAGAGTTACACCTTTGATTCTCCATTACCACAGGTCCGACCCTGCACTCTTTTCCATTCTCTCCTTTACCTTTTCCTGCTTCCAGGTTTTCTGAGGCCTCATCCTGTCTTTGAAAATAACAGACCACTCTTCCGCAAGTGTCCTGTGCCAAGGGCAGGGTGATTGTATTTTTACAAAGTTTTGTGTATGGGAGCAAGTGAGAGCAGTTTGCACTGCTTCTCTTCCTACTGGGCATCGATAAATCAACACTTTCAACAAATAATTCACAGAAATTGGATATTAGTTTAGCTCCGTTTTCTTTACAGCCATGTTCGGAGGGTTTGTCCGAAGACACCAGCTTTGACATTATGTTGATAAGGCAGTTGCAGTCTTTTAGAAGGTTAATATTATCGATTTACTTGTTGTGGGATTTATATGAAAGTGAAGATAGTTTTTGAAAATTACCAAATCAACCAAAAGCCAGACTTGACAATTTCTGTAACATTTTGTCAGCTCTAAGGAAAAAAACAGACAGTCTCAATGTAAAATAGCAGTCCAAAAGCTTGAAGGGGACATGCCAACTCTTTTCTCTTGAAGCCTCCAACAACAAAAGGAACAATGAAATAACTATTGGAACCATGAAATAACCCCCAACCTGGGTTTCCCTTGTGCATGTGGTGCCCTTTACCCCCAATGACACATACTAGGCAATGTTGGCATTTCAAGGGGTAACATTATTCTCTAGGAATATACAAGAAAAACTAAACAGAATATACATATTTAGGCTTGATTCCAAAAGCACCTAGAGGCATTTAACTATGAGAAACCTGCTGCAGATATGCTAGGCTATTGAGAACCAGGTGTTCTTCTATCAGTGCTGAGAAGGCTTAATCATACGATCATGTTGGGTAAAGGAATTTAACACAGCCAAGACTGCACCTCCAAGATATACTGAACCCGGGGAATGACGGAAGGGAAGACGGTCCACAAAACATGTGTCTTTAATGTGTTTGGCGACATTTACATTTTAGCTCACAATCTGACTTCTAATGTTTTCCTGTACTGTATTGAAAAACTGAGGCCTAATACATATTCAAGTTCATTCAAAGATTCCCCTCACTTCCCACACTCCTTTCAGCCCAAAGAATACATAAACCCAGCATTTCCTGAATCTAGGGGAAGGACATCATTTCTTTGTGTGAGCTAAGTATTCAATTCCTATATATTTCAGTCAAGAGTATTTGACCTTTATGGATTTCACTGTTGTTCACTGAGTGTGAAGGAGTAGGAACTCTGGTTCTAGTAGGGGCTTGCCCTCCTCCTACTGGATTCATTGCAGCTCAGGTTCTGATCCTTTGAAATGGATGCCTGAGTGGAGTGGAGGGAAGAGCATGTGATTGATAGCTAGGCACAAACTTGGGAATAGGCTTACCTGGGCTTGGTGCATTTCGGTCTGTATGATTCGTAAATGCCCCTTGGGATATGTGGTTTCTCACGACCTCTTCCATGAACATGAGCACTTTTATCATCTCTGCCATTTCTTCTCCTTTAGACGTCAGGAATCTTGGACCCGTTCCTGGAGCAGAGAATCGAGTAACTTTCTCAAGGGAACCTTGATTCTCCGTATGTTTCTGCCAGTATCACCGAGGTTCAGTAGGTCTCATGAATGTCTTTCGAGCCTGGTATGCTCTAGAGATGTCTCCATGCCGATATTCTCCACTGTAGAAGAACAACTTTCATCAATGTGTTCGCACATCTCCTCAATCCATGCAGCCACGTTTTCTGCCAGCTTCTCTCCGTGTCTCCCATAAAGTCGATATCAAAAGTACTGGGCAAGTCTGAAAATACCTCGGAGCCTCTCCAGTAAGCTGATGACAGGCAGATCTTCCACTGTCTGCCCTTTCAGATTCTGGAAACTGACCCGTGAACTAAGGACTCTGGGCAGCAGCAGTTTCTCGAACTTACTCAGCTTCCCGAAAAGAAGACTTAAGCCAATCCGCATATATGGCAGCAGACCCACCATCAAACTGATCCACCCACAGAATTCTGCCCAGTTACCTTGGATCCACCAGCCGCAACATTCCTCGTGGTACACAACAACATTCCACCTGGAATCCAAACGGTAACTGCCATCCCCAGTGGTTGATGCATCAAGTCAGTGTTGGGGGTGATGCTGCATTAGAGGAGAGTTTCCTAAGGGAAATGTGATTCTATCCACAAGGGTCCCATGGTCCTTTTCTCTTCCCTCTTTCCTTTTGTTCAGTTCTGTATACACAGTACAAACGGAAGGAAGAGTGTCCATGATCAGTTTATGGATTCACACCTATTTAATCTTTCTAACATTTCACAGTACACAGAGACCCACTCAAGGAATCTCATGTTTGTGTAATATCCATTCACCCAGATTACATATCCGTCTGTTGCTTTCTGCTGAAACACCCACACTCTCAGAACATGGATCCATTTGTTTCATGGGGTCAGAAATTCCTAGAAATGAAACCAATCCCAACGTGCACTTTCCTGTCTGTCTCTTTTGCTCTTAGTACAGTTTTGCAGAGCTACTTGTCTTTGTTATAGGCTTATGCCATGTCTTCTCTACGTAGGGTAGAATTTGGCATTCGTTCATCCTGTTGGAGGAATTCTAAGGCTATTTCCCGTTCTATGACCCACCCTTATTCATAACCGTCATTTGAGTTGGCTCAAGATATGCACTTCTGAATCAGTATCTATGAATAGTAATGCACGCGTCTGTTTTCTGAATACAAGTGTGTTGAGTACATGCTAACAGCGATAATAGGTCGATGCGTGCTGAATGATCCTTGACATCACTTTGAGAATTTTGTCTTGAATAATCATGGTTGTTTGGTATATGTCAGCCAACTGTAACCTTTTGGTATTTGTTGGTTTGTCTGATTGTTTGCAAACACATTAGGCCATGCATCTCTCCTTTTGCTTCAGACAGACAGTCATGTAAGCTGATTCACTTAAGATTGTGCTTAAAATCACCTATGATTTCCTACCTACCCTCTCCCATCTTTAGGATTTTGATGTCCTCCTTGCCTTCTTCTTCTTACTTCTTTGCAACTCAGGCTCTTCTTGCATTTGCTATAATGGTTTTGTTATTTCCATTTCATCTTGCTACTTTTCTACTCAGGGTAAGATTCTCAATTTTTGTTTTAGGATCAGTCTCAAACTGCTGAATTCTTTTCAGGTTTGCCCGTCAGTGAATTTCCCTAGCTCTGCCGTTGTTATAAACGGCGGTCATTTGCCATAGGCTACCCTAGATTGCAGCTTTTTCTCATTCAGGATATGGTCTATGTCCTGGCACTCCTCCCAGTGCTGCAAAATTTCTGCCGAGATATCAGCTGAAACCCCTCTGGAGGTTCTGTTGTGACTAAGTTGCTTTCCTCGAGGTGCATTTTACAACACTGGGATGATCATGAAATTTGTTTATTTGAATTCTACAGCTGCTTGTTGTTCTATTGGTATTCCACCTCTTTTGGACGCTGTTTACTTCCTGAATTCGTATTGACGATACTTTCTTGGCTTTCAGTAAGTTTCATTGTGATTATTCCACAAATGCCTTTTCAGAATTTATTATTTTATCTCTTGCTTTTCCATTTGGGAATCCTATGAGTCCTATTCTTACCTGCTTCTTCTTAATCCAGGAGTCAACAGTGATGTTAGCGTTGGTTTGCACTTGCTTTTCTGTGTCTTCTTGTGATGGAGGGATTTCTGTTCCCCTGCCCTCACAGTCTTTCACGAGTCCCTCTGCATTATGTAGTCTGCTTAGGATTGACTTTAGCCCAGTTTTTATCTCATCTATTGAGTTTTCTAATACTATTGGGTTCTTCTTTAGAGTTTCTCTTCCCCTTTCCTGGTATTCTGCTTTTTGTGATTCTGAGGCACTGTGGTTCATCATTGTTTTCCTCACCTCCATTTTCAGAGCTTGCTCTGTTATGGTTTTGCCTTCAAGTTGTTTGAAAACTTATTATTTGGGCCTTCAATCTCTTTGGAACTGAAAATGGTACTTCCTGTTTCTTTTACTATACTTCTTTTACTCTACAGGTCAGGTAATATCATGTATCTAATATAGACATTTAGGGCTTGGTTAAGTGCAAACTTTTGACTCTTTGGTGTACGCAATTCCATGGTATTTCTGTGAGGACAATTTTCTCTAGACCTTGATGCCATGCCCTGTTCCTGTGTGTGTTGTCTGGTATATCTCTAAATCCTGGTGTTGCCTTTGTTGTGATGAACACATCATACTGTTTCAGTTAGTAGAACCTCATTTTTATTACACTAATCTCACAATTCTGAAAGGGCACAGGGCACTTCATCTAGTGGAAATGAGGCTTCTATATATTTTCGGCTGTGCATTCTTCTGTATGACATTTTGATGTATCTCCAAAGCAGCCAACAAAGAGTACGCTTATACTTTCTAATTCCATGGGAATGTCCCAATGTTACCAGTTCTTCCCAGAGCTTCTCTGTCTACAGAAATACCAGTGGAAGCATATGTATGGATGTCATACTTCAGGGCCTGCTGGGATGATCCCGCAGACCGACCTATATGTCCTCGTTGCAGTAACCTGTCAGTGCCGTCCAAAATGTAGCATCTGCATTTGGGTGATAATGCTGTAAGAAATGCTTCATCTTCTCATGCTGTGGACTTTGACCACTCTTCCTAGTTCTCTCATGCTTGAGTCATGCTTTCACGAAGGCAACCACAGAGCTGTTCCGCATCCTCTGCCTTAAACCAGACTGTAATCCAAATCCAGGTTAAGAACGTAGCGGATCCTAAATCTTTTAATACTGATTTCAAACCCAACGCCCCCTGGAACACTCAGACCAGATGCATGATTCCTCTGATTGAGCCCCAAAGGTGCTCTATTGTCAAAATATCAAATTGGTCCCTGGACCTGCAGATGCAGTGGATGTGGCCATAGGACATATCGATAAATTCAACCTCACGAGCCAGTGCGGTTGCTGTCTCACTGAGGTCACATTTATCTTTGCTTTCTTGAAAGTACCCACCAAAACCCACAACGCACTCTAGATCCCTGAGTTCTGTGAGAGCCATCATCCGTAGCCCTATCCATCTTTTTCCGCTGCCTCTGCTAGCTCAGATTTGGCAGCTCGGATCTTGGTCTCAGATTCAATTGTGGGGATATTTTGAGCTGATTTCTTTGAGTTCTGTCAGCCAAGCATCTGCTGTGCACTCTGCTAATACTCAGTGCATCACCTTCAATCCCATGCCTGCTGCCCGCTTGAGAGATTGCTTCCAAGGATAACAGAGTTACACCTTTGATTCTCCATTACCACAGGTCCGACCCTGCACTCTTTTCCATTCTCTCCTTTACCTTTTCCTGCTTCCAGGTTTTCTGAGGCCTCATCCTGTCTTTGAAAATAACAGACCACTCTTCCGCAAGTGTCCTGTGCCAAGGGCAGGGTGATTGTATTTTTACAAAGTTTTGTGTATGGGAGCAAGTGAGAGCAGTTTGCACTGCTTCTCTTCCTACTGGGCATCGATAAATCAACACTTTCAACAAATAATTCACAGAAATTGGATATTAGTTTAGCTCCGTTTTCTTTACAGCCATGTTCGGAGGGTTTGTCCGAAGACACCAGCTTTGACATTATGTTGATAAGGCAGTTGCAGTCTTTTAGAAGGTTAATATTATCGATTTACTTGTTGTGGGATTTATATGAAAGTGAAGATAGTTTTTGAAAATTACCAAATCAACCAAAAGCCAGACTTGACAATTTCTGTAACATTTTGTCAGCTCTAAGGAAAAAAACAGACAGTCTCAATGTAAAATAGCAGTCCAAAAGCTTGAAGGGGACATGCCAACTCTTTTCTCTTGAAGCCTCCAACAACAAAAGGAACAATGAAATACCTATTGGAACCATGAAATAACCCCAAACCTGGGTTTCCCTTGTGCATGTGGTGCCCTTTACCCCCAATGACACATACTAGGCAATGTTGGCATTTCAAGGGGTAACATTATTCTCTAGGAATATACAAGAAAAACTAAACAGAATATACACATTTAGGCTTGATTCCAAAAGCACCTAGAGGCATTTAACTATGAGAAACCTGCTGCAGATATGCTAGGCTATTGAGAACCAGGTGTTCTTCTATCAGTGCTGAGAAGGCTTAATCATACGATCATGTTGGGTAAAGGAATTTAACACAGCCAAGACTGCACCTCCAAGATATACTGAACCCGGGGAATGACGGAAGGGAAGACAGTCCACAAAACATGTGTCTTTAATGTGTTTGGCGACATTTACATTTTAGCTCACAATCTGACTTCTAATGTTTTCCTGTACTGTATTGAAAAACTGAGGCCTAATACATATTCAAGTTCATTCAAAGATTCCCCTCACTTCCCACACTCCTTTCAGCCCAAAGAATACATAAACCCAGCATTTCCTGAATCTAGGGGAAGGACATCATTTCTTTGTGTGAGCTAAGTATTCAATTCCTATATATTTCAGTCAAGAGTATTTGACCTTTATGGATTTCACTGTTGTTCACTGAGTGTGAAGGAGTAGGAACTCTGGTTCTAGTAGGGGCTTGCCCTCCTCCTACTGGATTCATTGCAGCTCAGGTTCTGATCCTTTGAAATGGATGCCTGAGTGGAGTGGAGGGAAGAGCATGTGATTGATAGCTAGGCACAAACTTGGGAATAGGCTTACCTGGGCTTGGTGCATTTCGGTCTGTATGATTCGTAAATGCCCCTTGGGATGTGTGGTTTCTCACGACCTCTTCCATGAACATGAGCACTTTTATCATCTCTGCCTTCTCTTCTCTTTTAGACGTCAGGAATCTTGGACCCGTTCCTGGAGCAGAGAATCGAGTAACTTTCTCAAGGGAACCTTGATTCTCCGTATGTTTCTGCCAGTATCACCGAGGTTCAGTAGGTCTCATGAATATCTTTCGAGCCTGGTATACTCTAGAGATGTCTCCATGACGATATTCTCCACTGTAGAAGAACAACTTTCATCAATGTGTTCGCACATCTCCTCAATCCATGCAGCCACGTTTTCTGCCAGCTTCTCTCCGTGTCTCCCATAAAGTCGATATCGAAAGTACTGGGCAAGTCTGAAAATACCTCGGAGCCTCTCCAGTAAGCTGATGACAGGCAGATCTTCCACTGTCTGCCCTTTCAGATTCTGGAAACTGACCCGTGAACTAAGGATTCTGGGCAGCAGCAGTTTCTCGAACTTACTCAGCTTCCCGAAATGAAGACTTAAGCCAATCCGCACATATGGCAGCAGACCCACCATCAAACTGATCCACCCACAGAATTCTGACCAGTTACCTTGGATCCACCAGCCGCAACATTCCTCGTGGTACACAACAACATTCCACCTGGAATCCAAACGATAACTGCCATCCCCAGTGGTTGATGCATCAAGTCAATGTTGGGGGTGATGCTGCTTTAGAGGAGAGTTTCCTAAGGGAAATGTGATTCTATCCACAAGGGTCCCATGGTCCTTTTCTCTTCCCTCTTTCCTTTTGTTCAGTTCTGTATACACAGTACAAACGGAAGGAAGAGTGTCCATGATCAGTTTATGGATTCACACCTATTTAATCTTTCTAAAATTTCACAGTACACAGAGACCCACTCAAGGAAACTCATGTTTGTGTAATATCCATTCACCCAGATTACATATCCGTCTGTTGCTTTCTGCTGAAACACCCACACTCTCAGAACATGGATCCATTTTTTCATGGGGTCAGAAATTCCTAGAAATAAAACCAATCCCAACGTGCATTTTCCTGTCTGTCTCTTTTGCTCTTAGTACAGTTTTGCAGAGCTACTTGTCTTTGTTATAGGCTTATGCCATGTCTTCTCTACGTAGGGTAGAATTTGGCATTCGTTCTTCCTGTTGGAGGAATTCTAAGTCTTTATCCCGTTCTATGACCCACCCTTATTCAAAACCGTCATTTGAGTTGGCTCAAGATATGCACATCTGGATCAGTATCTATGAATAGTAATGCACGCGTCTGTTTTCTGAATACAAGTGTGTTGAGTACATGCTAACAGCGATAATAGGTCGATGCGTGCTGAATGATCCTTGACATCACTTTGAGAATTTTGTCTTGAATAATCATGGTTGTTTGGTATATGTCAGCCAACTGTAACCTTTTGGTATTTGTTGGTTTGTCTGATTGTTTGCAAACACATTAGGCCATGCATCTCTCCTTTTGCTTCAGACAGACAGTCATGTAAGCTGATTCACTTAAGATTGTGCTTAAAATCACCTATGATTTCCTGCTACCCTCTCCCATCTTTAGGATTTTGATGTCCTCCTTGCCTTCTTCTTCTTATTTCTTTGCAACTCAGGCTCTTCTTGCATTTGCTATAATGGTTTTGTTATTTCCATTTCATCTTGCTACTTTTCTACTCAGGGTAAGATTCTCAATTTTTGTTTTAGGATCAGTCTCAAACTGCTGAATTCTTTTCAGGTTTGCCGGTCAGTGAATTTCCCTAGCTCTGCCGTTGTTATAAACGGCGGTCATTTGGCATAGGCTACCCTAGATTGCAGCTTTTTCTCATTCAGGATATGGTCTATGTCCTGGCACTCCTCCCAGTGCTGCAAAATTTCTGCCGAGATATCAGCTGAAACCCCTCTGGAGGTTCTGTTGTGACTAAGTTGCTTTCCTCGAGGTGCATTTTACAACACTGGGATGATCATGAAATTTGTTTATTTGAATTCTACAGCTGCTTGTTGTTCTATTGGTATTCCACCTCTTTTGGACGCTGTTTACTTCCTGAATTCGTATTGACGATACTTTCTTGGCTTTCAGTAAGTTTCATTGTGATTATTCCACAAATTCCTTTTCAGAATTTATTACTTTATCTCTTGCTTTTCCATTTGGGAATCCTATGAGTCCTATTCTTACCTGCTTCTTCTTAACCCAGGAGTCAACAGTGATGTTAGCATTGGTTTACACTTGCTTTTCTGTGTCTTCTTGTGATGGAGGGATTTCTGTTCCCCTGTCCTCACAGTCATTCACGAGTCCCTCTGCATTATGTAGTCTGCTTAGGATTGACTTTAGCCCAGTTTTTATCTCATCTATTGAGTTTTCTAATACTATTGATTTCTTCTTTCGAGTTTCCCTTCCCCTTTCCTGGTATTCTGCCTTTTGTGATTCTGAGGCACTGTGGTTCATCAGTGTTTTCCTCACCTCCATTTTCAGAGCTTGCTCTGTTATGGTTTTGCCTTCAAGTTGTTTGAAAACTTATTATTTGGGCCTTCAATCTCTTTGGAACTGAAAATGGTACTTCCTGTTTCTTTTACTATACTTCTTTTACTCTACAGGTCAGGTAATATCATGTATCTAATATAGACATTTAGGGCTTGGTTAAGTGCAAACTTTAGACACATTGGTGTACGCAATTCCATGGTATTTCTGTGAGGACAATTTTCTCTAGACCTTGATGCCATGCCCTGTTCCTGTGTGTGTTGTCTGGTATACCTCTAAATCCTGGTGTTGCCTTTGTTGTGATGAACACATCATACTGTTTCAGTTAGTAGAACCTCATTTTTATTACACTAATCTCACAATTCTGAAAGGGCACAGGGCACTTCCTCTAGTGGAAATGAGGCTTCTATATGTTTTCGGCTCTGCATTCTTCTGTATGACATTTTGAAGTGTCTCCAAAGCAGCCAACAAAGACTGCGCTTATACTTTCTAATTCCATGTGAATGTCCCAATGTTACCAGTTCTTCCCAGAGCTTCTCTGTCTACAGAAACACCAGTGGAAGCATATGTATGGATGTCATACTTCAGGGCATGCTGGGATGATCCCGCAGACTGACCAATGTTTCCTCAGTGCAGTACCCTGTCAGTGCGGTCCAAAATGTAGCATCTGCATTTGGGAGATAATGCTGTAAGAAATGCTTCATCTTCTCATGCTGTGGACTTTGACCACTCTTCCTAGTTCTCTCATGCTTGAGTCATGCGTTCACGAAGGCAACCACAGAGCTGTTCCGCATCCTCTGCCTGAAACCAGACTGTAATCCAAATCCAGGTTAAGAACGTAGCGGATCCTAAATCTTTTAATACTGATTTCAAACCCAACGCCCCCTGGAACACTCAGACCAGATGCATGATTCCTCTGATTGAGCCCCACAGGTGCTCTATTGTCAAAATGTCAAATTGGACCCTGGACCTGCAGATGCAGTGGATGTGACCATAGGACATATCGATAAATTCAACCTCACGAGCCAGTGTGGTTGCTGTTACACTGAGGTCACATTTATCTTTGCTTTCTTGAAAGTACCCACCAAAACACACAATGCACTCTAGATCCCTGAGTTCTGTGAGAGCCATCATCCGTAGCCCTATCCATCTTTTTCCGCTGCCTCTACTAGCTCAGATTTGGCAGCTCGGATCTTGGTCTCAGATTCAATTGTGGGGATATTTTGAGCTGATTTCTTTGAGTTCTGTCAGCCAAGCATCTGCTGTGCACTCTGCTAATACTCAGTGCATCACCTTCAATCCCATGCCTGCTGCCCGCTTGAGAGATTGCTTCCAAGGATAACAGAGTTACACCTTTGATTCTCCATTACCACAGGTCCGACCCTGCACTCTTTTCCATTCTCTCCTTTACCTTTTCCTGCTTCCAGGTTTTCTGAGGCCTCATCCTGTCTTTGAAAATAACAGACCACTCTTCCACAAGTGTCCTGTGCCAAGGGCAGGGTGATTGTATTTTTACAAAGTTTTGTGTATGGGAGCAAGTGAGAGCAGTTTGCACTGCTTCTCTTCCTACTGGGCATCGATAAATCAACACTTTCAACAAATAATTCACAGAAATTGGATATTAGTTTAGCTCCGTTTTCTTTACAGCCATGTTCGGAGGGTTTGTCCGAAGACACCAGCTTTGACATTATGTTGATAAGGCAGTTGCAGTCTTTTAGAAGGTTAATATTATCGATTTACTTGTTGTGGGATTTATATGAAAGTGAAGATAGTTTTTGAAAATTACCAAATCAACCAAAAGCCAGACTTGACAATTTCTGTAACATTTTGTCAGCTCTAAGGAAAAAAACAGACAGTCTCAATGTAAAATAGCAGTCCAAAAGCTTGAAGGGGACATGCCAACCCTTTTCTCTTGAAGCCTCCAACAACAAAAGGAACAATGAAATACCTATTGGAACCATGAAATAACCCCCAACCTGGGTTTCCCTTGTGCATGTGGTGCCCTTTACCCCCAATGGCACATACTAGGCAATGTTGGCATTTCAAGGGGTAACATTATTCTCTAGGAATATACAAGAAAAACTAAACAGAATATACACATTTAGGCTTGATTCCAAATGCACCTAGAGGCATTTAACTATGAGAAACCTGCTGCAGCTATGCTAGGCTATTGAGAACCAGCTGTTCTTCTATCAGTGCTGAGAAGGCTTAATCATACGATCATGTTGGGTAAAGGAATTTAACACAGCCAAGACTGCACCTCCAAGATATACTGAACCCGGGGAATGACGGAAGGGAAGACGGTCCACAAAACATGTGTCTTTAATGTGTTTGGCGACATTTACATTTTAGCTCACAATCTGACTTCTAATGTTTTCCTGTACTGTATTGAAAAACTGAGGCCTAATACATATTCAAGTTCATTCAAAGATTCCCCTCACTTCTCACACTCCTTTCAGCCCAAAGAATACATAAACCCAGCATTTCCTGAATCTAGGGGAAGGACATCATTTCTTTGTGTGAGCTAAGTATTCAATTCCTATATATTTCAGTCAAGAGTATTTGACCTTTATGGATTTCACTGTTGTTCACTGAGTGTGAAGGAGTAGGAACTCTGGTTCTAGTAGGGGCTTGCCCTCCTCCTACTGGATTCATTGCAGCTCAGGTTCTGATCCTTTGAAATGGATGCCTGAGTGCAGTGGAGGGAAGAGCATGTGATTGATAGCTAGACACAAACTTGTGAATAGGCTTACCTGGGCTTGGTGCATTTCGGTCTGTATGATTCGTAAATGCCCCTTGGGATATGTGGTTTCTCACGACCTCTTCCATGAACATGAGCACTTTTATCATCTCTGCCATCTCTTCTCTTTTAGACGTCAGGAATCTTGGACCCGTTCCTGGAGCAGAGAATCGAGTAACTTTCTCAAGGGAACCTTGATTCTACGTATGTTTCTGCCAGTATCACCGAGGTTCAGTAGGTCTCATGAATGTCTTTCGAGCCTGGTATGCTCTAGAGATGTCTCCATGCCGATATTCTCCACTGTAGAAGAACAACTTTCATCAATGTGTTCGCACATCTCCTCAATCCATGCAGCCACGTTTTCTGCCAGCTTCTCTCCGTGTCTCCCATAAAGTCGATATCAAAAGTACTGGGCAAGTCTGAAAATACCTCGGAGCCTCTCCAGTAAGCTGATGACAGGCAGATCTTCCACTGTCTGCCCTTTCAGATTCTGGAAACTGACCCGTGAACTAAGGACTCTGGGCAGCAGCAGTTTCTCGAACTTACTCAGCTTCCCGAAAAGAAGACTTAAGCCAATCCGCATATATGGCAGCAGACCCACCATCAAACTGATCCACCCACAGAATTCTGCCCAGTTACCTTGGATCCACCAGCCGCAACATTCCTCGTGGTACACAACAACATTCCACCTGGAATCCAAACGGTAACTGCCATCCCCAGTGGTTGATGCATCAAGTCAGTGTTGGGGGTGATGCTGCATTAGAGGAGAGTTTCCTAAGGGAAATGTGATTCTATCCACAAGGGTCCCATGGTCCTTTTCTCTTCCCTCTTTCCTTTTGTTCAGTTCTGTATACACAGTACAAACGGAAGGAAGAGTGTCCATGATCAGTTTATGGATTCACACCTATTTAATCTTTCTAACATTTCACAGTACACAGAGACCCACTCAAGGAATCTCATGTTTGTGTAATATCCATTCACCCAGATTACATATCCGTCTGTTGCTTTCTGCTGAAACACCCACACTCTCAGAACATGGATCCATTTGTTTCATGGGGTCAGAAATTCCTAGAAATGAAACCAATCCCAACGTGCACTTTCCTGTCTGTCTCTTTTGCTCTTAGTACAGTTTTGCAGAGCTACTTGTCTTTGTTATAGGCTTATGCCATGTCTTCTCTACGTAGGGTAGAATTTGGCATTCGTTCATCCTGTTGGAGGAATTCTAAGGCTATTTCCCGTTCTATGACCCACCCTTATTCATAACCGTCATTTGAGTTGGCTCAAGATATGCACTTCTGAATCAGTATCTATGAATAGTAATGCACGCGTCTGTTTTCTGAATACAAGTGTGTTGAGTACATGCTAACAGCGATAATAGGTCGATGCGTGCTGAATGATCCTTGACATCACTTTGAGAATTTTGTCTTGAATAATCATGGTTGTTTGGTATATGTCAGCCAACTGTAACCTTTTGGTATTTGTTGGTTTGTCTGATTGTTTGCAAACACATTAGGCCATGCATCTCTCCTTTTGCTTCAGACAGACAGTCATGTAAGCTGATTCACTTAAGATTGTGCTTAAAATCACCTATGATTTCCTGCTACCCTCTCCCATCTTTAGGATTTTGATGTCCTCCTTGCCTTCTTCTTCTTACTTCTTTGCAACTCAGGCTCTTCTTGCATTTGCTATAATGGTTTTGTTATTTCCATTTCATCTTGCTACTTTTCTACTCAGGGTAAGATTCTCAATTTTTGTTTTAGGATCAGTCTCAAACTGCTGAATTCTTTTCAGGTTTGCCCGTCAGTGAATTTCCCTAGCTCTGCCGTTGTTATAAACGGCAGTCATTTGCCATAGGCTACCCTAGATTGCAGCTTTTTCTCATTCAGGATATGGTCTATGTCCTGGCACTCCTCCCAGTGCTGCAAAATTTCTGCCGAGATATCAGCTGAAACCCCTCTGGAGGTTCTGTTGTGACTAAGTTGCTTTCCTCGAGGTGCATTTTACAACACTGGGATGATCATGAAATTTGTTTATTTGAATTCTACAGCTGCTTGTTGTTCTATTTGTATTCCACCTCTTTTGGACGCTGTTTACTTCCTGAATTCGTATTGAGGATACTTTCTTGGCTTTCAGTAAGTTTCATTGTGATTATTCCACAAATTCCTTTTCAGAATTTATTATTTTATCTCTTGCTTTTCCATTTGGGAATCCTATGAGTCCTATTCTTACCTGCTTCTTCTTAATCCAGGAGTCAACAGTGATGTTAGCGTTGGTTTGCACTTGCTTTTCTGTGTCTTCTTGTGATGGAGGGATTTCTGTTCCCCTGCCCTCACAGTCTTTCACGAGTCCCTCTGCATTATGTAGTCTGCTTAGGATTGACTTTAGCCCAGTTTTTATCTCATCTATTGAGTTTTCTAATACTATTGGGTTCTTCTTTAGAGTTTCTCTTCCCCTTTCCTGGTATTCTGCTTTTTGTGATTCTGAGGCACTGTGGTTCATCATTGTTTTCCTCACCTCCATTTTCAGAGCTTGCTCTGTTATGGTTTTGCCTTCAAGTTGTTTGAAAACTTATTATTTGGGCCTTCAATCTCTTTGGAACTGAAAATGGTACTTCCTGTTTCTTTTACTATACTTCTTTTACTCTACAGGTCAGGTAATATCATGTATCTAATATAGACATTTAGGGCTTGGTTAAGTGCAAACTTTTGACTCTTTGGTGTACGCAATTCCATGGTATTTCTGTGAGGACAATTTTCTCTAGACCTTGATGCCATGCCCTGTTCCTGTGTGTGTTGTCTGGTATATCTCTAAATCCTGGTGTTGCCTTTGTTGTGATGAACACATCATACTGTTTCAGTTAGTAGAACCTCATTTTTATTACACTAATCTCACAATTCTGAAAGGGCACAGGGCACTTCATCTAGTGGAAATGAGGCTTCTATATATTTTCGGCTGTGCATTCTTCTGTATGACATTTTGATGTATCTCCAAAGCAGCCAACAAAGAGTACGCTTATACTTTCTAATTCCATGGGAATGTCCCAATGTTACCAGTTCTTCCCAGAGCTTCTCTGTCTACAGAAATACCAGTGGAAGCATATGTATGGATGTCATACTTCAGGGCCTGCTGGGATGATCCCGCAGACCGACCTATATGTCCTCGTTGCAGTAACCTGTCAGTGCCGTCCAAAATGTAGCATCTGCATTTGGGTGATAATGCTGTAAGAAATGCTTCATCTTCTCATGCTGTGGACTTTGACCACTCTTCCTAGTTCTCTCATGCTTGAGTCATGCTTTCACGAAGGCAACCACAGAGCTGTTCCGCATCCTCTGCCTTAAACCAGACTGTAATCCAAATCCAGGTTAAGAACGTAGCGGATCCTAAATCTTTTAATACTGATTTCAAACCCAACGCCCCCTGGAACACTCAGACCAGATGCATGATTCCTCTGATTGAGCCCCAAAGGTGCTCTATTGTCAAAATATCAAATTGGTCCCTGGACCTGCAGATGCAGTGGATGTGGCCATAGGATATATCGATAAATTCAACCTCACGAGCCAGTGCGGTTGCTGTCTCACTGAGGTCACATTTATCTTTGCTTTCTTGAAAGTACCCACCAAAACCCACAACGCACTCTAGATCCCTGAGTTCTGTGAGAGCCATCATCCGTAGCCCTATCCATCTTTTTCCGCTGCCTCTGCTAGCTCAGATTTGGCAGCTCGGATCTTGGTCTCAGATTCAATTGTGGGGATATTTTGAGCTGATTTCTTTGAGTTCTGTCAGCCAAGCATCTGCTGTGCACTCTGCTAATACTCAGTGCATCACCTTCAATCCCATGCCTGCTGCCCGCTTGAGAGATTGCTTCCAAGGATAACAGAGTTACACCTTTGATTCTCCATTACCACAGGTCCGACCCTGCACTCTTTTCCATTCTCTCCTTTACCTTTTCCTGCTTCCAGGTTTTCTGAGGCCTCATCCTGTCTTTGAAAATAACAGACCACTCTTCCGCAAATGTCCTGTGCCAAGGGCAGGGTGATTGTATTTTTACAAAGTTTTGTGTATGGGAGCAAGTGAGAGCAGTTTGCACTGCTTCTCTTCCTACTGGGCATCGATAAATCAACACTTTCAACAAATAATTCACAGAAATTGGATATTAGTTTAGCTCCGTTTTCTTTACAGCCATGTTCGGAGGGTTTGTCCGAAGACACCAGCTTTGACATTATGTTGATAAGGCAGTTGCAGTCTTTTAGAAGGTTAATATTATCGATTTACTTGTTGTGGGATTTATATGAAAGTGAAGATAGTTTTTGAAAATTACCAAATCAACCAAAAGCCAGACTTGACAATTTCTGTAACATTTTGTCAGCTCTAAGGAAAAAAACAGACAGTCTCAATGTAAAATAGCAGTCCAAAAGCTTGAAGGGGACATGCCAACTCTTTTCTCTTGAAGCCTCCAACAACAAAAGGAACAATGAAATAACTATTGGAACCATGAAATAACCCCCAACCTGGGTTTCCCTTGTGCATGTGGTGCCCTTTACCCCCAATGACACATACTAGGCAATGTTGGCATTTCAAGGGGTAACATTATTCTCTAGGAATATACAAGAAAAACTAAACAGAATATACATATTTAGGCTTGATTCCAAAAGCACCTAGAGGCATTTAACTATGAGAAACCTGCTGCAGATATGCTAGGCTATTGAGAACCAGGTGTTCTTCTATCAGTGCTGAGAAGGCTTAATCATACGATCATGTTGGGTAAAGGAATTTAACACAGCCAAGACTGCACCTCCAAGATATACTGAACCCGGGGAATGACGGAAGGGAAGACGGTCCACAAAACATGTGTCTTTAATGTGTTTGGCGACATTTACATTTTAGCTCACAATCTGACTTCTAATGTTTTCCTGTACTGTATTGAAAAACTGAGGCCTAATACATATTCAAGTTCATTCAAAGATTCCCCTCACTTCCCACACTCCTTTCAGCCCAAAGAATACATAAACCCAGCATTTCCTGAATCTAGGGGAAGGACATCATTTCTTTGTGTGAGCTAAGTATTCAATTCCTATATATTTCAGTCAAGAGTATTTGACCTTTATGGATTTCACTGTTGTTCACTGAGTGTGAAGGAGTAGGAACTCTGGTTCTAGTAGGGGCTTGCCCTCCTCCTACTGGATTCATTGCAGCTCAGGTTCTGATCCTTTGAAATGGATGCCTGAGTGGAGTGGAGGGAAGAGCATGTGATTGATAGCTAGGCACAAACTTGGGAATAGGCTTACCTGGGCTTGGTGCATTTCGGTCTGTATGATTCGTAAATGCCCCTTGGGATATGTGGTTTCTCACGACCTCTTCCATGAACATGAGCACTTTTATCATCTCTGCCATTTCTTCTCCTTTAGACGTCAGGAATCTTGGACCCGTTCCTGGAGCAGAGAATCGAGTAACTTTCTCAAGGGAACCTTGATTCTCCGTATGTTTCTGCCAGTATCACCGAGGTTCAGTAGGTCTCATGAATGTCTTTCGAGCCTGGTATGCTCTAGAGATGTCTCCATGCCGATATTCTCCACTGTAGAAGAACAACTTTCATCAATGTGTTCGCACATCTCCTCAATCCATGCAGCCACGTTTTCTGCCAGCTTCTCTCCGTGTCTCCCATAAAGTCGATATCAAAAGTACTGGGCAAGTCTGAAAATACCTCGGAGCCTCTCCAGTAAGCTGATGACAGGCAGATCTTCCACTGTCTGCCCTTTCAGATTCTGGAAACTGACCCGTGAACTAAGGACTCTGGGCAGCAGCAGTTTCTCGAACTTACTCAGCTTCCCGAAAAGAAGACTTAAGCCAATCCGCATATATGGCAGCAGACCCACCATCAAACTGATCCACCCACAGAATTCTGCCCAGTTACCTTGGATCCACCAGCCGCAACATTCCTCGTGGTACACAACAACATTCCACCTGGAATCCAAACGGTAACTGCCATCCCCAGTGGTTGATGCATCAAGTCAGTGTTGGGGGTGATGCTGCATTAGAGGAGAGTTTCCTAAGGGAAATGTGATTCTATCCACAAGGGTCCCATGGTCCTTTTCTCTTCCCTCTTTCCTTTTGTTCAGTTCTGTATACACAGTACAAACGGAAGGAAGAGTGTCCATGATCAGTTTATGGATTCACACCTATTTAATCTTTCTAACATTTCACAGTACACAGAGACCCACTCAAGGAATCTCATGTTTGTGTAATATCCATTCACCCAGATTACATATCCGTCTGTTGCTTTCTGCTGAAACACCCACACTCTCAGAACATGGATCCATTTGTTTCATGGGGTCAGAAATTCCTAGAAATGAAACCAATCCCAACGTGCACTTTCCTGTCTGTCTCTTTTGCTCTTAGTACAGTTTTGCAGAGCTACTTGTCTTTGTTATAGGCTTATGCCATGTCTTCTCTACGTAGGGTAGAATTTGGCATTCGTTCATCCTGTTGGAGGAATTCTAAGGCTATTTCCCGTTCTATGACCCACCCTTATTCATAACCGTCATTTGAGTTGGCTCAAGATATGCACTTCTGAATCAGTATCTATGAATAGTAATGCACGCGTCTGTTTTCTGAATACAAGTGTGTTGAGTACATGCTAACAGCGATAATAGGTCGATGCGTGCTGAATGATCCTTGACATCACTTTGAGAATTTTGTCTTGAATAATCATGGTTGTTTGGTATATGTCAGCCAACTGTAACCTTTTGGTATTTGTTGGTTTGTCTGATTGTTTGCAAACACATTAGGCCATGCATCTCTCCTTTTGCTTCAGACAGACAGTCATGTAAGCTGATTCACTTAAGATTGTGCTTAAAATCACCTATGATTTCCTACCTACCCTCTCCCATCTTTAGGATTTTGATGTCCTCCTTGCCTTCTTCTTCTTACTTCTTTGCAACTCAGGCTCTTATTGCATTTGCTATAATGGTTTTGTTATTTCCATTTCATCTTGCTACTTTTCTACTCAGGGTAAGATTCTCAATTTTTGTTTTAGGATCAGTCTCAAACTGCTGAATTCTTTTCAGGTTTGCCCGTCAGTGAATTTCCCTAGCTCTGCCGTTGTTATAAACGGCGGTCATTTGCCATAGGCTACCCTAGATTGCAGCTTTTTCTCATTCAGGATATGGTCTATGTCCTGGCACTCCTCCCAGTGCTGCAAAATTTCTGCCGAGATATCAGCTGAAACCCCTCTGGAGGTTCTGTTGTGACTAAGTTGCTTTCCTCGAGGTGCATTTTACAACACTGGGATGATCATGAAATTTGTTTATTTGAATTCTACAGCTGCTTGTTGTTCTATTGGTATTCCACCTCTTTTGGACGCTGTTTACTTCCTGAATTCGTATTGAGGATACTTTCTTGGCTTTCAGTAAGTTTCATTGTGATTATTCCACAAATTCCTTTTCAGAATTTATTATTTTATCTCTTGCTTTTCCATTTGGGAATCCTATGAGTCCTATTCTTACCTGCTTCTTCTTAATCCAGGAGTCAACAGTGATGTTAGCGTTGGTTTGCACTTGCTTTTCTGTGTCTTCTTGTGATGGAGGGATTTCTGTTCCCCTGCCCTCACAGTCTTTCACGAGTCCCTCTGCATTATGTAGTCTGCTTAGGATTGACTTTAGCCCAGTTTTTATCTCATCTATTGAGTTTTCTAATACTATTGGGTTCTTCTTTAGAGTTTCTCTTCCCCTTTCCTGGTATTCTGCTTTTTGTGATTCTGAGGCACTGTGGTTCATCATTGTTTTCCTCACCTCCATTTTCAGAGCTTGCTCTGTTATGGTTTTGCCTTCAAGTTGTTTGAAAACTTATTATTTGGGCCTTCAATCTCTTTGGAACTGAAAATGGTACTTCCTGTTTCTTTTACTATACTTCTTTTACTCTACAGGTCAGGTAATATCATGTATCTAATATAGACATTTAGGGCTTGGTTAAGTGCAAACTTTTGACTCTTTGGTGTACGCAATTCCATGGTATTTCTGTGAGGACAATTTTCTCTAGACCTTGATGCCATGCCCTGTTCCTGTGTGTGTTGTCTGGTATATCTCTAAATCCTGGTGTTGCCTTTGTTGTGATGAACACATCATACTGTTTCAGTTAGTAGAACCTCATTTTTATTACACTAATCTCACAATTCTGAAAGGGCACAGGGCACTTCATCTAGTGGAAATGAGGCTTCTATATATTTTCGGCTGTGCATTCTTCTGTATGACATTTTGATGTATCTCCAAAGCAGCCAACAAAGAGTACGCTTATACTTTCTAATTCCATGGGAATGTCCCAATGTTACCAGTTCTTCCCAGAGCTTCTCTGTCTACAGAAATACCAGTGGAAGCATATGTATGGATGTCATACTTCAGGGCCTGCTGGGATGATCCCGCAGACCGACCTATATGTCCTCGTTGCAGTAACCTGTCAGTGCCGTCCAAAATGTAGCATCTGCATTTGGGTGATAATGCTGTAAGAAATGCTTCATCTTCTCATGCTGTGGACTTTGACCACTCTTCCTAGTTCTCTCATGCTTGAGTCATGCTTTCACGAAGGCAACCACAGAGCTGTTCCGCATCCTCTGCCTTAAACCAGACTGTAATCCAAATCCAGGTTAAGAACGTAGCGGATCCTAAATCTTTTAATACTGATTTCAAACCCAACGCCCCCTGGAACACTCAGACCAGATGCATGATTCCTCTGATTGAGCCCCAAAGGTGCTCTATTGTCAAAATATCAAATTGGTCCCTGGACCTGCAGATGCAGTGGATGTGGCCATAGGACATATCGATAAATTCAACCTCACGAGCCAGTGCGGTTGCTGTCTCACTGAGGTCACATTTATCTTTGCTTTCTTGAAAGTACCCACCAAAACCCACAACGCACTCTAGATCCCTGAGTTCTGTGAGAGCCATCATCCGTAGCCCTATCCATCTTTTTCCGCTGCCTCTGCTAGCTCAGATTTGGCAGCTCGGATCTTGGTCTCAGATTCAATTGTGGGGATATTTTGAGCTGATTTCTTTGAGTTCTGTCAGCCAAGCATCTGCTGTGCACTCTGCTAATACTCAGTGCATCACCTTCAATCCCATGCCTGCTGCCCGCTTGAGAGATTGCTTCCAAGGATAACAGAGTTACACCTTTGATTCTCCATTACCACAGGTCCGACCCTGCACTCTTTTCCATTCTCTCCTTTACCTTTTCCTGCTTCCAGGTTTTCTGAGGCCTCATCCTGTCTTTGAAAATAACAGACCACTCTTCCGCAAGTGTCCTGTGCCAAGGGCAGGGTGATTGTATTTTTACAAAGTTTTGTGTATGGGAGCAAGTGAGAGCAGTTTGCACTGCTTCTCTTCCTACTGGGCATCGATAAATCAACACTTTCAACAAATAATTCACAGAAATTGGATATTAGTTTAGCTCCGTTTTCTTTACAGCCATGTTCGGAGGGTTTGTCCGAAGACACCAGCTTTGACATTATGTTGATAAGGCAGTTGCAGTCTTTTAGAAGGTTAATATTATCGATTTACTTGTTGTGGGATTTATATGAAAGTGAAGATAGTTTTTGAAAATTACCAAATCAACCAAAAGCCAGACTTGACAATTTCTGTAACATTTTGTCAGCTCTAAGGAAAAAAACAGACAGTCTCAATGTAAAATAGCAGTCCAAAAGCTTGAAGGGGACATGCCAACTCTTTTCTCTTGAAGCCTCCAACAACAAAAGGAACAATGAAATACCTATTGGAACCATGAAATAACCCCAAACCTGGGTTTCCCTTGTGCATGTGGTGCCCTTTACCCCCAATGACACATACTAGGCAATGTTGGCATTTCAAGGGGTAACATTATTCTCTAGGAATATACAAGAAAAACTAAACAGAATATACACATTTAGGCTTGATTCCAAAAGCACCTAGAGGCATTTAACTATGAGAAACCTGCTGCAGATATGCTAGGCTATTGAGAACCAGGTGTTCTTCTATCAGTGCTGAGAAGGCTTAATCATACGATCATGTTGGGTAAAGGAATTTAACACAGCCAAGACTGCACCTCCAAGATATACTGAACCCGGGGAATGACGGAAGGGAAGACAGTCCACAAAACATGTGTCTTTAATGTGTTTGGCGACATTTACATTTTAGCTCACAATCTGACTTCTAATGTTTTCCTGTACTGTATTGAAAAACTGAGGCCTAATACATATTCAAGTTCATTCAAAGATTCCCCTCACTTCCCACACTCCTTTCAGCCCAAAGAATACATAAACCCAGCATTTCCTGAATCTAGGGGAAGGACATCATTTCTTTGTGTGAGCTAAGTATTCAATTCCTATATATTTCAGTCAAGAGTATTTGACCTTTATGGATTTCACTGTTGTTCACTGAGTGTGAAGGAGTAGGAACTCTGGTTCTAGTAGGGGCTTGCCCTCCTCCTACTGGATTCATTGCAGCTCAGGTTCTGATCCTTTGAAATGGATGCCTGAGTGGAGTGGAGGGAAGAGCATGTGATTGATAGCTAGGCACAAACTTCGGAATAGGCTTACCTGGGCTTGGTGCATTTCGGTCTGTATGATTCGTAAATGCCCCTTGGGATGTGTGGTTTCTCACGACCTCTTCCATGAACATGAGCACTTTTATCATCTCTGCCTTCTCTTCTCTTTTAGACGTCAGGAATCTTGGACCCGTTCCTGGAGCAGAGAATCGAGTAACTTTCTCAAGGGAACCTTGATTCTCCGTATGTTTCTGCCAGTATCACCGAGGTTCAGTAGGTCTCATGAATATCTTTCGAGCCTGGTATACTCTAGAGATGTCTCCATGACGATATTCTCCACTGTAGAAGAACAACTTTCATCAATGTGTTCGCACATCTCCTCAATCCATGCAGCCACGTTTTCTGCCAGCTTCTCTCCGTGTCTCCCATAAAGTCGATATCAAAAGTACTGGGCAAGTCTGAAAATACCTCGGAGCCTCTCCAGTAAGCTGATGACAGGCAGATCTTCCACTGTCTGCCCTTTCAGATTCTGGAAACTGACCCGTGAACTAAGGATTCTGGGCAGCAGCAGTTTCTCGAACTTACTCAGCTTCCCGAAAAGAAGACTTAAGCCAATCCGCATATATGGCAGCAGACCCACCATCAAACTGATCCACCCACAGAATTCTGCCCAGTTACCTTGGATCCACCAGCCGCAACATTCCTCGTGGTACACAACAACATTCCACCTGGAATCCAAACGGTAACTGCCATCCCCAGTGGTTGATGCATCAAGTCAGTGTTGGGGGTGATGCTGCATTAGAGGAGAGTTTCCTAAGGGAAATGTGATTCTATCCACAAGGGTCCCATGGTCCTTTTCTCTTCCCTCTTTCCTTTTGTTCAGTTCTGTATACACAGTACAAACGGAAGGAAGAGTGTCAATGATCAGTTCATGGATTCACACCTATTTAATCTTTCTAACATTTCACATTACACAGAGACCCACTCAAGGAAACTCATGTTTGTGTAATATCCATTCACCCAGATTACATATCCGTCTGTTGCTTTCTGCTGAAACACCCACACTCTCAGAACATGGATCCATTTGTTTCATGGGGTCAGAAATTCCTAGAAATGAATCCAATCCCAACGTGCACTTTCTGGTCTGTCTCTTTTGCTCTTAGTACAGTTTAGCAGAGCTACTTGTCTTTGTTATAGGCTTATGCCATGTCTTCTCTACGTAGGGTAGAATTTCGCATTCGTTCATCCTGTTGGAGGAATTCTAAGGCTATATCGCTTTCTATGACCCACCCTTATTCAAAACCGTCATTTGAGTTGGCTCAAGATATGCACTTCTGAATCAGTATCTATGAATAGTAATGCACGTGTCTGTTTTCTGAATACAAGTGTGTTGAGTACATGCTAACAGCGATAATAGGTCGATGCGTGCTGAATGATCCTTGACATCACTTTGAGAATTTTGTCTTAAATAATCATGGTTGTTTGGTATATGTCAGCCAACTGTAACCTTTTGGTATTTGTTGGTTTGTCTGATTGTTTGCAAACACATTAGGCCATGCATCTCTCCTTTTGCTTCAGACAGACAGTCATGTAAGCTGATTCACTTAAGATTGTGCTTAAAATCACCTATGATTTCCTGCTACCCTCTCCCATCTTTAGGATTTTGATGTCCTCCTTGCCTTCTTCTTCTTACTTCTTTGCAACTCAGGCTCTTCTTGCATTTGCTATAATGGTTTTGTTATTTCCATTTCATCTTGCTACTTTTCTACTCAGGGTAAGATTCGCAATTTTTGTTTTAGGATCAGTATCAAACTGCTGAATTCTTTTCAGGTTTGCCCGTCAGTGAATTTCCCTAGCTCTGCCGTTGTTATAAACGGCGGTCATTTGGCATAGGCTACCCTAGATTGCAGCTTTTTCTCATTCAGGATATGGTCTATGTCCTGGCACTCCTCCCAGTGCTGCAAAATTTCTGCCGAGATATCAGCTGAAACCCCTCTGGAGGTTCTGTTGTGACTAAGTTGCTTTCCTCGAGGTGCATTTTACATCACTGGGATGATCATGAAATTTGTTTATGTGAATTCTACAGCTGCTTGTTTTTCTATTGGTATTGCACCTCTTTTGGACGCTGTTTACACCCTGAATTCGTATTGAGGATACTTTCTTGGCTTTCAGTAAGTTTCATTGTGATTATTCCACAAATTCCTTTTCAGAATTTATTATATTATCTCTTGCTTTTCCATTTGGGAATCCTATGAGTCCTATTCTTACCTGCTTCTTCTTAACCCAGGATTCAACAGTGATGTTAGTGTTGGTTTGCACTTGCTTTTCTGTGTTTTCTTGTGATGGATGGATTTCTGTTCCCCTGTCCTCACAGTCATTCACGAGTCACTCTGCATTATGTAGTCTGCTTAGGATTGACTTTAGCCCAGTTTTTATCTCATCTATTGAGTTTTCTAATACTATTGGGTTCTTCTTTAGAGTTTCTCTTCCCCTTTCCTGGTATTCTGCCTTTTGTGATTCTGAGGCACTGTGGTTCATCAGTGTTTTCCTCACCTCCATTTTCAGAGCTTGCTCTGTTATTGTTTTGCCTTCAAGTTGTTTGAAAACTTATTATTTGGGCCTTCAATCTCTTTGGAACTGAAAATGGTACTTCCTGTTTCTTTTACTATACTTCTTTTACTCTACAGGTCAGGTAATATCATGTATCTAATATAGACTTTTAGGGCTTGGATAAGTACAAACTTTAGACTCTTTTGTGTACGCAATTCCATGGTATTTCTGTGAGGACAATTTTCTCTAGACCTTGATGCCATGCCCTGTTCCTGTGTGTGTTGTCTGGTATATCTCTAAATCCTGGTGTTGCCTTGTTGTGATGAACACACCATACTGTTTCAGTTAGTAGAACTTCATTTTTATTACACTAATCTCACAATTCTGAAAGGGCACAGGGCACTTCCTCTAGTGGAAATGAGGCTTCTATAGGTTTTTGGCTCTGCATTTTTCTGTATGACATTTTGAAGTGTCTCCAAGCAGCCAACAAAGAGTGCGCTTATACTTTCTACTTCCATGGGAATGTCCCAATGTTACCAGTTCTTCCCAGAGCTTCTCTGTCTACAGAAACACCAGTGGAAGCATATGTATGGATGTCATACTTCAGGGCCTGCTGGGATGATCCTGCAGACCGACCAATATTTCCTCTGTGCAGTACCCTGTCTGTGCCGTCCAAAATGTAGCATCTGCATTGGGTGATAATGCTGTAAGAAATGCTTCATCTTCTCATGCTGTGGACTTTGACCATTCTTCCTATTTCTCTCATTCTTGAAATATGTGTTCACGAATGCAACCACAGGGCTGTTCCTCATCCTCTGCCTCAAACCAGACTGTAATCCCAATCCAGGTTATGAATGTAGCAGATCCTAAATCTTTTAATACTGATTTCAAACCCAACGCCCCCTGGAACCCTCAGTCCAGATGCATGATACCTCTGATTGAGCCCCAAACGTGCTCTATTCGCAAAATTTCAAATTGGACCCTTGTCCTGCAGATGCAGTGGATGTGGCCATGGGACATATCGATAAACTCAACCTCATGCACCAGTGCGTTTGCTATCTCACTTAGATCACAGTTCTCTTTGCTCCCTTGAATGTACCCACGAAAACCCACAATGCACTCTAGAACCCTGAGTTCTGCGAGAGCCATCATCTGTAGCCGTATCCCTCTCTTTCCGCTGCCTCGGCTTGCTCAGTTTTGGCAGCTCGGATCTTGGTCTCAGATTCAATTGTGGGGATATTTTGAGCTGATTTCTTTGAGTTCTGTCAGCCAAGCATCTGCTGTGCACTCTTCTAACACTCAGCGCATCACCTTCAATCCCATGCCTGCTGCCGGCTTGAGAGTATGCTTCCAAGTAAAACAGAGTTTCACCTTTCATGCTCCATTACCAGAGGTCAGATTCTGCACTGGTTTCCATTCTCTACTTTGCCTTTTCGTGCTTCCGGTTTTTCTGAGGCCTCATCCTGTCTTTGGATATAACACACCACTCTTAGGCAAGTGTCCTGTGCCAAGGGCTGGGTGAGTGTGTTTTTACAATATTTTGTGTATGGTAGCTAGTGAGAGCAGTTTGCACTCCTTCTCTTCCTACTGGGCATTGATAAATCAACACGATTCACAGATAATTCACAGAAATTGGACATTTGTTTCGCTCCTTATTCTTTACAGCCTTGGGCTTAGGGTTTGTCCAAAGACTCCAGGTTTGACATTATGTTGATAAGGCAGTTGTAGACTTTAAGAAGGTTAATAGTATCGATTTACGTGTTTTGGGATTTATATGAAAGTGAAGTTAGATTTTGAAAATTACCAAATCAACCTAGAAGCCAGACTTGAAAATTTGTGTAAGATTTTGTCAGCTCTAAGGAAAAAACAGACAGTCTCAATGTAAAATAGCAGTCCAAAATTTTGAAGGGGACATGCCAAACCTTTTCTCTTAATGCCTTCATCAAAAAAGGAACAATGTAATAACTATTGGAACCATGATATAACCCCCAACCTGGGTTTCCTTTGTGCACCTGGTGCTCTTTATTCCCAATGACACATACTTGGCAATGTTGGCATTTCAAGGGGTAACATTCCTCTCTAGGAATATACAAGAAAATCTAAACAGAATATACATATTTAGGCTTGATTCCCAAAGCACCTAGAGTCATTTAACTATGAGAAACCTGCTGCAGCTATGCTAGGATATTGAGAAACAGGTGCTCTTCTATCAGTGCTGAGAAGGCTTAATCATACGATCATGTTGGGTAAAGCAATTTAACACATCCAAGTCTTCACCTCCAAGATATAGTGCACCCGGAGCTTGACGGCAGTGAATGACTGTCCAGATAACCTATGTCTTTAAAGTGTTTGGTGACTTTTACAGTTCAGTTCACTATCTGACTTCTAATATTTTCCTGTACTGTCTTGAAAAACTGAGGCCTATTACATATTCAAGTTCATTCAAAGATTCCCCTCACTTCCCACACTCCTTTCAGCCCAAAATTTATATAACCCCAGCATTTCCTGAATCTAGGGGAAGGTCATCATTTCTTTGTGTGAGCTAATTATTCAAATCCTATCTATTTCAGTCGAGAGTATTTGACCTTTAAGGACTTCACTGTTCTTCACCGAGTGTGAAGGAGGTGGAACTCTGATTCTAGTAGGGGCTTGCTCTCCTCCTACTGGATTCATTGCAGCTCAGGTTCTGATTCTTTGAAATGGATGCCAGAGTGGAGTAAAGGGAAGAGAATGTGATTGATAGCTAGGCAAAAACTTGGGAATAGTCTTACCTGGACTTGGTGCATTTCGGTCTGAATGATTCGTAAATGCCCCTTGGGATGTGTGGATTCCCACGACCACTTCCAAGAACATGAGCGGTTTTTCATCTCTGCCATCTCTTCTCTATTAAACGTCAGGAATCTTGGACCCATTCTTGGAGCAGAGTATCGAGTAATTTTCTAAAGGGCACGTTGACTCTCCTTAATTTTCTGCAGAATCACCGAGGTTCAGTAAGTCTCATGAATGTCTTTCAAGCCTGGTATGCTCTAGAGATATCTCCATGCCGATATTCTCCACTGTAGCAGAACAACTCTCATCAATATGTTCGCACATCTCCTCAATCCATGCAGCCAGTTTTTCTGCCAGCTTCTCTTCGTGTCTCCGATAAAGTCGATGTCAAAAGCACTGGGCATGTCTAAAAATACCTCGAAGCCTCACCAGTAAGCAGATGACAGGCAGATCTTCCACTGTCTGCCCTCTCAGATTCTGGAAACTGACCCATGAACTCAGGTCTTTGGGCAGCAGCATTATCTCGAACTTACTCAGCTACCCGAACAAAAGACCTAAGCCAATCTCCACATAGGGCAGCAGACCCACCATCAAACTGATCCACCCACAGAATTCTGCCCAGTTACCTTGGATCCACCAGCCGCAACAAGCCTCATGGTACACACCAAAATTCCATCTGGAATCCAACCGGTACCTGACATCCCCAGTGGTTGATGCATCAATTCCGTATTGGGGGTGATGCTGCATTTGACGAGAGTTTCCTAAGGGAAATGTGATTCTATCCAGAAGGGTCCCATTGTCCTTTTCTCTTCCCTCTTTCCTTTTGTTCAGATCTGTATACACAGAACAAACGGAGGGAAGAGTGTCCATGATCAGTTTATGGATTCACACCTATTTAAACTTTCTAATATTTCACAGTACACAGAGACCCACTCAAGGAAACTCATGTTTGTGTAATATCCATTCACCCAGATTACATATCCGTCTGTTGCTTTCTGCTGAAACACCCACACTCTCAGAACATGGATCCATTTGTTTCATGGGGTCAGAAATTCCTAGAAATGAAACCAATCCCAACGTGCACTTTGCTGTCTGTCTCTTTTGCACTTAGTTCATTTTTGCAGAGCTACTTATCTTTGTTATAGGCTTATGCCATTTCTTCTCTACGTAGGGTAGAATTAGGCATTCGTTTATCCTGTTGGAAGACTTGTAAGTCTATATCCCGTTCTATGACCCACTCTTAATCCAAACCGTCATTTGTGTTTGCTCACGATATGCACTTCTGGATCAGTATCTATGAATAATTATGCACGCGTCTGTTTTCTGAATACAAGTGTGTTGAGTACATGCTAATAACGATAATTGGTCGATGCGTGCTGAATGATCCTTGACATCACTTTGAGTATTTTGTCTTGAATAATCATGGTTGTTTGCTATAAGTCAGCCAACTGTAACCTTTTGGTGTTTGTTTGTCTGATTGTATGTTTTGCAAACACATTAGGCCATGCATCTCTCCTTTTGTTTCAGACAGTCATGTAAGCTGATTCACTAAAGACAGTGCATAAAATCACCTATGATTTCCTGCTACCCTCTCCCTTCTTTTTGGTTTCGATGTCCTCCTTGCCTTCTTCTTCTTACTTCTTTGCATCTCAGGCTCTTCTTGCATTTGCAATAATGGTTTTGATATTTCCATTTCATCTTGCTACTTTTATACTCAGGGTAGGATTCTCAATTTTTGTTTTAGGATCAGTCTCAAACTGCTGAATTCTTTTCAGGTTTGCCGGTCAGTGAATTTCCCTAGCTCTGCCGTTGTTATAAACGACGGTCATTTGGCATAGGCTACCCTATATTGCAGCTTTATCTCATTCAGGATATGGTCTATGTCCTGGCACTCCTCCCAGTGCTGCAAAATTTCTGCCGAGATATCAGCTGAAACCCCTCTGGAGGTTCTGTTGTGACTAAGTTGCTTTCCTCGAGGTGCATTTTACATCACTGGGATGATCATGATCTTTTTTTACTTGAATTCTAGAGCTGCTTGTGGGTCTATTGGTATTCCACCTCTTTTGGATGATGTGTACTTCCTGAATTCGTAGAGATGATACTTTCTTGGCTTTCACAAGTTTCTTTCTGATTTTTCTATAAATTCCTTTTCAGTATTTGTTAATTTATCTCTTGCTTTTCCATTTGGGAATCCTATGAGTCCTTTTCTTACCTGCTATTTCTTAATCCAGGATTCATCAGTGATGTTAGCGTTGGTTTGCACTTGCTTTTCTGTGTCTTCTTCTGGTCGAGGGATTTCTGTTCCTCTGTCCTCACAGTCATTCTCGAGTCCTCTGCATTATGTAGTCTGCTTAGGTTTGAATTTAGCCCAGTTTTTATCTCATCCATTGAGTTTTCTGATATTATTTTGTTCATCTTTAGAGTTTCTCTTCCCCTTTTCTGGTGTTCTGACTTTTGTGATTCTGAGGCACTGTTGTTCATCAGTATTTTCTTCACATCTATTTTCAAAGCTTGCTCCGGAAACGTTTTGCCGTCTAGTTGTTTGAAAGCTTTTTTTTGGGCCTTCAATCTCTTTGGAACTGAAAGTGGTACTTCCTGTTTCTTTTATTCTACTTCTTTTACACGACAGTTCAAGTACTATAATGTATCTAACATAGACTTATAGGGCTTGGTTAAGTGCAAACTTTAGACACTTTGGTGTACGCAATTACATGGTATTTTGTGTGGATAATTTTCCCTGGACCTTGATGCCATGCCCTGTTCCTGTGTGTGTTGTCTGGTATATCTCTAAATCCTGCTGTTGCCTTTGATATGATGAACACAACATAATGTTTCAGTTTGTAAAACCTCGTTTTTATTACACTAATCTCACAATTCTGGAAGGGCACATTGCACTTCCTCTAGAGGAAATGAAGCTACTATAGGTTTTCAGCTCTGCATTCTTCTGTATGTCATTTTAAATTGTCTCCAAAACAGCCAACAGAGAGTACGCTTGTACTTTCTACTGCCATGGGAATGTTCCAATGTTACCAGTTCTTCCCAGAGATTCTCTGTCTACAGAAACACCAGTGGAAGTATATGAATGGATGTCATACTTCAGGGCCTGTTGGGATGATCCCGCAGACCGACCTATGTGTCCTCGTTGCAGTACCCTGTCAGTGCCGTCCAAAATGTAGCATCTGCATTTGGGTGATAATGCTGTAAGAAATGCTTCATCTTCTCATGCTGTGGACTTTGACCACTCTTCCTAGTTCTCTCATGCTTGAGTCATGCGTTCACGAAGGCAACCACAGAGCTGTTCCGCATCCTCTGCCTCAAACCAGACTGTAATCCAAATCCAGGTTAAGAACGTAGAGGATCCTAAATCTTTTAATACTGATTTCAAACCCAACGCCCCCTGGAACACTCAGACCAGATGCATGATTCCTCTGATTGAGCCCCACAGGTGCTCTGTTGTCAAAATGTCAAATTGGACCCTGGACCTGCAGATGCAGTGGATGTGGCCATAGGACATATCGATAAATTCAACCTCACGAGCCAGTGCGGTTGCTGTCTCACTGAGGTCACATTTATCTTTGCTTTCTTGAAAGTACCCACCAAAACCCACAACGCACTCTAGATCCCTGAGTTCTGTGAGAGCCATCATCTGTAGCCCTATCCATCTTTTTCCGCTGCCTCTGCTAGCTCAGATTTGGCAGCCCGGATCTTGGTCTCAGATTCAATTGTGGGGATATTTTGAGCTGATTTCTTTGAGTTCTGTCAGCCAAGCATCTGCTGTGCACTCTGCTAATACTCAGTGCATCACCTTCAATCCCATGCCTGCTGCCCGCTTGAGAGATTGCTTCCAAGGATAACAGAGTTACACCTTTGATTCTCCATTACCACAGGTCCGACCCTGCACTCTTTTCCATTCTCTCCTTTATCTTTTCCTGCTTCCAGGTTTTCTGAGGCCTCATCCTGTCTTTGAAAGTAACAGACCACTCTTCCGCAAGTGTCCTGTGCCAAGGGCAGGGTGATTGTATTTTTACAAAATTTTGTGTATGGGAGCAAGTGAGAGCAGTTTGCACTGCTTCTCTTCCTACTGGGCATCGATAAATCAACACTTTCAACAAATAATTCACAGAAATTGGATATTTGTTTAGCTCCGTTTTCTTACAGCCATGTTCGGAGGGTTTGTCCGAAGACACCAGCTTTGACATTATGTTGGTAAGGCATTTGCAGTCTTTTAGAAGATTAATATTATCGATTTACTTGTTGTGGGATTTATATGAAAGTGAAGATAGTTTTTGAAAATTACCAAATCAACCAAAAGCCAGACGACAATTTCTGTAACATTTTGTCAGCTCTAAGGAAAAAAACAGACAGTCTCAATGTAAAATAGCAGTCCAAAAGCTTGAAGGGGACATGCCAACTCTTTTCTCTTGAAGCCTCCAACAACAAAAGGAACAATGAAATACCTATTGGAACCATGAAATAACCCCCAACCTGGGTTTCCCTTGTGCATGTGGTGCCCTTTACCCCCAATGACACATACTAGGCAATGTTGGCATTTCAAGGGGTAACATTATTCTCTAGGAATATACAAGAATAACTAAACAGAATATACACGTTTAGGCTTGATTCCAAAGCACCTAGAGGCATTTAACTATGAGAAACCTGCTGCAGCTATGCTAGGCTATTGAGAACCAGGTGTTCTTCTATCAGTGCTGAGAAGGCTTAATCATACGATCATGTTGGGTAAAGGAATTTAACACAGCCAAGACTGCACCTCCAAGATATACTGAACCCGGGGAATGACGGAAGGGAAAACGGTCCACAAAACATGTGTCTTTAATGTGTTTGGCGACATTTACATTTTAGCTCACAATCTGACTTCTAATGTTTTCCTGTACTGTATTGAAAAACTGAGGCCTAATACATATTCAAGTTCATTCAAAGATTCCCCTCACTTCCCACACTCCTTTCAGCCCAAAGAATAAATAAACCCAGCATTTCCTGAATCTAGGGGAAGGTCATCATTTCTTTGTGTGAGCTAAGTATTCAATTCCTATATATTTCAGTCAAGAGTATTTGACCTTTATGGATTTCACTGTTGTTCACTGAGTGTGAAGGAGTAGGAACTCTGGTTCTAGTAGGGGCTTGCCCTCCTCCTACTGGATTCATTGCAGCTCAGGTTCTGATCCTTTGAAATGGATGCCTGAGTGGAGTGGAGGGAAGAGCATGTGATTGATAGCTAGGCACAAACTTGGGAATAGGCTTACCTGGGCTTGGTGCATTTCGGTCTGTTTGATTCGTAAATGCCCCTTGGGATGTGTGCTTTCTCACGACCTCTTCCATGAACATGAGCACTTTTATCATCTCTGCCATCTCTTCTCTTTTAGACGTCAGGAATCTTGGACCCGTTCCTGGAGCAGAGAATCGAGTAACTTTCTCAAGGGAACCTTGATTCTCCGTATGTTTCTGCCAGTATCACCGAGGTTCAGTAGGTCTCATGAATGTCTTTCGAGCCTGGTATGCTCGAGACATGTCTCCATGCCGATATTCTCCACTGTAGAAGAACAACTTTCATCAATGTGTTCGCACATCTCCTCAATCCATGCAGCCAGGTTTTCTGCCAGCTTCTCTCCGTGTCTCCCATAAAGTCGATATCAAAAGTACTGGGCAAGTCTGAAAATACCTCGGAGCCTCTCCAGTAAGCTGATGACAGGCAGATCTTCCACTGTCTGCCCTTTCAGATTCTGGAAACTGACCCGTGAACTAAGGACTCTGGGCAGCAGCAGTTTCTCGAACTTACTCAGCTTCCCGAAAAAAAGTCTTAAGCCAATCCGCACATATGGCAGCAGACCCACCATCAAACTGATCCACCCACAGAATTCTGCCCAGTTACCTTGGATCCACCAGCCGCAACATTCCTCGTGGTACACAACAACATTCCACCTGGAATCCAAACGGTAACTGCCATCCCCAGTGGTTGATGCATCAAGTCAGTGTTGGGGGTGATGCTGCATTAGAGGAGAGTTTCCTAAGGGAAATGTGATTCTATCCACAAGGGTCCCATGGTCCTTTTCTCTTCCCTCTTTCCTTTTGTTCAGTTCTGTATACACAGTACAAACGGAAGGAAGAGTGTCAATGATCAGTTCATGGATTCACACCTATTTAATCTTTCTAACATTTCACATTACACAGAGACCCACTCAAGGAAACTCATGTTTGTGTAATATCCATTCACCCAGATTACATATCCGTCTGTTGCTTTCTGCTGAAACACCCACACTCTCAGAACATGGATCCATTTGTTTCATGGGGTCAGAAATTCCTAGAAATGAATCCAATCCCAACGTGCACTTTCCGGTCTGTCTCTTTTGCTCTTAGTACAGTTTAGCAGAGCTACTTGTCTTTGTTATAGGCTTATGCCATGTCTTCTCTACGTAGGGTAGAATTTCGCATTCGTTCATCCTGTTGGAGGAATTCTAAGGCTATATCGCTTTCTATGACCCACCCTTATTCAAAACCGTCATTTGAGTTGGCTCAAGATATGCACTTCTGAATCAGTATCTATGAATAGTAATGCACGTGTCTGTTTTCTGAATACAAGTGTGTTGAGTACATGCTAACAGCGATAATAGGTCGATGCGTGCTGAATGATCCTTGACATCACTTTGAGAATTTTGTCTTAAATAATCATGGTTGTTTGGTATATGTCAGCCAACTGTAACCTTTTGTATTTGTTGGTTTGTCTGATTGTTTGCAAACACATTAGGCCATGCATCTCTCCTTTTGCTTCAGACAGACAGTAATGTAAGCTGATTCACTTAAGATTGTGCTTAAAATCACCTATGATTTCCTGCTACCCTCTCCCATCTTTAGGATTTTGATGTCCTCCTTGCCTTCTTCTTCTTACTTCTTTGCAACTCAGGCTCTTATTGCATTTGCTATAATGGTTTTGTTATTTCCATTTCATCTTGCTACTTTTCTACTCAGGGTAAGATTCTCAATTTTTGTTTTAGGATCAGTCTCAAACTGCTGAATTCTTTTCAGGTTTGCCGGTCAGTGAATTTCCCTAGCTCTGCCGTTGTTATAAACGGCGGTCATTTGCCATAGGCTACCCTAGATTGCAGCTTTTTCTCATTCAGGATATGGTCTATGTCCTGGCACTCCTCCCAGTGCTGCAAAATTTCTGCCGAGATATCAGCTGAAACCCCTCTGGAGGTTCTGTTGTGACTAAGTTGCTTTCCTCGAGGTGCATTTTACAACACTGGGATGATCATGAAATTTGTTTATTTGAATTCTACAGCTGCTTGTTGTTCTATTGGTATTCCACCTCTTTTGGACGCTGTTTACTTCCTGAATTCGTATTGAGGATACTTTCTTGGCTTTCAGTAAGTTTCATTGTGATTATTCCACAAATTCCTTTTCAGAATTTATTATTTTATCTCTTGCTTTTCCATTTGGGAATCCTATGAGTCCTATTCTTACCTGCTTCTTCTTAATCCAGGAGTCAACAGTGATGTTAGCGTTGGTTTGCACTTGCTTTTCTGTGTCTTCTTGTGATGGAGGGATTTCTGTTCCCCTGCCCTCACAGTCTTTCACGAGTCCCTCTGCATTATGTAGTCTGCTTAGGATTGACTTTAGCCCAGTTTTTATCTCATCTATTGAGTTTTCTAATACTATTGGGTTCTTCTTTAGAGTTTCTCTTCCCCTTTCCTGGTATTCTGCTTTTTGTGATTCTGAGGCACTGTGGTTCATCATTGTTTTCCTCACCTCCATTTTCAGAGCTTGCTCTGTTATGGTTTTGCCTTCAAGTTGTTTGAAAACTTATTATTTGGGCCTTCAATCTCTTTGGAACTGAAAATGGTACTTCCTGTTTCTTTTACTATACTTCTTTTACTCTACAGGTCAGGTAATATCATGTATCTAATATAGACATTTAGGGCTTGGTTAAGTGCAAACTTTTGACTCTTTGGTGTACGCAATTCCATGGTATTTCTGTGAGGACAATTTTCTCTAGACCTTGATGCCATGCCCTGTTCCTGTGTGTGTTGTCTGGTATATCTCTAAATCCTGGTGTTGCCTTTGTTGTGATGAACACATCATACTGTTTCAGTTAGTAGAACCTCATTTTTATTACACTAATCTCACAATTCTGAAAGGGCACAGGGCACTTCATCTAGTGGAAATGAGGCTTCTATATATTTTCGGCTGTGCATTCTTCTGTATGACATTTTGATGTATCTCCAAAGCAGCCAACAAAGAGTACGCTTATACTTTCTAATTCCATGGGAATGTCCCAATGTTACCAGTTCTTCCCAGAGCTTCTCTGTCTACAGAAATACCAGTGGAAGCATATGTATGGATGTCATACTTCAGGGCCTGCTGGGATGATCCCGCAGACCGACCTATATGTCCTCGTTGCAGTAACCTGTCAGTGCCGTCCAAAATGTAGCATCTGCATTTGGGTGATAATGCTGTAAGAAATGCTTCATCTTCTCATGCTGTGGACTTTGACAACTCTTCCTAGTTCTCTCATGCTTGAGTCATGCTTTCACGAAGGCAACCACAGAGCTGTTCCGCATCCTCTGCCTTAAACCAGACTGTAATCCAAATCCAGGTTAAGAACGTAGCGGATCCTAAATCTTTTAATACTGATTTCAAACCCAACGCCCCCTGGAACACTCAGACCAGATGCATGATTCCTCTGATTGAGCCCCAAAGGTGCTCTATTGTCAAAATATCAAATTGGTCCCTGGACCTGCAGATGCAGTGGATGTGGCCATAGGACATATCGATAAATTCAACCTCACGAGCCAGTGCGGTTGCTGTCTCACTGAGGTCACATTTATCTTTGCTTTCTTGAAAGTACCCACCAAAACCCACAACGCACTCTAGATCCCTGAGTTCTGTGAGAGCCATCATCCGTAGCCCTATCCATCTTTTTCCGCTGCCTCTGCTAGCTCAGATTTGGCAGCTCGGATCTTGGTCTCAGATTCAATTGTGGGGATATTTTGAGCTGATTTCTTTGAGTTCTGTCAGCCAAGCATCTGCTGTGCACTCTGCTAATACTCAGTGCATCACCTTCAATCCCATGCCTGCTGCCCGCTTGAGAGATTGCTTCCAAGGATAACAGAGTTACACCTTTGATTCTCCATTACCACAGGTCCGACCCTGCACTCTTTTCCATTCTCTCCTTTACCTTTTCCTGCTTCCAGGTTTTCTGAGGCCTCATCCTGTCTTTGAAAATAACAGACCACTCTTCCGCAAGTGTCCTGTGCCAAGGGCAGGGTGATTGTATTTTTACAAAGTTTTGTGTATGGGAGCAAGTGAGAGCAGTTTGCACTGCTTCTCTTCCTACTGGGCATCGATAAATCAACACTTTCAACAAATAATTCACAGAAATTGGATATTAGTTTAGCTCCGTTTTCTTTACAGCCATGTTCGGAGGGTTTGTCCGAAGACACCAGCTTTGACATTATGTTGATAAGGCAGTTGCAGTCTTTTAGAAGGTTAATATTATCGATTTACTTGTTGTGGGATTTATATGAAAGTGAAGATAGTTTTTGAAAATTACCAAATCAACCAAAAGCCAGACTTGACAATTTCTGTAACATTTTGTCAGCTCTAAGGAAAAAAACAGACAGTCTCAATGTAAAATAGCAGTCCAAAAGCTTGAAGGGGACATGCCAACTCTTTTCTCTTGAAGCCTCCAACAACAAAAGGAACAATGAAATACCTATTGGAACCATGAAATAACCCCAAACCTGGGTTTCCCTTGTGCATGTGGTGCCCTTTACCCCCAATGACACATACTAGGCAATGTTGGCATTTCAAGGGGTAACATTATTCTCTAGGAATATACAAGAAAAACTAAACAGAATATACACATTTAGGCTTGATTCCAAAAGCACCTAGAGGCATTTAACTATGAGAAACCTGCTGCAGATATGCTAGGCTATTGAGAACCAGGTGTTCTTCTATCAGTGCTGAGAAGGCTTAATCATACGATCATGTTGGGTAAAGGAATTTAACACAGCCAAGACTGCACCTCCAAGATATACTGAACCCGGGGAATGACGGAAGGGAAGACAGTCCACAAAACATGTGTCTTTAATGTGTTTGGCGACATTTACATTTTAGCTCACAATCTGACTTCTAATGTTTTCCTGTACTGTATTGAAAAACTGAGGCCTAATACATATTCAAGTTCATTCAAAGATTCCCCTCACTTCCCACACTCCTTTCAGCCCAAAGAATACATAAACCCAGCGTTTCCTGAATCTAGGGGAAGGACATCATTTCTTTGTGTGAGCTAAGTATTCAATTCCTATATATTTCAGTCAAGAGTATTTGACCTTTATGGATTTCACTGTTGTTCACTGAGTGTGAAGGAGTAGGAACTCTGGTTCTAGTAGGGGCTTGCCCTCCTCCTACTGGATTCATTGCAGCTCAGGTTCTGATCCTTTGAAATGGATGCCTGAGTGGAGTGGAGGGAAGAGCATGTGATTGATAGCTAGGCACAAACTTGGGAATAGGCTTACCTGGGCTTGGTGCATTTCGGTCTGTATGATTCGTAAATGCCCCTTGGGATGTGTGGTTTCTCACGACCTCTTCCATGAACATGAGCACTTTTATCATCTCTGCCTTCTCTTCTCTTTTAGACGTCAGGAATCTTGGACCCGTTCCTGGAGCAGAGAATCGAGTAACTTTCTCAAGGGAACCTTGATTCTCCGTATGTTTCTGCCAGTATTACCGAGGTTCAGTAGGTCTCATGAATATCTTTCGAGCCTGGTATACTCTAGAGATGTCTCCATGACGATATTCTCCACTGTAGAAGAACAACTTTCATCAATGTGTTCGCACATCTCCTCAATCCATGCAGCCACGTTTTCTGCCAGCTTCTCTCCGTGTCTCCCATAAAGTCGATATCAAAAGTACTGGGCAAGTCTGAAAATACCTCGGAGCCTCTCCAGTAAGCTGATGACAGGCAGATCTTCCACTGTCTGCCCTTTCAGATTCTGGAAACTGACCCGTGAACTAAGGATTCTGGGCAGCAGCAGTTTCTCGAACTTACTCAGCTTCCCGAAAAGAAGACTTAAGCCAATCCGCATATATGGCAGCAGACCCACCATCAAACTGATCCACCCACAGAATTCTGCCCAGTTACCTTGGATCCACCAGCCGCAACATTCCTCGTGGTACACAACAACATTCCACCTGGAATCCAAACGGTAACTGCCATCCCCAGTGGTTGATGCATCAAGTCAGTGTTGGGGGTGATGCTGCATTAGAGGAGAGTTTCCTAAGGGAAATGTGATTCTATCCACAAGGGTCCCATGGTCCTTTTCTCTTCCCTCTTTCCTTTTGTTCAGTTCTGTATACACAGTACAATCGGAAGGAAGAGTGTCCATGATCAGTTTATGGATTCACACCTATTTAATCTTTCTAACATTTCACAGTACACAGAGACCCACTCAAGGAATCTCATGTTTGTGTAATATCCATTCACCCAGATTACATATCCGTCTGTTGCTTTCTGCTGAAACACCCACACTCTCAGAACATGGATCCATTTGTTTCATGGGGTCAGAAATTCCTAGAAATGAAACCAATCCCAACGTGCACTTTCCTGTCTGTCTCTTTTGCTCTTAGTACAGTTTAGCAGAGCTACTTGTCTTTGTTATAGGCTTATGCCATGTCTTCTCTACGTAGGGTAGAATTTGGCATTCGTTCATCCTGTTGGAGGAATTCTAAGGCTATTTCCCGTTCTATGACCCACCCTTATTCATAACCGTCATTTGAGTTGGCTCAAGATATGCACTTCTGAATCAGTATCTATGAATAGTAATGCACGCGTCTGTTTTCTGAATACAAGTGTGTTGAGTACATGCTAACAGCGATAATAGGTCGATGCGTGCTGAATGATCCTTGACATCACTTTGAGAATTTTGTCTTGAATAATCATGGTTGTTTGGTATATGTCAGCCAACTGTAACCTTTTGGTATTTGTTGGTTTGTCTGATTGTTTGCAAACACATTAGGCCATGCATCTCTCCTTTTGCTTCAGACAGACAGTCATGTAAGCTGATTCACTTAAGATTGTGCTTAAAATCACCTATGATTTCCTGCTACCCTCTCCCATCTTTAGGATTTTGATGTCCTCCTTGCCTTCTTCTTCTTACTTCTTTGCAACTCAGGCTCTTATTGCATTTGCTATAATGGTTTTGTTATTTCCATTTCATCTTGCTACTTTTCTACTCAGGGTATGATTCTCAATTTTTGTTTTAGGATCAGTCTCAAACTGCTGAATTCTTTTCAGGTTTGCCGGTCAGTGAATTTCCCTAGCTCTGCCGTTGTTATAAACGGCGGTCATTTGCCATAGGCTACCCTAGATTGCAGCTTTTTCTCATTCAGGATATGGTCTATGTCCTGGCACTCCTCCCAGTGCTGCAAAATTTCTGCCGAGATATCAGCTGAAACCCCTCTGGAGGTTCTGTTGTGACTAAGTTGCTTTCCTCGAGGTGCATTTTACAACACTGGGATGATCATGAAATTTGTTTATTTGAATTCTACAGCTGCTTGTTGTTCTATTGGTATTCCACCTCTTTTGGACGCTGTTTACTTCCTGAATTCGTATTGAGGATACTTTCTTGGCTTTCAGTAAGTTTCATTGTGATTATTCCACAAATTCCTTTTCAGAATTTATTATTTTATCTCTTGCTTTTCCATTTGGGAATCCTATGAGTCCTATTCTTACCTGCTTCTTCTTAATCCAGGAGTCAACAGTGATGTTAGCGTTGGTTTGCACTTGCTTTTCTGTGTCTTCTTGTGATGGAGGGATTTCTGTTCCCCTGCCCTCACAGTCTTTCACGAGTCCCTCTGCATTATGTAGTCTGCTTAGGATTGACTTTAGCCCAGTTTTTATCTCATCTATTGAGTTTTCTAATACTATTGGGTTCTTCTTTAGAGTTTCTCTTCCCCTTTCCTGGTATTCTGCTTTTTGTGATTCTGAGGCACTGTGGTTCATCATTGTTTTCCTCACCTCCATTTTCAGAGCTTGCTCTGTTATGGTTTTGCCTTCAAGTTGTTTGAAAACTTATTATTTGGGCCTTCAATCTCTTTGGAACTGAAAATGGTACTTCCTGTTTCTTTTACTATACTTCTTTTACTCTACAGGTCAGGTAATATCATGTATCTAATATAGACATTTAGGGCTTGGTTAAGTGCAAACTTTTGACTCTTTGGTGTACGCAATTCCATGGTATTTCTGTGAGGACAATTTTCTCTAGACCTTGATGCCATGCCCTGTTCCTGTGTGTGTTGTCTGGTATATCTCTAAATCCTGGTGTTGCCTTTGTTGTGATGAACACATCATACTGTTTCAGTTAGTAGAACCTCATTTTTATTACACTAATCTCACAATTCTGAAAGGGCACAGGGCACTTCATCTAGTGGAAATGAGGCTTCTATATATTTTCGGCTGTGCATTCTTCTGTATGACATTTTGATGTATCTCCAAAGCAGCCAACAAAGAGTACGCTTATACTTTCTAATTCCATGGGAATGTCCCAATGTTACCAGTTCTTCCCAGAGCTTCTCTGTCTACAGAAATACCAGTGGAAGCATATGTATGGATGTCATACTTCAGGGCCTGCTGGGATGATCCCGCAGACCGACCTATATGTCCTCGTTGCAGTAACCTGTCAGTGCCGTCCAAAATGTAGCATCTGCATTTGGGTGATAATGCTGTAAGAAATGCTTCATCTTCTCATGCTGTGGACTTTGACCACTCTTCCTAGTTCTCTCATGCTTGAGTCATGCTTTCACGAAGGCAACCACAGAGCTGTTCCGCATCCTCTGCCTTAAACCAGACTGTAATCCAAATCCAGGTTAAGAACGTAGCGGATCCTAAATCTTTTAATACTGATTTCAAACCCAACGCCCCCTGGAACACTCAGACCAGATGCATGATTCCTCTGATTGAGCCCCAAAGGTGCTCTATTGTCAAAATATCAAATTGGTCCCTGGACCTGCAGATGCAGTGGATGTGGCCATAGGACATATCGATAAATTCAACCTCACGAGCCAGTGCGGTTGCTGTCTCACTGAGGTCACATTTATCTTTGCATTCTTGAAAGTACCCACCAAAACCCACAACGCACTCTAGATCCCTGAGTTCTGTGAGAGCCATCATCCGTAGCCCTATCCATCTTTTTCCGCTGCCTCTGCTAGCTCAGATTTGGCAGCTCGGATCTTGGTCTCAGATTCAATTGTGGGGATATTTTGAGCTGATTTCTTTGAGTTCTGTCAGCCAAGCATCTGCTGTGCACTCTGCTAATACTCAGTGCATCACCTTCAATCCCATGCCTGCTGCCCGCTTGAGAGATTGCTTCCAAGGATAACAGAGTTACACCTTTGATTCTCCATTACCACAGGTCCGACCCTGCACTCTTTTCCATTCTCTCCTTTACCTTTTCCTGCTTCCAGGTTTTCTGAGGCCTCATCCTGTCTTTGAAAATAACAGACCACTCTTCCGCAAGTGTCCTGTGCCAAGGGCAGGGTGATTGTATTTTTACAAAGTTTTGTGTATGGGAGCAAGTGAGAGCAGTTTGCACTGCTTCTCTTCCTACTGGGCATCGATAAATCAACACTTTCAACAAATAATTCACAGAAATTGGATATTAGTTTAGCTCCGTTTTCTTTACAGCCATGTTCGGAGGGTTTGTCCGAAGACACCAGCTTTGACATTATGTTGATAAGGCAGTTGCAGTCTTTTAGAAGGTTAATATTATCGATTTACTTGTTGTGGGATTTATATGAAAGTGAAGATAGTTTTTGAAAATTACCAAATCAACCAAAAGCCAGACTTGACAATTTCTGTAACATTTTGTCAGCTCTAAGGAAAAAAACAGACAGACTCAATGTAAAATAGCAGTCCAAAAGCTTGAAGGGGACATGCCAACTCTTTTCTCTTGAAGCCTCCAACAACAAAAGGAACAATGAAATACCTATTGGAACCATGGAATAACCCCCAACCTGGGTTTCCCTTGTGCATGTGGTGCCCTTTACCCCCAATGACACATACTAGGCAATGTTGGCATTTCAAGGGGTAACATTATTCTCTAGGAATATACAAGAAAAACTAAACAGAATATACACATTTAGGCTTGATTCCAAATGCACCTAGAGGCATTTAACTATGAGAAACCTGCTGCAGATATGCTAGGCTATTGAGAACCAGGTGTTCTTCTATCAGTGCTGAGAAGGCTTAATCATACGATCATGTTGGGTAAAGGAATTTAACACAGCCAAGACTGCACCTCCAAGATATACTGAACCCGGGGAATGACGGAAGGGAAGACGGTCCACAAAACATGTGTCTTTAATGTGTTTGGCGACATTTACATTTTAGCTCACAATCTGACTTCTAATGTTTTCCTGTACTGTATTGAAAAACTGAGGCCTAATACATATTCAAGTTCATTCAAAGATTCCCCTCACTTCCCACACTCCTTTCAGCCCAAAGAATACATAAACCCAGCATTTCCTGAATCTAGGGGAAGGACATCATTTCTTTGTGTGAGCTAAGTATTCAATTCCTATATATTTCAGTCAAGAGTATTTGACCTTTATGGATTTCACTGTTGTTCACTGAGTGTGAAGGAGTAGGAACTCTGGTTCTAGTAGGGGCTTGCCCTCCTCCTACTGGATTCATTGCAGCTCAGGTTCTGATCCTTTGAAATGGATGCCTGAGTGGAGTGGAGGGAAGAGCATGTGATTGATAGCTAGGCACAAACTTGGGAATAGGCTTACCTGGGCTTGGTGCATTTCGGTCTGTATGATTCGTAAATGCCCCTTGGGATGTGTGGTTTCTCACGACCTCTTCCATGAACATGAGCACTTTTATCATCTCTGCCTTCTCTTCTCTTTTAGACGTCAGGAATCTTGGACCCGTTCCTGGAGCAGAGAATCGAGTAACTTTCTCAAGGGAACCTTGATTCTCCGTATGTTTCTGCCAGTATTACCGAGGTTCAGTAGGTCTCATGAATATCTTTCGAGCCTGGTATACTCTAGAGATGTCTCCATGACGATATTCTCCACTGTAGAAGAACAACTTTCATCAATGTGTTCGCACATCTCCTCAATCCATGCAGCCAGGTTTTCTGCAAGCTTCTCACCGTGTCTACCATAAAGTCGGTATCAAAAGTACTGGGCAAGTCTGAAAATACCTCGGAGCCTCTCCAGTAAGCTGATGACAGGCAGATCTTCCACTGTCTGCCCTTTCAGATTCTGGAAACTGACCCGTGAACTAAGGACTCTGGGCAGCAGCAGTTTCTCGAACTTACTCAGCTTCCCGAAATGAAGACTTAAGCCAATCCGCACATATGGCAGCAGACCCACCATCAAACTGATCCACCCACAGAATTCTGACCAGTTACCTTGGATCCACCAGCCGCAACATTCCTCGTGGTACACAACAACATTCCACCTGGAATCCAAACGATAACTGCCATCCCCAGTGGTTGATGCATCAAGTCAATGTTGGGGGTGATGCTGCTTTAGAGGAGAGTTTCCTAAGGGAAATGTTATTCTATCCACAAGGGTCCCATGGTCCTTTTCTCTTCCCTCTTTCCTTTTGTTCAGTTCTGTATACACAGTACAAACGGAAGGAAGAGTGTCCATGATCAGTTTATGGATTCACACCTATTTAATCTTTCTAAAATTTCACAGTACACAGAGACCCACTCAAGGAAACTCATGTTTGTGTAATATCCATTCACCCAGATTACATATCCGTCTGTTGCTTTCTGCTGAAACACCCACACTCTCAGAACATGGATCCATTTGTTTCATGGGGTCAGAAATTCCTAGAAATAAAACCAATCCCAACGTGCATTTTCCTGTCTGTCTCTTTTGCTCTTAGTACAGGTTTGCAGAGCTACTTGTCTTTGTTATAGGCTTATGCCATGTCTTCTCTACGTAGGGTAGAATTTGGCATTCGTTCTTCCTGTTGGAGGAATTCTAAGTCTTTATCCCGTTCTATGACCCACCCTTATTCAAAACCGTCATTTGAGTTGGCTCAAGATATGCACATCTGGATCAGTATCTATGAATAGTAATGCACGCGTCTGTTTTCTGAATACAAGTGTGTTGAGTACATGCTAACAGCGATAATAGGTCGATGCGTGCTGAATGATCCTTGACATCACTTTGAGAATTTTGTCTTGAATAATCATGGTTGTTTGGTATATGTCAGCCAACTGTAACCTTTTGGTATTTGTTGGTTTGTCTGATTGTTTGCAAACACATTAGGCCATGCATCTCTCCTTTTGCTTCAGACAGACAGTCATGTAAGCTGATTCACTTAAGATTGTGCTTAAAATCACCTATGATTTCCTGCTACCCTCTCCCATCTTTAGGATTTTGATGTCCTCCTTGCCTTCTTCTTCTTATTTCTTTGCAACTCAGGCTCTTCTTGCATTTGCTATAATGGTTTTGTTATTTCCATTTCATCTTGCTACTTTTCTACTCAGGGTAAGATTCTCAATTTTTGTTTTAGGATCAGTCTCAAACTGCTGAATTCTTTTCAGGTTTGCCGGTCAGTGAATTTCCCTAGATCTGCCGTTGTTATAAACGGCGGTCATTTGGCATAGGCTACCCTAGATTGCAGCTTTTTCTCATTCAGGATATGGTCTATGTCCTGGCACTCCTCCCAGTGCTGCAAAATTTCTGCCGAGATATCAGCTGAAACCCCTCTGGAGGTTCTGTTGTGACTAAGTTGCTTTCCTCGAGGTGCATTTTACAACACTGTGATGATCATGAAATTTGTTTATTTGAATTCTACAGCTGCTTGTTGGTCTATTGGTATTCCACCTCTTTTGGACGCTGTTTACTTCCTGAATTCGTATTGACGATACTTTCTTGGCTTTCAGTAAGTTTCATTGTGATTATTCCACAAATTCCTTTTCAGAATTTATTATTTTATCTCTTGCTTTTCCATTTGGGAATCCTATGAGTCCTATTCTTACCTGCTTCTTCTTAACCCAGGAGTCAACAGTGATGTTAGCATTGGTTTACACTTGCTTTTCTGTGTCTTCTTGTGATGGAGGGATTTCTGTTCCCCTGTCCTCACAGTCATTCACGAGTCCCTCTGCATTATGTAGTCTGCTTAGGATTGACTTTAGCCCAGTTTTTATCTCATCTATTGAGTTTTCTAATACTATTGGGTTCTTCTTTAGAGTTTCTCTTCCCCTTTCCTGGTATTCTGCCTTTTGTGATTCTGAGGCACTGTGGTTCATCAGTGATTTCCTCACCTCCATTTTCAGAGCTTGCTCTGTTATGGTTTTGCCTTCAAGTTGTTTGAAAACTTATTATTTGGGCCTTCAATCTCTTTGGAACTGAAAATGGTACTTCCTGTTTCTTTTACTATACTTCTTTTACTCTACAGGTCAGGTAATATCATGTATCTAATATAGACATTTAGGGCTTGGTTAAGTGCAAACTTTAGACACATTGGTGTACGCAATTCCATGGTATTTCTGTGAGGACAAATTTCTCTAGACCTTGATGCCATGCCCTGTTCCTGTGTGTGTTGTCTGGTATATCTCTAAATCCTGGTGTTGCCTTTGTTGTGATGAACACATCATACTGTTTCAGTTAGTAGAACCTCATTTTTATTACACTAATCTCACAATTCTGAAAGGGCACAGGGCACTTCCTCTAGTGGAAATGAGGCTTCTATATGTTTTCGGCTCTGCATTCTTCTCTATGACATTTTGAAGTGTCTCCAAAGCAGCCAACAAAGACTGCGCTTATACTTTCTACTTCCATGTGAATGTCCCAATGTTACCAGGTCTTCCCAGAGCTTCTCTGTCTACAGAAACACCAGTGGAAGCATATGTATGGATGTCATACTTCAGGGCATGCTGGGATGATCCCGCAGACTGACCAATGTTTCCTCGGTGCAGTACCCTGTCAGTGCGGTCCAAAATGTAGCATCTGCATTTGGGTGATAATGCTGTAAGAAATGCTTCATCTTCTCATGCTGTGGACTTTGACCACTCTTCCTAGTTCTCTCATGCTTGAGTCATGCGTTCACGAAGGCAACCACAGTGCTGTTCCGCATCCTATGCCTCAAACCAGACTGTAATCCAAATCCAGGTTAAGAACGTAGCGGATCCTAAATCTTTTAATACTGATTTCAAACCCAACGCCCCCTGGAACACTCAGACCAGATGCATGATTCCTCTGATTGAGCCCCAGAGGTGCTCTATTGTCAAAATTTCAAATTGGACCCTGGACCTGCAGATGCAGTGGATGTGACCATAGGACATATCGATAAATTCAACCTCACGAGCCAGTGTGTTTGCTGTCTCACTGAGGTCACATTTATCTTTGCTTTCTTGAAAGTACCCACCAAAACCCACAACGCACTCTAGATCCCTGAGTTCTGTGAGAGCCATCATCCGTAGCCCTATCCATCTTTTTCCGCTGCCTCTACTAGCTCAGATTTGGCAGTTCGGATCTTGGTCTCAGATTCAATTGTGGGGATATTTTGAGCTGATTTCTTTGAGTTCTGTCAGCCAAGCATCTGCTGTGCACTCTGCTAATACTCAGTGCATCACCTTCAATCCCATGCCTGCTGCCCGCTTGAGAGTTTGCTTCCAAGGATAACAGAGTTACACCTTTGATTCTCCATTACCACAGGTCCGACCCTGCACTCTTTTCCATTCTCTCCTTTACCTTTTCCTGCTTCCAGGTTTTCTGAGGCTTCATCCTGTCTTTGAAAATAACAGACCACTCTTCCGCAAGTGTCCTGTGCCAAGGGCAGGGTGATTGTATTTTTACAAAGTTTTGTGTATGGGAGCAAGTGAGAGCAGTTTGCACTGCTTCTCTTCCTACTGGGCATCGATAAATCAACACTTTCAACAAATAATTCACAGAAATTGGATATTAGTTTAGCTCCGTTTTCTTTACAGCCATGTTCGGAGGGTTTGTCCGAAGACACCAGCTTTGACATTATGTTGATAAGGCAGTTGCAGTCTTTTAGAAGGTTAATATTATCGATTTACTTGTTGTGGGATTTATATGAAAGTGAAGATAGTTTTTGAAAATTACCAAATCAACCAAAAGCCAGACTTGACAATTTCTGTAACATTTTGTCAGCTCTAAGGAAAAAAACAGACAGTCTCAATGTAAAATAGCAGTCCAAAAGCTTGAAGGGGACATGCCAACTCTTTTCTCTTGAAGCCTCCAACAACAAAAGGAACAATGAAATACCTATTGGAACCATGAAATAACCCCCAACCAGGGTTTCCCTTGTGCATGTGGTGCCCTTTACCCCCAATGGCACATACTAGGCAATGTTGGCATTTCAAGGGGTAACATTATTCTCTAGGAATATACAAGAAAAACTAAACAGAATATACACATTTAGGCTTGATTCCAAATGCACCTAGAGGCATTTAACTATGAGAAACCTGCTGCAGATATGCTAGGCTATTGAGAACCAGGTGTTCTTCTATCAGTGCTGAGAAGGCTTAATCATACGATCATGTTGGGTAAAGGAATTTAACACAGCCAAGACTGCACCTCCAAGATATACTGAACCCGGGGAATGACGGAAGGGAAGACAGTCCACAAAACATGTGTCTTTAATGTGTTTGGCGACATTTACATTTTAGCTCACAATCTGACTTCTAATGTTTTCCTGTACTGTATTGAAAAACTGAGGCCTAATACATATTCAAGTTCATTCAAAGATTCCCCTCACTTCCCACACTCCTTTCAGCCCAAAGAATACATAAACCCAGCATTTCCTGAATCTAGGGGAAGGACATCATTTCTTTGTGTGAGCTAAGTATTCAATTCCTATATATTTCAGTCAAGAGTATTTGACCTTTATGGATTTCACTGTTGTTCACTGAGTGTGAAGGAGTAGGAACTCTGGTTCTAGTAGGGGCTTGCCCTCCTCCTACTGGATTCATTGCAGCTCAGGTTCTGATCCTTTGAAATGGATGCCTGAGTGGAGTGGAGGGAAGAGCATGTGATTGATAGCTAGGCACAAACTTGGGAATAGGCTTACCTGGGCTTGGTGCATTTCGGTCTGTATGATTCGTAAATGCCCCTTGGGATGTGTGGTTTCTCACGACCTCTTCCATGAACATGAGCACTTTTATCATCTCTGCCTTCTCTTCTCTTTTAGACGTCAGGAATCTTGGACCCGTTCCTGGAGCAGAGAATCGAGTAACTTTCTCAAGGGAACCTTGATTCTCCGTATGTTTCTGCCAGTATCACCGAGGTTCAGTAGGTCTCATGAATATCTTTCGAGCCTGGTATACTCTAGAGATGTCTCCATGACGATATTCTCCACTGTAGAAGAACAACTTTCATCAATGTGTTCGCACATCTCCTCAATCCATGCAGCCACGTTTTCTGCCAGCTTCTCTCCGTGTCTCCCATAAAGTCGATATCAAAAGTACTGGGCAAGTCTGAAAATACCTCGGAGCCTCTCCAGTAAGCTGATGACAGGCAGATCTTCCACTGTCTGCCCTTTCAGATTCTGGAAACTGACCCGTGAACTAAGGATTCTGGGCAGCAGCAGTTTCTCGAACTTACTCAGCTTCCCGAAAAGAAGACTTAAGCCAATCCGCATATATGGCAGCAGACCCACCATCAAACTGATCCACCCACAGAATTCTGCCCAGTTACCTTGGATCCACCAGCCGCAACATTCCTCGTGGTACACAACAACATTCCACCTGGAATCCAAACGGTAACTGCCATCCCCAGTGGTTGATGCATCAAGTCAGTGTTGGGGGTGATGCTGCATTAGAGGAGAGTTTCCTAAGGGAAATGTGATTCTATCCACAAGGGTCCCATGGTCCTTTTCTCTTCCCTCTTTCCTTTTGTTCAGTTCTGTATACACAGTACAAACGGAAGGAAGAGTGTCAATGATCAGTTCATGGATTCACACCTATTTAATCTTTCTAACATTTCACATTACACAGAGACCCACTCAAGGAAACTCATGTTTGTGTAATATCCATTCACCCAGATTACATATCCGTCTGTTGCTTTCTGCTGAAACACCCACACTCTCAGAACATGGATCCATTTGTTTCATGGGGTCAGAAATTCCTAGAAATGAATCCAATCCCAACGTGCACTTTCCGGTCTGTCTCTTTTGCTCTTAGTACAGTTTAGCAGAGCTACTTGTCTTTGTTATAGGCTTATGCCATGTCTTCTCTACGTAGGGTAGAATTTCGCATTCGTTCATCCTGTTGGAGGAATTCTAAGGCTATATCGCTTTCTATGACCCACCCTTATTCAAAACCGTCATTTGAGTTGGCTCAAGATATGCACTTCTGAATCAGTATCTATGAATAGTAATGCACGTGTCTGTTTTCTGAATACAAGTGTGTTGAGTACATGCTAACAGCGATAATAGGTCGATGCGTGCTGAATGATCCTTGACATCACTTTGAGAATTTTGTCTTAAATAATCATGGTTGTTTGGTATATGTCAGCCAACTGTAACCTTTTGGTATTTGTTGGTTTGTCTGATTGTTTGCAAACACATTAGGCCATGCATCTCTCCTTTTGCTTCAGACAGACAGTCATGTAAGCTGATTCACTTAAGATTGTGCTTAAAATCACCTATGATTTCCTGCTACCCTCTCCCATCTTTAGGATTTTGATGTCCTCCTTGCCTTCTTCTTCTTACTTCTTTGCAACTCAGGCTCTTCTTGCATTTGCTATAATGGTTTTGTTATTTCCATTTCATCTTGCTACTTTTCTACTCAGGGTAAGATTCGCAATTTTTGTTTTAGGATCAGTCTCAAACTGCTGAATTCTTTTCAGGTTTGCCGGTAAGTGAATTTCCCTAGCTCTGCCGTTGTTATAAACGGCGGTCATTTGGCATAGGCTACCCTAGATTGCAGCTTTTTCTCATTCAGGATATGGTCTATGTCCTGGCACTCCTCCCAGTGCTGCAAAATTTCTGCCGAGATATCAGCTGAAACCCCTCTGGAGGTTCTGTTGTGACTAAGTTGCTTTCCTCGAGGTGCATTTTACATCACTGGGATGATCATGAAATTTGTTTATTTGAATTCTACAGCTGCTTGTTTTTCTATTGGTATTGCACCTCTTTTGGACGCTGTTTACACCCTGAATTCGTATTGAGGATACTTTCTTGGCTTTCAGTAAGTTTCATTGTGATTATTCCACAAATTCCTTTTCAGAATTTATTATATTATCTCTTGCTTTTCCATTTGGGAATCCTATGAGTCCTATTCTTACCTGCTTCTTCTTAACCCAGGATTCAACAGTGATGTTAGTGTTGGTTTGCACTTGCTTTTCTGTGTTTTCTTGTGATGGATGGATTTCTGTTCCCCTGTCCTCACAGTCATTCACGAGTCACTCTGCATTATGTAGTCTGCTTAGGATTGACTTTAGCCCAGTTTTTATCTCATCTATTGAGTTTTCTAATACTATTGGGTTCTTCTTTAGAGTTTCTCTTCCCCTTTCCTGGTATTCTGCCTTTTGTGATTCTGAGGCACTGTGGTTCATCAGTGTTTTCCTCACCTCCATTTTCAGAGCTTGCTCTGTTATTGTTTTGCCTTCAAGTTGTTTGAAAACTTATTATTTGGGCCTTCAATCTCTTTGGAACTGAAAATGGTACTTCCTGTTTCTTTTACTATACTTCTTTTACTCTACAGGTCAGGTAATATCATGTATCTAATATAGACTTTTAGGGCTTGGATAAGTACAAACTTTAGACTCTTTTGTGTACGCAATTCCATGGTATTTCTGTGAGGACAATTTTCTCTAGACCTTGATGCCATGCCCTGTTCCTGTGTGTGTTGTCTGGTATATCTCTAAATCCTGGTGTTGCCTTGTTGTGATGAACACACCATACTGTTTCAGTTAGTAGAACTTCATTTTTATTACACTAATCTCACAATTCTGAAAGGGCACAGGGCACTTCCTCTAGTGGAAATGAGGCTTCTATAGGTTTTTGGCTCTGCATTTTTCTGTATGACATTTTGAAGTGTCTCCAAGCAGCCAACAAAGAGTGCGCTTATACTTTCTACTTCCATGGGAATGTCCCAATGTTACCAGTTCTTCCCAGAGCTTCTCTGTCTACAGAAACACCAGTGGAAGCATATGTATGGATGTCATACTTCAGGGCCTGCTGGGATGATCCTGCAGACCGACCAATATTTCCTCTGTGCAGTACCCTGTCTGTGCCGTCCAAAATGTAGCATCTGCATTGGGTGATAATGCTGTAAGAAATGCTTCATCTTCTCATGCTGTGGACTTTGACCATTCTTCCTATTTCTCTCATTCTTGAAATATGTGTTCACGAATGCAACCACAGGGCTGTTCCTCATCCTCTGCCTCAAACCAGACTGTAATCCCAATCCAGGTTATGAATGTAGCAGATCCTAAATCTTTTAATACTGATTTCAAACCCAACGCCCCCTGGAACCCTCAGTCCAGATGCATGATACCTCTGATTGAGCCCCAAACGTGCTCTATTCGCAAAATTTCAAATTGGACCCTTGTCCTGCAGATGCAGTGGATGTGGCCATGGGACATATCGATAAACTCAACCTCATGCACCAGTGCGTTTGCTATCTCACTTAGATCACAGTTCTCTTTGCTCCCTTGAATGTACCCACGAAAACCCACAATGCACTCTAGAACCCTGAGTTCTGCGAGAGCCATCATCTGTAGCCGTATCCCTCTCTTTCCGCTGCCTCGGCTTGCTCAGTTTTGGCAGCTCGGATCTTGGTCTCAGATTCAATTGTGGGGATATTTTGAGCTGATTTCTTTGAGTTCTGTCAGCCAAGCATCTGCTGTGCACTCTTCTAACACTCAGCGCATCACCTTCAATCCCATGCCTGCTGCCGGCTTGAGAGTATGCTTCCAAGTAAAACAGAGTTTCACCTTTCATGCTCCATTACCAGAGGTCAGATTCTGCACTGGTTTCCATTCTCTACTTTGCCTTTTCGTGCTTCCGGTTTTTCTGAGGCCTCATCCTGTCTTTGGATATAACACACCACTCTTAGGCAAGTGTCCTGTGCCAAGGGCTGGGTGAGTGTGTTTTTACAATATTTTGTGTATGGTAGCTAGTGAGAGCAGTTTGCACTCCTTCTCTTCCTACTGGGCATTGATAAATCAACACGATTCACAGATAATTCACAGAAATTGGACATTTGTTTCGCTCCTTATTCTTTACAGCCTTGGGCTTAGGGTTTGTCCAAAGACTCCAGGTTTGACATTATGTTGATAAGGCAGTTGTAGACTTTAAGAAGGTTAATAGTATCGATTTACGTGTTTTGGGATTTATATGAAAGTGAAGTTAGATTTTGAAAATTACCAAATCAACCTAGAAGCCAGACTTGAAAATTTGTGTAAGATTTTGTCAGCTCTAAGGAAAAAACAGACAGTCTCAATGTAAAATAGCAGTCCAAAATTTTGAAGGGGACATGCCAAACCTTTTCTCTTAATGCCTTCATCAAAAAAGGAACAATGTAATAACTATTGGAACCATGATATAACCCCCAACCTGGGTTTCCTTTGTGCACCTGGTGCTCTTTATTCCCAATGACACATACTTGGCAATGTTGGCATTTCAAGGGGTAACATTCCTCTCTAGGAATATACAAGAAAATCTAAACAGAATATACATATTTAGGCTTGATTCCCAAAGCACCTAGAGTCATTTAACTATGAGAAACCTGCTGCAGCTATGCTAGGATATTGAGAAACAGGTGCTCTTCTATCAGTGCTGAGAAGGCTTAATCATACGATCATGTTGGGTAAAGCAATTTAACACATCCAAGTCTTCACCTCCAAGATATAGTGCACCCGGAGCTTGACGGCAGTGAATGACTGTCCAGATAACCTATGTCTTTAAAGTGTTTGGTGACTTTTACAGTTCAGTTCACTATCTGACTTCTAATATTTTCCTGTACTGTCTTGAAAAACTGAGGCCTATTACATATTCAAGTTCATTCAAAGATTCCCCTCACTTCCCACACTCCTTTCAGCCCAAAATTTATATAACCCCAGCATTTCCTGAATCTAGGGGAAGGTCATCATTTCTTTGTGTGAGCTAATTATTCAAATCCTATCTATTTCAGTCGAGAGTATTTGACCTTTAAGGACTTCACTGTTCTTCACCGAGTGTGAAGGAGGTGGAACTCTGATTCTAGTAGGGGCTTGCTCTCCTCCTACTGGATTCATTGCAGCTCAGGTTCTGATTCTTTGAAATGGATGCCAGAGTGGAGTAAAGGGAAGAGAATGTGATTGATAGCTAGGCAAAAACTTGGGAATAGTCTTACCTGGACTTGGTGCATTTCGGTCTGAATGATTCGTAAATGCCCCTTGGGATGTGTGGATTCCCACGACCACTTCCAAGAACATGAGCGGTTTTTCATCTCTGCCATCTCTTCTCTATTAAACGTCAGGAATCTTGGACCCATTCTTGGAGCAGAGTATCGAGTAATTTTCTAAAGGGCACGTTGACTCTCCTTAATTTTCTGCAGAATCACCGAGGTTCAGTAAGTCTCATGAATGTCTTTCAAGCCTGGTATGCTCTAGAGATATCTCCATGCCGATATTCTCCACTGTAGCAGAACAACTCTCATCAATATGTTCGCACATCTCCTCAATCCATGCAGCCAGTTTTTCTGCCAGCTTCTCTTCGTGTCTCCGATAAAGTCGATGTCAAAAGCACTGGGCATGTCTAAAAATACCTCGAAGCCTCACCAGTAAGCAGATGACAGGCAGATCTTCCACTGTCTGCCCTCTCAGATTCTGGAAACTGACCCATGAACTCAGGTCTTTGGGCAGCAGCATTATCTCGAACTTACTCAGCTACCCGAACAAAAGACCTAAGCCAATCTCCACATAGGGCAGCAGACCCACCATCAAACTGATCCACCCACAGAATTCTGCCCAGTTACCTTGGATCCACCAGCCGCAACAAGCCTCATGGTACACACCAAAATTCCATCTGGAATCCAACCGGTACCTGACATCCCCAGTGGTTGATGCATCAATTCCGTATTGGGGGTGATGCTGCATTTGACGAGAGTTTCCTAAGGGAAATGTGATTCTATCCAGAAGGGTCCCATTGTCCTTTTCTCTTCCCTCTTTCCTTTTGTTCAGATCTGTATACACAGAACAAACGGAGGGAAGAGTGTCCATGATCAGTTTATGGATTCACACCTATTTAAACTTTCTAATATTTCACAGTACACAGAGACCCACTCAAGGAAACTCATGTTTGTGTAATATCCATTCACCCAGATTACATATCCATCTGTTGCTTTCTGCTGAAACACCCACACTCTCAGAACATGGATCCATTTGTTTCATGGGGTCAGAAATTCCTAGAAATGAAACCAATCCCAACGTGCACTTTGCTGTCTGTCTCTTTTGCACTTAGTTCATTTTTGCAGAGCTACTTATCTTTGTTATAGGCTTATGCCATTTCTTCTCTACGTAGGGTAGAATTAGGCATTCGTTTATCCTGTTGGAAGACTTGTAAGTCTATATCCCGTTCTATGACCCACTCTTAATCCAAACCGTCATTTGTGTTTGCTCACGATATGCACTTCTGGATCAGTATCTATGAATAATTATGCACGCGTCTGTTTTCTGAATACAAGTGTGTTGAGTACATGCTAATAACGATAATTGGTCGATGCGTGCTGAATGATCCTTGACATCACTTTGAGTATTTTGTCTTGAATAATCATGGTTGTTTGCTATAAGTCAGCCAACTGTAACCTTTTGGTGTTTGTTTGTCTGATTGTATGTTTTGCAAACACATTAGGCCATGCATCTCTCCTTTTGTTTCAGACAGTCATGTAAGCTGATTCACTAAAGACAGTGCATAAAATCACCTATGATTTCCTGCTACCCTCTCCCTTCTTTTTGGTTTCGATGTCCTCCTTGCCTTCTTCTTCTTACTTCTTTGCATCTCAGGCTCTTCTTGCATTTGCAATAATGGTTTTGATATTTCCATTTCATCTTGCTACTTTTATACTCAGGGTAGGATTCTCAATTTTTGTTTTAGGATCAGTCTCAAACTGCTGAATTCTTTTCAGGTTTGCCGGTCAGTGAATTTCCCTAGCTCTGCCGTTGTTATAAACGACGGTCATTTGGCATAGGCTACCCTATATTGCAGCTTTATCTCATTCAGGATATGGTCTATGTCCTGGCACTCCTCCCAGTGCTGCAAAATTTCTGCCGAGATATCAGCTGAAACCCCTCTGGAGGTTCTGTTGTGACTAAGTTGCTTTCCTCGAGGTGCATTTTACATCACTGGGATGATCATGATCTTTTTTTACTTGAATTCTAGAGCTGCTTGTGGGTCTATTGGTATTCCACCTCTTTTGGATGATGTGTACTTCCTGAATTCGTAGAGATGATACTTTCTTGGCTTTCACAAGTTTCTTTCTGATTTTTCTATAAATTCCTTTTCAGTATTTGTTAATTTATCTCTTGCTTTTCCATTTGGGAATCCTATGAGTCCTTTTCTTACCTGCTATTTCTTAATCCAGGATTCATCAGTGATGTTAGCGTTGGTTTGCACTTGCTTTTCTGTGTCTTCTTCTGGTCGAGGGATTTCTGTTCCTCTGTCCTCACAGTCATTCTCGAGTCCTCTGCATTATGTAGTCTGCTTAGGTTTGAATTTAGCCCAGTTTTTATCTCATCCATTGAGTTTTCTGATATTATTTTGTTCATCTTTAGAGTTTCTCTTCCCCTTTTCTGGTGTTCTGACTTTTGTGATTCTGAGGCACTGTTGTTCATCAGTATTTTCTTCACATCTATTTTCAAAGCTTGCTCCGGAAACGTTTTGCCGTCTAGTTGTTTGAAAGCTTTTTTTTGGGCCTTCAATCTCTTTGGAACTGAAAGTGGTACTTCCTGTTTCTTTTATTCTACTTCTTTTACACGACAGTTCAAGTACTATAATGTATCTAACATAGACTTATAGGGCTTGGTTAAGTGCAAACTTTAGACACTTTGGTGTACGCAATTACATGGTATTTTGTGTGGATAATTTTCCCTGGACCTTGATGCCATGCCCTGTTCCTGTGTGTGTTGTCTGGTATATCTCTAAATCCTGCTGTTGCCTTTGATATGATGAACACAACATAATGTTTCAGTTTGTAAAACCTCGTTTTTATTACACTAATCTCACAATTCTGGAAGGGCACATTGCACTTCCTCTAGAGGAAATGAAGCTACTATAGGTTTTCAGCTCTGCATTCTTCTGTATGTCATTTTAAATTGTCTCCAAAACAGCCAACAGAGAGTACGCTTGTACTTTCTACTGCCATGGGAATGTTCCAATGTTACCAGTTCTTCCCAGAGATTCTCTGTCTACAGAAACACCAGTGGAAGTATATGAATGGATGTCATACTTCAGGGCCTGTTGGGATGATCCCGCAGACCGACCTATGTGTCCTCGTTGCAGTACCCTGTCAGTGCCGTCCAAAATGTAGCATCTGCATTTGGGTGATAATGCTGTAAGAAATGCTTCATCTTCTCATGCTGTGGACTTTGACCACTCTTCCTAGTTCTCTCATGCTTGAGTCATGCGTTCACGAAGGCAACCACAGAGCTGTTCCGCATCCTCTGCCTCAAACCAGACTGTAATCCAAATCCAGGTTAAGAACGTAGAGGATCCTAAATCTTTTAATACTGATTTCAAACCCAACGCCCCCTGGAACACTCAGACCAGATGCATGATTCCTCTGATTGAGCCCCACAGGTGCTCTGTTGTCAAAATGTCAAATTGGACCCTGGACCTGCAGATGCAGTGGATGTGGCCATAGGACATATCGATAAATTCAACCTCACGAGCCAGTGCGGTTGCTGTCTCACTGAGGTCACATTTATCTTTGCTTTCTTGAAAGTACCCACCAAAACCCACAACGCACTCTAGATCCCTGAGTTCTGTGAGAGCCATCATCTGTAGCCCTATCCATCTTTTTCCGCTGCCTCTGCTAGCTCAGATTTGGCAGCCCGGATCTTGGTCTCAGATTCAATTGTGGGGATATTTTGAGCTGATTTCTTTGAGTTCTGTCAGCCAAGCATCTGCTGTGCACTCTGCTAATACTCAGTGCATCACCTTCAATCCCATGCCTGCTGCCCGCTTGAGAGATTGCTTCCAAGGATAACAGAGTTACACCTTTGATTCTCCATTACCACAGGTCCGACCCTGCACTCTTTTCCATTCTCTCCTTTATCTTTTCCTGCTTCCAGGTTTTCTGAGGCCTCATCCTGTCTTTGAAAGTAACAGACCACTCTTCCGCAAGTGTCCTGTGCCAAGGGCAGGGTGATTGTATTTTTACAAAATTTTGTGTATGGGAGCAAGTGAGAGCAGTTTGCACTGCTTCTCTTCCTACTGGGCATCGATAAATCAACACTTTCAACAAATAATTCACAGAAATTGGATATTTGTTTAGCTCCGTTTTCTTACAGCCATGTTCGGAGGGTTTGTCCGAAGACACCAGCTTTGACATTATGTTGGTAAGGCATTTGCAGTCTTTTAGAAGATTAATATTATCGATTTACTTGTTGTGGGATTTATATGAAAGTGAAGATAGTTTTTGAAAATTACCAAATCAACCAAAAGCCAGACGACAATTTCTGTAACATTTTGTCAGCTCTAAGGAAAAAAACAGACAGTCTCAATGTAAAATAGCAGTCCAAAAGCTTGAAGGGGACATGCCAACTCTTTTCTCTTGAAGCCTCCAACAACAAAAGGAACAATGAAATACCTATTGGAACCATGAAATAACCCCCAACCTGGGTTTCCCTTGTGCATGTGGTGCCCTTTACCCCCAATGACACATACTAGGCAATGTTGGCATTTCAAGGGGTAACATTACTCTAGGAATATACAAGAATAGCTAAACAGAATATACACGTTTAGGCTTGATTCCAAAGCACCTAGAGGCATTTAACTATGAGAAACCTGCTGCAGCTATGCTAGGCTATTGAGAACCAGGTGTTCTTCTATCAGTGCTGAGAAGGCTTAATCATACGATCATGTTGGGTAAAGGAATTTAACACAGCCAAGACTGCACCTCCAAGATATACTGAACCCGGGGAATGACGGAAGGGAAAACGGTCCACAAAACATGTGTCTTTAATGTGTTTGGCGACATTTACATTTTAGCTCACAATCTGACTTCTAATGTTTTCCTGTACTGTATTGAAAAACTGAGGCCTAATACATATTCAAGTTCATTCAAAGATTCCCCTCACTTCCCACACTCCTTTCAGCCCAAAGAATACATAAACCCAGCATTTCCTGAATCTAGGGGAAGGTCATCATTTCTTTGTGTGAGCTAAGTATTCAATTCCTATATATTTCAGTCAAGAGTATTTCACCTTTATGGATTTCACTGTTGTTCACTGAGTGTGAAGGAGTAGGAACTCTGGTTCTAGTAGGGGCTTGCCCTCCTCCTACTGGATTCATTGCAGCTCAGGTTCTGATCCTTTGAAATGGATGCCTGAGTGGAGTGGAGGGAAGAGCATGTGATTGATAGCTAGGCACAAACTTGGGAATAGGCTTACCTGGGCTTGGTGCATTTCGGTCTGTTTGATTCGTAAATGCCCCTTGGGATGTGTGCTTTCTCACGACCTCTTCCATGAACATGAGCACTTTTATCATCTCTGCCATCTCTTCTCTTTTAGACGTCAGGAATCTTGGACCCGTTCCTGGAGCAGAGAATCGAGTAACTTTCTCAAGGGAACCTTGATTCTCCGTATGTTTCTGCCAGTATCACCGAGGTTCAGTAGGTCTCATGAATGTCTTTCGAGCCTGGTATGCTCGAGACATGTCTCCATGCCGATATTCTCCACTGTAGAAGAACAACTTTCATCAATGTGTTCGCACATCTCCTCAATCCATGCAGCCAGGTTTTCTGCCAGCTTCTCTCCGTGTCTCCCATAAAGTCGATATCAAAAGTACTGGGCAAGTCTGAAAATACCTCGGAGCCTCTCCAGTAAGCTGATGACAGGCAGATCTTCCACTGTCTGCCCTTTCAGATTCTGGAAACTGACCCGTGAACTAAGGACTCTGGGCAGCAGCAGTTTCTCGAACTTACTCAGCTTCCCGAAAAAAAGTCTTAAGCCAATCCGCACATATGGCAGCAGACCCACCATCAAACTGATCCACCCACAGAATTCTGCCCAGTTACCTTGGATCCACCAGCCGCAACATTCCTCGTGGTACACAACAACATTCCACCTGGAATCCAAACGATAACTGCCATCCCCAGTGGTTGATGCATCAAGTCAGTGTTGGGGGTGATGCTGCATTAGAGGAGAGTTTCCTAAGGGAAATGTGATTCTATCCACAAGGGTCCCATGGTCCTTTTCTCTTCCCTCTTTCCTTTTGTTCAGTTCTGTATACACAGTACAAACTGAAGGAAGAGTGTCCATGATCAGTTTATGGATTCACACCTATTTAATCTTTCTAACATTTCACAGTACACAGAGACCCACTCAAGGAAACTCATGTTTGTGTAATATCCATTCACCCAGAATACATATCCGTCTGTTGTTTCTGCTGAAACACCCACACTCTCAGAACATGGATCCATTTGTTTCATGGGGTCAGAAATTCCTAGAAATGAAACCAATCCCAACGTGCACTTTCCTGTCTGTCTCTTTTGCTCTTAGTACAGTTTTGCAGAGCTACTTGTCTTTGTTATAGGCTTATGCCATGTCTTCTCTACGTAGGGTAGAATTTGGCATTCGTTCATCCTGTTGGAGGAATTCTAAGGCTATTTCCCGTTCTATGACCCACCCTTATTCAAAACCGTCATTTGAGTTGGCTCAAGATATGCACTTCTGAATCAGTATCTATGAATAGTAATGCACGCGTCTGTTTTCTGAATACAAGTGTGTTGAGTACATGCTAACAGCGATAATAGGTCGATGCGTGCTGAATGATCCTTGACATCACTTTGAGAATTTTGTCTTGAATAATCATGGTTGTTTGGTATATGTCAGCCAACTGTAACCATTTGGTATTTGTTGGTTTGTCTGATTGTTTGCAAACACATTAGGCCATGCATCTCTCCTTTTGCTTCAGACAGACAGTCATGTAAGCTGATTCACTTAAGATTGTGCCTAAAATCACCTATGATTTCCTGCTACCCTCTCCCATCTTTAGGATTTTGATGTCCTCCTTGCCTTCTTCTTCTTACTTCTTTGCAACTCAGGCTCTTCTTGCATTTGCTATAATGGTTTTGTTATTTCCATTTCATCTTGCTACTTTTCTACTCAGGGTAAGATTCTCAATTTTTGTTTTAGGATCAGTCTCAAACTGCTGAATTCTTTTCAGGTTTGCCGGTCAGTGAATTTCCCTAGATCTGCCGTTGTTATAAACGGCGGTCATTTGGCATAGGCTACCCTAGATTGCAGCTTTTTCTCATTCAGGATATGGTCTATGTCCTGGCACTCCTCCCAGTGCTGCAAAATTTCTGCCGAGATATCAGCTGAAACCCCTCTGGAGGTTCTGTTGTGACTAAGTTGCTTTCTTCGAGGTGCATTTTACAACACTGTGATGATCATGAAATTTGTTTATTTGAATTCTACAGCTGCTTGTTGGTCTATTGGTATTCCACCTCTTTTGGACGCTGTTTACTTCCTGAATTCGTATTGACGATACTTTCTTGGCTTTCAGTAAGTTTCATTGTGATTATTCCACAAATTCCTTTTCAGAATTTATTATTTTATCTCTTGCTTTTCCATTTGGGAATCCTATGAGTCCTATTCTTACCTGCTTCTTCTTAACCCAGGAGTCAACAGTGATGTTAGCATTGGTTTACACTTGCTTTTCTGTGTCTTCTTGTGATGGAGGGATTTCTGTTCCCCTGTCCTCACAGTCATTCACGAGTCCCTCTGCATTATGTAGTCTGCTTAGGATTGACTTTAGCCCAGTTTTTATCTCATCTATTGAGTTTTCTAATACTATTGGGTTCTTCTTTAGAGTTTCTCTTCCCCTTTCCTGGTATTCTGCCTTTTGTGATTCTGAGGCACTGTGGTTCATCAGTGATTTCCTCACCTCCATTTTCAGAGCTTGCTCTGTTATGGTTTTGCCTTCAAGTTGTTTGAAAACTTATTATTTGGGCCTTCAATCTCTTTGGAACTGAAAATGGTACTTCCTGTTTCTTTTACTATACTTCTTTTACTCTACAGGTCAGGTAATATCATGTATCTAATATAGACATTTAGGGCTTGGTTAAGTGCAAACTTTAGACACATTGGTGTACGCAATTCCATGGTATTTCTGTGAGGACAAATTTCTCTAGACCTTGATGCCATGCCCTGTTCCTGTGTGTGTTGTCTGGTATATCTCTAAATCCTGGTGTTGCCTTTGTTGTGATGAACACATCATACTGTTTCAGTTAGTAGAACCTCATTTTTATTACACTAATCTCACAATTCTGAAAGGGCACAGGGCACTTCCTCTAGTGGAAATGAGGCTTCTATATGTTTTCGGCTCTGCATTCTTCTCTATGACATTTTGAAGTGTCTCCAAAGCAGCCAACAAAGACTGCGCTTATACTTTCTACTTCCATGTGAATGTCCCAATGTTACCAGGTCTTCCCAGAGCTTCTCTGTCTACAGAAACACCAGTGGAAGCATATGTATGGATGTCATACTTCAGGGCATGCTGGGATGATCCCGCAAACTGACCAATGTTTCCTCGGTGCAGTACCCTGTCAGTGCGGTCCAAAATGTAGCATCTGCATTTGGGTGATAATGCTGTAAGAAATGCTTCATCTTCTCATGCTGTGGACTTTGACCACTCTTCCTAGTTCCCTCATGCTTGAGTCATGCGTTCACGAAGGCAACCACAGTGCTGTTCCGCATCCTCTGCCTCAAACCAGACTGTAATCCAAATCCAGGTTAAGAACGTAGCGGATCCTAAATCTTTTAATACTGATTTCAAACCCAACGCCCCCTGGAACACTCAGACCAGATGCATGATTCCTCTGATTGAGCCCCAGAGGTGCTCTATTGTCAAAATTTCAAATTGGACCCTGGACCTGCAGATGCAGTGGATGTGACCATAGGACATATCGATAAATTCAACCTCACGAGCCAGTGTGTTTGCTGTCTCACTGAGGTCACATTTATCTTTGCTTTCTTGAAAGTACCCACCAAAACCCACAACGCACTCTAGATCCCTGAGTTCTGTGAGAGCCATCATCCGTAGCCCTATCCATCTTTTTCCGCTGCCTCTACTAGCTCAGATTTGGCAGCTCGGATCTTGGTCTCAGATTCAATTGTGGGGATATTTTGAGCTGATTTCTTTGAGTTCTGTCAGCCAAGCATCTGCTGTGCACTCTGCTAATACTCAGTGCATCACCTTCAATCCCATGCCTGCTGCCCGCTTGAGAGTTTGCTTCCAAGGATAACAGAGTTACACCTTTGATTCTCCATTACCACAGGTCCGACCCTGCACTCTTTTCCATTCTCTCCTTTACCTTTTCCTGCTTCCAGGTTTTCTGAGGCCTCATCCTGTCTTTGAAAATAACAGACCACTCTTCCACAAGTGTCCTGTGCCAAGGGCAGGGTGATTGTATTTTTACAAAGTTTTGTGTATGGGAGCAAGTGAGAGCAGTTTGCACTGCTTCTCTTCCTACTGGGCATCGATAAATCAACACTTTCAACAAATAATTCACAGAAATTGGATATTAGTTTAGCTCCGTTTTCTTTACAGCCATGTTCGGAGGGTTTGTCCGAAGACACCAGCTTTGACATTATGTTGATAAGGCAGTTGCAGTCTTTTAGAAGGTTAATATTATCGATTTACTTGTTGTGGGATTTATATGAAAGTGAAGATAGTTTTTGAAAATTACCAAATCAACCAAAAGCCAGACTTGACAATTTCTGTAACATTTTGTCAGCTCTAAGGAAAAAAACAGACAGTCTCAATGTAAAATAGCAGTCCAAAAGCTTGAAGGGGACATGCCAACTCTTTTCTCTTGAAGCCTCCAACAACAAAAGGAACAATGAAATACCTATTGGAACCATGAAATAACCCCCAACCTGGGTTTCCCTTGTGCATGTGGTGCCCTTTACCCCCAATGGCACATACTAGGCAATGTTGGCATTTCAAGGGGTAACATTATTCTCTAGGAATATACAAGAAAAACTAAACAGAATATACACATTTAGGCTTGATTCCAAATGCACCTAGAGGCATTTAACTATGAGAAACCTGCTGCAGCTATGCTAGGCTATTGAGAACCAGCTGTTCTTCTATCAGTGCTGAGAAGGCTTAATCATACGATCATGTTGGGTAAAGGAATTTAACACAGTCAAGACTGCACCTCCAAGATATACTGAACCCGGGGAATGACGGAAGGGAAGACGGTCCACAAAACATGTGTCTTTAATGTGTTTGGCGACATTTACATTTTAGCTCACAATCTGACTTCTAATGTTTTCCTGTACTGTATTGAAAAACTGAGGCCTAATACATATTCAAGTTCATTCAAAGATTCCCCTCACTTCCCACACTCCTTTCAGCCCAAAGAATACATAAACCCAGCATTTCCTGAATCTAGGTGAAGGACATCATTTCTTTGTGTGAGCTAAGTATTCAATTCCTATATATTTCAGTCAAGAGTATTTGACCTTTATGGATTTCACTGTTGTTCACTGAGTGTGAAGGAGTAGGAACTCTGGTTCTAGTAGGGGCTTGCCCTCCTCCTACTGGATTCATTGCAGCTCAGGTTCTGATCCTTTGAAATGGATGCCTGAGTGGAGTGGAGGGAAGAGCATGTGATTGATAGCTAGGCACAAACTTGTGAATAGGCTTACCTGGGCTTGGTGCATTTCGGTCTGTATGATTCGTAAATGCCCCTTGGGATATGTGGTTTCTCACGACCTCTTCCATGAACATGAGCACTTTTATCATCTCTGCCATCTCTTCTCTTTTAGACGTCAGGAATCTTGGACCCGTTCCTGGAGCAGAGAATCGAGTAACTTTCTCAAGGGAACCTTGATTCTCCGTATGTTTCTGCCTGTATCACCGAGGTTCAGTAGGTCTCATGAATGTCTTTCGAGCCTGGTATGCTCTAGAGATGTCTCCATGCCGATATTCTCCACTGTAGAAGAACAACTTTCATCAATGTGTTCGCACATCTCCTCAATCCATGCAGCCACGTTTTCTGCCAGCTTCTCTCCGTGTCTCCCATAAAGTCGATATCAAAAATACTGGGCAATTCTGAAAATACCTCGGAGCCTCTCCAGTAAGCTGATGACAGGCAGATCTTCCACTGTCTGCCCTTTCAGATTCTGGAAACTGACCCGTGAACTAAGGACTCTGGGCAGCAGCAGTTTCTCGAACTTAATCAGCTTCCCGAAAAGAAGACTTAAGCCAATCCGCATATATGGCAGCAGACCCACCATCAAACTGATCCACCCACAGAATTCTGCCCAGTTACCTTGGATCCACCAGCCGCAACATTCCTCGTGGTACACAACAACATTCCACCTGGAATCCAAACGGTAACCTCCATCCCCAGTGGTTGATGCATCAAGTCAGTGTTGGGGGTGATGCTGCATTAGAGGAGAGTTTCCTAAGGGAAATGTGATTCTATCCACAAGGGTCCCATGGTCCTTTTCTCTTCCCTCTTTCCTTTTGTTCAGTTCTGTATACACAGTACAAACGGAAGGAAGAGTGTCCATGATCAGTTTATGGATTCACACCTATTTAATCTTTCTAACATTTCACAGTACACAGAGACCCACTCAAGGAAACTCATGTTTGTGTAATATCCATTCACCCAGATTACATATCCGTCTGTTGCTTTCTGCTGAAACACCCACACTCTCAGAACATGGATCCATTTGTTTCATGGGGTCAGAAATTCCTAGAAATGAAACCAATCCCAACGTGCACTTTCCTGTCTGTCTCTTTTGCTCTTAGTACAGTTTTGCAGAGCTACTTGTCTTTGTTATAGGCTTATGCCATGTCTTCTCTACGTAGGGTAGTATTTGGCATTCGTTCTTCCTGTTGGAGGAATTCTAAGACTTTATCCCGTTCTATGACCCACCCTTATTCAAAACCGTCATTTGATTTGGCTCAAGATATGCACATCTGGATCAGTATCTATGAATAGTAATGCATGCGTCTGTTTTCTGAATACAAGTGTGTGGAATACATGCTAACAGCGATAATAGGTCGATGCGTGCTGAATGATCCTTGACATCACCTTGAGAATTTTGTCTTGAATAATCATGGTTGTTTGGTATATGTCAGCCAACTGTAACCTTTTTGTATTTGTTGGTTTGTCTGATTGTTTGCAAACACATTAGGCCATGCATCTCTCCTTTTGCTTCAGACAGACAGTCATGTAAGCTGATTCACTTAAGATTGTGCTTAAAATCACGTATGATTTCCTGCTACCCTCTCCCATCTTTAGGATTTTGATGTCCTCCTTGCCTTCTTCTTCTTAATTCTTTGCAACTCAGGCTCTTCTTGCATTTGCTATAATGGTTTTGTTATTTCCATTTCATCTTGCTACTTTTCTACTCAGGGTAAGATTCTCAATTTTTGTTTTAGGATCAGTCTCAAACTGCTGAATTCTTTTCAGGTTTGCCCGTCAGTGAATTTCCCTAGCTCTGCCGTTGTTATAAACGGCGGTCATTTGCCATAGGCTACCCTAGATTGCAGCTTTTTCTCATTCAGGATATGGTCTATGTCCTGGCACTCCTCCCAGTGCTGCAAAATTTCTGCCGAGATATCAGCTGAAACCCCTCTGGAGGTTCTGTTGTGACTAAGTTGCTTTCCTCGAAGTGCATTTTACAACACTGGGATGATCATGAAATTTGTTTATTTGAATTCTACAGCTGCTTGTTGGTCTATTGGTATTCCACCTCTTTTGGACGCTGTTTACTTCCTGAATTCGTATTGACGATACTTTCTTGGCTTTCAGTAAGTTTCATTGTGATTATTCCACAAATTCCTTTTCAGAATTTATTATTTTATCTCTTGCTTTTCCATTTGGGAATCCTATGAGTCCTATTCTTACCTGCTTCTTCTTAACCCAGGAGTCAACAGTGATGTTAGCGTTGGTTTACACTTGCTTTTCTGTGTCTTCTTGTGATGGAGGGATTTCTGTTCCCCTGTACTCACAGTCATTCACGAGTCCCTCTGCATTATGTAGTCTGCTTAGGATTGACTTTAGCCCAGTTTTTATCTCATCTATTGAGTTTTCTAATACTATTGGGTTCTTCTTTAGAGTTTCTCTTCCCCTTTCCTGGTATTTTGCCTTTGGTGATTCTGAGGCACTGTGGTTCATCAGTGTTTTCCTCACCTCCATTTTCAGAGCTTGCTCTGTTATGGTTTTGCCTTCAAGTTGTTTGAAAACTTATTATATGGGCCTTCAATCTCTTTGGAACTGAAAATGGTACTTCCTGTTTCTTTTACTATACTTCTTTTACTCTAAAGGTCAGGTAATATCATGTATCTAATATAGACATTTAGGGCTTGGATAAGTGCAAACTTTAGACACTTTGGTGTACGCAATTCCATGGTGTTTCTGTGAGGACAATTTTCTCTAGACCTTGATGCCATGCCCTGTTCCTGTGTGTGTTGTCTGGTATATCTCTAAATCCTGGTGTTGCCTTTGTTGTGATGAACGCATCTTACTGTTTCAGTTAGTAGAATCTCATTTTTATTACACTAATCTCACAATTCTGAAAGGGCACAGGGCACTTCCTCTAGTGGAAATGAGGCTTCTATATGTTTTCGGCTCTGCATTCTTCTGTATGACATTTTGATGTGTCTCCAAAACAGCCAACAAAGAGTACGCTTATACTTTCTACTTCCATGGGAATGTCCCAATGTTACCAGTTCTTCCCAGAGCTTCTCTGTCTACAGAAACACCAGTGGAAGCATATGTATGGATGTCATACTTCAGGGCCTGCTGGGATGATCCCGCAGACCGACCTATGTGTCCTCGTTGCAGTACCCTGTCAGTCCCGTCCAAAATGTAGCATCTGCATTTGGTTGATAATGCTGTAAGAAATGCTTCATCTTCTCATGCTGTGGACTTTGACCACTCTTCCTAGTTCTCTCATGCTTGAGTCATGCGTTCACGAAGGCAACCACAGAGCTGTTCCGCATCCTCTGCCTTAAACCAGACTGTAATCCAAATCCAGGTTAAGAACGTAGCGGATCCTAAATCTTTTAATACTGATTTCAAACCCAACGCCCCCTGGAACACTCAGACCAGATGCATGATTCCTCTGATTGAGCCCCAGAGGTGCTCTATTGTCAAAATTTCAAATTGGACCCTGGTCCTGCAGATGCAGTGGATGTGGCCATAGGACATATCGATAAATTCAACCTCACGAGCCAGTGCATTTGCTGTCTCACTGAGGTCACATTTATCTTTGCTTTCTTGAAAGTACCCACCAAAACCCACAACACACTCTAGATCCCTGAGTTCTGTGAGAGCCATCATCCGTAGCCCTATCCATCTTTTTCCGCTGCCTCTACTAGCTCAGATTTGGCAGCTCGGATCTTGGTCTCAGATTCAATTGTGGGGATATTTTGAGCTGATTTCTTTGAGTTCTGTCAGCCAAGCATCTGCTGTGCACTCTGCTAATACTCAGTGCATCACCTTCAATCCCATGCCTGCTGCCCGCTTGAGAGTTTGCTTCCAAGGATAACAGAGTTACACCTTTGATTCTCCATTACCACAGGTCCGACCCTGCACTCTTTTCCATTCTCTCCTTTACCTTTTCCTGCTTCCAGGTTTTCTGAGGCCTCATCCTGTCTTTGAAAATAACAGACCACTCTTCCACAAGTGTCCTGTGCCAAGGGCAGGGTGATTGTATTTTTACAAAGTTTTGTGTATGGGAGCAAGTGAGAGCAGTTTGCACTGCTTCTCTTCCTACTGGGCATCGATAAATCAACACTTTCAACAAATAATTCACAGAAATTGGATATTAGTTTAGCTCCGTTTTCTTTACAGCCATGTTCGGAGGGTTTGTCCGAAGACACCAGCTTTGACATTATGTTGATAAGGCAGTTGCAGTCTTTTAGAAGGTTAATATTATTGATTTACTTGTTGTGGGATTTATATGAAAGTGAAGATAGTTTTTGAAAATTACCAAATCAACCAAAAGCCAGACTTGACAATTTCTGTAACATGTTGTCAGCTCTAAGGAAAAAAACAGACAGTCTCAATGTAAAATAGCAGTCCAAAAGCTTGAAGGGGACATGCCAACTCTTTTCTCTTGAAGCCTCCAACAACAAAAGGAACAATGAAATACCTATTGGAACCATGAAATAACCACCAACCTGGGTTTCCCTTGTGCATGTGGTGCCCTTTACCCCCAATGGCACATACTAGGCAATGTTGGCATTTCAAGGGGTAACATTATTCTCTAGGAATATACAAGAAAAACTAAACAGAATATACACATTTAGGCTTGATTCCAAATGCACCTAGAGGCATTTAACTATTAGAAACCTGCTGCAGCTATGCTAGGCTATTGAGAACCAGCTGTTCTTCTATCAGTGCTGAGAAGGCTTAATCATACGATCATGTTGGGTAAAGGAATTTAACACAGTCAAGACTGCACCTCCAAGATATACTGAACCCGGGGAATGACGGAAGAGAAGACGGTCCACAAAACATGTGTCTTTAATGTGTTTGGCGACATTTACATTTTAGCTCACAATCTGACTTCTAATGTTTTCCTGTACTGTATTGAAAAACTGAGGCCTAATACATATTCAAGTTCATTCAAAGATTCCCCTCACTTCCCACACTCCTTTCAGCCCAAAGAATACATAAACCCAGCATTTCCTGAATCTAGGGGAAGGTCATCATTTCTTTGTGTGAGCTAAGTATTCAATTCCTATATATTTCAGTCAAGAGTATTTGACCTTTATGGATTTCACTGTTGTTCACTGAGTGTGAAGGAGTAGGAACTCTGGTTCTAGTAGGGGCTTGCCCTCCTCCTACTGGATTCATTGCAGCTCAGGTTCTGATCCTTTGAAATGGATGCCTGAGTGGAGTGGAGGGAAGAGCATGTGATTGATAGCTAGGCACAAACTTGGGAATAGGCTTACCTGGGCTTGGTGCATTTCGGTCTGTATGATTCGTAAATGCCCCTTGGGATATGTGGTTTCTCACGACCTCTTCCATGAACATGAGCACTTTTATCATCTCTGCCATCTCTTCTCTTTTAGACGTCAGGAATCTTGGACCCGTTCCTGGAGCAGAGAATCGAGTAACTTTCTCAAGGGAACCTTGATTCTCCGTATGTTTCTGCCAGTATCACCGAGGTTCAGTAGGTCTCATGAATGTCTTTCGAGCCTGGTATGCTCTAGAGATGTCTCCATGCCGATATTCTCCACTGTAGAAGAACAACTTTCATCAATGTGTTCGCACATCTCCTCAATCCATGCAGCCACGTTTTCTGCCAGCTTCTCTCCGTGTCTCCCATAAAGTCGATATCAAAAGTACTGGGCAATTCTGAAAATACCTCGGAGCCTCTCCAGTAAGCTGATGACAGGCAGATCTTCCACTGTCTGCCCTTTCAGATTCTGGAAACTGACCCGTGAACTAAGGACTCTGGGCAGCAGCAGTTTCTCGAACTTAATCAGCTTCCCGAAAAGAAGACTTAAGCCAATCCGCATATATGGCAGCAGACCCACCATCAAACTGATCCACCCACAGAATTCTGCCCAGTTACCTTGGATCCACCAGCCGCAACATTCCTCGTGGTACACAACAACATTCCACCTGGAATCCAAACGGTAACCTCCATCCCCAGTGGTTGATGCATCAAGTCAGTGTTGGGGGTGATGCTGCATTAGAGGAGAGTTTCCTAAGGGAAATGTGATTCTATCCACAAGGGTCCCATGGTCCTTTTCTCTTCCCTCTTTCCTTTTGTTCAGTTCTGTATACACAGTACAAACGGAAGGAAGAGTGTCCATGATCAGTTTATGGATTCACACCTATTTAATCTTTCTAACATTTCACAGTACACAGAGACCCACTCAAGGAAACTCATGTTTGTGTAATATCCATTCACCCAGATTACATATCCGTCTGTTGCTTTCTGCTGAAACACCCACACTCTCAGAACATGGATCCATTTGTTTCATGGGGTCAGAAATTCCTAGAAATGAAACCAATCCCAACGTGCACTTTCCTGTCTGTCTCTTTTGCTCTTAGTACAGTTTTGCAGAGCTACTTGTCTTTGTTATAGGCTTATGCCATGTCTTCTCTACGTAGGGTAGTATTTGGCATTCGTTCTTCCTGTTGGAGGAATTCTAAGACTTTATCCCGTTCTATGACCCACCCTTATTCAAAACCGTCATTTGATTTGGCTCAAGATATGAACATCTGGATCAGTATCTATGAATAGTAATGCATGCGTCTGTTTTCTGAATACAAGTGTGTGGAATACATGCTAACAGCGATAATAGGTCGATGCGTGCTGAATGATCCTTGACATCACCTTGAGAATTTTGTCTTGAATAATCATGGTTGTTTGGTATATGTCAGCCAACTGTAACCTTTTTGTATTTGTTGGTTTGTCTGATTGTTTGCAAACACATTAGGCCATGCATCTCTCCTTTTGCTTCAGACAGACAGTCATGTAAGCTGATTCACTTAAGATTGTGCTTAAAATCACGTATGATTTCCTGCTACCCTCTCCCATCTTTAGGATTTTGATGTCCTCCTTGCCTTCTTCTTCTTAATTCTTTGCAACTCAGGCTCTTCTTGCATTTGCTATAATGGTTTTGTTATTTCCATTTCATCTTGCTACTTTTCTACTCAGGGTAAGATTCTCAATTTTTGTTTTAGGATCAGTCTCAAACTGCTGAATTCTTTTCAGGTTTGCCGGTCAGTGAATTTCCCTAGCTCTGCCGTTGTTATAAACGGCGGTCATTTGCCATAGGCTACCCTAGATTGCAGCTTTTTCTCATTCAGGATATGGTCTATGTCCTGGCACTCCTCCCAGTGCTGCAAAATTTCTGCCGAGATATCAGCTGAAACCCCTCTGGAGGTTCTGTTGTGACTAAGTTGCTTTCCTCGAAGTGCATTTTACAACACTGGGATGATCATGAAATTTGTTTATTTGAATTCTACAGCTGCTTGTTGGTCTATTGGTATTCCACCTCTTTTGGACGCTGTTTACTTCCTGAATTCGTATTGACGATACTTTCTTGGCTTTCAGTAAGTTTCATTGTGATTATTCCACAAATTCCTTTTCAGAATTTATTATTTTATCTCTTGCTTTTCCATTTGGGAATCCTATGAGTCCTATTCTTACCTGCTTCTTCTTAACCCAGGAGTCAACAGTGATGTTAGCGTTGGTTTACACTTGCTTTTCTGTGTCTTCTTGTGATGGAGGGATTTCTGTTCCCCTGTACTCACAGTCATTCACGAGTCCCTCTGCATTATGTAGTCTGCTTAGGATTGACTTTAGCCCAGTTTTTATCTCATCTATTGAGTTTTCTAATACTATTGGGTTCTTCTTTAGAGTTTCTCTTCCCCTTTCCTGGTATTTTGCCTTTGGTGATTCTGAGGCACTGTGGTTCATCAGTGTTTTCCTCACCTCCATTTTCAGAGCTTGCTCTGTTATGGTTTTGCCTTCAAGTTGTTTGAAAACTTATTATTTGGGCCTTCAATCTCTTTGGAACTGAAAATGGTACTTCCTGTTTCTTTTACTATACTTCTTTTACTCTAAAGGTCAGGTAATATCATGTATCTAATATAGACATTTAGGGCTTGGATAAGTGCAAACTTTAGACACTTTGGTGTACGCAATTCCATGGTGTTTCTGTGAGGACAATTTTCTCTAGACCTTGATGCCATGCCCTGTTCCTGTGTGTGTTGTCTGGTATATCTCTAAATCCTGGTGTTGCCTTTGTTGTGATGAACGCATCATACTGTTTCAATTAGTAGAACCTCATTTTTATTACACTAATCTCACAAATCTGAAAGGGCACAGGGCACTTCCTCTAGTGGAAATGAGGCTTCTATATGTTTTCGGCTCTGCATTCTTCTGTATGACATTTTGAAGTGTCTCCAAACAGCCAAGAAAGAGTGCGCTTATACTTTCTACTTCCATGGGAATGTCCCAATGTTACCAGTTCTTCCCAGAGCTTCTCTGTCTACAGAAACACCAGTGGAAGCATATGTATGGATGTCATACTTCAGGGCCTGCTGGGATGATCCTGCAGACCGACCAATACTTCCTCTGTGCAGTACCCTGTCTGTGCCGTCCAAAATGTAGCATCTGCATTGGGTGATAATGCTCTAAGAAATGCTTCATCTTCTCATGCTGTGGACTTTGACCATTCTTCCTATTTCTCTCATTCTTGAATTATGGGTTCACGAATGCAACCACAGGGCTGTTCCTCATCCTCTGCCTCAAACCAGACTGTAATCCCATTCCAGGTTATGAATGTAGCAGATCCTAAATCTTTTAATACTGATTTCAAACCCAATGCCCCCTGGAACACTCAGTCCAGATGCATGATACCTCTGATTGTGCCCCACACGTGCTCTATTCGCAAAATTTCAAATTGGACCCTTGTCCTGCAGATGCAGTGGATGTGGCCATAGGACATATCGATAAACTCAACCTCATGCACCAGTGCGTTTGCTATCTCACTTAGATCACATTTCTCTTTGCTCCCTTGAAAGTACCCACGAAAACCCACAATGCACTCTAGAACCCTGAGTCCTGCGAGACCCATCATCCGTAGCCCTATCCCTCTCTTTCCGCTGCCTCGGCTTGCTCAGATTTCGCAGCTTGGATCTTGGTCTCAGATTCAATTGTGGGGATATTTTGAGCTGATTTCTTTGAGTTCTGTCAGCCAAGCATCTGCTGTGCACTCTTCTAACACTCAGCGCATCACCTTCAATCCCATGCCTGCTGCCGGCTTGAGAGTATGCTTCCAAGTAAAACAGAGTTTCACCTTTCATGCTCCATTACCAGAGGTCAGATCCTGCACTGGTTTCCATTCTCTACTTTGCCTTTTCCTGCTTCCGGTTTTTCTGAGGCCTCATCCTGTCTTTGGAAATAACACACCACTCTTAGGCAAGTGTCCTGTGCCAAGGGCTGGGTGAGTGTGTTTTTACAATATTTTGTGTATGGTAGCTAGTGAGAGCAGTTTGCACTCCTTCTCTTCCTACTGGGCATCGATAAATCAACACGATTCACAGATAATTCACAGAAATTGGACATTTGTTTCGCTCCTTATTCTTTACAGCCTTGGGCTTAGGGTTTGTCCAAAGACTCCAGGTTTGACATTATGTTGATAAGGCAGTTGTAGACTTTAAGAAGGTTAATAGTATCGATTTACGTGTTTTGGGATTTATATGAAAGTGAAGTTACATTTTGAAAATTACCAAATCAACCTAGAAGCCAGACTTGAAAATTTGTGTAAGATTTTGTCAGCTCTAAGGAAAAAACAGACAGTCTCAATGTAAAATAGCAGTCCAAAATTTTGAAGGGGACATGCCAAACTTTTTCTCTTAATGCCTCCATCAAAAAAGGAACAATGAAATACCTATTGGAACCATGATATAACCCCCAACCTGGGTTTCCTTTGTGCACCTGGTGCTCTTTATTCCCAATGACACATACTTGGCAATGTTGGCATTTCAAGGGGTAACATTCCTCTCTAGGAATATGCAAGAAAATCTAAACAGAATATATATATTTAGGCTTGATTCCCAAAGCACCTAGAGTCATTTAACTATGAGAAACCTGCTGCAGCTATGCTAGGATATTGAGAACCAGGTGCCCTTCTATCAGTGCTGAGAAGGCTTAATCATCTGATCATGTTGGGTAAAGCAATTTAACACAACCAAGTCTTCACCTCCAAGATATAGTGCACCCGGAGCTTGACGGCAGTGAATGACTGTCCAGATAACCTATGTCTTTAAAGTGTTTGGTGACTTTTACAGTTCAGTTCACTATCTGACTTCTAATATTTTCCTGTACTGTCTTGAAAAACTGAGGCCTATTACATATTCAAGTTCATTCAAAGATTCCCCTCACTTCCCACACTCCTTTCAGCCCAAAGAATACATAAACCCAGCATTTCCTGAATCTAGGGGAAGGTCATCATTTCTTTGTGTGAGCTAATTATTCAAATCCTATCTATTTCAGTCGAGAGTATTTGACCTTTAAGGACTTCACTGTTGTTCACCGAGTGTGAAGGAGGTGGAACTCTGATTCTAGTAGGGGCTTGCTCTCCTCCTACTGGATTCATTGCAGCTCAGGTTCTGATTCTTTGAAATGGATGCCAGAGTGGAGTGGAGGGAAGAGAATGTGATGGATAACTAGGCAAAAACTTGGGAATAGGCTTACCTGGGCTTGGTGCATTTCGGTCTGAATGATTCGTAAATGCCCCTTGTGATGTGTGGATTCCCACGACCACTTCCAAGAACATGAGCGTTTTTTCATCTCTGCCATCTCTTCTCTTTTAAACGTCAGGAATCTTGGACCCGTTCTTGGAGCAGAGAATCGAGTAATTTTCTCAAGGGCACGTTGACTCTCCTTAATATTCTGCAGAATCACCGAGGTTCAGTAAGTCTCATGAATGTATTTCAAGCCTGGTATGCTCTAGAGTTATCTCCATGCCGATATTCTCCACTGTAGCAGAACAACTCTCATCAATATGTTCGCACATCTCCTCAATCCATGCAGCCAGTTTTTCTGCCAGCTTCTCCTCGTGTCTCCGATAAAGTTGATGTCAAGAGCACTGGGCATGTCTAAAAATACCTCGAAGCCTCACCAGTAAGCAGATGACAGGCAGATCTTCCACTGTCTGCCCTCTCAGATTCTGGAAACTGACCCATGAACTCAGGTCTTTGGGCAGCAGCATTATCTCGAACTTACTCAGCTACTCGAACAAAAGACCTAAGCCAATCTCCACATAGGGCAGCAGACCCACCATCAAACTGATCCACCCACAGAATTCTGCCAAGTTACCTTGGATCCACCAGCCGCAACAAGCCTCATGGTACACACCAAAATTCCATCTGGAATCCAACCGGTATATGACATCCCCAGTGGTTGATGCATCAATTCCGTATTGGGGGTGATGCTGCATTTGACGAGAGTTTCCTAAGGGAAATGTGATTCTATCCAGAAGGGTCCCATGGTCCTTTTCTCTTCCCTCTTTCCTTTTGTTCAGATCTGTATACACAGAACAAATGGAGGGAAGTGTGTCCATGATCAGTTTATTGATTCACACCTATTTAAACTTTCTAATATTTCACAGTACACAGAGACCCACTCAAGGAAACTCATGTTTGTGTAATATCCATTCACCCAGATTACATATCCGTCTGTTGCTTTCTGCTGAAACACCCACACTCTCAGAACATAGATCCATTTGTTTCATGGGGGCTGAAATTCCTAGAAATGAAACCAATCCCAACGTGCACTTTCCTGTCTGTCTCTTTTGCACTTAGTTCATTTTTGCAGAGCTACTTATCTTTGTTATAGGCTTATGCCATTTCTTCTCTACGTAGGGTAAAATTAGGCATTCGTTAATCCTGTTGGAAGACTTGTAAGTCTATATCCCGTTCTATGACCCACTCTTAATCCAAACCGTCATTTGTGTTTGCTCACGATATGCACTTCTGGAACAGTATCTATGAATAATTATGCACGCGTCTGTTTTCTGAATACAAGTGTGTTGAGTACATGCTAATAACGATAATAGGTCGATGCGTGCTGAATGATCCTTGACATCACTTTGAGTATTATGTCTTGAATAATCATGGTTGTTTGCTATATGTCAGCCAACTGTAACCTTTTGGTGTTTGTTTGTCTGATTGTATATTTTGCAAACACATTAGGCCATGCATCTCTCCTTTTGTTTCCGACAGTCATGTAAGCTGATTCACTTAAGACAGTGCTTAAAATAACCTATGATTTCCTGCTACCTTCTCCCTTCTTTTTGATTTTGATGTCCTCCTTGCCTTCTTCTTCTTAATTCTTTGCAACTCAGGCTCTTCTTGCATTTGCCATAATGGTTTTGATATTTCCATTTCATCTTGCTACTTTTCTACTCAGGGTAGGATTCTCAATTTTTGTTTTAGGATCAGTCTCAAACTGCTGAATTCTTTTTTGGTTTGCCGTTCAGTGAAATTCCCTAGCTCTGCCGTTGTTATAAACGGCGGTCATATGGCATAGGCTACCCTATATTGCAGCTTTATCTCATTCAGGATATGGTCTATGTCCTGGCACTCCTCCCAGTGCTGCAAAATTTCTGACGAGATATTAGCTGAAACCGCCCTGGAGGTTCTGTTGTGACTAAGTTGCTTTCCTCGAGGTGCATTTTACATCACTGGGATGATCATGATCTTTTTTTTACTTGAATTCTACAGCTGCTTGTTGGTGTATTGGTATTCCACCTCTTTTGAATGATGTGTACTTCCTGAATTCGTATAGATGATACGTTCTTGGCTTTCACAAGTTTCTTTCTGATTTTTCTATAAATTTCTTTTCAGTATTTGTTATTTTATCTCTTGCTTTTCCATTTGGGAATCCTATGATTCCTTTTCTTACCTGCTTTTTCTTAATCCAGGATTCAACACTGATGTTAGCGTTGGTTTGCACTTGTTTACTGTGTCTTCTTCTGATGGAGGGATTTCTGTTCCCCTGTCCTCACAGTCATTCACGAGTCCCTCTGCATTATGTAGTCTGCTTAGGATTGACTTTAGCCCAGTTTTAATCTCATCCATTGAGTTTTCTGATATTATTGTGTTCATCTTTAAATTTTCTCTTCCCCTTTTCTGGTATTCTGCCTTTTGTGATTCTGAGGCACTGTTGTTCATCAGTGTTTTTTCACATCTATTTTTAGACCTTGCTCTGGTAACGTTTTGCCGTCTAGTTGTTTGAAAGCTTTCTTTTTGGGCCTTCTATCTCTTTGGAATTGAAAATGGTACTTCCTGTTTCTTTTATTCTACTTCTTTTACACTACACTTCAAGTACTATAATGTATCTAACATAGACTTATAGGGCTTAGTTAAGTGCAAACTTTAGACTCAATGGTGTATGCAATTACATGGTATTTTGTGTGTGGATAATTTTCCCTAGACCTTGATGCCATGCCCTAATCCTATGTGTGTTGTCTGGTATATCTCTAAGTCCTGGTGTTGCCTTTGATGAGATGAACACACCATAATATTTCAGTTAGTAAAACCTCGTTTTTATTACACTAATCTCACAATTCTGAAAGGCACAGGGCACTTCCTCTAGTGGAAATGAAGCTTCTATAGGTTTTCACCTCTGCATTCTTCTGTATGTCATTTTGTAGTGTCTCCAAAACAGCCAACAGAGAGTACGCTTGTACTTCCTACTGCCATGGGAATGTCCCAATGTTACCAGTACATCCCAGAGATTCTCTGTCTACAGAAACACCAGTGGAAGCATATGAATGGATGTCATAATTCAGGGCCTGCTGGGATGATCCCGCAGACCGACCAATGTGTCCTCGGTGCAGTACCCTGTCAGTGCCGTCGAAAATGTAGCATCTGCATTTGGGTGATAATGCTGTAAGAAATGCTTCATCTTCTCATGCTGTGGACTTTGACCACTCTTCCTAGTTCTCTCATGCTTGAGTCATGCATTCACAAAGGCAACCACAGAGCTGTTCCACATCCTCTGCCTCAAACCAGACTGTAATCCAAATCCAGGTTAAGAACGTAGCGGATCCTAAATCTTTTAATACTGATTTCAAACCCAACGCCCCCTTTAACACTCAGACCAGATGCATGATTCCTCTGATTGAGCCCCACAGGTGCTCTATTGTCAAAATGTCAAATTGGACCCTGGACCTGCAGATGCAGTGGATGTGGCCATAGGACATATCGATAAATTCAACCTCACGAGCCAGTGCGGTTGCTGTCTCACTGAGGTCACATTTATCTTTGCTTTCTTGAAAGTACCCACCAAAACCCACAATGCACTCTAGATCCCTGAGTTCTGTGAGAGCCATCATCCGTAGCCCTATCCATCTTTTTCCGCTGCCTCTGCTAGCTCAGATTTGGCAGCTCGGATCTTGGTCTCAGATTCAATTGTGGGGATATTTTGAGCTGATTTCTTTGAGTTCTGTCAGCCAAGCATCTGCTGTGCACTCTGCTAATACTCAGCGCATCACCTTCAATCCCATGCCTGCTGCCCGCTTGAGAGATTGCTTCCAAGGATAACAGAGTTACACCTTTGATTCTCCATTACCACAGGTCCGACCCTGCACTCTTTTCCATTCTCTCCTTTACCTTTTCCTGCTTCCAGGTTTTCTGAGGCCTCATCCTGTCTTTGAAAGTAACAGACCACTCTTCCGCAAGTGTCCTGTGCCAAGGGCAGGGTGATTGTATTTTTACAAAGTTTTGTGTATGGGAGCAAGTGAGAGCAGTTTGCACTGGTTCTCTTCCTACTGGGCATCGATAAATCAACACTTTCAACAAATAATTCACAGAAATTGGATATTAGTTTAGCTCTGTTTTCTTTACAGCCATGTTCGGAAGGTTTGTCCGAAGACACCAGCTTTGACATTATGTTGATAAGGCAGTTGCAGTCTTTTAGAAGGTTAATATTATCGATTTACTTGTTGTGGGATTTATATGAAAGTGAAGATAGTTTTTGAAAATTACCAAATCAACCAAAAGCCAGACTTGACAATTTCTGTAACATTTTGTCAGCTCTAAGGAAAAAAACAGACAGTCTCAATGTAAAATAGCAGTCCAAAAGCTTGAAGGGGACATGCCAACTCTTTTCTCTTGAAGCCTCCAACAACAAAAGGAACAATGAAATACCTATTGGAACCATGAAATAACCCCCAAACTGGGTTTCCCTTGTGCATGTGGTGCCCTTTACCCCCAATGACACATACTAGGCAATGTTGGCATTTCAAGGGGTAACGTTATTCTCTAGGAATATACAAGAAAAACAAAACAGAATATACACATTTAGGCTTGATTCCAAAAGCACCTAGAGGCATTTAACTATGAGAAACCTGCTGCAGCTATGCTAGGCTATTGAGAATCAGGTGTTCTTCTATCAGTGCTGAGAAGGCTTAATCATACGATCATGTTGGGTAAAGGAATTTAACACAGCCAAGACAGCACCTCCAAAATATACTGAACCCGGGGAATGACGGAAGGGAAGACGGTCCACAAAACATGTGTCTTTAATGTGTTTGGCGACATTTACATTTTAGCCCACAATCTGACTTCTAATGTTTTCCTGTACTGTTTTGAAAAACTGAGGCCTAATACATATTCAAGTTCATTCAAAGATTCCCCTCACTTCCCACACTCCTTTCAGCCCAAAGTATACATAAACCCAGCATTTCCTGAATCTAGGGGAAGGTCATCATTTCTTTGTGTGAGCTAAGTATTCAATTCCTATATATTTCAGTCAAGAGTATTTGACCTTTATGGATTTCACTGTTGTTCACTGAGTGTGAAGGAGTAGGAACTCTGGTTCTAGTAGGGGCTTGCCCTCCTCCTACTGGATTCATTGCAGCTCAGGTTCTGATCCTTTGAAATGGATGCCTGAGTGGAGTGGAGGGAAGAGCATGTGATTGATTGCTAGGCACAAACTTGGGAATAGGCTTACCTGGGCTTGGTGCATTTCGGTCTGTATGATTCGTAAATGCCCCTTGGGATGTGTGGTTTCTCACGACCTCTTCCATGAACATGAGCACTTTTATCATCTCTGCCATCTCTTCTCTTTTAGACGTCAGGAATCTTGGACCCGTTCCTGGAGCAGAGAATCGAGTAACTTTCTCAAGGGAACCTTGATTCTCCGTATGTTTCTGCCAGTATCACCGAGGTTTTGTAGGTCTCATGAATGTCTTTCGAGCCTGGTATGTTCTAGAGATGTCTCCATGCCGATATTCTCCACTGTAGAAGAACAAATTTCTTCAATGTGTTCGCACATCTCCTCAATCCATGCAGCCAGGTTTTCTGCCAGCTTCTCTCCGTGTCTCCCATAAAGTCGATATCAAAATTACTGGGCAAGTCTGAAAATACCTCGGAGCCACTCCAGTAAGCTGATGACAGGCAGATCTTCCACTGTCTGCCCTTTCAGATTCTGGAAACTGACCCATGAACTAAGGACTCTGTGCAGCAGCAGATTCTCGAACTTACTCAGCTTCCCGAAAAGAAGACTTAAGCCAATCCGCACATATGGCAGCAGACCCACCATCAAACTGATCCACCCACAGAATTCTGACCAGTTACCTTGGATCCACCAGCCGCAACATTCCTCGTGGTACACAACAACATTCCACCTGGAATCCAACCGGTAACTGCCTTCCCCAGTGGTTGATGCATCAAGTCATTGTTGGGGGTGATGCTGCATTAGAGGAGAGTTTCCTAAGGGAAATGTGATTCTATCCACAAGGGTCCCATGGTCCTTTTCTCTTCCCGCTTTCCTTTTGTTCAGTTCTGTATACACAGTACAAATGGAAGGAAGAGTGTCCATGATCAGTTTATGGATTCACACCTATTTAATCTTTCTAACATTTCAGAGTACACAGAGACCCACTCAAGGAAACTCATGTTTGTGTAATATCCATTCACCCAGATTACATATCCGTCTGTTGCTTTCTGCTGAAACACCCACACTCTCAGAACATGGATCCATTTGTTTCATGGGGTCAGAAATTCCTAGAAATGAAACCAATCCCAACGTGCACTTTCCTGTCTGTCTCTTTTGCTCTTAGTACAGTTTTGCAGAGCTACTTGTCTTTGTTATAGGCTTATGCCATGTCTTCTCTACGTAGGGTAGAATTTGGCATTCGTTCATCCTGTTGGAGGAATTCTAAGGCTATTTCCCGTTCTATGACCCACCCTTATTCAAAACCGTCATTTCAGGTGGCTCAAGATATGCACTTCTGAATCAGTATCTATGAATAGTAATGCACGCGTCTGTTTTCTGAATACAAGTGTGTTGAGTACATGCTAACAGCGATAATAGGTCGATGCGTGCTGAATGATCCTTGACATCACTTTGAGAATTTTGTCTTGAATAATCATGGTTGTTTGGTATATGTCAGCCAACTGTAACCTTTTGGTATTTGTTGGTTTGTCTGATTGTTTGCAAACACATTAGGCCATGCATCTCTCCTTTTGCTTCAGACAGACAGTCATGTAAGCTGATTCACTTAAGATTGTGCATAAAATCACCTATGATTTCCTGCTACCCTCTCCCATCTTTAGGATTTTGATGTCCTCCTTGCCTTCTTCTTCTTACTTCTTTGCAACTCAGGCTCTTCTTGCATTTGCTATAATGGTTTTGTTATTTCCATTTCATCTTGCTACTTTTCTACTCAGGGTAAGATTCTCAATTTTTGTTTTAGGATCAGTCTCAAACTGCTGAATTCTTTTCAGGTTTGCCGGTCAGTGAATTTCCCTAGCTCTGCCGTTGTTATAAACGGCGGTCATTTGACATAGGCTACCCTAGATTGCAGCTTTTTCTCATTCAGGATATGGTCTATGTCCTGGCACTCCTCCCAGTGCTGCAAAATTTCTGCCGAGATATCAGCTGAAACCCCTCTGGAGGTTCTGTTGTGACTAAGTTGCTTTCCTCGAGGTGCATTTTACATCACTGGGATGATCATGAAATTTGTTTATTTGAATTCTACAGCTGCTTGTTGTTCTATTGGTATTCCAACTCTTTTGGACGCTGTTTACTTCCTGAGTTCGTATTGAGGATACTTTCTTGGCTTTCAGTAAGTTTCATTGTGATTATTCCACAAATTCCTTTTCAGAATTTATTATTTTATCTCTTGCTTTTCCATTTGGGAATCCTATGATTCCTATTCTTACCTGCTTCTTCTTAACGCAGGAGTCAACAGTGATGTTAGCGTTGGTTTGCACTTGCTTTTCTGTGTCTTCTTGTGATGGAGGGATTTCTGTTCCCCTGTCCTCACAGTCATTCACGAGTCCCTCTGCATTATGTAGTCTGCTTAGGATTGACTTTAGCCCAGATTTTATCTCATCTATTGAGTTTTCTAATACTACTGGGTTCTTCTTTAGAGTTTCTCTTCCCCTTTCCTGGTATTTTGCCTTTGGTGATTCTGAGGCACTGTGGTTTAACAGTGTTTTCCTCACCTCCATTTTCAGAGCTTGCTCTGTTATGGTTTTGCCTTCAAGTTGTTTGAAAACTTATTATTTGGGCCTTCAATCTCTTTGGAACTGAAAATGGTACTTCCTGTTTCTTTTACTATACTTCTTTTACTCTACAGGTCAGGTAATATCATGTATCTAATATAGACATTTAGGACTTGGATAAATGCAAACTTTAGACACTTTGGTGTACGCAATTCCATGGTATTTTTGTGAGGACAATTTTCTCTAGACCTTGATGCCATGCCCTGTTCCTCTGTGTGTTGTCTGGTATATCTCTAAATCCTGGTGTTGCCTTTGTTGTGATGAACACATCATACTGTTTCAGTTAGTAGAACCTCATTTTTATTACACTAATCTCACAATTCTGAAAGGGCACAGGGCACTTCCTCTAGTGGAAATGGGGCTTCTATATGTTTTCGGCTCTGCATTCTTCTGTATGACATTTTGAAGTGTCTCCAAAGCAGCCAACAATAGTGCGCTTATACTTTCTACTTACTTGGGAATGTCCCAATGTTACCAGTTCTTCCCAGAGCTTCTCTGTCTACAGAAACACCAGTGGAAGCATATGTATGGATGTCATACTTCAGGGCCTGCTGGGATGATCCCGCAGACTGACCAATATTTCCTCGTTGCAGTACCCTGTCAGTGCCGTCCAAAATGTAGCATCTGCATTTGGGTGATAATGCTGTAAGAAATGCTTCATCTTCTCATGCTGTGGACTTTGACCACTCTTCCTAGTTCTCTCATGCTTGAGTCATGCGTTCACGAAGGCAACCACAGAGCTGTTCCGCATCCTCTGCCTCAAACCAGACTGTAATCCAAATCCAGGTTAAGAACGTAGCGGATCCTAAATCTTTTAATACTGATTTCAGACCCAACGCCCCCTGGAACACTCAGACCAGATGCATGATTCCTCTGATTGAGCCCCACAGGTGCTCTATTGTCAAAATGTCAAATTGGACCCTGGACCTGCAGATGCAGTGGATGTGGCCATAGGACATATCGATAAATTCAACCTCACGAGCCAGTGCGGTTGCTGTCTCACTGAGGTCACATTTATCTTTGCTTTCTTGAAAGTACCCACCAAAACCCACAACGCACTCTAGATCCCTGAGTTCTGTGAGAGCCATCATCCTTAGCCCTATCCATCTTTTTCCGCTGCCTCTGCTAGCTCAGATTTGGCAGCTCGGATCTTGGTCTCAGATTCAATTGTGGGGATATTTTGAGCTGATTTCTTTGAGTTCTGTCAGCCAAGCATCTGCTGTGCACTCTGCTAATACTCAGCGCATCACCTTCAATCCCATGCCTGCTGCCCGCTTGAGAGATTGCTTCCAATGATAACAGAGTTACACCTTTGATTCTCCATTACCACAGGTCCGACCCTGCACTCTTTTCCATTCTCTCCTTTACCTTTTCCTGCTTCCAGGTTTTCTGAGGCCTCATCCTGTCTTTGAAAGTAACAGACCACTCTTCCGCAAGTGTCCTGTGCCAAGGGCAGGGTGATTGTATTTTTACAAAGTTTTGTGTATGGGAGCAAGTGAGAGCAGTTTGCACTGGTTCTCTTCCTACTGGGCATCGATAAATCAACACTTTCAACAAATAATTCACAGAAATTGGATATTAGTTTAGCTCCGTTTTTTTACAGCCATGTTCGGAGGGTTTGTCCGAAGACACCAGCTTTGACATTATGTTGATAAGGCAGTTGCAGTCTTTTAGAAGGTTAATATTATCGATTTACTTGTTGTGGGATTTATATGAAAGTGAAGATAGTTTTTGAAAATTACCAAATCAACCAAAAGCCAGACGACAATTTCTGTAACATTTTGTCAGCTCTAAGGAAAAAAACAGACAGTCTCAATGTAAAATAGCAGTCCAAAAGCTTGAAGGGGACATGCCAACTCTTTTCTCTTGAAGCCTCCAACAACAAAAGGAACAATGAAATACCTATTGGAACCATGAAATAACCACCAACCTGGGTTTCCCTTGTGCATGTGGTGCCCTTTACCCCCAATGACACATACTAGGCAATGTTGGCATTTCAAGGGGTAACATTATTCTCTAGGAATATACAAGAAAAACTAAACAGAATATACACATTTAGGCTTGATTCCAAAAGCACCTAGAGGCATTTAACTATGAGAAACCTGCTGCAGCTATGCTAGGCTATTGAGAACCAGGTGTTCTTCTATCAGTGCTGAGAAGGCTTAATCATACGATCATGTTGGGTAAAGGAATTTAACACAGCCAAGACTGCACCTCCAAGATATACTGAACCCGGGGAATGACGGAAGGGAAGACGGTCCACAAAATATGTGTCTTTAATGTGTTTGGCGACATTTACATTTTAGCTCACAATCTGACTTCTAATGTTTTCCTGTACTGTATTGAAAAACTGAGGCCTAATACATATTCAAGTTCATTCAAAGATTCCCCTCACTTCCCACACTCCTTTCAGCCCAAAGAATACATAAACCCAGCATTTCCTGAATCTAGGGGAAGGTCATCATTTCTTTGTGTGAGCTAAGTATTCAATTCCTATATATTTCAGTCAAGAGTATTTGACCTTTATGGATTTCACTGTTGTTCACTGAGTGTGAAGGAGTAGGAACTCTGGTTCTAGTAGGGGCTTGCCCTCCTCCTACTGGATTCATTGCAGCTCAGGTTCTGATCCTTTGAAATGGATGCCTGAGTGGAGTGGAGGGAAGAGCATGTGATTGATTGCTAGGCACAAACTTGGGAATAGGCTTACCTGGGCTTGGTGCATTTCGGTCTGTATGATTCGTAAATGCCCCTTGGGATGTGTGGTTTCTCACGACCTCTTCCATGAACATGAGCACTTTTATCATCTCTGCCATCTCTTCTCTTTTACACGTCAGGAATCTTGGACCCGTTCCTGGAGCAGAGAATCGAGTAACTTTCTCAAGGGAAACTTGATTCTCCGTATGTTTCTGCCTGTATCACCGAGGTTCAGTAGGTCTCATGAATGTCTTTCGAGCCTGGTATGTTCTAGAGATGTCTCCATGCCGATATTCTCCACTGTAGAAGAACAACTTTCATCAATGTGTTCGCATATCTCCTCAATCCATGCAGCCAGGTTTTCTGCCAGCTTCTCTCCGTGTCTCCCATAAAGTCGATATCAATATTACTGGGCAAGTCTGAAAATACCTCGGAGCCTCTCCAGTAAGCTGATGACAGGCAGATCTTCCACTGTCTGCCCTTTCAGATTCTGGAAACTGACCCATGAACTAAGGACTCTGGGCAGCAGCAGTTTCTCGAACTTACTCAGCTTCCCGAAAAGAAGACTTAAGCCAATCCGCACATATGGCAGCAGACCCACCATCAAACTGATCCACCCACAGAATTCTGCCCAGTTACCTTGGATCCACCAGCCGCAACATTCCTCGTGGTACACAACAACATTCCACCTGGAATCCAACCGGTAACTGCCATCCCCAGTGGTTGATGCATCAAGTCAGTGTTGGGGGTGATGCTGCATTAGAGGAGAGTTTCCTAAGGGAAATGTGATTCTATCCACAAGGGTCCCATGGTCCTTTTCTCTTCCCTCTTTCCTTTAGTTCAGTTCTGTATACACAGTACAAACGGAAGGAAGAGTGTCCATGATCAGTTTATGGATTCACACCTATTTAATCTTTCTAACATTTCACAGTACACAGAGACCCACTCAAGGAAACTCATGTTTGTGTAATATCCATTCACCCAGATTACATATCCGTCTGTTGCTTTCTGCTGAAACACCCACACTCTCAGAACATGGATCCATTTGTTTCATGGGGTCAGATATTCCTAGAAATGAAACCAATCCCAACGTGCACTTTCCTGTCTGTCTCTTTTGCTCTTAGTACAGTTTTGCAGAGCTACTTGTCTTTGTTATAGGCTTATGCCATGTCTTCTCTACGTAGGGTAGAATTTGGCATTCGTTCATCCTGTTGGAGGAATTCTAAGGCTATATCCCGTTCTATGACCCACCCTTATTCAAAACCGTCATTTGAGTTGGCTCAAGATAAGCACTTCTGAATCAGTATCTATGAATAGTAATGCACTCGTCTGTTTTCTGAATACAAGTGTGTTGAGTACATGCTAACAGCGATTTTAGGTCGATGCGTGCTGAATGATCCTTGACATCACTTTGAGAATTTTGTCTTGAATAATCATGGTTGTTTGGTATATGTCAGCCAACTGTAACCTTTTGGTATTTGTTGGTTTGTCTGATTGTTTGCAAACACATTAGGCCATGCATCTCTCCTTTTGCTTCAGACAGACAGTCATGTAAGCTGATTCACTTAAGATTGTGCATAAAATCACCTATGATTTCCTGCTACCCTCTCCCATCTTTAGGATTTTGATGTCCTCCTTGCCTTCTTCTTCTTACTTCTTTGCAACTCAGGCTCTTCTTGCATTTGCTATAATGGTTTTGTTATTTCCATTTCATCTTGCTACTTTTCTACTCAGGGTAAGATTCTCAATTTTTGTTTTAGGATCAGTCTCAAACTGCTGAATTCTTTTCAGGTTTGCCGGTCAGTGAATTTCCCTAGCTCTGCCGTTGTTATAAACGGCGGTCATTTGACATAGGCTACCCTAGATTGCAGCTTTTTCTCATTCAGGATATGGTCTATGTCCTGGCACTCCTCCCAGTGCTGCAAAATTTCTGCCGAGATATCAGCTGAAACCCCTCTGGAGGTTCTGTTGTGACTAAGTTGCTTTCCTTGAGGTGCATTTTACATCACTGGGATGATCATGAAATTTGTTTATTTGAATTCTACAGCTGCTTGTTGTTCTATTGGTATTCCACCTATTTTGGACGCTGTTTACATCCTGAATTCGTATTGAGGATACTTTCTTGGCTTTCAGTAAGTTTCATTGTGATTATTCCACAAATTCCTTTTCAGAATTTATTATTTTATCTCTTGCTTTTCCATTTGGGAATCCTATGAGTCCTATTCTTACCTGCTTCTTCTTAACGCAGGAGTCAACAGTGATGTTAGCGTTGGTTTGCACTTGCTTTTCTGTGTCTTCTTGTGATGGAGGGATTTCTGTTCCCCTGTCCTCACAGTCATTCACGAGTCCCTCTGCATTATGTAGTCTGCTTAGGATTGACTTTAGCCCAGTTTTTATCTCATCTATTGAGTTTTCTAATACTATTGGGTTCTTCTTAAGAGTTTCTCTTCCCCTTTCCTGGTATTTTGCCTTTGGTGTTTCTGAGGCACTGTGGTTCATCAGTGTTTTCTTCACCTCCATTTTCAGAGCTTGCTCTGTTATGGTTTTGCCTTCAAGTTGTTTGAAAACTTATTATTTGGGCCTTCAATCTCTTTGGAACTGAAAATGGTATTCCTGTTTCTTTTACTATACTTCTTTTACTCTACAGGTCAGGTAATATCATGTATCTAATATAGACATTTAGGACTTGGTTAAGTGCAAACTTTAGACTCTTTGGTGTACGCAATTCCATGGTATTTCTGTGAGGACAATTTTCTCTAGACCTTGATGCCATGCCCTGTTCCTGTGTGTGTTGTCTGGTATATCTCTAAATCCTGGTGTTGCCTTTGTTGTGATGAAACATCATACTGTTTCAGTTAGTAGAACCTCATTTTTATTACACTAATCTCACAATTCTGAAAGGGCACAGGGCACTTCCTCTAGTGGAAATGAGGCTTCTATATGTTTTCGGCTCTGCATTCTTCTGTATGACATTTTGAAGTGTCTCCAAAGCAGCCAACAAAGAGTGCGCTTATACTTTCTACTTCCTTGGGAATGTCCCAATGTTACCAGTTCTTCCCAGAGCTTCTCTGTCTACAGAAACACCAGTGTAAGCATATGTATGGATGTCATACTTCAGGGCCTGCTGGGATGATCCCGCAGACTGACCTATGTTTCCTCGTTGCAGTACCCTGTCAGTGCCGTCCAAAATGTAGCATCTGCATTTGGGTGATAATGCTGTAAGAAATGCTTCATCTTCTCATGCTGTGGACTTTGACCACTCTTCCTAGTTCTCTCATGCTTGAGTCATGCATTCACGAAGGCAACCACAGAGCTGTTCCGCATCCTCTGCCTCAAACCAGACTGTAATCCAAATCCAGGTTAAGAACGTAGCCGATCCTAAATCTTTTAATACTGATTTCAAACCCGACGCCCCCTGGAACACTCAGACCAGATGCATGATTCCTCTGATTGAGCCCCACAGGTGCTCTATTGTCAAAATGTCAAATTGGACCCTGGAACTTCAGATGCAGTGGATGTGGCCATAGGTCATATCGATAAATTCAACCTCACGAGCCAGTGCGGTTGCTGTCTCACTGAGGTCACATTTATCTTTGCTTTCTTGAAAGTACCCACCAAAACCCACAACGCACTCTAGATCCCTGAGTTCTGTGAGAGCCATCATCCGTAGCCCTATCCATCTTTTTCCGCTGCCTCTGCTAGCTCAGATTTGGCAGCTCGGATCTTGGTCTCAGATTCAATTGTGGGGATATTTTGAGCTGATTTCTTTGAGTTCTGTCAGCCAAGCATCTGCTGTGCACTCTGCTAATACTCAGCGCATCACCTTCAATCCCATGCCTGCTGCCCGCTTGAGAGATTGCTTCCAAGGATAACAGAGTTACACCTTTGATTCTCCATTACCACAGGTCCGACCCTGCACTCTTTTCCATTCTCTCCTTTACCTTTTCCTGCTTCCAGGTTTTCTGAGGCCTCATCCTGTCTTTGAAAGTAACAGACCACTCTTCCGCAAGTGTCCTGTGCCAAGGGCAGGGTGATTGTATTTTTACAAAATTTTGCGTATGGGAGCAAGTGAGAGCAGTTTGCACTGGTTCTCTTCCTACTGGGCATCGATAAATCAACACTTTCAACAAATAATTCACAGAAATTGGATATTAGTTTAGCTCCGTTTTCTTTACAGCCATGTTCGGAGGGTTTGTCCGAAGACACCAGCTTTGACATTAAGTTGATAAGGCAGTTGCAGTCTTTTAGATGTTTAATATTATCGATTTACTTGTTGTGGGATTTATATGAAAGTGAAGATAGTTTTTGAAAATTACCAAATCAACCAAAAGCCAGACGACAATTTCTGTAACATTTTGTCAGCTCTAAGGAAAAAAACAGACAGTCTCAATGTAAAATAGCAGTCCAAAAGCTTGAAGGGGACATGCCAACCCTTTTCTCTTGAAGCCTCCAACAACAAAAGGAACAATGAAATACCTATTGGAACCATGAAATAACCCCCAACCTGGGTTTCCCTTGTGCATGTGGTGCCCTTTACCCCCAATGACACATACTAGGGAATGTTGGCATTTCAAGGGGTAACATTATTCTCTAGGAATATACAAGAAAAACTAAACAGAATATACACATTTAGGCTTGATTCCAAAAGCACCTAGAGGCATTTAACTATGAGAAACCTGCTGCAGCTATGCTAGGCTATTGAGAACCAGGTGTTCTTCTATCAGTGCTGAGAAGGCTTAATCATACGATCATGTTGGGTAAAGAAATTTAACACAGCCAAGACAGCACCTCCAAGATATACTGAACCCTGGGAATGACGGAAGGGAAGACGGTCCACAAAACATGTGTCTTTAATGTGTTTGGCGACATTTACATTTTAGCTCACAATCTGACTTCTAATGTTTTCCTGTACTGTATTGAAAAACTGAGGCCTAATACATATTCAAGTTCATTCAAAGATTCCCCTCACTTCCCACAGTCCTTTCAGCCCAAAGAATACATAAACCCAGCATTTCCTGAATCTAGGGGAAGGTCATCATTTCTTTGTGTGAGCTAAGTATTCAATTCCTACATATTTCAGTCAAGAGTATTTGACCTTTATGGATTTCACTGTTGTTCACTGAGTGTGAAGGAGTAGGAACTCTGGTTCTAGTAGGGGCTTGCCCTCCTCCTACTGGATTCATTGCAGCTCAGGTTCTGATCCTTTGAAATGGATGCCTGAGTGGAGTGGAGGGACGAGCATGTGATTGATAGCTAGGCACAAACTTGGGAATAGGCTTACCTGGGCTTGGTGCATTTCGGTCTGTATGATTCGTAAATGCCCCTTGGGATGTGTGGTTTCTCACGACCTCTTCCATGAACATGAGCACTTTTATCATCTCTGCCATCTCTTCTCTTTTACACGTCAGGAATCTTGGACCCGTTCCTGGAGCAGAGAATCGAGTAAATTTCTCAAGGGAACCTTGATTCTCCGTATGTTTCTGCCAGTATCACCGAGGTTCAGAAGGTCTCATGAATGTCTTTCGAGCCTGGTATACTCTAGAGATGTCTCCATGCCGATATTCTCCACTGTAGAAGAACAACTTTCATCAATGTGTTCGCATATCTCCTCAATCCATGCAGCCAGGTTTTCTGCCAGCTTCTCTCCGTGTCTCCAATAAAGTCGATATCAAAAATACTGGTCAAGTCTGAAAATACCTCGGAGCCTCTCCAGTAAGCTGATGACAGGCAGATCTTCCACTGTCTGCCCTTTCAGATTCTGGAAACTGACCCGTGAACTAAGGACACTGGGCAGCAGCAGTTTCTCGAACTTACTCAGCTTCCCGAAAAGAAGACTTAAGCCAATCCGCACATATGGCAGCAGACCCACCATCAAACTGATCCACCCACAGAATTCTGCCCAGTTACCTTGGATCCACCAGCCGCAACATTCCTCGTGGTACACAACAACATTCCACCTGGAATCCAACCGGTAACTGCCATCCCCAGTGGTTGATGCATCAAGTCAGTGTTGGGGGTGATGCTGCATTAGAGGAGAGTTTCCTAAGGGAAATGTGATTCTATCCACAAGGGTCCCATGGTCCTTTTCTCTTCCCTCTTTCCTTTTGTTCAGTTCTGTATACACAGTACAAACGGAAGGAAGAGTGTCCATGATCAGTTTATGGATTCACACCTATTTAATCTTTCTAACATTTCACAGTACACAGAGACCCACTCAAGGAAACTCATGTTTGTGTAATATCCATTCACCCAGATTACATATCCGTCTGTTGCTTTCTGCTGAAACACCCACACTCTCAGAACATGGATCCATTTGTTTCATGGGGTCAGAAATTCCTAGAAATGAAACCAATCCCAACGTGCACTTTCCTGTCTGTCTCTTTTGCTCTTAGTACAGTTTTGCAGAGCTACTTGTCTTTGTTATAGGCTTATGCCATGTCTTCTCTACGTAGGGTAAAATTTGGCATTCGTTCATCCTGTTGGAGGAATTCTAAGGCTATATCCCGTTCTATGACCCACCCTTATTCAAAACCGTCATTTGAGTTGGCTCAAGATATGCACTTCTGAATCAGTATCTATGAATAGTAATGCACGCGTCTGTTTTCTGAATACAAGTGTGTTGAGTACATGCTAACAGCGATAATAGGTCGATGCGTTCTGAATGATCCTTGACATCACTTTGAGAATTTTGTCTTGAATAATCATGGTTGTTTGGTATATGTCAGCCAACTGTAACCTTTTGGTATTTGTTGGTTTGTCTGATTGTTTGCAAACACATTAGGCCGTGCATCTCTCCTTTTGCTTCAGACAGACAGTCATGTAAGCTGATTCACTTAAGATTGTGCATAAAATCACCTATGATTTCCTGCTACCCTCTCCCATCTTTAGGATTTTGATGTCCTCCTTGCCTTCTTCTTCTTACTTCTTTGCAACTCAGGCTCTTCTTGCATTTGCTATAATGGTTTTGTTATTTCCATTTCATCTTGCTACTTTTCTACTCAGGGTAAGATTCGCAATTTTTGTTTTAGGATCAGTCTCAAACTGCTGAATTCTTTTCAGGTTTGCCGGTCAGTGAATTTCCCTAGCTCTGCCGTTGTTATAAACAGCGGTCATTTGGCATAGGCTACCCTAGATTGCAGCTTTTTCTCATTCAGGATATGGTCTATGTCCTGGCACTCCTCCCAGTGCTGCAAAATTTCTGCCGAGATATCAGCTGAAACCCCTCTGGAGGTTCTGTTGTGACTAAGTTGCTTTCCTCGAGGTGCATTTTACATCACTGGGATGATCATGAAATTTGTTTATTTGAATTCTACATCTGCTTGTTTTTCTATTGGTATTCCACCTCTTTTGGACGCTGTTTACTTCCTGAATTCGTATTGAGGATACTTTCTTGGCTTTCAGTAAGTTTCATTGTGATTATTCCACAAATTCCTTTTCAGAATTTATTATTTTATCTCTTGCTTTTCCATTTGGGAATCCTATGAGTCCTATTCTTACCTGCTTCTTCTTAACGCAGGAGTCAACAGTGATGTTAGCGTTGGTTTGCACTTGCTTTTCTGTGTCTTCTTGTGATGGAGGGATTTCTGTTCCCCTGTCCTCACAGTCATTCACGAGTCCCTCTGCATTATGTAGTCTGCTTAGGATTGACTTTAGCCCAGTTTTTATCTCATCTATTGAGTTTTCTAATACTATTGGGTTCTTCTTTAGAGTTTCTCTTCCCCTTTCCTGGTATTTTGCCTTTGGTGATTCTGAGGCACTGTGGTTCTTCAGTGTTTTCCTCACCTCCATTTTCAGAGCATGCTCTGTTATGGTTTTGCCATCAAGTTGATTGAAAACTTATTATTTGGGCCTTCAATCTCTTTGGAACTGAAAATGGTACTTCCTGTTTCTTTTACTATAATTCTTTTACTCTACAGGTCAGGTAATATCATGTATCTAATATAGACATTTAGGACTTGGTTAAGTGCAAACTTTAGACTCTTTGGTGTACGCAATTCCATGGTATTTCTGTGAGGACAATTTTCTCTAGACCTTGATGCCATGCCCTGTTCCTGTGTGTGTTGTCTGGTATATCTCTAAATCCTGGTGTTGCCTTTGTTTTGATGAACACATCATACTGTTTCAGTTAGTAGAACCTCATTTTTATTACACTAATCTCACAATTCTGAAAGGGCACAGGGCACTTCCTCTAGTGGAAATGAGGCTTCTATATGTTTTCGGCTCTGCATTCTTCTGTATGACATTTTGAAGTGTCTCCAAAGCAGCCAACAAGAGTGCGCTTATACTTTCTACTTCCATGGGAATGTCCCAATGTTACCAGTTCTTCCCAGAGCTTCTCTGTCTACAGAAACACCAGTGGAAGCATATGTATGGATGTCATACTTCAGGGCCTGCTGGGATGATCCCGCAGACTGACCAATGTTTCCTCGGTGCAGTACCCTGTCAGTGCTGTCCAAAATGTAGCATCTGCATTTGGGTGATAATGCTGTAAGAAATGCTTCATCTTCTCATGCTGTGGACTTTGACCACTCTTCCTAGTTCTCTCATGCTTGAGTCATGCGTTCACGAAGGCAACCACAGAGCTGTTCCGCATCCTCTGCCTCAAACCAGACTGTAATCCAAATCCAGGTTAAGAACGTAGCGGATCCTAAATCTTTTAATACTGATTTCAAACCCAACGCCCCCTGGAACACTCAGACCAGATGCATGATTCCTCTGATTGAGCCCCACAGGTGCTCTATTGTCAAAATGTCAAATTGGACCCTGGAACTGCAGATGCAGTGGATGTGGCCATAGGACATATCGATAAATTCAACCTCACGAGCCAGTGCGGTTGCTGTCTCACTGAGGTCACATTTATCTTTGCTTTCTTGAAAGTACCCACCAAAACCCACAACGCACTCTAGATCCCTGAGTCCTGTGAGAGCCATCATCCCTAGCCCTATCCATCTTTTTCCGCTGCCTCTGCTAGCTCAGATTTGGCAGCTCGGATCTTGGTCTCAGATTCAATTGTGGGGATATTTTGAGCTGATTTCTTTGAGTTCTGTCAGCCAAGCATCTGCTGTGCACTCTGCTAATACTCAGCGCATCACCTTCAATCCCATGCCTGCTGCCCGCTTGAGAGATTGCTTCCAAGGATAACAGAGTTACACCTTTGATTCTCCATTACCACAGGTCAGACCCTGCACTCTTTTCCATTCTCTCCTTTACCTTTTCCTGCTTCCAGGTTTTCTGAGGCCTCATCCTGTCTTTGAAAGTAACAGACCACTCTTCCGCAAGTGTCCTGTGCCAAGGGCAGGGTGATTGTATTTTTACAAAGTTTTGCGTATGGGAGCAAGTGAGAGCAGTTTGCACTGGTTCTCTTCCTACTGGGCATCGATAAATCAACACTTTCAACAAATAATTCACAGAAATTGGATGTTAGTTTAGCTCCGTTTTCTTTACAGCCATGTTCGGAGGGCTTGTCCGAAGACACCAGCTTTGACATTATGTTGATAAGGCAGTTGCAGTCTTTTAGTAGGTTAATATTATCGATTTACTTGTTGTGGGATTTATATGAAAGTGAAGATAGTTTTTGAAAATTACCAAATCAACCAAAAGCCAGACTTGACAATTTCTGTAACATTTTGTCAGCTCTAAGGAAAAAAACAGACAGTCTCAATGTAAAATAGCAGTCCAAAAGCTTGAAGGGGACATGCCAACTCTTTTCTCTTGAAGCCTCCAACAACAAAAGGAACAATGAAATACCTATTGGAACTATGAAATAACCCCCAACCTGGGTTTCCCTTGTGCATGTGGTGCCCTTTACCCCCAATGACACATACTAGGCAATGTTGGCATTTCAAGGGGTAACATTATTCTCTAGGAATATACAAGAAAAACTAAACAGAATATACACATTTAGGCTTGATTCCAAAAGCACCTAGAGGCATTTAACTATGAGAAACCTGCTGCAGCTATGCTAGGCTATTGAGAACCAGGTGTTCTTCTATCAGTGCTGAGAAGGCTTAATCATACGATCATGTTGGGTAAAGGAATTTAACACAGCCAAGACTGCAACTCCAAGATATACTGAACCCGGGGAATGACGGAAGGGAAGACGGTCCACAAAACATGTGTCTTTAATGTGTTTGGCGACATTTACATTTTAGCTCACAATCTGACTTCTAATGTTTTCCTGTACTGTATTGAAAAACTGAGGCCTAATACATATTCAAGTTCATTCAAAGATTCCCCTCACTTCCCACACTCCTTTCAGCCCAAAGAATACATAAACCCAGCATTTCCTGAATCTAGGGGAAGGTCATCATTTCTTTGTGTGAGCTAAGTATTCAATTCCTATATATTTCAGTCAAGAGTATTTGACCTTTATGGATTTCACTGTTGTTCACTGAGTGTGAAGGAGTAGGAACTCTGGTTCTAGTAGGGGCTTGCCCTCCTCCTACTGGATTCATTGCAGCTCAGGTTCTGATCCTTTGAAATGGATGCCTGAGTGGAGTGGAGGGAAGAGCATGTGATTGATAGCTAGGCACAAACTTGGGAATAGGCTTACCTGGGCTTGGTGCATTTCGGTCTGTATGATTCGTAAATGCCCCTTGGGATGTGTGGTTTCTCACGACCTCTTCCATGAACATGAGCACTTTTATCATCTCTGCCATCTCTTCTCTTTTAGATGTCAGGAATCTTGGACCCGTTCCTGGAGCAGAGAATCGAGTAACTTTCTCAAGGGAACCTTGATTCTCCGTATGTTTCTGCCAGTATCACCGAGGTACAGTAGGTCTCATGAATGTCTTTCGAGCCTGGTATACTCTAGAGATGTCTCCATGCCGATATTCTCCACTGTAGAAGAACAACTTTCATCAATGTGTTCGCACATCTCCTCAATCCATGCAGCCAGGTTTTCTGCCAGCTTCTCTCCGTGTCTCCCATAAAGTCGATATCAAAAGTACTGGGCAAGTCTGAAAATACCTCGGAGCCTCTCCAGTAAGCTGATGACAGGCAGATCTTCCACTGTCTGCCCTTTCAGATTCTGGAAACTGACCCGTGAACTAAGGACACTGGGCAGCAGCAGTTTCTCGAACTTACTCAGCTTCCCGAAAAGAAGACTTAAGCCAATCCGCACATATGGCAGCAGACCCACCATCAAACTGATCCACCCACAGAATTCTGCCCAGTTACCTTGGATCCACCAGCCGCAACATTCCTCGTGGTACACAACAACATTCCACCTGGAATCCAACCGGTAACTGCCATCCCCAGTGGTTGATGCATCAAGTCAGTGTTGGGGGTGATGCTGCATTAGAGGAGAGTTTCCTAAGGGAAATGTGATTCTATCCACAAGGGTCCCATGGTCCTTTTCTCTTCCCTCTTTCCTTTTGTTCATTTCTGTTAACACAGTACAAACGGAAGGAAGAGTGTCCATGATCAGTTTATGGATTCACACCTATTTAATCTTTCTAACATTTCACAGTACACAGAGACCCACTCAAGGAAACTCATGTTTGTGTAATATCCATTCACCCAGATTACATATCCGTCTGTTGCTTTCTGCTGAAACACCCACACTCTCAGAACATGGATCCATTGGCTTCATGGGGTCAGAAATTCCTAGAAATGAAACCAATCCCAACGTGCACTTTCATGTCTGTCTCTTTTGCTCTTAGTACAGTTTTGCAGAGCTACTTGTCTTTGTTATAGGCTTATGCCATGTCTTCTCTACGTAGGGTAGTATTTGGCATTCGTTCATCCTGTTGGAGGAATTCTAAGGCTATATCACGTTCTATGACCCACCCTTATTCAAAACCGTCATTTGAGTTGGCTCAAGATATGCACTTCTGAATCAGTATCTATGAATAGTAATGCACGCGTCTGTTTTCTGAATACAAGTGTGTTGAGTACATGCTAACAGCGATAATAGGTCGATGCGTCCTGAATGATCCTTGACATCACTTTGAGAATTTTGTCTTGAATAATCATGGTTGTTTGGTATATGTCAGCCAACTGTAACCTTTTGGTATTTGTTGGTTTGTCTGATTGTTTGCAAACACATTAGGCCATGCATCTCTCCTTTTGCTTCAGACAGACAGTCATGTAAGCTGATTCACTTAAGATTGTGCATAAAATCACCTATGATTTCCTGCTACCCTCTCCCATCTTTAGGATTTTGATGTCCTCCTTGCCTTCTTCTTCTTACTTCTTTGCAACTCAGGCTCTTCTTGCATTTGCTATAATGGTTTTATTATTTCCATTTCATTTTGCTACTTTTCTACTCAGGGTAAGATTCTCAATTTTTGTTTTAGGATCAGTCTCAAACTGCTGAATTCTTTTCAGGTTTGCCGGTCAGTGAATTTCCCTAGCTCTGCCGTTGTTATAAACGGCGGTCATTTGGCATAGGCTACCCTAGATTGCAGCTTTTTCTCATTCAGGATATGGTCTATGTCCTGGCACTCCTCCCAGTGCTGCAAAATTTCTGCCGAGTTATTAGCTGAAACCCCTCTGGATGTTCTGTTGTGACTAAGTTGCTTTCCTCGAGGTGCATTTTACATCACTGGGATGATCATGAAATTTGTTTATTTGAATTCTACAGCTGCTTGTTGTTCTATTGGTATTCCACCTCTTTTGGACGCTGTTTACTTCCTGAATTCGTATTGAGGATACTTTCTTGGCTTTCAGTAAGTTTCATTGTGATAATTCCATAAATTTCTTTTCAGAATTTATTATTTTATCTCTTGCTTTTCCATTTGGGAATCCTATGAGTCCTATTCTTACCTGCTTCTTCTTAACCCAGGAGTCAACAGTGATGATAGCGTTGGTTTGCACTTGCTTTTCTGTGTCTTCTTGTGATGGAGGGATTTCTGTTCCCCTGTTCTCACAGTCATTCACGAGTTCCTCTGCATTATGTAGTCTGCTTAGGATTGAATTTAGCCCAGTTTTTATCTCATCTATTGAGTTTTCTAATACTATTGGGTTCTTCTTTAGAGTTTCTCTTCCCCTTTCCTTGTATTCTGACTTTTGTGATTCTGAGGCACTGTGGTTCATCAGTGTTTTCCTCACCTCCATTTTCAGAGCTTGCTCTGTTATGGTTTTGCCTTCAAGTTGTTTGAAAACTTATTATTTGGGCCTTCAATCTCTTTGGAACTGAAAATTGTACTTCCTGTTTCTTTTACTATAATTATTTTACTCTACAGATCAGGTAATATCATGTATCTAATATAGATATTTAGGGCTTGGTTAAGTGCAAACTTTAGACTCTTTGGTGTACGCAATTCCATGGTATTTCTGTGAGGACAATTTTCTCAAGACCTTGATGCCATGCCCTGTTCCTGTGTGTGTTGTCTGGTATATCTCTAAATCCTGGTGTTGCCTTTGTTGAGATGAACACATCATACTGTTTCAGTTAGTAGAACCTCATTTTTATTACACTAATCTCACAATTCTGAAAGGGCACAGGGCACTTCCTCTAGTGGAAATGAGGCTTCTATAGGTTTTCGGCTCTGCATTCTTCTGTATGACATTTTGAAGTGTCTCCAAAGCAGCCAACAAAGAGTGCACTTATACTTTCTACTACCATGGGAATGTCCCAATGTTACCAGTTCTTCCCAGAGCTTCTCTGTCTACAGAAACACCAGTGGAAGCATATGTATGGATGTCATACTTCAGGGCCTGCTGGGATGATCCTGCAGACTGACCAATGTTTCCTCGGTGCAGTAACCTGTCAGTGCCGTCCAAAATGTAGCATCTGCATTTGGGTGATAATGCTGTAAGAAATGCTTCATCTTCTCATGCTGTGGACTTTGACCACTCTTCCTAGTTCTCTCATGCTTGAGTCATGCGTTCACGAAGGCAACCACAGAGCTGTTCCGCATCCTCTGCCTCAAACCAGACTGTAATCCAAATCCAGGTTAAGAACGTAGCGGATCCTAAATCTTTTAATACTGATTTCAAACCCAACGCCCCCTGGAACACTCAGACCAGATGCATGATTCCTCTGATTGAGCCCCACAGGTGCTCTATTGTCAAAATGTCAAATTGGACCCTGGACCTGCAGATGCAGTGGATGTGGCCATAGGACATATCGATAAATTCAACCTCACGAGCCAGTGCGGTTGCTGTCTCACTGAGGTCACATTTATCTTTGCTTTCTTGAAAGTACCCACCAAAACCCACAACGCACTCTAGATCCCTGAGTTCTGTGAGAGCCATCATCCGTAGCCCTATCCATCTTTTTCCGCTGCCCTGCTAGCTCAGATTTGGCAGCTCGGATCTTGGTCTCAGATTCAATTGTGGGGATATTTTGAGCTGATTTCTTTGAGTTCTGTCAGCCAAGCATCTGCTGTGCACTCTGCTAATACTCAGCGCATCACCTTCAATCCCATGCCTGCTGCCCGCTTGAGAGATTGCTTCCAAGGATAACAGAGTTACACCTTTGATTCTCCATTACCACAGGTCCGACCCTGCACTCTTTTCCATTCTCTCCTTTACCTTTTCCTGCTTCCAGGTTTTCTGAGGCCTCATCCTGTCTTTGAAAGTAACAGACCACTCTTCCGCAAGTGTCCTGTGCCAAGGGCAGGGTGATTGTATTTTTACAAAATTTTGTGTATGGGAGCAAGTGAGAGCAGTTTGCACTGGTTCTCTTCCTACTGGGCATCGATAAATCAACACTTTCAACAAATAATTCACAGAAATTGGATATTAGTTTAGCTCCGTTTTCTTTACAGCCATGTTCGGAGGGTTTGTCCGAAGACACCAGCTTTGACATTATGTTGATAAGGCAGTTGCAGTCTTTTAGAAGGTTAATATTATCGATTTACTTGTTGTGGGATTTATATGAAAGTGAAGATAGTTTTTGAAAATTACCAAATCAACCAAAAGCCAGACTTGACAATTTCTGTAACATTTTGTCAGCTCTAAGGAAAAAAACAGACAGTCTCAATGTAAAATAGCAGTCCAAAAGCTTGAAGGGGACATGCCAACTCTTTTCTCTTGAAGCCTCCAACAACAAAAGGAACAATGAAATACCTATTGGAACCATGAAATAACCCCCAACCTGGGTTTCCCTTGTGCATGTGGTGCCCTTTACCCCCAATGACACATACTAGGCAATGTTGGCATTTCAAGGGGTAACATTATTCTCTAGGAATATACAAGAAAAACTAAACAGAATATACACATTTAGGCTTGAGTCCAAAAGCACCTAGAGGCATTTAAATATGAGAAACCTGCTGCAGCTATGCTAGGCTATTGAGAACCAGGTGTTCTTCTATCAGTGCTGAGAAGGCTTAATCATACGATCATGTTGGGTAAAGGAATTTAACACAGCCAAGACTGCACCTCCAAGATATACTGAACCCGGGGAATGACGGAAGGGAAGACGGTCCACAAAACATGTGTCTTTAATGTGTTTGGCGACATTTATATTTTAGCTCACAATCTGACTTCTAATGTTTTCCTGTACTGTATTGAAAAACTGAGGCCTAATACATATTCAAGTTCATTCAAAGATTCCCCTCACTTCCCACACTCCTTTCAGCCCAAAGAATACATAAACCCAGCATTTCCTGAATCTAGGGGAAGGTCATCATTTCTTTGTGTGAGCTAAGTATTCAATTCCTATATATTTCAGTCAAGAGTATTTGACCTTTATGGATTTCACTGTTGTTCACTGAGTGTGAAGGAGTAGGAACTCTGGTTCTAGTAGGGGCTTGCCCTCCTCCTACTGGATTCATTGCAGCTCAGGTTCTGATCCTTTGAAATGGATGCCTGAGTGGAGTGGAGGGAAGAGCATGTGATTGATAGCTAGGCACAAACTTGGGAATAGGCTTACCTGGGCTTGGTGCATTTCGGTCTGTATGATTCGTAAATGCCCCTTGGGATGTGTGGTTTCTCACGACCTCTTCCATGAACATGAGCACTTTTATCATCTCTGCCATCTCTTCTCTTTTAGACGTCAGGAATCTTGGACCCGTTCCTGGAGCAGAGAATCGAGTAACTTTCTCAAGGGAACCTTGATTCTCCGTATGTTTCTGCCAGTATCACCGAGGTTCAGTAGGTCTCATGAATGTCTTTCGAGCCTGGTATACTCTAGAGATGTCTCCATGCCGATATTCTCCACTGTAGAAGAACAACTTTCATCAATGTGTTCGCACATCTCCTCAATCCATGCAGCCAGGTTTTCTGCCAGCTTCTCTCCGTGTCTCCCATAAAGTCGATATCAAAAGTACTGGGCAAGTATGAAAATACCTCGGAGCCTCTCCAGTAAGCTGATGACAGGCAGATCTTCCACTGTCTGCCCTTTCAGATTCTGGAAACTGACCCGTGAACTAAGGACACTGGGCAGCAGCAGTTTCTCGAACTTACTCAGCTTCCCGAAAAGAAGACTTAAGCCAATCCGCACATATGGCAGCAGACCCACCATCAAACTGATCCACCCACAGAATTCTGCCCAGTTACCTTGGATCCACCAGCCGCAACATTCCTCGTGGTACACAACAACATTCCACCTGGAATCCAACCGGTAACTGCCATCCCCAGTGGTTGATGCATCAAGTCAGTGTTGGGGGTGATGCTGCATTAGAGGAGAGTTTCCTAAGGAAAATGTGATTCTATCCACAAGGGTCCCATAGTCCTTTTCTCTTCCCTCTTTCCTTTAGTTCATTTCTGTAAACACAGTACAAACGGAAGGAAGAGTGTCCATGATCAGTTTATGGATTCACACCTATTTAATCTTTCTAACATTTCAAAGTACACAGAGACCCACTCAAGGAAACTCATGTTTGTGTAATATCCATTCACCCAGATTACATATCCGTCTGTTGCTTTCTGCTGAAACACCCACACTCTCAGAACATGGATCCATTGGTTTCATGGGGTCAGAAATTCCTAAAAATGAAACCAATCCCAACGTGCACTTTCATGTCTGACTCTTTTGCTCTTAGTACAGTTTTGCAGAGCTACTTGTCTTTGTTATAGGCTTATGCCATGTCTTCTCTACGTAGGGTAGAATTTGGCATTCGTTCATCCTGTTGGAGGAATTCTAAGGCTATATCCCGTTCTATGACCCACCCTTATTCAAAACCGTCATTTGAGTTGGCTCAAGATATGCACTTCTGAATCAGTATCTATGAATAGTAATGCACGCGTCTGTTTTCTGAATACAAGTGTGTTGAGTACATGCTAACAGCGATAATAGGTCGATGCGTGCTGAATGATCCTTGACATCACTTTGAGAATTTTGTCTTGAATAATCATGGTTGTTTGGTATATGTCAGCCAACTGTAACCTTTTGGTATTTGTTGGTTTGTCTGATTGTTTGCAAACACATTAGGCCATGCATCTCTCCTTTTGCTTCAGACAGACAGTCATGTAAGCTGATTCACTTAAGATTGTGCATAAAATCACCTATGATTTCCTGCTACCCTCTCCCATTTTTAGGATTTTGATGTCCTCCTTGCCTTCTTCTTCTTACTTCTTTGCAACTCAGGCTCTTCTTGCATTTGCTATAATGGTTTTATTATTTCCATTTCATTTTGCTACTTTTCTACTCAGGGTAAGATTCTCAATTTTTGTTTTAGGATCAGTCTCAAACTGCTGAATTCTTTTCAGGTTTGCCGGTCAGTGAATTTCCCTAGCTCTGCCGTTGTTATAAACGGCGGTCATTTGGCATAGGCTACCCTAGATTGCAGCTTTTTCTCATTCAGGATATGGTCTATGTCCTGGCACTCCTCCCAGTGCTGCAAAATTTCTGCCGAGATATTAGCTGAAACCCCTCTGGAGGTTCTGTTTTGGCTAAGTTGCTTTCCTCGAGGTGCATTTTACATCACTGGGATGATCATGAAATTTGTTTATTTGAATTCTACAGCTGCTTGTTGTTCTATTGGTATTCCACCTCTTTTGGACGCTGTTTACTTCCTGAATTCGTATTGAGGATACTTTCTTGGCTTTCAGTAAGTTTCATTGTGATAATTCCATAAATTCCTTTTCAGAATTTATTATTTTATCTCTTGCTTTTCCATTTGGGAATCCTATGAGTCCTATTCTTACCTGCTTCTTCTTAACCCAGGAGTCAACAGTGATGTTAGCGTTGGTTTGCACTTGCTTTTCTGTGTCTTCTTGTGATGGAGGGATTTCTGTTCCCCTGTTCTCACAGTCATTCACGAGTTCCTCTGCATTATGTAGTCTGCTTAGGATTGAATTTAGCCCAGTTTTTATCTCATCTATTGAGTTTTCTAATACTATTGGGTTCTTCTTTAGAGTTTCTCTTCCCCTTTCCTGGTATTCTGAATTTTGTGATTCTGAGGCACTGTGGTTCATCAGTGTTTTCCTCACCTCCATTTTCAGAGCTTGCTCTGTTATGGTTTTGCCTTCAAGTTGTTTGAAAACTTATTATTTGGGCCTTCAATCTCTTTGGAACTGAAAATTGTACTTCCTGTTTCTTTTACTATAATTATTTTACTCTAGAGGTCAGGTAATATCATGTACCTAATATAGATATTTAGGGCTTGGTTAAGTGCAAACTTTAGACCCTTTGGTGTACGCAATTCCATGGTATTTCTGTGAGGACAATTTTCTCAAGACCTTGATGCCATGCCCTGTTCCTGTGTGTGTTGTCTGATATATCTCTAAATCCTGGTGTTGCCTTTGTTGTGATGAACACATCATACTGTTTCAGTTAGTAGAACCTCATTTTTATTACACTAATCTCACAATTCTGAAAGGGCACAGGGCACTTCCTCTAGTGGAAATGAGGCTTCTATAGGTTTTCGGCTCTGCATTCTTCTGTATGACATTTTTAAGTGTCTCCAAAGCAGCCAACAAAGAGTGCACTTATACTTTCTACTACCATGGGAATGTCCCAATGTTACCAGTTCTTCCCAGAGCTTCTCTGTCTACAGAAACACCAGTGGAAGCATATGTATGGATGTCATACTTCAGGGCCTGCTGGGATGATCCCGCAGACTGACCAATGTTTCCTCGATGCAGTACCCTGTCAGTGCCGTCCAAAATGTAGCATCTGCATTTGGGTGATAATGCTGTAAGAAATGCTTCATCTTCTCATGCTGTGGACTTTGACCACTCTTCCTAGTTCTCTCATGCTTGAGTCATGCGTTCACGAAGGCAACCACAGAGCTGTTCCGCATCCTCTGCCTCAAACCAGACTGTAATCCAAATCCAGGTTAAGAACGTAGCGGATCCTAAATCTTTTAATACTGATTTCAAGCCCAACGCCCCCTGGAACACTCAGACCAGATGCATGATTCCTCTGATTGAGCCCCACAGGTGCTCTATTGTCAAAATGTCAAATTGGACCCTGGACCTGCAGATGCAGTGGATGTGGCCATAGGACATATCGATAAATTCAACCTCACGAGCCAGTGCGGTTGCTGTCTCACTGAGGTCACATTTATCTTTGCTTTCTTGAAAGTACCCACCAAAACCCACAACGCACTCTAGATCCCTGAGTTCTGTGAGAGCCATCATCCGTAGCCCTATCCATCTTTTTCCGCTGCCTCTGCTAGCTCAGATTTGGCAGCTCGGATCTTGGTCTCAGATTCAATTGTGGGGATATTTTGAGCTGATTTCTTTGAGTTCTGTCAGCCAAGCATCTGCTGTGCACTCTGCTAATACTCAGCGCATCACCTTCAATCCCATGCCTGCTGCCCGCTTGAGAGATTGCTTCCAAGGATAACAGAGTTACACCTTTGATTCTCCATTACCACAGGTCCGACCCTGCACTCTTTTCCATTCTCTCCTTTACCTTTTCCTGCTTCCAGGTTTTCTGAGGCCTCATCCTGTCTTTGAAAGTAACAGACCACTCTTCCGCAAGTGTCCTGTGCCAAGGGCAGGGTGATTGTATTTTTACAAAATTTTGTGTATGGGAGCAAGTGAGAGCAGTTTGCACTGGTTCTCTTCCTACTGGGCATCGATAAATCAACACTTTCAACAAATAATTCACAGAAATTGGATATTAGTTTAGCTCCGTTTTCTTTACAGCCATGTTCGGAGGGTTTGTCCGAAGACACCAGCTTTGACATTATGTTGATAAGGCAGTTGCAGTCTTTTAGAAGGTTAATATTATCGATTTACTTGTTGTGGGATTTATATGAAAGTGAAGATAGTTTTTGAAAATTACCAAATCAACCAAAAGCCAGACTTGACAATTTCTGTAACATTTTGTCAGCTCTAAGGAAAAAAACAGACAGTCTCAATGTAAAATAGCAGTCCAAAAGCTTGAAGGGGACATGCCAACTCTTTTCTCTTGAAGCCTCCAACAACAAAAGGAACAATGAAATACCTATTGGAACCATGAAATAACCCCCAACCTGGGTTTCCCTTGTGCATGTGGTGCCCTTTACCCCCAATGACACATACTAGGCAATGTTGGCATTTCAAGGGGTAACATTATTCTCTAGGAATATACAAGAAAAACTAAACAGAATATACACATTTAGGCTTGATTCCAAAAGCACCTAGAGGCATTTAACTATGAGAAACCTGCTGCAGCTATGCTAGGCTATTGAGAACCAGGTGTTCTTCTATCAGTGCTGAGAAGGCTTAATCATACGATCATGTTGGGTAAAGGAATTTAACACAGCCAAGACTGCACCTCCAAGATATACTGAACCCGGGGAATGACGGAAGGGAAGACGGTCCACAAAACATGTGTCTTTAATGTGTTTGGCGACATTTACATTTTAGCTCACAATCTGACTTCTAATGTTTTCCTGTACTGTATTGAAAAACTGAGGCCTAATACATATTCAAGTTCATTCAAAGATTCCCCTCACTTCCCACACTCCTTTCAGCCCAAAGAATACATAAACCCAGCATTTCCTGAATCTAGGGGAAGGTCATCATTTCTTTGTGTGAGCTAAGTATTCAATTCCTATATATTTCAGTCAAGAGTATTTGACCTTTATGGATTTCACTGTTGTTCACTGAGTGTGAAGGAGTAGGAACTCTGGTTCTAGTAGGGGCTTGCCCTCCTCCTACTGGATTCATTGCAGCTCAGGTTCTGATCCTTTGAAATGGATGCCTGAGTGGAGTGGAGGGACGAGCATGTGATTGATAGCTAGGCACAAACTTGGGAATAGGCTTACCTGGGCTTGGTGCATTTCGGTCTGTCTGATTCATAAATGCCCCTTGGGATGTGTGGTTTCTCACGACCTCTTCCATGAACATGAGCACTTTTATCATCTCTGCCATCTCTTCTCTTTTAGACGTCAGGAATCTTGGACCCGTTCCTGGAGCAGAGAATCGAGTAACTTTCTCAAGGGAACCTTGATTCTCCGTATGTTTCTGCCAGTATCACCGAGGTTCAGTAGGTCACATGAATGTCTTTCGAGCCTGGTATGTGCTAGAGATGTCTCCATGCCGATATTCTCCACTGTAGAAGAACAACTTTCATCAATGTGTTCGCATATCTCCTCAATCCATGCAGCCAGGTTTTCTGCCAGCTTCTCTCCGTGTCTCCCATAAAGTCGATATCAAAATTACTGGGCAAGTCTGAAAATACCTCGGAGCCTCTCCAGTAAGCTGATGACAGGCAGATCTTCCACTGTCTGCCCTTTCAGATTCTGGAAACTGACCCATGAACTAAGGACTCAGGGCAGCAGCAGTTTCTCGAACTTACTCAGCTTCCCGAAAAGAAGACTTAAGCCAATCCGCACATATGGCAGCAGACCCACCATCAAACTGATCCACCCACAGAATTCTGCCCAGTTACCTTGGATCCACCAGCCGCAACATTCCTCGTGGTACACAACAACATTCCACCTGGAATCCAAACGGTAACCTCCATCCCCAGTGGTTGATGCATCAAGTCAGTGTTGGGGGTGATGCTGCATTAGAGGAGAGTTTCCTAAGGGAAATGTGATTCTATCCACAAGGGTCCCATGGTCCTTTTCTCTTCCCTCTTTCCTTTTGTTCAGTTCTGTATACACAGTACAAACGGAAGGAAGAGTGTCCATGATCAGTTTATGGATTCACACCTATTTAATCTTTCTAACATTTCACAGTACACAGAGACCCACTCAAGGAAACTCATGTTTGTGTAATATCCATTCACCCAGATTACATATCCGTCTGTTGCTTTCTGCTGAAACACCCACACTCTCAGAACATGGATCCATTTGTTTCATGGGGTCAGAAATTCCTAGAAATGAAACCAATCCCAACGTGCACTTTCCTGTCTGTCTCTTTTGCCCTTAGTACAGTTTTGCAGAGCTACTTGTCTTTGTTATAGGCTTATGCCATGTCTTCTCTACGTAGGGTAGAATTTGGCATTCGTTCATCCTGTTGGAGGAATTCTAAGGCTATATCCCGTTCTATGACCCACCCTTATTCAAAACCGTCATTTGAGTTGGCTCAAGATATGCACTTCTGAATCAGTATCTATGAATAGTAATGCACGCGTCTGTTTTCTGAATACAAGTGTGTTGAGTACATGCTAACAGCGATAATAGGTCGATGCGTGCTGAATGATCCTTGACATCACTTTGAGAATTTTGTCTTGAATAATCATGGTTGTTTGGTATATGTCAGCCAACTGTAACCTTTTGGTATTTGTTGGTTTGTCTGATTGTTTGCAAACACATTAGGCCATGCATCTCTCCTTTTGCTTCAGACAGACAGTCATGTAAGCTGATTCACTTAAGATTGTGCATAAAATCACCTATGATTTCCTGCTACCCTCTCCCAACTTTAGGATTTTGATGTCCTCCTTGCCTTCTTCTTCTTACTTCTTTGCAACTCAGGCTCTTCTTGCATTTGCTATAATGGTTTTATTATTTCCATTTCATCTTGCTACTTTTCTACTCAGGGTAAGATTCTCAATTTTTGTTTTAGGATCAGTCTCAAACTGCTGAATTCTTTTCAGGTTTGCCGGTCAGTGAATTTCCCTAGCTCTGCCGTTGTTATAAACGGCGGTCATTTGGCATAGGCTACCCTAGATTGCAGCTTTTTCTCATTCAGGATATGGTCTATGTCCTGGCACTCCTCCCAGTGCTGCAAAATTTCTGCCGAGATATCAGCTGAAACCCCTCTGGAGGTTCTGTTGTGACTAAGTTGCTTTCCTCGAGGTGCATTTTACATCACTGGGATGATCATGAAATTTGTTTATTTGAATTCTACAGCTGCTTGTTGTTCTATTGGTATTCCACCTCTTTTGGACGCTGTTTACTTCCTGAATTCGTATTGAGGATACTTTCTTGGCTTTCAGTAAGTTTCATTGTGATTATTCCACAAATTCCTTTTCAGAATTTATTATTTTATCTCTTGCTTTTCCATTTGGGAATCCTATGAGTCCTATTCTTACCTGCTTCTTCTTAACCCAGGAGTCAACAGTGATGTTAGCATTGGTTTGCACTTGCTATTCTGTGTCTTCTTGTGATGGAGGGATTTCTGTTCCCCTGTTCTCACAGTCATTCACGAGTCCCTCTGCATTATGTAGTCTGCTTAGGATTGACTTTAGCCCAGTTTTTATCTCATCTATTGAGTTTTCTAATACTATTGGGTTCTTCTTTAGAGTTTCTCTTCCCCTTTCCTGGTATTCTGCCTTTTGTGATTCTGAGGCACTGTGGTTCATCAGTGTTTTCCTCACCTCCATTTTCAGAGCTTGCTCTGTTATGGTTTTGCCTTCAAGTTGTTTGAAAACTTATTATTTGGGCCTTCAATCTCTTTGGAACTGAAAATGGTACTTCCTGTTTCTTTTACTATAATTATTTTACTCTACAGGTCAGGTAATATCATGTATCTAATATAGACATTTAGGGCTTGGTTAAGTGCAAACTTTAGACTCTTTGGTGTACGCAGTTCCATGGTATTTCTGTGAGGACAATTTTCTCACGACCTTGATGCCATGCCCTGTTCCTGTGTGTGTTGTCTGGTATATCTCTAAATCCTGGTGTTGCCTTTGATGTGATGAACACATCATACTGTTTCAGTTAGTAGAACCTCATTTTTATTACACTAATCTCACAATTCTGAAAGGGCACAGGGCACTTCCTCTAGTGGAAATGAGGCTTCTATATGTTTTCTGCTCTGCATTCTTCTGTATGACATTTTGAAGTGTCTCCAAAGCAGCCAACAAAGAGTGCATTATACTTTCTACTACCATGGGAATGTCCCAATGTTACCAGTTCTTCCCAGAGCTTCTCTGTCTACAGAAACACCAGTGGAAGCATATGTATTGATGTCATACTTCAGGGCCTGCTGGGATGATCCCGCAGACTGACCAATGTTTCCTCGATGCAGTACCCTGTCAGTGCCGTCCAAAATGTAGCATCTGCATTTGGGTGATAATGCTGTAAGAAATGCTTCATCTTCTCATGCTGTGGACTTTGACCACTCTTCCTAGTTCTCTCATGCTTGAGTCATGCGTTCACGAAGGCAACCACAGAGCTGTTCCGCATCCTCTGCCTCAAACCAGACTGTAATCCAAATCCAGGTTAAGAACGTAGCGGATCCTAAATCTTTTAATACTGATTTCAAACCCAACGCCCCCTGGAACACTCAGACCAGATGCATGATTCCTCTGATTGAGCCCCACAGGTGCTCTATTGTCAAAATGTCAAATTGGACCCTGGAACTGCAGATGCAGTGGATGTGGCCATAGGACATATCGATAAATTCAACCTCACGAGCCAGTGCGGTTGCTGTCTCACTGAGGTCACATTTATCTTTGCTTTCTTGAAAGTACCCACCAAAACCCACAACGCACTCTAGATCCCTGAGTTCTGTGAGAGCCATCATCCGTAGCCCTATCCATCTTTTTCCGCTGCCTCTACTAGCTCAGATTTGGCAGCTCGGATCTTGGTCTCAGATTCAATTGTGGGGATATTTTGAGCTGATTTCTTTGAGTTCTGTCAGCCAAGCATCTGCTGTGCACTCTGCTAATACTCAGCGCATCACCTTCAATCCCATGCCTGCTGCCCGCTTGAGAGATTGCTTCCAAGGATAACAGAGTTACACCTTTGATTCTCCATTACCACAGGTCCGACCCTGCACTCTTTTCCATTCTCTCCTTTACCTTTTCCTGCTTCCAGGTTTTCTGAGGCCTCATCCTGTCTTTGAAAGTAACAGACCACTCTTCCACAAGTGTCCTGTGCCAAGGGCAGGGTGATTGTATTTTTACAAAGTTTTGTGTATGGGAGCAAGTGAGAGCAGTTTGCACTGGTTCTCTTCCTACTGGGCATCGATAAATCAACACTTTCAACAAATAATTCACAGAAATTGGATATTAGTTTAGCTCCGTTTTCTTTACAGCCATGTTCGGAGGGTTTGTCCGAAGACACCAGCTTTGACATTATGTTGATAAGGCAGTTGCAGTCTTTTAGAAGGTTAATATTATCGATTTACTTGTTGTGGGATTTATATGAAAGTGAAGATAGTTTTTGAAAATTACCAAATCAACCAAAAGCCAGACTTGACAATTTCTGTAACATTTTGTCAGCTCTAAGGAAAAAAACAGACAGTCTCAATGTAAAATAGCAGTCCAAAACTTGAAGGGGACATGCCAACTCTTTTCTCTTGAAGCCTCCAACAACAAAAGGAACAATGAAATACCTATTGGAACCATGAAATAACCCCCAACCTGGGTTTCCCTTGTGCATGTGGTGCCCTTTACCCCCAATGACACATACTAGGCAATGTTGGCATTTCAAGGGGTAACATTATTCTCTAGGAATATACAAGAAAAACTAAACAGAATATACACATTTAGGCTTGATTCCAAAAGCACCTAGAGGCATTTAACTATGAGAAACCTGCTGCAGCTATGCTAGGCTATTGAGAACCAGGTGTTCTTCTATCAGTGCTGAGAAGGCTTAATCATACGATCATGTTGGGTAAAGGAATTTAACACAGCCAAGACTGCACCTCCAAGATATACTGAACCCGGGGAATGACGGAAGGGAAGACGGTCCACAAAACATGTGTCTTTAATGTGTTTGGCGACATTTACATTTTAGCTCACAATCTGACTTCTAATGTTTTCCTGTACTGTATTGAAAAACTGAGGCCTAATACATATTCAAGTTCATTCAAAGATTCCCCTCACTTCCCACACTCCTTTCAGCCCAAAGAATACATAAACCCAGCATTTCCTGAATCTAGGGGAAGGTCATCATTTCTTTGTGTGAGCTAAGTATTCAATTCCTATATATTTCAGTCAAGAGTATTTGACCTTTATGGATTTCACTGTTGTTCACTGAGTGTGAAGGAGTAGGAACTCTGGTTCTAGTAGGGGCTTGCCCTCCTCCTACTGGATTCATTGCAGCTCAGGTTCTGATCCTTTGAAATGGATGCCTGAGTGGAGTGGAGGGAAGAGCATGTGATTGATAGCTAGGCACAAACTTGGGAATAGGCTTACCTGGGCTTGGTGCATTTCGGTCTGTATGATTCGTAAATGCCCCTTGGGATGTGTGGTTTCTCACGACCTCTTCCATGAACATGAGCACTTTTATCATCTCTGCCATCTCTTCTCTTTTAGACGTCAGGAATCTTGGACCCGTTCCTGGAGCAGAGAATCGAGTAACTTTCTCAAGGGAACCTTGATTCTCCGTATGTTTCTGCCAGTATCACCGAGGTTCAGTAGGTCTCATGAATGTCTTTCGAGCCTGGTATACTCTAGAGATGTCTCCATGCCGATATTCTCCACTGTAGAAGAACAACTTTCATCAATGTGTTCGCACATCTCCTCAATCCATGCAGCCAGGTTTTCTGCCAGCTTCTCTCCGTGTCTCCCATAAAGTCGATATCAAAATTACTGGGCAAGTCTGAAAATACCTCGGAGCCTCTCCAGTAAGCTGATGACAGGCAGATCTTCCACTGTCTGCCCTTTCAGATTCTGGAAACTGACCCGTGAACTAAGGACACTGGGCAGCAGCAGTTTCTCGAACTTACTCAGCTTCCCGAAAAGAAGACTTAAGCCAATCCGCACATATGGCAGCAGACCCACCATCAAACTGATCCACCCACAGAATTCTGCCCAGTTACCTTGGATCCACCAGCCGCAACATTCCTCATGGTACACAACAACATTCCACCTGGAATCCAACCGGTAACTGCCATCCCCAGTGGTTGATGCATCAAGTCAGTGTTGGGGGTGATGCTGCATTAGAGGAGAGTTTCCTAAGGGAAATGTGATTCTATCCACAAGGGTCCCATGGTCCTTTTCTCTTCCCGCTTTCCTTTTGTTCAGTTCTGTATACACAGTACAAACGGAAGGAAGAGTGTCCATGATCAGTTTATGGATTCACACCTATTTAATCTTTCTAACATTTCACAGTACACAGAGACCCACTCAAGGAAACTCATGTTTGTGTAATATCCATTCACCCAGATTACATATCCGTCTGTTGCTTTCTGCTGAAACACCCACACTCTCAGTACATGGATCCATTTGTTTCATGGGGTCAGAAATTCCTAGAAATGAAACCAATCCCAACATGCACTTTCCTGTCTGTCTCTTTTGCCCTTAGTACAGTTTTGCAGAGCTACTTGTCTTTGTTATAGGCTTATGCCATGTCTTCTCTACGTAGGGTAAAATTAGGCATTCGTTTATCCTGTTTGAATACTTGTAAGTCTATATCCCGTTCTATGACCCACTCTTAATCCAAACCGTCATTTGTGTTTGCTCACGATATGCACTTCTGTATCAGTATCTATGAATAATTATGTACGCGTCTGTTTTCTGAATACAAGTGTGTTGAATACATGGTAACAGCGATAATAGGTCGATGCTTGCTGAATGATCCTTGATATCACTTTGAGAATTTTGTCTTGAATAATCATGGTTGTTTGGTATATGTCAGCCAACTGTAACCTTTTGGTATTTGTTGGTTTGTCTGATTGTTTGCAAACACATTAGGCCATGCATCTCTCCTTTTGCTTCAGACAGACAGTCATGTAAGCTTATTCACTTAAGATTGTGCTAAAAATCACCTATGATTTCCTGCTACCCTCTCCCATCTTTAGGATTTTGATGTCCTCCTTGCCTTCTTCTTCTTACTTCTTTGCAACTCAGGCTCTTCTTGCATTTGCTATAATGGTTTTTTTATTTCCATTTCATCTTGCTACTTTTCTACTCAGGGTAAGATTCTCAATTTTTGTTTTAGGATCAGTCTCAAACTGCTGAATTCTTTTCAGGTTTGCCGGTCAGTGAATTTCCCTAGCTCTGCCGTTGTTATAAACGGCGGTCATTTGGAATAGGCTACCCGAGATTGCAGCTTTTTCTCAGTCAGGATATGGTCTATGTCCTGGCACTCCTCCCAGTGCTGCAAAATTTCTGCCGAGATATCAGCTGAAACCCCTCTTGAGGTTCTGTTGTGACTAAGTTGCTTTCCTCGAGGTGCATTTTACATCACTGGGATGATCATGAAATTTGTTTATTTGAATTCTACAGCTGCTTGTTGTTCTACTGGTATTCCACCTCTTTTGGACGCTGTTTACTTCCTGAATTCGTATTGAGGATACTTTCTTGGCTTTCAGTAAGTTTCATTGTGATTATTCCACAAATTCCTTTTCAGAATTTATTATTTTATCTCTTGCTTTTCCATTTGGGAATCCTATGAGTCCTATTCTTACCTGCTTCTTCTTAACCCAGGAGTCAACAGTGATGTTAACATTGGTTTGCACTTGCTTTTCTGTGTCTTCTTGTGATGGAGGGATTTCTGTTCCCCTGTCCTCACAGACATTCACGAGTCCCTCTGCATTATGTAGTCTGCTTACGATTGACTTTAGCCCAGTTTTTATCTCATCTATTGAGTTTTCTAATACTATTGGGTTCTTCTTTAGAGTTTCTCTTCCCCTTTCCTGGTATTCTGCCTTTTGTGATTCTGAGGCACTGTGGTTCATCAGTGTTTTCCTCACCTCCATTTTCAGAGCTTGCTCTGTTATGGTTTTGCCTTCAAGTTGTTTGAAAACTTATTATTTGGGCCTTCAATCTCTTTGGAACTGAAAATGGTACTTCCTGTTTTTTTACTATACTTCTTTTACTCTACAGGTCAGGTAATATCATGTATCTAATATAGACATTTAGGGCTTGGTTAAGTGCAAACTTTAGACTCTTTGGTGTACGCAATTCCATGGTATTTCTGTGAGGACATTTTTTTCTAGACCTTGATGCCATGCCCTGTTCCTCTGTATGTTGTCTGGTATATCTCTAAATCCTGGTATTGCCTTTGTTGTGATGAACACATCATACTGTTTCAGTTAGTAGAACCTCATTTTTATTACACTAATCTCACAATTCTGAAAGGGCACAGGGCACTTCCCCTAGTGGAAATGAGGCTTCTATAGGTTTTTGGCTCTGCATTCTTCTGTATGACATTTTGAAGTGTCTCCAAAGCAGACAACAAAGAGTGCGCTTATACTTTCTACTTCCATGGGAATGTCCCAATGTTACCAGTTCTTCCCAGAGCTTCTCTGTCTACAGAAACACCAGTTGAAGCATGTGTATGGATGTCATATTTCAGGGCCAGCTGGGATGATCCCGCAGACCGACCTATGTGTCCTCGGTGCAGTAAATAGTCAGTGCTGTCCAAAATGTAGCATCTGCATTTGGGTGATAATGCTGTAAAAAATGCTTCATCTTCTCATTCTGTGGACTTTGACCACTCTTCCTAGTTCTCTCATTCTTGATTAATGGGTTCACGATTGCAACCACAGAGCTGTTCCTAATCCTCTGCCTCAAACCAGACTGTAATCCCAATCCAGGTTATGAATGTAGCGTATCCTAAATCTTTTAATACTGATTTCAAACCCAATGCCCCCTGGAACCCTCAGTCCAGATGCATGATACCTCTGATTGAGCCCCACACGTGCTCTATTGGCAAAATATCAATCTGGACCCTGGTCCTGCAGATGCAGTGGATGTGGCCATAGGACATATCGATAAACTCAACCTCATGCACCAGTGCGTTTGCTTTCTCACTTAGATCACAGTTCTCTTGGCTCCCTTGAAAGTACCCACGAAAAACAACAATGCACTCTAGATCCCTGAGTTCTGCGAGAGCCATCATCCGTAGCCATATCCCTCTCTTTCCGCTGCCTCGGCTTGCTCAGATTTGGCAGCTTGGATCTTGGTCTCAGATTCAATTGTGGGGATATTTTGAGCTGATTTCTTTGAGTTCTGTCAGCCCAGCATCTGCTGTGCACTCCTCTAACACTCAGCGCATCACCTTCAATCCCATGCCTCCTGCCGGCTTAAGAGTATGCTTTCAAGTAAAACAGAGTTTCACCTTTGATGCTCCATTACCAGAAGTCAGATCCTGCACAGGTTTCCATTCCCTACTTTGCCTTTTCCTGCTTCCGGTTTTTCTGAGGCCTCATCCTGTCTTTGGAAATAACACAACACTCTTAGGCAAGTGTCCTGTGCCAAGGGCTGGTTGAGTGTTTCTTTACTATATTTTGTGTATGGTAGCTATTCAGAGCAGTTTGCACTGGTTCTCTTCCTACTGGGCATCGATAAATCAACACGATTCACAGATAATTCACAGAAATTGGACATTTGTTTCGCTCCTTATTCTTTACAGCCTTGGTCTTAGGGTTTGTCCGAAGACTCCAGGTTTGACATTATGTTGATAAGGCAGTTGTAGACTTTAAGAAGGTTAATAGTATCGATTTACGTGTTTTGGGATTTATATAAAAGTGAAGTTAGATTTTGAAAATTACCAAATCAACCTAGAAGCCAGACTTGAAAATTTGTGTAAGATTTTGACAGTTCTAAGGAAAAATCAGACAGTCTCAATGTAAAATAGCAGTCCAAAATTTTGAAGGGGACATGCCAACTCTTTTTTCTTAATGCCTCCATCAAAAAAGGAACAATGAAATACCTATTGGAACCATGATATAACCCCCAACCTGGGTTTCTTTTGTGCACCTGGTGCTCTTTATTCCCAATGACACATACTTGGCAATGTTGGCATTTCAAGGGGTAACATTCCTCTCTAGGAATATACAAGGAAATCTAAACAGAATATATATATTTAGGCTTGATTCCCAAAGCACCTAGAGTCATTTAACTATGAGAAACCTGCTGGAGCTATGCTAGGATATTGAGAACCAGGTGCTCTTCTATCAGTGCTGAGAAGTCTTAATCATCCGATCATGTTGGGTAAAGCAATTTAACACATCCAAGTCTGCACTTGCAAGATATACTGCACCCGGTGCTTGACGGAAGTGAATGACTGTCCACATAAATTGTGTCTTTAATGTGTTTGGTGACTTTTACAGTTCAGTTCACTATCTGACTTCTAATATTTTCCTGTACTGTCTTCAAAATCTGAGGCCTAACACATATTCAAGTTCATTCAAAATTCCCCTCACTTCCCACTCTCTTTTCAGCCCAAAGAATACATAACCCCAGCATTTCCTTAATGTAGGAGAAGGTCATCATTTCTTTGTGTGAGCTAATTATTCAATTCCTAACTATTTTAGTCGAGAGTATTTGACCTTTAAGGAGTTCAATGTTGTTAACCGAGTCTGAAGGAGGAAGAACTCTGATTCTAGTAGGGGCTTGCTCTCCTCCTACTGGATACATTGCAGCTCAGGTTCTGATCCTTTTTAATGGATGCCTGAGTGGAGTGGAGGGAAGAGCATGTGATTGATAACTAGGCAAAAACGTGGGAATAGGCTTACCTGGGCTTGGTTCATTTTGGTCTGAATGTTTCATAAATGCCCCTTGGGATGTGTGGATTCTCACGACCTCTTCCAAAAACATGAGCGCATTTATCACCTCTGCCATCTCTTCCCTTTAAACGTCAGGAATCTTGGACTCGTTCTTGGACCTGAGAATCGAGTATCTTTCTCAAGGGCACGTTGACTCTCCGTATGTTTCTGCCAGTATCAGCCAGGTTCAGTAGGCCTCATGACTGTATTTCGAGACTGGTATGCTATAGAGATGAGTCCATGCCGATATTCTCCACTGTAGCAGAACAACTCTCATCAATGTGTTCGCACATCTCCTCAATCCATGCAGCCAGTTTTTCTGCCAGCTTCTCTTCATGTCTCCCATAAAGTCGATGTCAACAGGAATGGGCATGTCTAAAAATACTTCGAAGCCTCACCAGTAAGCTGATGACAGGCAGATCTTCCACTGTCTGCCCTTTCAGATTCTGGAAACTGACCCGTGAACTCAGCTCTTTGGGCAGCAGCAGTATCTCGAATTTACTCAGCTTCCCGAATAAAATACCTAAGCCAAACTCCACATAGGGCAGCAGACCCACCATCAAACTGATCCACCCACAGAATTCTGCCCAGTTACCTTGGATCCACCAGCCGAAACAAGCCTCGTGGTACACAACAAAATTCCACCTGGAATCCAACCTGTAACTGTCATCTGCAGTGGTTGATGCATCAAGTCCTTTTTGGGGGTGATGCTGCATTAGACGAGAGTTTCCTAAGGGAAATGTGATTCTATCCAGAGGGTCCCATGGTCCTTTTCTCTTCCCTCTTTCCTTTTGTTGAGATCTGTATACACAGTACAAACGGAGGGAAGAGTTTCCATGATCAGTTTATGGATTCACACCTATTTAAACTTTCTAACAGTTCACAGTACACAGAGACCCACTCAAGGAAACTCATGTTTGTGTAATATCCATTCACCCAGATTACATATACGTCTGTTGCTTTCTGCTTAAACACCCACACTCTCAGAACATGGATCCATTTGTTTCATGGGGGCTGAAATTCCTAGAAATTAAACCAATCCCAACGTGCACTTTCCTGTCTGTCTCTTTTGCTCTTAGTACAGTTATGCAGAGCTACTTGTCTTTGTTATAGGCTATGCCATTTCTTCACTACGTAGGGTAGAATAAGACATTCGTTCATCCTGTTGGAAGACTTGTAAGTCTATATCCCGTTCTATGACTCACTCTTATTCAAAACCGTCATTTGGTTTGGCTCACGATATGCACTTCTGGATCAGTATCTATGAATAATTATGCACGCGTCTGTTTTTTGAATACAACTCTGTTGAGTACATGCTAACAGCGATAATAGTTCGATGCGTGCTGAATGATCTTTGACATCACTTTGAGTATTTTGTCTTGAATAATCATGGTTTTTTGGTAGATGTCAGCCAACTGTAATCTTTTGGTGTTTGTTTGTATGTCTGATGGTTTTGCAAACACATTAGGCCATGCATCTCTACTTTTGCTTCAAAAAGTCATGTAAACTGATTCACTTAAGATAGTGCTTATAATCACCTATGATTCCATGCTGCCCTCTCCTTTCTTTTTGATTTTGATGTCCTCCTTGCCTTCTTCTTCTTACTTCTTTGCAACTCAGGCTCTTCTTGCATTTGCAATAATGGTTTTGTTATTTTCATTTCATCTTGCTACTTTTCTACTCAGGGAAGGATTCTCAATTTTTGTTTTAGGATCAGTCTCAAACTGCTGAATTCTTTTCAGGTTTGCCAGTCAGTGAAATTCCCTAGCTTTGCCGTTGTTATAAACGGCGGTCATTTGGCATAGGCTACCCTAGATTGCTGCTTTTTCTCATTCAGCGTATGGTCTATGTCCTGGCACTCCTCCCTGTACTGCAAAATTTCTGCCGAGATATAAGCTGAAACCCCTCTGGAGGTTCTGTTTTAACTAAGTTGCTTTCCTCGAGGTGCATTTTACATCACTGGGATGATCATGAAATTTGTTTATTTGAATTGTACAGCTGCTTGTTAGACTATTGGTATTCCACCTCTTTTGGACACTGTGTATTTCCTGAATACGTATAGATGATACTTTCTTGGCTTTCAGCAAGTTTCTTTCTGATTTTTCTACAAATTCCTTTTCAGAATATATTATTTTATCTCTTGCTTTTCCGTTTGGAAATCCTATGAGTCCTATTCTTACCTGCTTCTTCTTAACCCAGGATTCAACAGTGATGTTAGCGTTGGTTTGCACTTGCTTTTCTGAGTCTTTTTCAGATGGAGGGATTTCTGTTCCCCTGTCCTCACAGATATTCACGAGTCCCTCTGCATTATATAGTCTGCTTAGGATTGACTTTAGCCCAGTTTTTATCTCATCCATTGGGTTTTCTGATACTATTGGTTTCTTCTTTAGAGTTTCTCTTCCACTTTTCTGGTATTCTGCCTTTTGTGATTCTGAGGCACTGTGGTTCATCAGTGTTTCCCTCACCTCCATTTTCAGAGCTTGCTCTGGTATCGTTCTGCCGTCTAGTTGTTTGAAAGCTTATTTTTTGGGCCTTCAATCTCTTTGGAACTGAAAATGGTACTTCCTGTTTTTTTACTATACTTCTTTTACTCTACAGGTCAGGTAATATCATGTATCTAATATAGACATTTAGGGCTTGGTTAAGTGCAAACTTTAGACTCTTTGGTGTACGCAATTCCATGGTATTTCTGTGAGGACATTTTTTTCTAGACCTTGATGCCATGCCCTGTTCCTCTGTATGTTGTCTGGTATATCTCTAAATCCTGGTGTTGCCTTTGTTGTGATGAACACATCATACTGTTTCAGTTAGTAGAACCTCATTTTTATTACACTAATCTCACAATTCTGAAAGGGCACAGGGCACTTCCCCTAGTGGAAATGAGGCTTCTATAGGTTTTTGGCTCTGCATTCTTCTGTATGACATTTTGAAGTGTCTCCAAAGCAGACAACAAAGAGTGCGCTTATACTTTCTACTTCCATGGGAATGTCCCAATGTTACCAGTTCTTCCCAGAGCTTCTCTGTCTACAGAAACACCAGTTGAAGCATGTGTATGGATGTCATATTTCAGGGCCAGCTGGGATGATCCCGCAGACTGACCTATGTGTCCTCGGTGCAGTAAATAGTCAGTGCTGTCCAAAATGTAGCATCTGCATTTGGGTGATAATGCTGTAAAAAATGCTTCATCTTCTCATTCTGTGGACTTTGACCACTCTTCCTAGTTCTCTCATTCTTGATTAATGGGTTCACGATTGCAACCACAGAGCTGTTCCTAATCCTCTGCCTCAAACCAGACTGTAATCCCAATCCAGGTTATGAATGTAGCGTATCCTAAATCTTTTAATACTGATTTCAAACCCAATGCCCCCTGGAACCCTCAGTCCAGATGCATGATACCTCTGATTGAGCCCCACACGTGCTCTATTGGCAAAATATCAATCTGGACCCTGGTCCTGCAGATGCAGTGGATGTGGCCATAGGACATATCGATAAACTCAACCTCATGCACCAGTGCGTTTGCTTTCTCACTTAGATCACAGTTCTCTTGGCTCCCTTGAAAGTACCCACGAAAAACAACAATGCACTCTAGATCCCTGAGTTCTGCGAGAGCCATCATCCGTAGCCATATCCCTCTCTTTCCGCTGCCTCGGCTTGCTCAGATTTGGCAGCTTGGATCTTGGTCTCAGATTCAATTGTGGGGATATTTTGAGCTGATTTCTTTGAGTTCTGTCAGCCCAGCATCTGCTGTGCACTCCTCTAACACTCAGCGCATCACCTTCAATCCCATGCCTCCTGCCGGCTTAAGAGTATGCTTTCAAGTAAAACAGAGTTTCACCTTTGATGCTCCATTACCAGAAGTCAGATCCTGCACAGGTTTCCATTCCCTACTTTGCCTTTTCCTGCTTCCGGTTTTTCTGAGGCCTCATCCTGTCTTTGGAAATAACACAACACTCTTAGGCAAGTGTCCTGTGCCAAGGGCTGGTTGAGTGTTTCTTTACTATATTTTGTGTATGGTAGCTATTCAGAGCAGTTTGCACTGGTTCTCTTCCTACTGGGCATCGATAAATCAACACGATTCACAGATAATTCACAGAAATTGGACATTTGTTTCGCTCCTTATTCTTTACAGCCTTGGTCTTAGGGTTTGTCCGAAGACTCCAGGTTTGACATTATGTTGATAAGGCAGTTGTAGACTTTAAGAAGGTTAATAGTATCGATTTACGTGTTTTGGGATTTATATGAAAGTGAAGTTAGATTTTGAAAATTACCAAATCAACCTAGAAGCCAGACTTGAAAATTTGTGTAAGATTTTGACAGTTCTAAGGAAAAATCAGACAGTCTCAATGTAAAATAGCAGTCCAAAATTTTGAAGGGGACATGCCAACTCTTTTTTCTTAATGCCTCCATCAAAAAAGGAACAATGAAATACCTATTGGAACCATGATATAACCCCCAACCTGGGTTTCTTTTGTGCACCTGGTGCTCTTTATTCCCAATGACACATACTTGGCAATGTTGGCATTTCAAGGGGTAACATTCCTCTCTAGGAATATACAAGGAAATCTAAACAGAATATATATATTTAGGCTTGATTCCCAAAGCACCTAGAGTCATTTAACTATGAGAAACCTGCTGGAGCTATGCTAGGATATTGAGAACCAGGTGCTCTTCTATCAGTGCTGAGAAGGCTTAATCATCCGATCATGTTGGGTAAAGCAATTTAACACATCCAAGTCTGCACTTGCAAGATATACTGCACCCGGTGCTTGACGGAAGTGAATGACTGTCCACATAAATTGTGTCTTTAATGTGTTTGGTGACTTTTACAGTTCAGTTCACTATCTGACTTCTAATATTTTCCTGTACTGTCTTCAAAATCTGAGGCCTAACACATATTCAAGTTCATTCAAAATTCCCCTCACTTCCCACTCTCTTTTCAGCCCAAAGAATACATAACCCCAGCATTTCCTTAATGTAGGAGAAGGTCATCATTTCTTTGTGTGAGCTAATTATTCAATTCCTAACTATTTTAGTCGAGAGTATTTGACCTTTAAGGAGTTCAACGTTGTTAACCGAGTCTGAAGGAGGAAGAACTCTGATTCTAGTAGGGGCTTGCTCTCCTCCTACTGGATACATTGCAGCTCAGGTTCTGATCCTTTTTAATGGATGCCTGAGTGGAGTGGAGGGAAGAGCATGTGATTGATAACTAGGCAAAAACGTGGGAATAGGCTTACCTGGGCTTGGTTCATTTTGGTCTGAATGTTTCATAAATGCCCCTTGGGATGTGTGGATTCTCACGACCTCTTCCAAAAACATGAGCGCATTTATCACCTCTGCCATCTCTTCCCTTTAAACGTCAGGAATCTTGGACTCGTTCTTGGACCTGAGAATCGAGTATCTTTCTCAAGGGCACGTTGACTCTCCGTATGTTTCTGCCAGTATCAGCCAGGTTCAGTAGGCCTCATGACTGTATTTCGAGACTGGTATGCTATAGAGATGAGTCCATGCCGATATTCTCCACTGTAGCAGAACAACTCTCATCAATGTGTTCGCACATCTCCTCAATCCATGCAGCCAGTTTTTCTGCCAGCTTCTCTTCATGTCTCCCATAAAGTCGATGTCAACAGGAATGGGCATGTCTAAAAATACTTCGAAGCCTCACCAGTAAGCTGATGACAGGCAGATCTTCCACTGTCTGCCCTTTCAGATTCTGGAAACTGACCCGTGAACTCAGCTCTTTGGGCAGCAGCAGTATCTCGAATTTACTCAGCTTCCCGAATAAAATACCTAAGCCAAACTCCACATAGGGCAGCAGACCCACCATCAAACTGATCCACCCACAGAATTCTGCCCAGTTACCTTGGATCCACCAGCCGAAACAAGCCTCGTGGTACACAACAAAATTCCACCTGGAATCCAACCTGTAACTGTCATCCGCAGTGGTTGATGCATCAAGTCCTTTTTGGGGGTGATGCTGCATTAGACGAGAGTTTCCTAAGGGAAATGTGATTCTATCCAGAGGGTCCCATGGTCCTTTTCTCTTCCCTCTTTCCTTTTGTTGAGATCTGTATACACAGTACAAACGGAGGGAAGAGTTTCCATGATCAGTTTATGGATTCACACCTATTTAAACTTTCTAACAGTTCACAGTACACAGAGACCCACTCAAGGAAACTCATGTTTGTGTAATATCCATTCACCCAGATTACATATACGTCTGTTGCTTTCTGCTTAAACACCCACACTCTCAGAACATGGATCCATTTGTTTCATGGGGGCTGAAATTCCTAGAAATTAAACCAATCCCAACGTGCACTTTCCTGTCTGTCTCTTTTGCTCTTAGTACAGTTATGCAGAGCTACTTGTCTTTGTTATAGGCTATGCCATTTCTTCACTACGTAGGGTAGAATAAGACATTCGTTCATCCTGTTGGAAGACTTGTAAGTCTATATCCCGTTCTATGACTCACTCTTATTCAAAACCGTCATTTGGTTTGGCTCACGATATGCACTTCTGGATCAGTATCTATGAATAATTATGCACGCGTCTGTTTTTTGAATACAACTCTGTTGAGTACATGCTAACAGCGATAATAGTTCGATGCGTGCTGAATGATCTTTGACATCACTTTGAGTATTTTGTCTTGAATAATCATGGTTTTTTGGTAGATGTCAGCCAACTGTAATCTTTTGGTGTTTGTTTGTATGTCTGATGGTTTTGCAAACACATTAGGCCATGCATCTCTACTTTTGCTTCAAAAAGTCATGTAAACTGATTCACTTAAGATAGTGCTTATAATCACCTATGATTCCATGCTGCCCTCTCCTTTCTTTTTGATTTTGATGTCCTCCTTGCCTTCTTCTTCTTACTTCTTTGCAACTCAGGCTCTTCTTGCATTTGCAATAATGGTTTTGTTATTTTCATTTCATCTTGCTACTTTTCTACTCAGGGAAGGATTCTCAATTTTTGTTTTAGGATCAGTCTCAAACTGCTGAATTCTTTTCAGGTTTGCCAGTCAGTGAAATTCCCTAGCTTTGCCGTTGTTATAAACGGCGGTCATTTGGCATAGGCTACCCTAGATTGCTGCTTTTTCTCATTCAGCGTATGGTCTATGTCCTGGCACTCCTCCCTGTACTGCAAAATTTCTGCCGAGATATAAGCTGAAACCCCTCTGGAGGTTCTGTTTTAACTAAGTTGCTTTCCTCGAGGTGCATTTTACATCACTGGGATGATCATGAAATTTGTTTATTTGAATTGTACAGCTGCTTGTTAGACTATTGGTATTCCACCTCTTTTGGACACTGTGTATTTCCTGAATACGTATAGATGATACTTTCTTGGCTTTCAGCAAGTTTCTTTCTGATTTTTCTACAAATTCCTTTTCAGAATATATTATTTTATCTCTTGCTTTTCCGTTTGGAAATCCTATGAGTCCTATTCTTACCTGCTTCTTCTTAACCCAGGATTCAACAGTGATGTTAGCGTTGGTTTGCACTTGCTTTTCTGAGTCTTTTTCAGATGGAGGGATTTCTGTTCCCCTGTCCTCACAGATATTCACGAGTCCCTCTGCATTATATAGTCTGCTTAGGATTGACTTTAGCCCAGTTTTTATCTCATCCATTGGGTTTTCTGATACTATTGGTTTCTTCTTTAGAGTTTCTCTTCCACTTTTCTGGTATTCTGCCTTTTGTGATTCTGAGGCACTGTGGTTCATCAGTGTTTCCCTCACCTCCATTTTCAGAGCTTGCTCTGGTATCGTTCTGCCGTCTAGTTGTTTGAAAGCTTATTTTTTGGGCCTTCAATCTCTTTGGAACTGAAAATGGTACTTCCTGTTTTTTTACTATACTTCTTTTACTCTACAGGTCAGGTAATATCATGTATCTAATATAGACATTTAGGGCTTGGTTAAGTGCAAACTTTAGACTCTTTGGTGTACGCAATTCCATGGTATTTCTGTGAGGACATTTTTTTCTAGACCTTGATGCCATGCCCTGTTCCTCTGTATGTTGTCTGGTATATCTCTAAATCCTGGTGTTGCCTTTGTTGTGATGAACACATCATACTGTTTCAGTTAGTAGAACCTCATTTTTATTACACTAATCTCACAATTCTGAAAGGGCACAGGGCACTTCCCCTAGTGGAAATGAGGCTTCTATAGGTTTTTGGCTCTGCATTCTTCTGTATGACATTTTGAAGTGTCTCCAAAGCAGACAACAAAGAGTGCGCTTATACTTTCTACTTCCATGGGAATGTCCCAATGTTACCAGTTCTTCCCAGAGCTTCTCTGTCTACAGAAACACCAGTTGAAGCATGTGTATGGATGTCATATTTCAGGGCCAGCTGGGATGATCCCGCAGACTGACCTATGTGTCCTCGGTGCAGTAAATAGTCAGTGCTGTCCAAAATGTAGCATCTGCATTTGGGTGATAATGCTGTAAAAAATGCTTCATCTTCTCATTCTGTGGACTTTGACCACTCTTCCTAGTTCTCTCATTCTTGATTAATGGGTTCACGATTGCAACCACAGAGCTGTTCCTAATCCTCTGCCTCAAACCAGACTGTAATCCCAATCCAGGTTATGAATGTAGCGTATCCTAAATCTTTTAATACTGATTTCAAACCCAATGCCCCCTGGAACCCTCAGTCCAGATGCATGATACCTCTGATTGAGCCCCACACGTGCTCTATTGGCAAAATATCAATCTGGACCCTGGTCCTGCAGATGCAGTGGATGTGGCCATAGGACATATCGATAAACTCAACCTCATGCACCAGTGCGTTTGCTTTCTCACTTAGATCACAGTTCTCTTGGCTCCCTTGAAAGTACCCACGAAAAACAACAATGCACTCTAGATCCCTGAGTTCTGCGAGAGCCATCATCCGTAGCCATATCCCTCTCTTTCCGCTGCCTCGGCTTGCTCAGATTTGGCAGCTTGGATCTTGGTCTCAGATTCAATTGTGGGGATATTTTGAGCTGATTTCTTTGAGTTCTGTCAGCCCAGCATCTGCTGTGCACTCCTCTAACACTCAGCGCATCACCTTCAATCCCATGCCTCCTGCCGGCTTAAGAGTATGCTTTCAAGTAAAACAGAGTTTCACCTTTGATGCTCCATTACCAGAAGTCAGATCCTGCACAGGTTTCCATTCCCTACTTTGCCTTTTCCTGCTTCCGGTTTTTCTGAGGCCTCATCCTGTCTTTGGAAATAACACAACACTCTTAGGCAAGTGTCCTGTGCCAAGGGCTGGTTGAGTGTTTCTTTACTATATTTTGTGTATGGTAGCTATTCAGAGCAGTTTGCACTGGTTCTCTTCCTACTGGGCATCGATAAATCAACACGATTCACAGATAATTCACAGAAATTGGACATTTGTTTCGCTCCTTATTCTTTACAGCCTTGGTCTTAGGGTTTGTCCGAAGACTCCAGGTTTGACATTATGTTGATAAGGCAGTTGTAGACTTTAAGAAGGTTAATAGTATCGATTTACGTGTTTTGGGATTTATATGAAAGTGAAGTTAGATTTTGAAAATTACCAAATCAACCTAGAAGCCAGACTTGAAAATTTGTGTAAGATTTTGACAGTTCTAAGGAAAAATCAGACAGTCTCAATGTAAAATAGCAGTCCAAAATTTTGAAGGGGACATGCCAACTCTTTTTTCTTAATGCCTCCATCAAAAAAGGAACAATGAAATACCTATTGGAACCATGATATAACCCCCAACCTGGGTTTCTTTTGTGCACCTGGTGCTCTTTATTCCCAATGACACATACTTGGCAATGTTGGCATTTCAAGGGGTAACATTCCTCTCTAGGAATATACAAGGAAATCTAAACAGAATATATATATTTAGGCTTGATTCCCAAAGCACCTAGAGTCATTTAACTATGAGAAACCTGCTGGAGCTATGCTAGGATATTGAGAACCAGGTGCTCTTCTATCAGTGCTGAGAAGGCTTAATCATCCGATCATGTTGGGTAAAGCAATTTAACACATCCAAGTCTGCACTTGCAAGATATACTGCACCCGGTGCTTGACGGAAGTGAATGACTGTCCACATAAATTGTGTCTTTAATGTGTTTGGTGACTTTTACAGTTCAGTTCACTATCTGACTTCTAATATTTTCCTGTACTGTCTTCAAAATCTGAGGCCTAACACATATTCAAGTTCATTCAAAATTCCCCTCACTTCCCACTCTCTTTTCAGCCCAAAGAATACATAACCCCAGCATTTCCTTAATGTAGGAGAAGGTCATCATTTCTTTGTGTGAGCTAATTATTCAATTCCTAACTATTTTAGTCGAGAGTATTTGACCTTTAAGGAGTTCAACGTTGTTAACCGAGTCTGAAGGAGGAAGAACTCTGATTCTAGTAGGGGCTTGCTCTCCTCCTACTGGATACATTGCAGCTCAGGTTCTGATCCTTTTTAATGGATGCCTGAGTGGAGTGGAGGGAAGAGCATGTGATTGATAACTAGGCAAAAACGTGGGAATAGGCTTACCTGGGCTTGGTTCATTTTGGTCTGAATGTTTCATAAATGCCCCTTGGGATGTGTGGATTCTCACGACCTCTTCCAAAAACATGAGCGCATTTATCACCTCTGCCATCTCTTCCCTTTAAACGTCAGGAATCTTGGACTCGTTCTTGGACCTGAGAATCGAGTATCTTTCTCAAGGGCACGTTGACTCTCCGTATGTTTCTGCCAGTATCAGCCAGGTTCAGTAGGCCTCATGACTGTATTTCGAGACTGGTATGCTATAGAGATGAGTCCATGCCGATATTCTCCACTGTAGCAGAACAACTCTCATCAATGTGTTCGCACATCTCCTCAATCCATGCAGCCAGTTTTTCTGCCAGCTTCTCTTCATGTCTCCCATAAAGTCGATGTCAACAGGAATGGGCATGTCTAAAAATACTTCGAAGCCTCACCAGTAAGCTGATGACAGGCAGATCTTCCACTGTCTGCCCTTTCAGATTCTGGAAACTGACCCGTGAACTCAGCTCTTTGGGCAGCAGCAGTATCTCGAATTTACTCAGCTTCCCGAATAAAATACCTAAGCCAAACTCCACATAGGGCAGCAGACCCACCATCAAACTGATCCACCCACAGAATTCTGCCCAGTTACCTTGGATCCACCAGCCGAAACAAGCCTCGTGGTACACAACAAAATTCCACCTGGAATCCAACCTGTAACTGTCATCCGCAGTGGTTGATGCATCAAGTCCTTTTTGGGGGTGATGCTGCATTAGACGAGAGTTTCCTAAGGGAAATGTGATTCTATCCAGAGGGTCCCATGGTCCTTTTCTCTTCCCTCTTTCCTTTTGTTGAGATCTGTATACACAGTACAAACGGAGGGAAGAGTTTCCATGATCAGTTTATGGATTCACACCTATTTAAACTTTCTAACAGTTCACAGTACACAGAGACCCACTCAAGGTAACTCATGTTTGTGTAATATCCATTCACCCAGATTACATATACGTCTGTTGCTTTCTGCTTAAACACCCACACTCTCAGAACATGGATCCATTTGTTTCATGGGGGCTGAAATTCCTAGAAATTAAACCAATCCCAACGTGCACTTTCCTGTCTGTCTCTTTTGCTCTTAGTACAGTTATGCAGAGCTACTTGTCTTTGTTATAGGCTATGCCATTTCTTCACTACGTAGGGTAGAATAAGACATTCGTTCATCCTGTTGGAAGACTTGTAAGTCTATATCCCGTTCTATGACTCACTCTTATTCAAAACCGTCATTTGGTTTGGCTCACGATATGCACTTCTGGATCAGTATCTATGAATAATTATGCACGCGTCTGTTTTTTGAATACAACTCTGTTGAGTACATGCTAACAGCGATAATAGTTCGATGCGTGCTGAATGATCTTTGACATCACTTTGAGTATTTTGTCTTGAATAATCATGGTTTTTTGGTAGATGTCAGCCAACTGTAATCTTTTGGTGTTTGTTTGTATGTCTGATGGTTTTGCAAACACATTAGGCCATGCATCTCTACTTTTGCTTCAAAAAGTCATGTAAACTGATTCACTTAAGATAGTGCTTATAATCACCTATGATTCCATGCTGCCCTCTCCTTTCTTTTTGATTTTGATGTCCTCCTTGCCTTCTTCTTCTTACTTCTTTGCAACTCAGGCTCTTCTTGCATTTGCAATAATGGTTTTGTTATTTTCATTTCATCTTGCTACTTTTCTACTCAGGGAAGGATTCTCAATTTTTGTTTTAGGATCAGTCTCAAACTGCTGAATTCTTTTCAGGTTTGCCAGTCAGTGAAATTCCCTAGCTTTGCCGTTGTTATAAACGGCGGTCATTTGGCATAGGCTACCCTACATTGCTGCTTTTTCTCATTCAGCGTATGGTCTATGTCCTGGCACTCCTCCCTGTACTGCAAAATTTCTGCCGAGATATAAGCTGAAACCCCTCTGGAGGTTCTGTTTTAACTAAGTTGCTTTCCTCGAGGTGCATTTTACATCACTGGGATGATCATGAAATTTGTTTATTTGAATTGTACAGCTGCTTGTTAGACTATTGGTATTCCACCTCTTTTGGACGCTGTGTATTTCCTGAATACGTATAGATGATACTTTCTTGGCTTTCAGCAAGTTTCTTTCTGATTTTTCTACAAATTCCTTTTCAGAATATATTATTTTATCTCTTGCTTTTCCGTTTGGAAATCCTATGAGTCCTATTCTTACCTGCTTCTTCTTAACCCAGGATTCAACAGTGATGTTAGCGTTGGTTTGCACTTGCTTTTCTGAGTCTTTTTCAGATGGAGGGATTTCTGTTCCCCTGTCCTCACAGATATTCACGAGTCCCTCTGCATTATATAGTCTGCTTAGGATTGACTTTAGCCCAGTTTTTATCTCATCCATTGGGTTTTCTGATACTATTGGTTTCTTCTTTAGATTTTCTCTTCCACTTTTCTGGTATTCTGCCTTTTGTGATTCTGAGGCACTGTGGTTCATCAGTGTTTCCCTCACCTCCATTTTCAGAGCTTGCTCTGGTATCGTTCTGCCATCTAGTTGTTTGAAAGCTTATTTTTTGGGCCTTCAATCTCTTTGGAACTGAAAATGGTACTTCCTGTTTCTTTTACTATACTTCTTTTACTCTACAGGTCAGGTACTATAATGTATCTAATATACACTTATTGGGCTTGGTTAATTGCAAATTTTAGACTCTTTGGTGTATGCAATTCCATGGTATTTCTGTTAGAACAATTTTCCCTAGACCTTGATGCCATGCCCTGTTCCTGTGGGTTTTGTCTGGTATATCTTTAAATCCTGGTGTTGCATTTTTTGTGATGAACACACCTTATTGTTTCTGTTAGAAGAACCTCATGTTTATTACACTAATCTCACAATTATTAAAGGGCACAGGGCACTTCCTCTAGTGGAAATGTGGCTTCTATAGGTTTTCAGTTCTGCATTCTTCTGTATGACATTTTGAAGTGTCTCCAAAACAGCCAACAGAGAGTAAGCTTGTACTTTCTACTGCCATGGGAATGTCCCAATGTTACTAGTTCTTCCCAGAGATTCTCTGTCTACAGAAACACCAGTGGAAGCATATGTATGGATGTCATACTTCAGGGCCAGCTGGGATGATCCCGCAGACCGACCTATGTGTCCTCGGTGCAGTACCATATCAGTGCCGTCCAAAATGTAGCATCTGCATTTGGGTGATAATGCTGTAAGAAATGCTTCATCTTCTCATGCTGTGGACTTTGACCACTCTTCCTAGTTCTCTCATGCTGGAGTCATGCGTTCACGAATGCAACCACAGAGCTGTTCCGCATCCTCTGCCTCAAACCAGACTGTAATCCCAATCCAGGTTATGAATGTAGCGTATCCTAAATCTTTTAATACAGATTTCAAACCCAACGCCCCCTGGAACCCTCAGTCCAGATGCATGATACCTCTGATTGTGCCCCACACGTGCTCTATTGGCAAAATGTCAAATTGGACCCTGGTCCTGCAGATGCAGTGGATGTGGCCATAGGACATATCGATAAACTCAATCTCACGAGCCAGTGCTTTTGCTGTCTCACTGAGGTCACAGTTCTCTTTGCTCTCTTGAAAGTACACACCACAACCCACAACGCACTCTAGATCCCTGAGTTCTGCGAGAGCCGTCATCCGTCGCCCAACCACTCTTTTTCCACTGCCTCTGCTAGCTCAGATTTGGCAGCTCGGATCTTGGTCCCAGATTCATTTGTGGGGATATTTTGAGCTGATTTCTTTCAGTTCTGTCAGCCAAGCATCTGCTGTGCACTCTGCTAATACTCAGCGCATCACATTCAATCCCATGCCTGCTGCCCGCTTGAGAGTGTGCTTCCAAGTATAACAGAGTTTCACCTTTGATGCTCCATTACCAGAGATCAGATCTTGCACTGGTGTCCATCCTCTACTTTGCCTTTTCCTGCTTCCGGTTTTTCTAAGGCCTCATTCTTTCTTTGGAATTAACAGACCACTCTTAGGAAAGTATCCTTGCCAAGGGCTGGGTGAGTTTGTGTTTACAATATTTTGTGTATGGTAGCTAGTGAGAGCAGTTTGCACTCGTTCTCTTCCTACTGGGCATCGACAAATCAACATTTTCCAGAAGTAATTCACAGAAATTGGATACTTGATTCACTCCTTTTTCTTTGCAGCCATGGTCGGATGGATTATCCGAAGACTCCAGCTTTGACATAATTTTGATAAGGCAGTTGCAGTCTTTAAGAAGTTTAATAGTATCGATTTATGTGTTTTGGTATTTATATTAAAGTGAAGTTAGATTTTGAAAATTACCAAATCAATCTAGAAGTCTGACTTGACAATTTCTGTAAGATTTTGTCAGCAATGAGGAAAAAACAGACAGTCTCAATGTAAAATAGCAGTCCAAAAATTTGAAGGGTACATGCCAACCCTTTTCTCTTGAAGCCACCAACAACAAAAGGAACGATGAAATAATTATTGGAACCATGATATAACCCCTATCCTGTGTTTCCCTTGTGAACCTGGTGCCCTTTAAACCCAATGACACATACTAGGCAATGTTGGCATTTCAAGGGGTAACATTCCTCTCTAGGAATATACAAGAAAATCTAAACCGAATATATATATTTAGGCTTTTTTCCAAAAGCACCTAGAGGAATTTAACTATGAGAAACCTGCTGCAGCTATGCTAAGCTATTGACAACCAGGTGCTCTTCTATCAGTACTGAGAATGCTTAATCATCCGATTATGTTGGGTAAAGCAATTTAACACAACCAAGTCTTCTCCTCCAAGATATAGTGCACCCGAAGCTTGACGGAAGTGAATGACTGTCCAGATAACCTATGTCTTTAAAGTGTTTGGCAACTTTTACAGTTCAGTTCAATATCTGACTTCTAATATTTTCCTGTACTGTCTTGAAAATCTGAGGCCTATTACATATTCAAGTTCATTCAAAGATTCCCCTCACTTCCCACACTCCTTTCATCCCAAAGAATATATAACCCCAACATTTCCTGAATCTAGGGGAAGGTCATCATTTCTTTGTGTGAGCTAATTATTCAAATCCTATCTATTTCATTCGAGAGTATTTGACCTTTAAGGACTTCACTGTTGTTCACCGAGTGTGAAGGAGGTGGAACTCTGATACTAGTAGGGGCTTGCTCTCCTCCTACTGGATTCATTGCAGCTCAGGTTCTGATTCTTTGAAATGGATGCCAGAGTGGAGTGGAGGGAAGAGCATGTGATTGATAGCTAGGCAAAAACGTGGGAATAATCTTACCTGGGCTTGGTGCATTTCGGTCTGAATGATTCGTAAATGCCCCTTGGGATGTGTGGATTCCCATGACCACTTCCAAGAACATTAGCGCTTTTTCAACTCTGCCATCTCTTCTCTTTTAAACTTCAGGAATCTTGGACCCGTTCTTGGAGCAGAGAATCGAGTAATTTTCTCAAGGGCACGTTGACTCTCCTTAATTTCCTGCAGAATCACCGAGGTTCAGTAAGTCTCATGAATGTCTTTCAAGCCTGGTATTCTCTAGAGATTTCTCCATGCCGATATTCTCCACTGTCACAGAACAACTTTCATCAATGTGTTCGCACATCTCCTCAATCCATGCAGCCAGTTTTTCTGCCAGCTTCTCTTCGGGTCTCCAATAAAGTCGATGTCAAGAGCACTGGGCATGTCTAAAAACACCTCGAAGCCTCACCAGTAAGCAGATGACAGGCAGATCTTCCACTGTCTGCCCTTTCAGATTCTGGAAACTGACCCATGAACTCAGGTCTTTGGGCAGCATCATTATCTCGAACTTACTCAGCTACCCGAACAAAAGACCTAAGCCAATCTCCACATAGGGCAGCAGACCCACCATCAAACTGATCCACCCACAGAATTCTGCCCAGTTACCTTGGATCCACCAGCCGCAACAAGCCTCGTGGTACACAACAAAATTCCACCCGGAATTCAACCTGTAACTGTCATCCCCAGTGGTTGATGCATCAAGTCCTTTTTGGGGGTGATGCTGCATTAGACGAGAGTTTCCTAAGGGAAATGTGATTCTATCCAGAAGGGTCCCATGGTCCTTTTCTCTTCCCTCTTTCCTTTTGTTCAGATCTGTATACACAGTACAAACGGAGGGAAGAGTTTCCATGATCAGTTTATGGATTCACACCTATTTAAACTTTCTAACAGTTCGCAGTACACAGAGACCCACTCAAGGAAACTCATGTTGTGTAATATCCATTCACCCAGATTACATATCCGTCTGTTGCTTTCTGCTTAAACACCCACACTCTCAGATCATGGATCCATTTGTTTCATGGGGGCTGAAATTCCTAGAAATTAAACCAGTCCCAACGTGCACTTTCCTGTCTGTCTCTTTTGCTATTAGTACAGTTATGCAGAGCTACTTGTCTTTGTTATAGGCTATGCCATTTCTTCACTACGTAGGGTAGAATAAGACATTCGTTCATCCTGTTGGAAGACTTGTAAGACTATATCCCGTTCTATGACTCACTCTTATTCAAAACCGTCATTTGATTTGGCTCACGATATGCACTTCTGGATCAGTATCTATGAATAATTATGCACGAGTCTGTTTTCTGAAAACAACTGTGTTGAGTACATACTAACAGCGATAATAGGTCGATGAGTGCTGAATGATCCTTGACATCACTTTGAGTATTTTGTCTTGAATAATCATGGTTTTTTGGTAGATGTCAGCCAACTGTAATCTTTTGGTGATTGTTTGTATGTCTGATTGTTTTGCAAACACATTAGTCCATGCATCTCTCCTTTTGCTTCAAAAAGTCATGTAAACTGTTTCACTTAAGATAGTGCTTATAATCACCTATGATTCCCTGCTACCCTCTCCTTTCTTTTTGATTTTGATGTCCTCCTTGCCTTCTTCTTCTTACTTCTTTGCAACTCAGGCTCTTCTTGCATTTGCAATAATGGTTTTGTTATTTTCATTTCATCTTGCTACTATTCTACTCAGGGAAGGATTCTCAATTTTTGTTTTAGGATCAGTCTCAAACTGCTGAATTCTTTTCAGGTTTGCCAGTCAGTGAATTTCCCTAGCTCTGCCGTTGTTATAAACGGCGGTCATTTGGCATAGGCTACCCTAGATTGCAGCTTTTTCTCATTCAGCGTATGGTCTATGTCCTGGCACTCCTCCCTGTACTGCAAAATTTCTGACGAGATATAAGCTGAAACCCCTCTGGAGGTTCTGTTTTAACTAAGTTGCTTTCCTTGTGGTGCATTTTACATCACTGGGATGAACATGAAATTTGTTTATTTGAATTGTACAGCTGCTTGTTAGACTATTGGTATTCCACCTCTTTTGGACGCTGTGTATTTCCTGAATACGTATAGATGATACTTTCTTGGCTTTCAGCAAGTTTCATTCTGATTTTTCTACAAATTCCTTTTCAGAATATATTATTTTATCTCTTGCTTTTCCGTTTGGAAATCCTATGAGTCCTATTCTTACCTGCTTTTTCTTAATCCAGGATTCAACAATGATGTTAGCGTTGGTTTGCACTTGCTTTTCTGAGTCTTTTTCAGATGGAGGGATTTCTGTTCCCCTGTCCTCACATATATTCACGAGTCCCTCTGCATTATATAGTCTGCTTAGGATTGACTTTAGCCCAGTTTTTATCTCATCCATTGGGTTTTCTGATACTATTGGTTTCTTCTTTAGAGTTTCTCTTCCACTTTTCTGGTATTCTGCCTTTTGTGATTCTGAGGCACTGTGGTTCAACAGTGTTTCCCTCACCTCCATTTTCAGAGCTTGCTCTGGTATCGTTCTGCCATCTAGTTGTTTGAAAGCTTATTTTTTGGGCCTTCAATCTCTTTGGAACTGAAAATGGTACTTCCTGTTTCTTTTACTATACTTCTTTTACTCTACAGGTCAGGTACTATAATGTATCTAATATACACTTTTTGGGCTTGGTTAATTGCAAATTTTAGACCCTTTGGTGTATGCAATTCCATGGTATTTCTGTTAGAACAATTTTCCCTAGACCTTGATGCCATGCCCTGTTCCTGTGGGTTTTGTCTGGTATATCTTTAAATCCTGGTGTTGCCTTTTTTGTGATGAACACACCATACTGTTTCTGTTAGAAGAACCTCATGTTTATTACACTAATCTCACAATTATTAAAGGGCACAGGGCACTTCCTCTAGTGGAAATGAGGCTTCTATAGGTTTTCAGCTCTGCATTCTTCTGTATGACATTTTGAAGTGTCTCCAAAACAGCCAACAGTGAGTACGCTTGTACTTTCTACTGCCATGGGAATGTCCCAATGTTACCAGTTCTTCCCAGAGATTCTCTGTCTACAGAAACACCAGTGGAAGCATATGTATGGATGTCGTACTTCAGGGCCAGCTGGGATGATCCCGCAGACCGACCTATGTGTCCTCGGTGCAGTACCATGTCAGTGCCGTCCAAAATGTAGCATCTGCATTTGGGTGATAATGCTGTAAGAAATGCTTCATCTTCTCATGCTGTGGACTTTGACCACTCTTCCTAGTTCTCTCATGCTTGAGTCTTGCGTTCACTAAGGCAACCACAGAGCTGTTCGGCATCCTCTGCCTCAAACCAGATTGTAATCCCAATCCAGGTTATGAATGTAGCGTATCCTAAATCTTTTAATACTGATTTCAAACCCAACGCCCCCTGGAACCCTCAGTCCAGATGCATGATACCTCTGATTGTGCCCCACACGTGCTCTATTGGCAAAATGTCAAATTGGACCCTGGTCCTGCAGATGCAGTTGATGTGGCCATAGGACATATCGATAAACTCAATCTCACGAGCCAGTGCGGTTGCTGTCTCACTGAGGTCACAGTTCTCTTTGCTCTCTTGAAAGTACACACCACAACCCACAACGCACTCTAGATCCCTGAGTTCTGCGAGAGCCGTCATCCGTCGCCAAACCCCTCTTTTTCCACTGCCTCTGCTAGCTCAGATTTGGCAGCTCGGATCTTGGTCCCAGATTCATTTGTGGGGATATTTTGAGCTGAATTCTTTGAGTTCTGTCAGCCAAGCATCTGCTGTGCACTCTGCTAATACTCAGCGCATCACCTTCAATCCCATGCCTGCTGCCCGCTTGAGAGTGTGCTTCCAAGTATAACAGAGTTTCACCTTTGATGCTCCATTACCAGAGATCAGATCTTGCACTGGTGTCCATTCTCTACTTTGCCTTTTCCTGCTTCCGGTTTTTCTAAGGCCTCATCCTGTCTTTGGAATTAACAGACCACTCTTAGGAAAGTATCCTTGCCAAGGGCTGGGTGAGTTTGTGTTTACAACATTTTGTGTATGGTAGCTAGTGAGAGCAGTTTGCACTCGTTCTCTTCCTACTGGGCATCGACAAATCAACACTTTCCAGAAATAATTCACAGAAATTGGATACTTGATTCACTCCTTTTTCTTTGCAGCCATGGTCGGATGGATTATCCGAAGACTCCAGCTTTGACATAATTTTGATAAGGCAGTTGCAGTCTTTAAGAAGTTTAATAGTATCGATTTATGGGTTTTGGTATTTATATGAAAGAGAAGTTAGATTTTGAAAATTACCAAATCATTCTAGAAGTCTGACTTGACAATTTCTGTAAGATTTTGTCAGCAATGAGGAAAAAACAGACAGTCTCCATGTAAAATAGCAGTACAAAAGTTTGAAGGGTACATGCCAACCCTTTTCTCTTGAAGCCTCCAACAACAAAAGGAACGATGAAATAATTATTGGAACCATGATATAACCCCTATCCTGTGTTTCCCTTGTGAACCTGGTGCCCTTTAAACCCAATGACACATACTAGGCAATGTTGGCATTTCAAGGGGTAACATTCCTCTCTAGGAATATACAAGAAAATCTAAACCGAATATATAAATTTAGGCTTTTTTCCAAAAGCACCTAGAGGAATTTAACTATGAGAAACCTGCTGCAGCTATGCTAAGCTATTGAAAACCAGGTGCTCTTCTATCAGTACTGAGAATGCTTAATCATCTGATTATATTGGGTAAAGCAATTTAACACAACCAAGTCTTCACCTCCAAGATATAGTGCACCCGGAGCTTGACGGAAGTGAATGACTGTCCAGATAACCTATGTCTTTAAAGTGTTTGGCAACTTTTACAGTTCAGTTCAATATCTGACTTCTAATATTTTCCTGTACTGTCTTGAAAAACTGAGGCTTATTACATATTCAAGTTCATTCAAAGATTCCCCTCACTTCCCACACTCCTTTCAGCCCAAAATTTATATAACCCCAGCATTTCCTGAATCTAGGGGAAGGTCATCATTTCTTTGTGTGAGCTAATTATTCGAATCCTATCTATTTCAGTCGAGAGTATTTGACCTTTAAGGACTTCACTGTTGTTCACCGAGTGTGAAGGAGGTGGAACTCTGATTCTAGTAGGGGCTTGCTCTCCTCCTACTGGATTCATTGCAGCTCAGGTTCTGATTCTTTGAAATGGATGCCTGAGTGCAGTGGAGGGAAGAGCATGTGATTGATAGCTAGGCAAAAACGTGGGAATAGTCTTACCTGGGCTTGGTGCATTTCGGTCTGAATGATTCGTAAATGCCCCTTGGGATGTGTGGATTCCCACGACCACTTCCATGAACATGAGCGCTTTTCATCTCTGCCATCTCTTCTCTTTTAAACTTCAGGAATCTTGGACCCGTTCTTGGAGCAGAGAATCGAGTAATTTTCTCAAGGGCACGTTGACTCTCCTTAATTTCCTGCAGAATCACCGAGGTTCAGTAAGTCTCATGAATGTCTTTCAAGCCTGGTATTCTCTAGAGATTTCTCCATGCCGATATTCTCCACTGTCACAGAACAACTCTCATCAATGTGTTCGCACATCTCCTCAATCCATGCAGCCAGTTTTTCTGCCAGCTTCTCTTCGGGTCTCCAATAAAGTCGATGTCAAGAGCACTGGGCATGTCTAAAAATACCTCGAAGCCTCACCAGTAAGCAGATGACAGGCAGATCTTCCACTGTCTGCCCTTTCAGATTCTGGAAACTGACCCATGAACTCAGGTCTTTGGGCAGCAGCATTATCTCGAAATTACTCAGCTACCCGAACAAAAGACCTAAGCCAATCTCCACATAGGGCAGCAGACCCACCATCAAACTGATCCACCCACAGAATTCTGCCCAGTTACCTTGGATCCACCAGCCGAAACAAGCCTCGTGGTACACAACAAAATTCCACCTGGAATTCAACCTGTAACTGTCATCCCCAGTGGTTGATGCATCAAGTCCTTTTTGGGGGTGATGCTGCATTAGACGAGAGTTTCCTAAGGGAAATGTGATTCTATCCAGAAGGGTCCCATGGTCCTTTTCTCTTCCCTCTTTCCTTTTGTTCAGATCTGTATACACAGTACAAACGGAGGGAAGAGGTTCCATGATCAGTTTATGGATTCACACCTATTTAAACTTTCTAACAGTTCGCAGTACACAGAGACCCACTCAAGGAAACTCATGTTTGTGTAATATCCATTCACCCAGATTACATATCCGTCTGTTGCTTTCTGCTTAAACACCCACACTCTCAGAACATGGATCCATTTGTTTCATGGGGGCTGAAATTCCTAGAAATTAAACCAGTCCCAACGTGCACTTTCCTATCTGTCTCTTTTGCTATTAGTACAGTTATGCAGAGCTACTTGTCTTTGTTATAGGCTATACCATTTCTTCACTACGTAGGGTAGAATAAGACATTCGTTCATCCTGTTGGAAGACTTGTAAGACTATATCCCGTTCTATGACTCACTCTTATTCAAAACCGTCATTTGATTTGGCTCACGATATGCACTTCTGGATCAGTATCTATGAATAATTATGCACGCGTCTGTTTTCTGAAAACAACTGTGTTGAGTACATGCTAACAGCGATAATAGGTCGATGAGTGCTGAATGATCCTTGACATCACTTTGAGTATTTTGTCTTGAATAATCATGGTTTTTTGGTAGATGTCAGCCAACTGTAATCTTTTGGTGATTGTTTGTATGTCTGATTGTTTTGCAAACACATTAGTCCATGCATCTCTCCTTTTGCTTCAGACAGACAGTCATGTAAGCTGATTCACTTAAGATAGTGCTTATAATCACCTATGATTCCCTGCTACCCTCTCCTTTCTTTTTGATTTTGATGTCCTCCTTGCCTTCTTCTTCTTACTTCTTTGCAACTCAGGCTCTTCTTGCATTTGCAATAATGGTTTTGTTATTTTCATTTCATCTTGCTACTATTCTACTCAGGGAAGGATTCTCAATTTTTGTTTTAGGATCAGTCTCAAACTGCTGAATTCTTTTCAGGTTTGCCAGTCAGTGAAATTCCCTAGCTCTGCCGTTGTTATAAACGGCGGTCATTTGGCATAGGCTACCCTAGATTGCAGCTTTTTCTCATTCAGCGTATGGTCTATGTCCTGGCACTCCTCCCTGTACTGCAAAATTTCTGCCGAGATATAAGCTGAAACCCCTCTGGAGGTTCTGTTTTAACTAAGTTGCTTTCCTTGAGGTGCATTTTACATCACTGGGATGATCATGAAATTTGTTTATTTGAATTGTACAGCTGCTTGTTAGACTATTGGTATTCCACCTCTTTTGGACGCTGTGTATTTCCTGAATACGTATAGATGATACTTTCTTGGCTTTCAGCAAGTTTCATTCTGATTTTTCTACAAATTCCTTTTCAGAATATATTATTTTATCTCTTGCTTTTCCGTTTGGAAATCCTATGAGTCCTATTCTTACCTGCTTTTTCTTAATCCAGGATTCAACAGTGATGTTAGCGTTGGTTTGCACTTGCTTTTCTGAGTCTTTTTCAGATGGAGGGATTTCTGTTCCCCTGTCCTCACATATATTCACGAGTCCCTCTGCATTATATAGTCTGCTTAGGATTGACTTTAGCCCAGTTTTTATCTCATCCATTGGGTTTTCTGATACTATTGGTTTCTTCTTTAGAGTTTCTCTTCCACTTTTCTGGTATTCTGCCTTTTGTGATTCTGAGGCACTGTGGTTCAACAGTGTTTCCCTCACCTCCATTTTCAGAGCTTGCTCTGGTATCGTTCTGCCGTCTAGTTGTTTGAAAGCTTATTTTTTGGGCCTTCAATCTCTTTGGAACTGAAAATGGTACTTCCTGTTTCTTTTACTATACTTCTTTTACTCTACAGGTCAGGTACTATAATGTATCTAATATACACTTATTGGGCTTGGTTAATTGCAAATTTTAGACTCTTTGGTGTATGCAATTCCATGGTATTTCTGTTAGAACAATTTTCCCTAGACCTTGATGCCATGCCCTGTTCCTGTGGGTTTTGTCTGGTATATCTTTAAATCCTGGTGTTGCCTTTTTTGTGATGAACACACCATACTGTTTCTGTTAGAAGAACCTCATGTTTATTACACTAATCTCACAATTATTAAAGGGCACAGGGCACTTCCTCTAGTGGAAATGAGGCTTCTATAGGTTTTCAGCTCTGCATTCTTCTGTATGACATTTTGAAGTGTCTCCAAAACAGCCAACAGAGAGTACGCTTGTACTTTCTACTGCCATGGGAATGTCCCAATGTTACCAGTTCTTCCCAGAGATTCTCTGTCTACAGAAACACCAGTGGAAGCATATGTATGGATGTCGTACTTCAGGGCCAGCTGGGATGATCCCGCAGACCGACCTATGTGTCCTCGGTGCAGTACCATGTCAGTGCCGTCCAAAATGTAGCATCTGCATTTGGGTGATAATGCTGTAAGAAATGCTTCATCTTCTCATGCTGTGGACTTTGACCACTCTTCCTAGTTCTCTCATGCTTGAGTCTTGCGTTCACTAAGGCAACCACAGAGCTGTTCGGCATCCTCTGCCTCAAACCAGATTGTAATCCCAATCCAGGTTATGAATGTAGCGTATCCTAAATCTTTTAATACTGATTTCAAACCCAACGCCCCCTGGAACCCTCAGTCCAGATGCATGATACCTCTGATTGTGCCCCACACGTGCTCTATTGGCAAAATGTCAAATTGGACCCTGGTCCTGCAGATGCAGTGGATGTGGCCATAGGACATATTGATAAACTCAATCTCACGAGCCAGTGCGGTTGCTGTCTCACTGAGGTCACAGTTCTCTTTGCTCTCTTGAAAGTACACACCACAACCCACAACGCACTCTAGATCCCTGAGTTCTGCGAGAGCCGTCATCCGTCGCCAAACCCCTCTTTTTCCACTGCCTCTGCTAGCTCAGATTTGGCAGCTCGGATCTTGGTCCCAGATTCATTTGTGGGGATATTTTGAGCTGAATTCTTTGAGTTCTGTCAGCCAAGCATCTGCTGTGCACTCTGCTAATACTCAGCGCATCACCTTCAATCCCATGCCTGCTGCCCGCTTGAGAGTGTGCTTCCAAGTATAACAGAGTTTCACCTTTGATGCTCCATTACCAGAGATCAGATCTTGCACTGGTGTCCATTCTCTACTTTGCCTTTTCCTGCTTCCGGTTTTTCTAAGGCCTCATCCTGTCTTTGGAATTAACAGACCACTCTTAGGAAAGTATCCTTGCCAAGGGCTGGGTGAGTTTGTGTTTACAATATTTTGTGTATGGTAGCTAGTGAGAGCAGTTTGCACTCGTTCTCTTCCTACTGGGCATCGACAAATCAACACTTTCCAGAAATAATTCACAGAAATTGGATACTTGATTCACTCCTTTTTCTTTGCAGCCATGGTCGGATGGATTATCCGAAGACTCCAGCTTTGACATAATTTTGATAAGGCAGTTGCAGTCTTTAAGAAGTTTAATAGTATCGATTTATGGGTTTTGGTATTTATATGAAAGTGAAGTTAGATTTTGAAAATTACCAAATCATTCTAGAAGTCTGACTTGACAATTTCTGTAAGATTTTGTCAGCAATGAGGAAAAAACAGACAGTCTCCATGTAAAATAGCAGTACAAAAGTTTGAAGGGTACATGCCAACCCTTTTCTCTTGAAGCCTCCAACAACTAAAGGAACGATGAAATAATTATTGGAACCATGATATAACCCCTATCCTGTGTTTCCCTTGTGAACCTGGTGCCCTTTAAACCCAATGACACATACTAGGCAATGTTGGCATTTCAAGGGGTAACATTCCTCTCTAGGAATATACAAGAAAATCTAAACCGAATTTATACATTTAGGCTTTTTTCCAAAAGCACCTAGAGGAATTTAACTATGAGAAACCTGCTGCAGCTATGCTAAGCTATTGACAACCAGGTGCTCTTCTATCAGTACTGAGAATGCTTAATCATCTGATTATATTGGGTAAAGCAATTTAACACAACCAAGTCTTCACCTCCAAGATATAGTGCACCCGGAGCTTGACGGAAGTGAATGACTGTCCAGATAACATATGTCTTTAAAGGGTTTGGCAACTTTTACAGTTCAGTTCAATATCTGACTTCTAATATTTTCCTGTACTGTCTTGAAAAACTGAGGCTTATTACATATTCAAGTTCATTCAAAGATTCCCCTCACTTCCCACACTCCTTTCAGCCCAAAATTTATATAACCCCAGCATTTCCTGAATCTAGGGGAAGGTCATCATTTCTTTGTGTGAGCTAATTATTCGAATCCTATCTATTTCAGTCGAGAGTATTTGACCTTTAAGGACTTCACTGTTGTTCACCGAGTGTGAAGGAGGTGGAACTCTGATTCTAGTAGGGGCTTGCTCTCCTCCTACTGGATTCATTGCAGCTCAGGTTCTGATTCTTTGAAATGGATGCCTGAGTGCAGTGGAGGGAAGAGCATGTGATTGATAGCTAGGCAAAAACGTGGGAATAGTCTTACCTGGGCTTGGTGCATTTCGGTCTGAATGATTCGTAAATGCCCCTTGGGATGTGTGGATTCCCACGACCACTTCCATGAACATGAGCGCTTTTCATCTCTGCCATCTCTTCTCTTTTAAACTTCAGGAATCTTGGACCCGTTCTTGGAGCAGAGAATCGAGTAATTTTCTCAAGGGCACGTTGACTCTCCTTAATTTCCTGCAGAATCACCGAGGTTCAGTAAGTCTCATGAATGTCTTTCAAGCCTGGTATTCTCTAGAGATTTCTCCATGCCAATATTCTCCACTGTCACAGAACAACTCTCATCAATGTGTTCGCACATCATCTCAATCCATGCAGCCAGTTTTTCTGCCAGCTTCTCTTCGGGTCTCCAATAAAGTCGATGTCAAGAGCACTGGGCATGTCTAAAAATACCTCGAAGCCTCACCAGTAAGCAGATGACAGGCAGATCTTCCACTGTCTGCCCTTTCAGATTCTGGAAACTGACCCATGAACTCAGGTCTTTGGGCAGCAGCATTATCTCGAACTTACTCAGTTACCCGAACAAAAGACCTAAGCCAATCTCCACATAGGGCAGCAGACCCACCATCAAACTGATCCACCCACAGAATTCTGCCCAGTTACCTTGGATCCACCAGCCGAAACAAGCCTCGTGGTACACAACAAAATTCCACCTGGAATTCAACCTGTAACTGTCATCCCCAGTGGTTGATGCATCAAGTCCTTTTTGGGGGTGATGCTGCATTAGACGAGAGTTTCCTAAGGGAAATGTGATTCTATCCAGAAGGGTCCCATGGTCCTTTTCTCTTCCCTCTTTCCTTTTGTTCAGATCTGTATACACAGTACAAACGGAGGGAAGAGTTTTCATGATCAGTTTATGGATTCACACCTATTTAAACTTTCTAACAGTTCACAGTACACAGAGACCCACTCAAGGAAACTCATGTTTGTGTAATATCCATTCACCCAGATTACATATCCGTCTGTTGCTTTCTGCTTAAACACCCACACTCTCAGAACATGGATCCATTTGTTTCATGGGGGCTGAAATTCCTAGAAATTAAACCAGTCCCAACGTGCACTTTCCTGTCTGTCTCTTTTGCTCTTAGTACAATTATGCAGAGCTACTTGTCTTTGTTATAGGCTATGCCATTTCTTCACTACGTAGGGTAGAATAAGACATTCGTTCATCCTGTTGGAAGACTTGTAAGTCTATATCCCGTTCTATGACTCACTCTTATTCAAAACCGTCATTTGGTTTGGCTCACGATATGCACTTCTGGATCAGTATCTATGAATAATTATGCACGTGTCTGTTTTCTGAATACAACTGTGTTGAGTACATGCTAACAGCGATAATAGGTCGATGAGTGCTGAATGATCCTTGACATCACTTTGAGTATTTTGTCTTGAATAATCATGGTTTTTTGGTAGATGTCAGCCAACTGTAACCTTTTGGTGTTTGTTTGTATGTCTGATTGTTTTGCAAACACATTAGGCCATGCATCTCTCCTTTTGCTTCAAAGAGTCATGTAAACTGATTCACTTAAGATAGTGCTTATAATCACCTATGATTCCCTGCTACCCTCTCCTTTCTTTTTGATTTTGATGTCCTCCTTGCCTTCTTCTTCTTACTTCTTTGCAACTCAGGCTCTTCTTGCATTTGCAATAATGGTTTTGTTATTTTCATTTCATCTTGCTACTATTCTACTCAGGGAAGGATTCTCAATTTTTGTTTTAGGATCAGTCTCAAACTGCTGAATTCTTTTCAGGTTTGCCAGTCAGTGAAATTCCCTAGCTCTGCCGTTGTTATAAACGGCGGTCATTTGGCATAGGCTACCCTAGATTGCAGCTTTTTCTCATTCAGCGTATGGTCTATGTCCTGGCACTCCTCCCTGTACTGCAAAATTTCTGCCGAGATATAAGCTGAAACCCCTCTGGAGGTTCTGTTTTAACTAAGTTGCTTTCCTTGAGGTGCATTTTACATCACTGGGATGATCATGAAATTTGTTTATTTGAATTGTACAGCTGCTTGTTAGACTATTGGTATTCCACCTCTTTTGGACGCTGTGTATTTCCTGAATACGTATAGATGATACTTTCTTGGCTTTCAGCAAGTTTCATTCTGATTTTTCTACAAATTCCTTTTCAGAATATATTATTTTATCTCTTGCTTTTCCGTTTGGAAATCCTATGAGTCCTATTCTTACCTGCTTTTTCTTAATCCAGGATTCAACAGTGATGTTAGCGTTGGTTTGCACTTGCTTTTCTGAGTCTTTTTCAGATGGAGGGATTTCTGTTCCCCTGTCCTCACATATATTCACGAGTCCCTCTGCATTATATAGTCTGCTTAGGATTGACTTTAGCCCAGTTTTTATCTCATCCATTGGGTTTTCTGATACTATTGGTTTCTTCTTTAGAGTTTCTCTTCCACTTTTCTGGTATTCTGCCTTTTGTGATTCTGAGGCACTGTGGTTCAACAGTGTTTCCCTCACCTCCATTTTCAGAGCTTGCTCTGGTATCGTTCTGCCGTCTAGTTGTTTGAAAGCTTATTTTTTGGGCCTTCAATCTCTTTGGAACTGAAAATGGTACTTCCTGTTTCTTTTACTATACTTCTTTTACTCTACAGGTCAGGTAATATAATGTATCTAATATACACTTCTTGGGCTTGGTTAATTGCAAATTTTAGACCCTTTGGTGTATGCAATTGCATGGTATTTCTGTTAGAACAATTTTCCCTAGACCTTGATGCCATGCCCTGTTCCTGTGGGTTTTGTCTGGTATATCTTTAAATCCTGGTGTTGTCTTTTTTGTGATGAACACACCATACTGTTTCTGTTAGAAGAACCTCATGTTTATTACACTAATCTCACAATTATTAAAGGGCACAGGGCACTTCCTCTAGTGGAAATGAGGCTTCTATAGGTTTTCAGCTCTGCATTCTTCTGTATGATATTTTGAAGTGTCTCCAAAACAGCCAACAGAGCGTACGCTTGTACTTTCTACTGCCATGGGAATGTCCCAATGTTACCAGTTCTTCCCAGAGATTCTCTGTCTACAGAAACACCAGTGGAAGCATATGTATGGATGTCGTACTTCAGGGCCAGCTGGGATGATCCCGCAGACCGACCTATGTGTCCTCGGTGCAGTACCATGTCAGTGCCGTCCAAAATGTAGCATCTGCATTTGGGTGATAATGCTGTAAGAAATGCTTCATCTTCTCATGCTGTGGACTTTGACCACTCTTCCTAGTTCTCTCATGCTTGAGTCTTGCGTTCACTAAGGCAACCACAGAGCTGTTCGGCATCCTCTGCCTCAAACCAGATTGTAATCCCAATCCAGGTTATGAATGTAGCGTATCCTAAATCTTTTAATACAGATTTCAAACCCAACGCCCCCTGGAACCCTCAGTCCAGATGCATGATACCTCTGATTGTGCCCCACACGTGCTCTATTGGCAAAATGTCAAATTGGACCCTGGTCCTGCAGATGCAGTGGATGTGGCCATAGGACATATCGATAAACTCAATCTCACGAGCCAGTGCGGTTGCTGTCTCACTGAGGTCACAGTTCTCTTTGCTCTCTTGAAAGTACACACCACAACCCACAACGCACTCTAGATCCCTGAGTTCTGCGAGAGCCGTCATCCGTCGCCAAACCCCTCTTTTTCCACTGCCTCTGCTAGCTCAGATTTGGCAGCTCGGATCTTGGTCCCAGATTCATTTGTGGGGATATTTTGAGCTGAATTCTTTGAGTTCTGTCAGCCAAGCATCTGCTGTGCACTCTGCTAATACTCAGCGCATCACCTTCAATCCCATGCCTGCTGCCCGCTTGAGAGTGTGCTTCCAAGTATAACAGAGTTTCACCTTTGATGCTCCATTACCAGAGATCAGATCTTGCACTGGTGTCCATTCTCTACTTTGCCTTTTCCTGCTTCCGGTTTTTCTAAGGCCTCATCCTGTCTTTGGAATTAACAGACCACTCTTAGGAAAGTATCCTTGCTAAGGGCTGGGTGAGTTTGTGTTTACAATATTTTGTGTATGGTAGCTAGTGAGAGCAGTTTGCACTCGTTCTCTTCCTACTGGGCATCGACAAATCAACATTTTCCAGAAGTAATTCACAGAAATTGGATACTTGATTCACTCCTTTTTCTTTGCAGCCATGGTCGGATGGATTATCCGAAGACTCCAGCTTTGACATAATTTTGATAAGGCAGTTGCAGTCTTTAAGAAGTTTAATAGTATCGATTTATGGGTTTTGGTATTTATATGAAAGTGAAGTTAGATTTTGAAAATTACCAAATCATTCTAGAAGTCTGACTTGACAATTTCTGTAAGATTTTGTCAGCAATGAGGAAAAAACAGACAGTCTCCATGTAAAATAGCAGTACAAAAGTTTGAAGGGTACATGCCAACCCTTTTCTCTTGAAGCCTCCAACAACAAAAGGAACGATGAAATAATTATTGGAACCATGATATAACCCCTTTCCTGTGTTTCCCTTGTGAACCTGGTGCCCTTTAAACCCAATGACACATACTAGGCAATGTTGGCATTTCAAGGGGTAACATTCCTCTCTAGGAATATAGAAGAAAATCTAAACAGAATATATAAATTTAGGCTTTTTTCCAAAAGCACCTAGAGGAATTTAACTATGAGAAACCTGCTGCAGCTATGCTAAGATATTGAAAACCAGGTGCTCTTCTATCAGTACTGAGAATGCTTAATCATCTGATTATATTGGGTAAAGCAATTTAACACAACCAAGTCTTCACCTCCAAGATATATTGCACCCGGAGCTTGACGGAAGTGAATGACTGTCCAGATAACCTATGTCTTTAAAGTTTTTGGCAACTTTTACAGTTCAGTTCAATATCTGACTTCTAATATTTTCCTGTACTGTCTTGAAAAACTGAGGCTTATTACATATTCAAGTTCATTCAAAGATTCCCCTCACTTCCCACACTCCTTTCAGCCCAAAATTTATATAACCCCAGCATTTCCTGAATCTAGGGGAAGGTCATCATTTCTTTGTGTGAGCTAATTATTCGAATCCTATCTATTTCAGTCGAGAGTATTTGACCTTTAAGGACTTCACTGTCGTTCACCGAGTGTGAAGGAGGTGGAACTCTGATTCTAGTAGGGGCTTGCTCTCCTCCTACTGGATTCATTGCAGCTCAGGTTCTGATTCTTTGAAATGGATGCCTGAGTGCAGTGGAGGGAAGAGCATGTGATTGATAGCTAGGCAAAAACGTGGGAATAGTCTTACCTGGGCTTGGTGCATTTCGGTATGAATGATTCGTAAATGCCCCTTGGGATGTGTGGATTCCCACGACCACTTCCATGAACATGAGCGCTTTTCATCTCTGCCATCTCTTCTCTTTTAAACTTCAGGAATCTTGGACCCGTTCTTGGAGCAGAGAATCGAGTAATTTTCTCAAGGGCACGTTGACTCTCCTTAATTTCCTGCAGAATCACCGAGGTTCAGTAAGTCTCATGAATGTCTTTCAAGCCTGGTATTCTCTAGAGATTTCTCCATGCCAATATTCTCCACTGTCACAGAACAACTCTCATCAATGTGTTCGCACATCTCCTCAATCCATGCAGCCAGTTTTTCTGCCAGCTTCTCTTCGGGTCTCCAATAAAGTCGATGTCAAGAGCACTGGGCATGTCTAAAAATACCTCGAAGCCTCACCAGTAAGCAGATGACAGGCAGATCTTCCACTGTCTGCCCCTTCAGATTCTGGAAACTGACCCATGAACTCAGGTCTTTGGGCAGCAGCATTATCTCGAACTTACTCAGCTACCCGAACATAAGACCTAAGCCAATCTCCACATAGGGCAGCAGACCCAACATCAAACTGATCCACCCACAGAATTCTGCCCAGTTACCTTGGATCCACCAGCCGAAACAAGCCTCGTGGTACACAACAAAATTCCACCTGGAATTCAACCTGTAACTGTCATCCCCAGTGGTTGATGCATCAAGTCCTTTTTGGGGGTGATGCTGCATTAGACGAGAGTTTCCTAAGGGAAATGTGATTCTATCCAGAAGGGTCCCATGGTCCTTTTCTCTTCCCTCTTTCCTTTTGTTCAGATCTGTATACACAGTACAAACGGAGGGAAGAGTTTTCATGATCAGTTTATGGATTCACACCTATATAACTTTCTAACACTTCACAGTACACAGAGACCCACTCAAGGAAACTCATGTTTGTGTAATATCCATTCACCCAGATTACATATCCGTCTGTTGCTTTCTGCTTAAACACCCACACTCTCAGAACATGGATCCATTTGTTTCATGGGGGCTGAAATTCCTAGAAATTAAACCAGTCCCAACGTGCACTTTCCTGTCTGTCTCTTTTGCTCTTAGTACAATTATGCAGAGCTACTTGTCTTTGTTATAGGCTATGCCATTTCTTCACTACGTAGGGTAGAATAAGACATTCGTTCATCCTGTTGGAAGACTTGTAAGACTATATCCCGTTCTATGACTCACTCTTATTCAAAACCGTCATTTGGTTTGGCTCACGATATGCACTTCTGGATCAGTATCTATGAATAATTATGCACGCGTCTGTTTTCTGAATACAACTGTGTTGAGTACATGCTAACAGCGATAATAGGTCGATGAGTGCTGAATGATCCTTGACATCACTTTGAGTATTTTGTCTTGAATAATCATGGTTTTTTGGTAGATGTCAGCCAACTGTAATCTTTTGGTGATTGTTTGTATGTCTGATTGTTTTGCAAACACATTAGGCCATGCATCTCTCCTTTTGCTTCAAAGAGTCATGTAAACTGATTCACTTAAGATAGTGCTTATAATCACCTATGATTCCCTGCTACCCTCTCCTTTCTTTTTGATTTTGATGTCCTCCTTGCCTTCTTCTTACTTCTTTGCAACTCAGGCTCTTCTTGCATTTGCAATAATGGTTTTGTTATTTTCATTTCATCTTGCTACTATTCTACTCAGGGAAGGATTCTCAATTTTTGTTTTAGGATCAGTCTCAAACTGCTGAATTCTTTTCAGGTTTGCCAGTCAGTGAAATTCCCTAGCTCTGCCGTTGTTATAAACGGCGGTCATTTGGCATAGGCTACCGTAAATTGCAGCTTTTTCTCATTCAGCGTATGGTCTATGTCCTGGCAATCCTCCCTGTACTGCAAAATTTCTGCCGAGATATAAGCTGAAACCCCTCTGGAGGTTCTGTTTTAACTAAGTTGCTTTCCTTGAGGTGCAGTTTACATCACTGGGATGATCATGAAATTTGTTTATTTGAATTGTACAGCTGCTTGTTAGACTATTGGTATTCCACCTCTTTTGGACGCTGTGTATTTCCTGAATACGTATAGATGATACTTTCTTGGCTTTCAGCAAGTTTCATTCTGATTTTTCTACAAATTCCTTTTCAGAATATATTATTTTATCTCTTGCTTTTCCGTTTGGAAATCCTATGAGTCCTATTCTTACCTGCTTTTTCTTAATCCAGGATTCTACAGTGATGTTAGCGTTGGTTTGCACTTGCTTTTCTGAGTCTTTTTCAGATGGAGGGATTTCTGTTCCCCTGTCCTCACATATATTCACGAGTCCCTCTGCATTATATAGTCTGCTTAGGATTGACTTTAGCCCAGTTTTTATCTCATCCATTGGGTTTTCTGATACTATTGGTTTCTTCTTTAGAGTTTCTCTTCCACTTTTCTGGTATTCTGCCTTTTGTGATTCTGAGGCACTGTGGTTCAACAGTGTTTCCCTCACCTCCATTTTCAGAGCTTGCTCTGGTATCGTTCTGCCATCTAGTTGTTTGAAAGCTTATTTTTTGGGCCTTCAATCTCTTTGGAACTGAAAATGGTACTTCCTGTTTCTTTTACTATACTTCTTTTACTCTACAGGTCAGGTACTATAATGTATCTAATATACACTTATTGGGCTTGGTTAATTGCAAATTTTAGACTCTTTGGTGTATGCAATTCCATGGTATTTCTGTTAGAACAATTTTCCCTAGACCTTGATGCCATGCCCTGTTCCTGTGGGTTTTGTCTGGTATATCTTTAAATCCTGGTGTTGTCTTTTTTGTGATGAACACACCATACTGTTTCTGTTAGAATAACCTCATGTTTATTACACTAATCTCACAATTATTAAAGGGCACAGGGCACTTCCTCTAGTGGAAATGAGGCTTCTATAGGTTTTCAGCTCTGCATTCTTCTGTATGACATTTTGAAGTGTCTCCAAAACAGCCAACAGAGAGTACGCTTGTACTTTCTACTGCCATGGGAATGTCCCAATGTTACCAGTTCTTCCCAGAGATTCTCTGTCTACAGAAACACCAGTGGAAGCATATGTATGGATGTCGTACTTCAGGGCCAGCTGGAATGATCCGGCAGACCGACCTATGTGTCCTCGGTGCAGTACCATGTCAGTGCCGTCCAAAATGTAGCATCTGCATTTGGGTGATAATGCTGTAAGAAATGCTTCATCTTCTCATGCTGTGGACTTTGACCACTCTTCCTAGTTCTCTCATGCTTGAGTCTTGCGTTCACTAAGGCAACCACAGAGCTGTTCGGCATCCTCTGCCTCAAACCAGATTGTAATCCCAATCCAGGTTATGAATGTAGCGTATCCTAAATCTTTTAATACAGATTTCAAACCCAACGCCCCCTGGAACCCTCAGTCCAGATGCATGATACCTCTGATTGTGCCCCACACGTGCTCTATTGGCAAAATGTCAAATTGGACCCTGGTCCTGCAGATGCAGTGGATGTGGCCATAGGACATATCGATAAACTCAATCTCACGAGCCAGTGCGGTTGCTGTCTCACTGAGGTCACAGTTCTCTTTGCTCTCTTGAAAGTACACACCACAACCCACAACGCACTCTAGATCCCTGAGTTCTGCGAGAGCCGTCATCCTTCGCCAAACCCCTCTTTTTCCACTGCCTCTGCTAGCTCAGATTTGGCAGCTCGGATCTTGGTCCCAGATTCATTTGTGGGGATATTTTGAGCTGAATTCTTTGAGTTCTGTCAGCCAAGCATCTGCTGTGCACTCTGCTAATACTCAGCGCATCACCTTCAATCCCATGCCTGCTGCCCGCTTGAGAGTGTGCTTCCAAGTATAACAGAGTTTCACCTTTGATGCTCCATTACCAGAGATCAGATCTTGCACTGGTGTCCATTCTCTACTTTGCCTTTTCCTGCTTCCGGTTTTTCTAAGGCCTCATCCTGTCTTTGGAATTAACAGACCACTCTTAGGAAAGTATCCTTGCTAAGGGCTGGGTGAGTTTGTGTTTACAATATTTTGTGTATGGTAGCTAGTGAGAGCAGTTTGCACTCGTTCTCTTCCTACTGGGCATCGACAAATCAACACTTTCCAGAAATAATTCACAGAAATTGGATACTTGATTCACTCATTTTTTTTGCAGCCATGGTCGGATGGATAATCCGAAGACTCCAGCTTTGACATAATTTTGATAAGGCAGTTGCAGTCTTTAAGAAGTTTAATAGTATCGATTTATGGGTTTTGGTATTTATATGAAAGTGAAGTTAGATTTTGAAAATTACCAAATCATTCTAGAAGTCTGACTTGACAATTTCTGTAAGATTTTGTCAGCAATGAGGAAAAAACAGACAGTCTCCATGTAAAATAGCAGTACAAAAGTTTGAAGGGTACATGCCAACCCTTTTCTCTTGAAGCCTCCAACAACTAAAGGAACGATGAAATAATTATTGGAACCATGATATAACCCCTATCCTGTGTTTCCATTGTGAACCTGGTGCCCTTTAAACCCAATGACACATACTAGGCAATGTTGGCATTTCAAGGGGTAACATTCCTCTCTAGGAATATACAAGAAAATCTAAACCGAATTTATACATTTAGGCTTTTTTCCAAAAGCACCTAGAGGAATTTAACTATGAGAAACCTGCTGCAGCTATGCTAAGCTATTGAAAGCCAGGTGCTCTTTTATCAGTACTGAGAATGCTTAATCATCTGATTATATTGGGTAAAGCAATTTAACACAACCAAGTCTTCACCTCCAAGATATAGTGCACCCGGAGCTTGACGGAAGTGAATGACTGTCCAGATAACCTATGTCTTTAAAGGGTTTGGCAACTTTTACAGTTCAGTTCAATATCTGACTTCTAATATTTTCCTGTACTGTCTTGAAAAACTGAGGCTTATTACATATTCAAGTTCATTCAAAGATTCCCCTCACTTCCCACACTCCTTTCAGCCCAAAATTTATATAACCCCAGCATTTCCTGAATCTAGGGGAAGGTCATCATTTCTTTGTGTGAGCTAATTATTCGAATCCTATCTATTTCAGTCGAGAGTATTTGACCTTTAAGGACTTCACTGTTGTTCACCGAGTGTGAAGGAGGTGGAACTCTGATTCTAGTAGGGGCTTGCTCTCCTCCTACTGGATTCATTGCAGCTCAGGTTCTGATTCTTTGAAATGGATGCCTGAGTGCAGTGGAGGGAAGAGCATGTGATTGATAGCTAGGCAAAAACGTGGGAATAGTCTTACCTGGGCTTGGTGCATTTCGGTCTGAATGATTCGTAAATGCCCCTTGGGATGTGTGGATTCCCACGACCACTTCCATGAACATGAGCGCTTTTCATCTCTGCCATCTCTTCTCTTTTAAACTTCAGGAATCTTGGACCCGTTCTTGGAGCAGAAAATCGAGTAATTTTCTCAAGGGCACGTTGACTCTCCTTAATTTCCTGCAGAATCACCGAGGTTCATTAAGTCTCATGAATGTCTTTCAAGCCTGGTATTCTCTAGAGATTTCTCCATGCCAATATTCTCCACTGTCACAGAACAACTCTCATCAATGTGTTCGCTCATCTCCTCAATCCATGCAGCCAGTTTTTCTGCCAGCTTCTCTTCGGGTCTCCAATAAAGTCGATGTCAAGAGCACTGGGCATGTCTAAAAATACCTCGAAGCCTCACCAGTAAGCAGATGACAGGCAGATCTTCCACTGTCTGCCCTTTCAGATTCTGGAAACTGACCCATGAACTCAGGTCTTTGGGCAGCAGCATTATCTCGAACTTACTCAGTTACCCGAACAAAAGACCTAAGCCAATCTCCACATAGGGCAGCAGACCCACCATCAAACTGATCCACCCACAGAATTCTGCCCAGTTACCTTGGATCCACCAGCCGAAACAAGCCTCGTGGTACACAACAAAATTCCACCTGGAATTCAACCTGTAACTGTCATCCCCAGTGGTTGATGCATCAAGTCCTTTTTGGGGGTGATGCTGCGTTAGACGAGAGTTTCCTAAGGGAAATGTGATTCTATCCAGAAGGGTCCCATGGTCCTTTTCTCTTCCCTCTTCCCTTTTGTTCAGATCTGTATACACAGTACAAACGGAGGGAAGAGTTTTCATGATCAGTTTATGGATTCACACCTATTTAAACTTTCTAACAGTTCACAGTACACAGAGACCCACTCAAGGAAACTCATGTTTGTGTAATATCCATTCACCCAGATTACATATCCGTCTGTTGCTTTCTGCTTAAACACCCACACTCTCAGAACATGGATCCATTTGTTTCATGGGGGCTGAAATTCCTAGAAATTAAACCAGTCCCAACGTGCACTTTCCTGTCTGTCTCTTTTGCTCTTAGTACAGTTATGCAGAGCTACTTGTCTTTGTTATAGGCTATGCCATTTCTTCACTACGTAGGGTAGAATAAGACATTCGTTCATCCTGTTGGAAGACTTGTAAGTCTATATCCCGTTCTATGACTCACTCTTATTCAAAACCGTCATTTGGTTTGGCTCACGATATGCACTTCTGGATCAGTATCTATGAATAATTATGCACGCGTCTGTTTTCTGAATACAACTGTGTTGAGTACATGCTAACAGCGATAATAGGTCGATGAGTGCTGAATGATCCTTGACATCACTTTGAGTATTTTGTCTTGAATAATCATGGTTTTTTGGTAGATGTCAGCCAACTGTAACCTTTTGGTGTTTGTTTGTATGTCTGATTGTTTTGCAAACACATTAGGCCATGCATCTCTCCTTTTGCTTCAAAGAGTCATGTAAACTGATTCACTTAAGATAGTGCTTATAATCACCTATGATTCCCTGCTACCCTCTCCTTTCTTTTTGATTTTGATGTCCTCCTTGCCTTCTTCTTCTTACTTCTTTGCAACTCAGGCTCTTCTTGCATTTGCAATAATGGTTTTGTTATTTTCATTTCATCTTGCTACTATTCTACTCAGGGAAGGATTCTCAATTTTTGTTTTAGGATCAGTCTCAAACTGCTGAATTCTTTTCAGGTTTGCCAGTCAGTGAAATTCCCTAGCTCTGCCGTTGTTATAAACGGCGGTCATTTGGCATAGGCTACCCTAGATTGCAGCTTTTTCTCATTCAGCGTATGGTCTATGTCCTGGCACTCCTCCCTGTACTGCAAAATTTCTGACGAGGTATAAGCTGAAACCCCTCTGGAGGTTCTGTTTTAACTAAGTTGCTTTCCTTGAGGTGCATTTTACATCACTGGGATGATCATGAAATTTGTTTATTTGAATTGTACAGCTGCTTGTTAGACTATTGGTATTCCACCTCTTTTGGACGCTGTGTATTTCCTGAATACGTATAGATGATACTTTCTTGGCTTTCAGCAAGTTTCATTCTGATTTTTCTACAAATTCCTTTTCAGAATATATTATTTTATCTCTTGCTTTTCCGTTTGGAAATCCTATGAGTCCTATTCTTACCTGCTTTTTCTTAATCCAGGATTCTACAGTGATGTTAGCGTTGGTTTGCACTTGCTTTTCTGAGTCTTTTTCAGATGGAGGGATTTCTGTTCCCCTGTCCTCACATATATTCACGAGTCCCTCTGCATTATATAGTCTGCTTAGGATTGACTTTAGCCCAGTTTTTATCTCATCCATTGGGTTTTCTGATACTATTGGTTTCTTCTTTAGAGTTTCTCTTCCACTTTTCTGGTATTCTGCCTTTTGTGATTCTGAGGCACTGTGGTTCAACAGTGTTTCCCTCACCTCCATTTTCAGAGCTTGCTCTGGTATCGTTCTGCCGTCTAGTTGTTTGAAAGCTTATTTTTTGGGCCTTCAATCTCTTTGGAACTGAAAATGGTACTTCCTGTTTCTTTTACTATACTTCTTTTACTCTACAGGTCAGGTACTATAATGTATCTAATATACACTTATTGGGCTTGGTTAATTGCAAATTTTAGACTCTTTGGTGTATGCAATTCCATGGTATTTCTGTTAGAACAATTTTCCCTAGACCTTGATGCCATGCCCTGTTCCTGTGGGTTTTGTCTGGTATATCTTTAAATCCTGGTGTTGCCTTTTTTGTGATGAACACACCATACTGTTTCTGTTAGAAGAACCTCATGTTTATTACACTAATCTCACAATTATTAAAGGGCACAGGGCACTTCCTCTAGTGGAAATGAGGCTTCTATAGGTTTTCAGCTCTGCATTCTTCTGTATGACATTTTGAAGTGTCTCCAAAACAGCCAACAGAGAGTACGCTTGTACTTTCTACTGCCATGGGAATGTCCCAATGTTACCAGTTCTTCCCAGAGATTCTCTGTCTACAGAAACACCAGTGGAAGCATATGTATGGATGTCGTACTTCAGGGCCAGCTGGGATGATCCCGCAGACCGACCTATGTGTCCTCGGTGCAGTACCATGTCAGTGCCGTCCAAAATGTAGCTTCTGCATTTGGGTGATAATGCTGTAAGAAATGCTTCATCTTCTCATGCTGTGGACTTTGACCACTCTTCCTAGTTCTCTCATGCTTGAGTCTTGCGTTCACTAAGGCAACCACCGAGCTGTTCGGCATCCTCTGCCTCAAACCAGATTGTAATCCCAATCCAGGTTATGAATGTAGCGTATCCTAAATCTTTTAATACTGATTTCAAACCCAACGCCCCCTGGAACCCTCAGTCCAGATGCATGATACCTCTGATTGTGCCCCACACGTGCTCTATTGGCAAAATGTCAAATTGGACCCTGGTCCTGCAGATGCAGTGGATGTGGCCATAGGACATATCGATAAACTCAATCTCACGAGCCAGTGCGGTTGCTGTCTCACTGAGGTCACAGTTCTCTTTGCTCTCTTGAAAGTACACACCACAACCCACAACACACTCTAGATCCCTGAGTTCTGCGAGAGCCGTCATCCGTCGCCAAACCCCTCTTTTTCCACTGCCTCTGCTAGCTCAGATTTGGCAGCTCGGATCTTGGTCCCAGATTCATTTGTGGGGATATTTTGAGCTGAATTCTTTGAGTTCTGTCAGCCAAGCATCTGCTGTGCACTCTGCTAATACTCAGCGCATCACCTTCAATCCCATGCCTGCTGCCCGCTTGAGAGTGTGCTTCCAAGTATAACAGAGTTTCACCTTTGATGCTCCATTACCAGAGATCAGATCTTGCACTGGTGTCCATTCTCTACTTTGCCTTTTCCTGCTTCCGGTTTTTCTAAGGCCTCATCCTGTCTTTGGAATTAACAGACCACTCTTAGGAAAGTATCCTTGCCAAGGGCTGGGTGAGTTTGTGTTTACAACATTTTGTGTATGGTAGCTAGTGAGAGCAGTTTGCACTCGTTCTCTTCCTACTGGGCATCGACAAATCAACACTTTCCAGAAATAATTCACAGAAATTGGATACTTGATTCACTCCTTTTTCTTTGCAGCCATGGTCGGATGGATTATCCGAAGACTCCAGCTTTGACATAATTTTGATAAGGCAGTTGCAGTCTTTAAGAAGTTTAATAGTATCGATTTATGGGTTTTGGTATTTATATGAAAGTGAAGTTAGATTTTGAAAATTACCAAATCATTCTAGAAGTCTGACTTGACAATTTCTGTAAGATTTTGTCAGCAATGAGGAAAAAACAGACAGTCTCCATGTAAAATAGCAGTACAAAAGTTTGAAGGGTACATGCCAACCCTTTTCTCTTGAAGCCTCCAACAACAAAAGGAACGATGAAATAATTATTGGAACCATGATATAACCCCTATCCTGTGTTTCCCTTGTGAACCTGGTGCCCTTTAAACCCAATGACACATACTAGGCAATGTTGGCATTTCAAGGGGTAACATTCCTCTCTAGGAATATACAAGATAATCTAAACAGAATATATACATTTAGGCTTTTTTCCAAAAGCACCTAGAGGAATTTAACTATGAGAAACCTGCTGCAGCTATGCTAAGCTATTGACAACCAGGTGCTCTTCTATCAGTACTGAGAATGCTTAATCATCTGATTATATTGGGTAAAGCAATTTAACACAACCAAGTCTTCACCTCCAAGATATAGTGCACCCGGAGCTTGACGGAAGTGAATGACTGTCCAGATAACCTATGTCTTTAAAGTGTTTGGCAACTTTTACAGTTCAGTTCAATATCTGACTTCTAATATTTTCCTGTACTGTCTTGAAAAACTGAGGCTTATTACATATTCAAGTTCATTCAAAGATTCCCCTCACTTCCCACACTCCTTTCAGCCCAAAATTTATATAACCCCAGCATTTCCTGAATCTAGGGGAAGGTCATCATTTCTTTGTGTGAGCTAATTATTCGAATCCTATCTATTTCAGTCGAGAGTATTTGACCTTTAAGGACTTCACTGTTGTTCACCGAGTGTGAAGGAGGTGGAACTCTGATTCTAGTAGGGGCTTGCTCTCCTCCTACTGGATTCATTGCAGCTCAGGTTCTGATTCTTTGAAATGGATGCCTGAGTGCAGTGGAGGGAAGAGCATGTGATTGATAGCTAGGCAAAAACGTGGGAATAGTCTTACCTGGGCTTGGTGCATTTCGGTCTGAATGATTCGTAAATGCCCCTTGGGATGTGTGGATTCCCACGACCACTTCCATGAACATGAGCGCTTTTCATCTCTGCCATCTCTTCTCTTTTAAACTTCAGGAATCTTGGACCCGTTCTTGGAGCAGAGAATCGAGTAATTTTCTCAAGGGCACGTTGACTCTCCTTAATTTCCTGCAGAATCACCGAGGTTCAGTAAGTCTCATGAATGTCTTTCAAGCCTGGTATTCTCTAGAGATTTCTCCATGCCGATATTCTCCACTGTCACAGAACAACTCTCATCAATGTGTTCGCACATCTCCTCAATCCATGCAGCCAGTTTTTCTGCCAGCTTCTCTTCGGGTCTCCAATAAAGTCGATGTCAAGAGCACTGGGCATGTCTAAAAATACCTCGAAGCCTCACCAGTAAGCAGATGACAGGCAGATCTTCCACTGTCTGCCCTTTCAGATTCTGGAAACTGACACATGAACTCAGGTCTTTGGGCAGCAGCATTATCTCGAACTTACTCAGCTACCCGAACAAAAGACCTAAGCCAATCTCCACATAGGGCAGCAGACCCACCATCAAACTGATCCACCCACAGAATTCTGCCCAGTTACCTTGGATCCACCAGCCGAAACAAGCCTCGTGGTACACAACAAAATTCCACCTGGAATTCAACCTGTAACTGTCATCCCCAGTGGTTGATGCATCAAGTCCTTTTTGGGGGTGATGCTGCATTAGACGAGAGTTTCCTAAGGGAAATGTGATTCTATCCAGAAGGGTCCCATGGTCCTTTTCTCTTCCCTCTTTCCTTTTGTTCAGATCTGTATACACAGTACAAATGGAGGGAAGAGTTTTCATGATCAGTTTATGGATTCACACCTATTTAAACTTTCTAACAGTTCACAGTACACAGAGACCCACTCAAGGAAACTCATGTTTGTGTAATATCCATTCACCCAGATTACATATCCGTCTGTTGCTTTCTGCTTAAACACCCACACTCTCAGAACATGGATCCATTTGTTTCATGGGGGCTGAAATTCCTAGAAATTAAACCAGTCCCAACGTGCACTTTCCTGTCTGTCTCTTTTGCTCTTAGTACAGTTATGCAGAGCTACTTGTCTTTGTTATAGGCTATGCCATTTCTTCACTACGTAGGGTAGAATAAGACATTCGTTCATCCTGTTGGAAGACTTGTAAGTCTATATCCCGTTCTATGACTCACTCTTATTCAAAACCGTCATTTGGTTTGGCTCACGATATGCACTTCTGGATCAGTATCTATGAATAATTATGCACGCGTCTGTTTTCTGAATACAACTGTGTTGAGTACATGCTAACAGCGATAATAGGTCGATGAGTGCTGAACGAACCTTGACATCACTTTGAGTATTTTGTCTTGGATAATCATGGTTTTTTGGTAGATGTCAGCCAACTGTAACCTTTTGGTGTTTGTTTGTATGTCTGATTGTTTTGCAAACACATTAGGCCATGCATCTCTCCTTTTGCTTCAAAGAGTCATGTAAACTGATTCACTTAAGATAGTGCTTATAATCACCTATGATTCCCTGCTACCCTCTCCTTTCTTTTTGATTTTGATGTCCTCCTTGCCTTCTTCTTCTTACTTCTTTGCAACTCAGGCTCTTCTTGCATTTGCAATAATGGTTTTTTTATTTTCATTTCATCTTGCTACTATTCTACTCAGGGAAGGATTCTCAATTTTTGTTTTAGGATCAGTCTCAAACTGCTGAATTCTTTTCAGGTTTGCCAGTCAGTGAAATTCCCTAGCTCTGCCGTTGTTATAAACGGCGGTCATTTGGCATAGGCTACCCTAGATTGCAGCTTTTTCTCATTCAGCGTATGGTCTATGTCCTGGCACTCCTCCCTGTACTGCAAAATTTCTGCCGAGATATAAGCTGAAACCCCTCTGGAGGTTCTGTTTTAACTAAGTTGCTTTCCTTGAGGTGCAGTTTACATCACTGGGATGATCATGAAATTTGTTTATTTGAATTGTACAGCTGCTTGTTAGACTATTGGTATTCCACCTCTTTTGGACGCTGTGTATTTCCTGAATACGTATAGATGATACTTTCTTGGCTTTCAGCAAGTTTCATTCTGATTTTTCTACAAATTCCTTTTCAGAATATATTATTTTATCTCTTGCTTTTCCGTTTGGAAATCCTATGAGTCCTATTCTTACCTGCTTTTTCTTAATCCAGGATTCAACAGTGATGTTAGCGTTGGTTTGCACTTGCTTTTCTGAGTCTTTTTCAGATGGAGGGATTTCTGTTCCCCTGTCCTCACATATATTCACGAGTCCCTCTGCATTATATAGTCTGCTTAGGATTGACTTTAGCCCAGTTTTTATCTCATCCATTGGGTTTTCTGATACTATTGGTTTCTTCTTTAGAGTTTCTCTTCCACTTTTCTGGTATTCTGCCTTTTGTGATTCTGAGGCACTGTGGTTCAACAGTGTTTCCCTCACCTCCATTTTCAGAGCTTGCTCTGGTATCGTTCTGCCGTCTAGTTGTTTGAAAGCTTATTTTTTGGGCCTTCAATCTCTTTGGAACTGAAAATGGTACTTCCTGTTTCTTTTACTATACTTCTTTTACTCTACAGGTCAGGTACTATAATGTATCTAATATACACTTATTGGGCTTGGTTAATTGCAAATTTTAGACTCTTTGGTGTATGCAATTCCATGGTATTTCTGTTAGAACAATTTTCCCTAGACCTTGATGCCATGCCCTGTTCCTGTGGGTTTTGTCTGGTATATCTTTAAATCCTGGTGTTGCCTTTTTTGTGATGAACACACCATACTGTTTCTGTTAGAAGAACCTCATGTTTATTACACTAATCTCACAATTATTAAAGGGCACAGGGCACTTCCTCTAGTGGAAATGAGGCTTCTATAGGTTTTCAGCTCTGCATTCTTCTGTATGACTTTTTGAAGTGTCTCCAAAACAGCCAACAGAGAGTACGCTTGTACTTTCTACTGCCATGGGAATGTCCCAATGTTACCAGTTCTTCCCAGAGATTCTCTGTCTACAGAAACACCAGTGGAAGCATATGTATGGATGTCGTACTTCAGGGCCAGCTGGAATGATCCCGCAGACCGACCTATGTGTCCTCGGTGCAGTACCATGTCAGTGCCGTCCAAAATGTAGCATCTGCATTTGGGTGATAATGCTGTAAGAAATGCTTCATCTTCTCATGCTGTGGACTTTGACCACTCTTCCTAGTTCTCTCATGCTTGAGTCTTGCGTTCACTAAGGCAACCACAGAGCTGTTCGGCATCCTCTGCCTCAAACCAGATTGTAATCCCAATCCAGGTTATGAATGTAGCGTATCCTAAATCTTTTAATACTGATTTCAAACCCAACGCCCCCTGGAACCCTCAGTCCAGATGCATGATACCTCTGATTGTGCCCCACACGTGCTCTATTGGCAAAATGTCAAATTGGACCCTGGTCCTGCAGATGCAGTGGATGTGGCCATAGGACATATCGATAAACTCAATCTCACGAGCCAGTGCGGTTGCTGTCTCACTGAGGTCACAGTTCTCTTTGCTCTCTTGAAAGTACACACCACAACCCACAACGCACTCTAGATCCCTGAGTTCTGCGAGAGCCGTCATCCGTCGCCAAACCCCTCTTTTTCCACTGCCTCTGCTAGCTCAGATTTGGCAGCTCGGATCTTGGTCCCAGATTCATTTGTGGGGATATTTTGAGCTGAATTCTTTGAGTTCTGTCAGCCAAGCATCTGCTGTGCACTCTGCTAATACTCAGCGCATCACCTTCAATCCCATGCCTGCTGCCCGCTTGAGAGTGTGCTTCCAAGTATAACAGAGTTTCACCTTTGATGCTCCATTACCAGAGATCAGATCTTGCACTGGTGTCCATTCTCTACTTTGCCTTTTCCTGCTTCCGGTTTTTCTAAGGCCTCATCCTGTCTTTGGAATTAACAGACCACTCTTAGGAAAGTATCCTTGCCAAGGGCTGGGTGAGTTTGTGTTTACAACATTTTGTGTATGGTAGCTAGTGAGAGCAGTTTGCACTCGTTCTCTTCCTACTGGGCATCGACAAATCAACACTTTCCAGAAATAATTCACAGAAATTGGATACTTGATTCACTCCTTTTTCTTTGCAGCCATGGTCGGATGGATTATCCGAAGACTCCAGCTTTGACATAATTTTGATAAGGCAGTTGCAGTCTTTAAGAAGTTTAATAGTATCGATTTATGGGTTTTGGTATTTATATGAAAGTGAAGTTAGATTTTGAAAATTACCAAATCATTCTAGAAGTCTGACTTGACAATTTCTGTAAGATTTTGTCAGCAATGAGGAAAAAACAGACAGTCTCCATGTAAAATAGCAGTACAAAAGTTTGAAGGGTACATGCCAACCCTTTTCTCTTGAAGCCTCCAACAACAAAAGGAACGATGAAATAATTATTGGAACCATGATATAACCCCTATCCTGTGTTTCCCTTGTGAACCTGGTGCCCTTTAAACCCAATGACACATACTAGGCAATGTTGGCATTTCAAGGGGTAACATTCCTCTCTAGGAATATACAAGAAAATCTAAACAGAATATATACATTTAGGCTTTTTTCCAAAAGCACCTAGAGGAATTTAACTATGAGAAACCTGCTGCAGCTATGCTAAGCTATTGACAACCAGGTGCTCTTCTATCAGTACTGAGAATGCTTAATCATCTGATTATATTGGGTAAAGCAATTTAACACAACCAAGTCTTCACCTCCAAGATAAAGTGCACCCGGAGCTTGACGGAAGTGAATGACTGTCCAGATAACCTATGTCTTTAAAGTGTTTGGCAACTTTTACAGTTCAGTTCAATATCTGACTTCTAATATTTTCCTGTACTGTCTTGAATAACTGAGGCTTATTACATATTCAAGTTCATTCAAAGATTCCCCTCACTTCCCACACTCCTTTCAGCCCAAAATTTATATAACCCCAGCATTTCCTGAATCTAGGGGAAGGTCATCATTTCTTTGTGTGAGCTAATTATTCGAATCCTATCTATTTCAGTCGAGAGTATTTGACCTTTAAGGACTTCCCTGTTGTTCACCGAGTGTGAAGGAGGTGGAACACTGATTCTAGTAGGGGCTTGCTCTCCTCCTACTGGATTCATTGCAGCTCAGGTTCTGATTCTTTGAAATGGATGCCTGAGTGCAGTGGAGGGAAGAGCATGTGATTGATAGCTAGGCAAAAACGTGGGAATAGTCTTACCTGGGCTTGGTGCATTTCGGTCTGAATGATTCGTAAATGCCCCTTGGGATGTGTGGATTCCCACGACCACTTCCATGAACATGAGCGCTTTTCATCTCTGCCATCTCTTCTCTTTTAAACTTCAGGAATCTTGGACCCGTTCTTGGAGCAGAGAATCGAGTAATTTTCTCAAGGGCACGTTGACTCTCCTTAATTTCCTGCAGAATCACCGAGGTTCAGTAAGTCTCATGAATGTCTTTCAAGCCTGGTATTCTCTAGAGATTTCTCCATGCCGATATTCTCCACTGTCACAGAACAACTCTCATCAATGTGTTCGCACATCTCCTCAATCCATGCAGCCAGTTTTTCTGCCAGCTTCTCTTCGGGTCTCCAATAAAGTCGATGTCAAGAGCACTGGGCATGTCTAAAAATACCTCGAAGCCTCACCAGTAAGCAGATGACAGGCAGATCTTCCACTGTCTGCCCTTTCAGATTCTGGAAACTGACCCATGAACTCAGGTCTTTGGGCAGCATCATTATCTCGAACTTACTCAGCTACCCGAACAAAAGACCTAAGCCAATCTCCACATAGGGCAGCAGACCCACCATCAAACTGATCCACCCACAGAATTCTGCCCAGTTACCTTGGATCCACCAGCCGAAACAAGCCTCGTGGTACACAACAAAATTCCACCTGGAATTCAACCTGTAACTGTCATCCCCAGTGGTTGATGCATCAAGTCCTTTTTGGGGGTGATGCTGCATTAGACGAGAGTTTCCTAAGGGAAATGTGATTCTATCCAGAAGGGTCCCATGGTCCTTTTCTCTTCCCTCTTTCCTTTTGTTCAGATCTGTATACACAGTACAAACGGAGGGAAGAGTTTCCATGATCAGTTTATGGATTCACACCTATTTAAACTTTCTAACAGTTCACAGTACACAGAGACCCACTCAAGGAAACTCATGTTTGTGTAATATCCATTCACCCAGATTACATATCCGTCTGTTGCTTTCTGCTTAAACACCCACACTCTCAGAACATGGATCCATTTGTTTCATGGGGGCTGAAATTCCTAGAAATTAAACCAGTCCCAACGTGCACTTTCCTGTCTGTCTCTTTTGCTCTTAGTACAGTTATGCAGAGCTACTTGTCTTTGTTATAGGCTATGCCATTTCTTCACTACGTAGGGTAGAATAAGACATTCGTTCATCCTGTTGGAAGACTTGTAAGTCTATATCCCGTTCTATGACTCACTCTTATTCAAAACCGTCATTTGGTTTGGCTCACGATATGCACTTCTGGATCAGTATCTATGAATAATTATGCACGCGTCTGTTTTCTGAATACAACTGTGTTGAGTACATGCTAACAGCGATAATAGGTCGATGAGTGCTGAATGATCCTTGACATCACTTTGAGTATTTTGTCTTGAATAATCATGGTTTTTTGGTAGATGTCAGCCAACTGTAACCTTTTGGTGTTTGTTTGTATGTCTGATTGTTTTGCAAACACATTAGGCCATGCATCTCTCCTTTTGCTTCAAAGAGTCATGTAAACTGATTCACTTAAGATAGTGCTTATAATCACCTATGATTCCCTGCTACCCTCTCCTTTCTTTTTGATTTTGATGTCCTCCTTGCCTTCTTCTTCTTACTTCTTTGCAACTCAGGCTCTTCTTGCATTTGCAATAATGGTTTTGTTATTTTCATTTCATCTTGCTACTATTCTACTCAGGGAAGGATTCTCAATTTTTGTTTTAGGATCAGTCTCAAACTGCTGAATTCTTTTCAGGTTTGCCAGTCAGTGAAATTCCCTAGCTCTGCCGTTGTTATAAACGGCGGTCATTTGGCATAGGCTACCCTAGATTGCAGCTTTTTCTCATTCAGCGTATTGTCTATGTCCTGGCACTCCTCCCTGTACTGCAAAATTTCTGCCGAGATATAAGCTGAAACCCCTCTGGAGGTTCTGTTTTAACTAAGTTGCTTTCCTTGAGGTGCATTTTACATCACTGGGATGATCATGAAATTTGTTTATTTGAATTGTACAGCTGCTTGTTAGACTATTGGTATTCCACCTCTTTTGGACGCTGTGTATTTCCTGAATACGTATAGATGATACTTTCTTGGCTTTCAGCAAGTTTCATTCTGATTTTTCTACAAATTCCTTTTCAGAATATATTATTTTATCTCTTGCTTTTCCGTTTGGAAATCCTATGAGTCCTATTCTTACCTGCTTTTTCTTAATCCAGGATTCAACAGTGATGTTAGCGTTGGTTTGCACTTGCTTTTCTGAGTCTTTTTCAGATGGAGGGATTTCTGTTCCCCTGTCCTCACATATATTCACGAGTCCCTCTGCATTATATAGTCTGCTTAGGATTGACTTTAGCCCAGTTTTTATCTCATCCATTGGGTTTTCTGATACTATTGGTTTCTTCTTTAGAGTTTCTCTTCCACTTTTCTGGTATTCTGCCTTTTGTGATTCTGAGGCACTGTGGTTCAACAGTGTTTCCCTCACCTCCATTTTCAGAGCTTGCTCTGGTATCGTTCTGCCGTCTAGTTGTTTGAAAGCTTATTTTTTGGGCCTTCAATCTCTTTGGAACTGAAAATGGTACTTCCTGTTTCTTTTACTATACTTCTTTTACTCTACAGGTCAGGTACTATAATGTATCTAATATACACTTATTGGGCTTGGTTAATTGCAAATTTTAGACTCTTTGGTGTATGCAATTCCATGGTATTTCTGTTAGAACAATTTTCCCTAGACCTTGATGCCGTGCCCTGTTCCTGTGGGTTTTGTCTGGTATATCTTTAAATCCTGGTGTTGCCTTTTTTGTGATGAACACACCATACTGTTTCTGTTAGAAGAACCTCATGTTTATTACACTAATCTCACAATTATTAAAGGGCACAGGGCACTTCCTCTAGTGGAAATGAGGCTTCTATAGGTTTTCAGCTCTGCATTCTTCTGTATGACTTTTTGAAGTGTCTCCAAACAGCCAACAGAGAGTACGCTTGTACTTTCTACTGCCATGGGAATGTCCCAATGTTACCAGTTCTTCCCAGAGATTCTCTGTCTACAGAAACACCAGTGGAAGCATATGTATGGATGTCGTACTTCAGGGCCAGCTGGAATGATCCGGCAGACCGACCTATGTGTCCTCGGTGCAGTACCATGTCAGTGCCGTCCAAAATGTAGCATCTGCATTTGGGTGATAATGCTGTAAGAAATGCTTCATCTTCTCATGCTGTGGACTTTGACCACTGTTCCTAGTTCTCTCATGCTTGAGTCTTGCGTTCACTAAGGCAACCACAGAGCTGTTCGGCATCCTCTGCCTCAAACCAGATTGTAATCCCAATCCAGGTTATGAATGTAGCGTATCCTAAATCTTTTAATACTGATTTCAAACCCAACGCCCCCTGGAACCCTCAGTCCAGATGCATGATACCTCTGATTGTGCCCCACACGTGCTCTATTGGCAAAATGTCAAATTGGACCCTGGTCCTGCAGATGCAGTGGATGTGGCCATAGGACATATCGATAAACTCAATCTCACGAGCCAGTGCGGTTGCTGTCTCACTGAGGTCACAGTTCTCTTTGCTCTCTTGAAAGTACACACCACAACCCACAACGCACTCTAGATCCCTGAGTTCTGCGAGAGCCGTCATCCGTCGCCAAACCCCTCTTTTTCCACTGCCTCTGCTAGCTCAGATTTGGCAGCTCGGATCTTGGTCCCAGATTCATTTGTGGGGATATTTTGAGCTGAATTCTTTGAGTTCTGTCAGCCAAGCATCTGCTGTGCACTCTGGTAATACTCAGCGCATCACCTTCAATCCCATGCCTGCTGCCCGCTTGAGAGTGTGCTTCCAAGTATAACAGAGTTTCACCTTTGATGCTCCATTACCAGAGATCAGATCTTGCACTGGTGTCCATTCTCTACTTTGCCTTTTCCTGCTTCCGGTTTTTCTAAGGCCTCATCCTGTCTTTGGAATTAACAGACCACTCTTAGGAAAGTATCCTTGCCAAGGGCTGGGTGAGTTTGTGTTTACAACATTTTGTGTATGGTAGCTAGTGAGAGCAGTTTGCACTCGTTCTCTTCCTACTGGGCATCGACAAATCAACACTTTCCAGAAATAATTCACAGAAATTGGATACTTGATTCACTCCTTTTTCTTTGCAGCCATGGTCGGATGGATTATCCGAAGACTCCAGCTTTGACATAATTTTGATAAGGCAGTTGCAGTCTTTAAGAAGTTTAATAGTATCGATTTATGGGTTTTGGTATTTATATGAAAGTGAAGTTAGATTTTGAAAATTACCAAATCATTCTAGAAGTCTGACTTGACAATTTCTGTAAGATTTTGTCAGCAATGAGGAAAAAACAGACAGTCTCCATGTAAAATAGCAGTACAAAAGTTTGAAGGGTACATGCCAACCCTTTTCTCTTGAAGCCTCCAACAACAAAAGGAACGATGAAATAATTATTGGAACCATGATATAACCCCTATCCTGTGTTTCCCTTGTGAACCTGGTGCCCTTTAAACCCAATGACACATACTAGGCAATGTTGGCATTTCAAGGGGTAACATTCCTCTCTAGGAATATACAAGAAAATCTAAACAGAATATATACATTTAGGCTTTTTTCCAAAAGCACCTAGAGGAATTTAACTATGAGAAACCTGCTGCAGCTATGCTAAGCTATTGACAACCAGGTGCTCTTCTATCAGTACTGAGAATGCTTAATCATCTGATTATATTGGGTAAAGCAATTTAACACAACCAAGTCTTCACCTCCAAGATATAGTGCACCCGGAGCGTGACGGAAGTGAATGACTGTCCAGATAACCTATGTCTTTAAAGTGTTTGGCAACTTTTACAGTTCAGTTCAATATCTGACTTCTAATATTTTCCTGTACTGTCTTGAAAAACTGAGGCTTATTACATATTCAAGTTCATTCAAAGATTCCCCTCACTTCCCACACTCCTTTCAGCCCAAAATTTATATAACCCCAGCATTTCCTGAATCTAGGGGAAGGTCATCATTTCTTTGTGTGAGCTAATTATTCGAATCCTATCTATTTCAGTCGAGAGTATTTGATCTTTAAGGACTTCACTGTTGTTCACCGAGTGTGAAGGAGGTGGAACTCTGATTCTAGTAGGGGCTTGCTCTCCTCCTACTGGATTCATTGCAGCTCAGGTTCTGATTCTTTGAAATGGATGCCTGAGTGCAGTGGAGGGAAGAGCATGTGATTGATAGCTAGGCAAAAACGTGGGAATAGTCTTACCTGGGCTTGGTGCATTTCGGTCTGAATGATTCGTAAATGCCCCTTGGGATGTGTGGATTCCCACGACCACTTCCATGAACATGAGCGCTTTTCATCTCTGCCATCTCTTCTCTTTTAAACTTCAGGAATCTTGGACCCGTTCTTGGAGCAGAGAATCGAGTAATTTTCTCAAGGGCACGTTGACTCTCCTTAATTTCCTGCAGAATCACTGAGGTTCAGTAAGTCTCATGAATGTCTTTCAAGCCTGGTATTCTCTAGAGATTTCTCCATGCCGATATTCTCCACTGTCACAGAACAACTCTCATCAATGTGTTCGCACATCTCCTCAATCCATGCAGCCAGTTTTTCTGCCAGCTTCTCTTCGGGTCTCCAATAAAGTCGATGTCAAGAGCACTGGGCATGTCTAAAAATACCTCGAAGCCTCACCAGTAAGCAGATGACAGGCAGATCTTCCACTGTCTGCCCTTTCAGATTCTGGAAACTGACCCATGAACTCAGGTCTTTGGGCAGCAGCATTATCTCGAACTTACTCAGCTACCCGAACAAAAGACCTAAGCCAATCTCCACATAGGGCAGCAGACCCACCATCAAACTGATCCACCCACAGAATTCTGCCCAGTTACCTTGGATCCACCAGCCGAAACAAGCCTCGTGGTACACAACAAAATTCCACCTGGAATTCAACCTGTAACTGTCATCCCCAGTGGTTGATGCATCAAGTCCTTTTTGGGGGTGATGCTGCATTAGACGAGAGTTTCCTAAGGGAAATGTGATTCTATCCAGAAGGGTCCCATGGTCCTTTTCTCTTCCCTCTTTCCTTTTGTTCAGATCTGTATACACAGTACAAACGGAGGGAAGAGTTTCCATGATCAGTTTATGGATTCACACCTATTTAAACTTTCTAACAGTTCACAGTACACAGAGACCCACTCAAGGAAACTCATGTTTGTGTAATATCCATTCACCCAGATTACATATCCGTCTGTTGCTTTCTGCTTAAACACCCACACTCTCAGAACATGGATCCATTTGTTTCATGGGGGCTGAAATTCCTAGAAATTAAACCAGTCCCAACGTGCACTTTCCTGTCTGTCTCTTTTGCTCTTAGTACAGTTATGCAGAGCTACTTGTCTTTGTTATAGGCTATGCCATTTCTTCACTACGTAGGGTAGAATAAGACATTCGTTCATCCTGTTGGAAGACTTGTAAGTCTATATCCCGTTCTATGACTCACTCTTATTCAAAACCGTCATTTGGTTTGGCTCACGATATGCACTTCTGGATCAGTATCTATGAATAATTATGCACGCGTCTGTTTTCTGAATACAACTGTGTTGAGTACATGCTAACAGCGATAATAGGTCGATGAGTGCTGAATGATCCTTGACATCACTTTGAGTATTTTGTCTTGGATAATCATGGTTTTTTGGTAGATGTCAGCCAACTGTAACCTTTTGGTGTTTGTTTGTATGTCTGATTGTTTTGCAAACACATTAGGCCATGCATCTCTCCTTTTGCTTCAAAGAGTCATGTAAACTGATTCACTTAAGATAGTGCTTATAATCACCTATGATTCCCTGCTACCCTCTCCTTTCTTTTTGATTTTGATGTCCTCCTTGCCTTCTTCTTCTTACTTCTTTGCAACTCAGGCTCTTCTTGCATTTGCAATAATGGTTTTGTTATTTTCATTTCATCTTGCTACTATTCTACTCAGGGAAGGATTCTCAATTTTTGTTTTAGGATCAGTCTCAAACTGCTGAATTCTTTTCAGGTTTGCCAGTCAGTGAAATTCCCTAGCTCTGCCGTTGTTATAAACGGCGGTCATTTGGCATAGGCTACCCTAGATTGCAGCTTTTTCTCATTCAGCGTATGGTCTATGTCCTGGCACTCCTCCCTGTACTGCAAAATTTCTGCCGAGATATAAGCTGAAACCCCTCTGGAGGTTCTGTTTTAACTAAGTTGCTTTCCTTGAGGTGCAGTTTACATCACTGGGATGATCATGAAATTTGTTTATTTGAATTGTACAGCTGCTTGTTAGACTATTGGTATTCCACCTCTTTTGGACGCTGTGTATTTCCTGAATACGTATAGATGATACTTTCTTGGCTTTCAGCAAGTTTCATTCTGATTTTTCTACAAATTCCTTTTCAGAATATATTATTTTATCTCTTGCTTTTCCGTTTGGAAATCCTATGAGTCCTATTCTTACCTGCTTTTTCTTAATCCAGGATTCTACAGTGATGTTAGCGTTGGTTTGCACTTGCTTTTCTGAGTCTTTTTCAGATGGAGGGATTTCTGTTCCCCTGTCCTCACATATATTCACGAGTCCCTCTGCATTATATAGTCTGCTTAGGATTGACTTTAGCCCAGTTTTTATCTCATCCATTGGGTTTTCTGATACTATTGGTTTCTTCTTTAGAGTTTCTCTTCCACTTTTCTGGTATTCTGCCTTTTGTGATTCTGAGGCACTGTGGTTCAACAGTGTTTCCCTCACCTCCATTTTCAGAGCTTGCTCTGGTATCGTTCTGCCGTCTAGTTGTTTGAAAGCTTATTTTTTGGGCCTTCAATCTCTTTGGAACTGAAAATGGTACTTCCTGTTTCTTTTACTATACTTCTTTTACTCTACAGGTCAGGTACTATAATGTATCTAATATACACTTATTGGGCTTGGTTAATTGCAAATTTTAGACTCTTTGGTGTATGCAATTCCATGGTATTTCTGTTAGAACAATTTTCCCTAGACCTTGATGCCATGCCCTGTTCCTGTGGGTTTTGTCTGGTATATCTTTAAATCCTGGTGTTGCCTTTTTTGTGATGAACACACCATACTGTTTCTGTTAGAAGGACCTCATGTTTATTACACTAATCTCACAATTATTAAAGGGCACAGGGCACTTCCTCTAGTGGAAATGAGGCTTCTATAGGTTTTCAGCTCTGCATTCTTCTGTATGACTTTTTGAAGTGTCTCCAAAACAGCCAACAGAGAGTACGCTTGTACTTTCTACTGCCATGGGAATGTCCCAATGTTACCAGTTCTTCCCAGAGATTCTCTGTCTACAGAAACACCAGTGGAAGCATATGTATGGATGTCGTACTTCAGGGCCAGCTGGGATGATCCCGCAGACCGACCTATGTGTCCTCGGTGCAGTACCATGTCAGTGCCGTCCAAAATGTAGCATCTGCACTTGGGTGATAATGCTGTAAGAAATGCTTCATCTTCTCATGCTTTGGACTTTGACCACTCTTCCTAGTTCTCTCATGCTTGAGTCTTGCGTTCACTAAGGCAACCACAGAGCTGTTCGGCATCCTCTGCCTCAAACCAGATTGTAATCCCAATCCAGGTTATGAATGTAGCGTATCCTAAATCTTTTAATACTGATTTCAAACCCAACGCCCCCTGGAACCCTCAGTCCAGATGCATGATACCTCTGATTGTGCCCCACACGTGCTCTATTGGCAAAATGTCAAATTGGACCCTGGTCCTGCAGATGCAGTGGATGTGGCCATAGGACATATCGATAAACTCAATCTCACGAGCCAGTGCGGTTGCTGTCTCACTGAGGTCACAGTTCTCTTTGCTCTCTTGAAAGTACACACCACAACCCACAACGCACTCTAGATCCCTGAGTTCTGCGAGAGCCGTCATCCGTCGCCAAACCCCTCTTTTTCCACTGCCTCTGCTAGCTCAGATTTGGCAGCTCGGATCTTGGTCCCAGATTCATTTGTGGGGATATTTTGAGCTGAATTCTTTGAGTTCTGTCAGCCAAGCATCTGCTGTGCACTCTGCTAATACTCAGCGCATCACCTTCAATCCCATGCCTGCTGCCCGCTTGAGAGTGTGCTTCCAAGTATAACAGAGTTTCACCTTTGATGCTCCATTACCAGAGATCAGATCTTGCACTGGTGTCCATTCTCTACTTTGCCTTTTCCTGCTTCCGGTTTTTCTAAGGCCTCATCCTGTCTTTGGAATTAACAGACCACTCTTAGGAAAGTATCCTTGCCAAGGGCTGGGTGAGTTTGTGTTTACAACATTTTGTGTATGGTAGCTAGTGAGAGCAGTTTGCACTCGTTCTCTTCCTACTGGGCATCGACAAATCAACACTTTCCAGAAATAATTCACAGAAATTGGATACTTGATTCACTCCTATTTCTTTGCAGCCATGGTCGGATGGATTATCCGAAGACTCCAGCTTTGAAATAATTTTGATAAGGCAGTTGCAGTCTTTAAGAAGTTTAATAGTATCGATTTATGGGTTTTGGTATTTATATGAAAGTGAAGTTAGATTTTGAAAATTACCAAATCATTCTAGAAGTCTGACTTGACAATTTCTGTAAGATTTTGTCAGCAATGAGGAAAAAACAGACAGTCTCCATGTAAAATAGCAGTACAAAAGTTTGAAGGGTACATGCCAACCCTTTTCTCTTGAAGCCTCCAACAACAAAAGGAACGATGAAATAATTATTGGAACCATGATATAACCCCTATCCTGTGTTTCCCTTGTGAACCTGGTGCCCTTTAAACCCAATGACACATACTAGGCAATGTTGGCATTTCAAGGGGTAACATTCCTCTCTAGGAATATACAAGAAAATCTAAACAGAATATATACATTTAGGCTTTTTTCCAAAAGCACCTAGAGGAATTTAACTATGAGAAACCTGCTGCAGCTATGCTAAGCTATTGACAACCAGGTGCTCTTCTATCAGTACTGAGAATGCTTAATCATCTGATTATATTGGGTAAAGCAATTTAACACAACCAAGTCTTCACCTCCAAGATATAGTGCACCCGGAGCGTGACGGAAGTGAATGACTGTCCAGATAACCTATGTCTTTAAAGTGTTTGGCAACTTTTACAGTTCAGTTCAATATCTGACTTCTAATATTTTCCTGTACTGTCTTGAAAAACTGAGGCTTATTACATATTCAAGTTCATTCAAAGATTCCCCTCACTTCCCACACTCCTTTCAGCCCAAAATTTATATAACCCCAGCATTTCCTGAATCTAGGGGAAGGTCATCATTTCTTTGTGTGAGCTAATTATTCGAATCCTATCTATTTCAGTCGAGAGTATTTGATCTTTAAGGACTTCACTGTTGTTCACCGAGTGTGAAGGAGGTGGAACTCTGATTCTAGTAGGGGCTTGCTCTCCTCCTACTGGATTCATTGCAGCTCAGGTTCTGATTCTTTGAAATGGATGCCTGAGTGCAGTGGAGGGAAGAGCATGTGATTGATAGCTAGGCAAAAACGTGGGAATAGTCTTACCTGGGCTTGGTGCATTTCGGTCTGAATGATTCGTAAATGCCCCTTGGGATGTGTGGATTCCCACGACCACTTCCATGAACATGAGCGCTTTTCATCTCTGCCATCTCTTCTCTTTTAAACTTCAGGAATCTTGGACCCGTTCTTGGAGCAGAGAATCGAGTAATTTTCTCAAGGGCACGTTGACTCTCCTTAATTTCCTGCAGAATCACCGAGGTTCAGTAAGTCTCATGAATGTCTTTCAAGCCTGGTATTCTCTAGAGATTTCTCCATGCCGATATTCTCCACTGTCACAGAACAACTCTCATCAATGTGTTCGCACATCTCCTCAATCCATGCAGCCAGTTTTTCTGCCAGCTTCTCTTCGGGTCTCCAATAAAGTCGATGTCAAGAGCACTGGGCATGTCTAAAAATACCTCGAAGCCTCACCAGTAAGCAGATGACAGGCAGATCTTCCACTGTCTGCCCTTTCAGATTCTGGAAACTGACCCATGAACTCAGGTCTTTGGGCAGCATCATTATCTCGAACTTACTCAGCTACCCGAACAAAAGAACTAAGCCAATCTCCACATAGGGCAGCAGACCCACCATCAAACTGATCCACCCACAGAATTCTGCCCAGTTACCTTGGATCCACCAGCCGAAACAAGCCTCGTGGTACACAACAAAATTCCACCTGGAATTCAACCTGTAACTGTCATCCCCAGTGGTTGATGCATCAAGTCCTTTTTGGGGGTGATGCTGCATTAGACGAGAGTTTCCTAAGGGAAATGTGATTCTATCCAGAAGGGTCCCATGGTCCTTTTCTCTTCCCTCTTTCCTTTTGTTCAGATCTGTATACACAGTACAAACGGAGGGAAGAGTTTTCATGATCAGTTTATGGATTCACACCTATTTAAACTTTCTAACAGTTCACAGTACACAGAGACCCACTCAAGGAAACTCATGTTTGTGTAATATCCATTCACCCAGATTACATATCCGTCTGTTGCTTTCTGCTTAAACACCCACACTCTCAGAACATGGATCCATTTGTTTCATGGGGGCTGAAATTCCTAGAAATTAAACCAGTCCCAACGTGCACTTTCCTGTCTGTCTCTTTTGCTCTTAGTACAGTTATGCAGAGCTACTTGTCTTTGTTATAGGCTATGCCATTTCTTCACTACGTAGGGTAGAATAAGACATTCGTTCATCCTGTTGGAAGACTTGTAAGTCTATATCCCGTTCTATGACTCACTCTTATTCAAAACCGTCATTTAGTTTGGCTCACGATATGCACTTCTGGATCAGTATCTATGAATAATTATGCACGCGTCTGTTTTCTGAATACAACTGTGTTGAGTACATGCTAACAGCGATAATAGGTCGATGAGTGCTGAATGATCCTTGACATCACTTTGAGTATTTTGTCTTGAATAATCATGGTTTTTTGGTAGATGTCAGCCAACTGTAACCTTTTGGTGTTTGTTTGTATGTCTGATTGTTTTGCAAACACATTAGGCCATGCATCTCTCCTTTTGCTTCAAAGAGTCATGTAAACTGATTCACTTAAGATAGTGCTTATAATCACCTATGATTCCCTGCTACCCTCTCCTTTCTTTTTGATTTTGATGTCCTCCTTGCCTTCTTCTTCTTACTTCTTTGCAACTCAGGCTCTTCTTGCATTTGCAATAATGGTTTTGTTATTTTCATTTCATCTTGCTACTATTCTACTCAGGGAAGGATTCTCAATTTTTGTTTTAGGATCAGTCTCAAACTGCTGAATTCTTTTCAGGTTTGCCAGTCAGTGAAATTCCCTAGCTCTGCCGTTGTTATAAACGGCGGTCATTTGGCATAGGCTACCCTAGATTGCAGCTTTTTCTCATTCAGCGTATGGTCTATGTCCTGGCACTCCTCCCTGTACTGCAAAATTTCTGCCGAGATATAAGCTGAAACCCCTCTGGAGGTTCTGTTTTAACTAAGTTGCTTTCCTTGAGGTGCATTTTACATCACTGGGATGATCATGAAATTTGTTTATTTGAATTGTACAGCTGCTTGTTAGACTATTGGTATTCCACCTCTTTTGGACGCTGTGTATTTCCTGAATACGTATAGATGATACTTTCTTGGCTTTCAGCAAGTTTCATTCTGATTTTTCTACAAATTCCTTTTCAGAATTTATTATTTTATCTCTTGCTTTTCCATTTGGGTATCCTATGAATCCTATTCTTACCTGCTTTTTCTTAATGAAGGATTTAACATTGATGTTAGCGTTGGTTTCCACTTGCTTTTCTGTGTCTTCTTCTGATCGAGGGATTTCTGTTCCCCTGTCCTCACAGTCATTCACAAGTCCCTCTGCATTATGTAGTCTGCTTAGGATTGACTTTAGACCAGTTTTTATCTCATCCATTGAGTTTTCTGATACTATTGATTTTTTCTTTAGAGTTTCCCTTCCCCTTTTCTGGTATTCTGCCTTTTGTGATTCTGAGGCACTGTGGTTCATCAGTGTTTTCCTCACCTCCATTTTCAGAGCTTGCTCTGGTAACGTTTTGCCGTCGTGTTGTTTGAAAACTTATTTTTTGGGCCTTCAATCTCTTTGAAACTGAAAATGGTACTTCCTCTTTCTTTTACTATACTTCATTTACTCTACCTATCCGGTACTATCATGTAGCTAATATTGACTTATAGCGCTCGGGAAGTGCAAACTTTAGACTTTTTGGTGTATGCAATTCCATGGTATTTCTGTGAGGACAATTTTCTCTAGGCCTTGATGCCATGCCCTGTTCCTGTGGGTGTTGTCTGGTATATCTCTAAATCCTGGTGTTGCCTTTGTTGTGATGAACACACCATACTGTTTCAGTTAGTAGAACCTCATTTTTATTACACTTATCTCACAATTCTGAAAGGGCACAGGGCACTTCCTCTAGTGGAAATGAAGCTTCTATATGTTTTCAGCTCTGCATTTTTCTGTATGACATTTTGAAATGTCTCCAATATAGCCAACATACAGTGCGCTTGTACTTTCTACTGCCATGGGAATGTATCAATGTTACCGGTTATTCCCAGAGCTTCTCTGTCTACAGAAACAACAGTGGAAGTATATGTATGGATGTCATACATCAGGGACTGCTGGGATGATCCCGCAGACCGACCTATGTGTCCTCGTTTCAGTACCATGTCAGTGCCGTCCAAAATGTAGCATCTGCATTTGGGTGATAATGCTGTAAGAAATGCTTCATCTTCTCATGCTGTGGACTTTGACCACTCTTCCTAGTTCTCTCATTCTTGAGTTTTGGGTTGACGAAGGCAACCACAGAGCTGTTCCGCATCGTCTGCCTCAAACCAGAGTGTAATCACATTCCACGTTTTGAATGTAGCATATCCTAAATCTTTTAATAGTGATTTCATACCCAACTGCCAAGGGAACGCTCAGTCCAGGTGCATGTTAACTCTGATTGAGCCCCACAGGTGCTCTATTGGCAAAATGTAAAATTGGACCCTGGTCCTGCAGATGCAGTGGATGTGGCCATAGGATATATCGATAAACTCAACCTAACGCGCCAGGGCTATTGCTGTTTCCCTGAGGTCACATTTCTCTTTCCTCTCTTGAAAGTACACATCAAAACACACAACGCACTCTAGATCCCTGAGTTCTGCGAGAGCCATCATCCGTAGCCCTATCCCACTTTTTTCTCTGCCTCTGCTAGCACAGATTTGGCAGCTCGGATCTTGGTCCCAGATTCAATTGTGGGGATATTTTGAGCTGATTTCTTTGAGTTCTGTCAGCCCAGCATCTGCTGTGCACTCTGCTAATACTCAGCGCATCACCTTCAATCCCATGTCTGCTGCCCACTTGAGAGTGTACTTCCAAGTAAAACAGAGTTTCACCTTTGATGCTCCATTACCAGAGGTCAGATCCTGCACTGGTTTCCATTCTCTACTTTGCCTTTTCCTGCTTCCGGTTTTTCTGAGGCCTCATCCTGTCTTTGGAATTAACAGACCATTCTTAGGAAATCGTCCTTGCCGAGGGCTGCGTGAGTGGGTGTTTACAATGTTTTGTGTATGGTAGCTAGTGAGAGCAGTTTGCACTTGTTCTCTTCCTACTGGGCATCGACACATCAACACTTTTCACAAATAATTCACAGAAATTGGATATTTGTTTCACTCCGTTTATTTGCAGCCATGGTCGGATGATTTTCCTGAAGACTCCATCATTGAGCTTATGTTGACAAGGCAGTTGCAGTTTTTAAGGAAGTTAACAGTATTGATTTACATGTTTTGGGATTTATATGAAAGTAAAGTTAGTTTTTGAAAATTTCCAAATCAACCTAGAAGCCAGACTGGACAATTTCTGTAAGATTATGTCAGCTTTAAGGAATATACAGACAGACTCAATGTAAAATAGCAGTCCAAATGTTTGAATGTGATATGCCAACCATTTTCTCTTGAAGCCTCCAACAACAAAAGGAAGAATGAAATAATTATTGGAACCATGAAATAACCCCCAACATGGGTTTCCCTTGTGCACCTATTGCCCTTTATTCCCAATGACACATACTAGGCAATGTTGGCATTTCCAGGGGTAACATTCCTCTCTAGGAATATACAAGAAAATCTAAACAGAATATACACATTTAGGCTTGATTCCAAAAGCACCTAGAGGCATTTAACTATGAGAAACCTGCTGCAGCTATGCTAGGCTATTGAGAACCAGGTGCACTTCTATCAGTGCTGAGAAGGTTTAATCATCCGATCATGTTGGGGAAAGCAATTTAACACAACCAAGTCTGCACCTCCAAGATATAGTGCACCCGGTGCTTCATGGAAGTGAATGACTGTCCACATAACATGTGTCTTTAATGTGTTTGGCGACATTTACAGTTCAGTTCACTATCTGACTTCTAATATTTTCCTGTACTGTCTTGAAAATCTGAGGTCTAATACATATTCAATTTCATTCAAAGAATCCCCTCACTTCCCCCAATATATTCAGCCCAAAGAATACATAACCCCAGCATTTCCTGAATCTAGGGGAAGGTCATCATTTCTTTGTGTGAGCTAATTATTCAATTCCTATCTATTTCAGTCAAGAGTATTTGACCTTTAAGTACTTCACAGTTGTTCACCGAGTGTGAAGTAGGAGGAACTCTGATTCTAGTACGGGCTTGCTCTGCTCCTCTGGATTCATTGCAGCTCAGGTTCTGATCCTTTGAAATGAATGCCTGAGTGGAGTGGAGGGAAGAGCATGTGATTGATAGCTAGCCACAAACTTGGGAATAAGCATACCAGGGCTTGGTGCATTTCGGTCTGTATGATTCGTAAATGCCCCTTGGGATGTGTGGTTTCTCACGACCTCTTCCATGAACATGAGCACTTTTATCATCTCTGCCATCTCTTCTCTTTTAGACGTCAGGAATCTTGGACCCGTTCCTGGAGCAGAGAATCGAGTAACTTTCTCAAGGGTACCTTTAAACTCCGTATGTTTCTGCCAGTATCACCGAGGTTCAGTAGGTCTCATGAATGTCTTTCGAGCCTGGTATGCTCTAGAGATATCTCCATGCCGATATTCTCCACTGTAGAAGAACAACTTTCATCAATGTGTTCGCACATCTCCTCAATCCATGCAGCCACGTTTTTTGCAGCTTTTATCCGTGTCTCCCATAAAGTCGATATAAAATGGACTGGGCAAGTCTGAAAATACCTCAGAGCCTCTCCAGTAATCTGATGACAGGCAGATCTTCCACTGTCTGCCCTTTCAGATTCTGGAAACTGACCCGTGAATTAAGGACTCTGGGCAGCATCAGTTTCTCGAACTTAATCAACTTCCCGAAAAAAAGACTTAAGCCAATCCCCACATATGGAAGCAGACCCACCATCAAACTGATCCACCCACAGAAATCTGCCCAGTTACCTTGGATTCTCCAGCCGCAACATTCCTCGTGGTACACAACAACATTCCACCTGGAATCCAACCGGTAACTGCCATCCACAGTGGTTGATGCATCAAGTCCATTTTGGGTTTGATGCTGCATTAGACGAGAGTTTCCTAAGGGAAATGTGATTCTATCCACAAGGGTCCCATGGTCCTTTTCTCTTCCCTCTTTCCTTTTGTTCAGATCTGTATACACAGTACAAACGGAGGGAAGTGTGTCCATGTTCAGTTTATGGATTCACACCTCTTTAAACTTTCTAACAGTTCACAGTACACAGAGACCCACTCAAGGATACTCATGTTTGTGTAATATCCATTCACCCAGATTACATATCCTTCTGTTGCTTTCTTCTGAATCACCCACACTCTCAGAACATGTATCCATTTGTTTCATGGGGCTGAAATTCCTAGAAATGAAACCAATCCCAACGTGCACTTTCCTGTCTGTCTCTTTTGCACTTTGTACAATTTCGCAGAGCTACTTGTCTTTGTTATAGGCTTATGCCATTTCTTTCCTACGAAGTGTAGAATATGGCATTCATTCATTCTGTTGGAAGACATATAAGAATGTATCCCGTTCTATGACCCACACTTATTCAAAACCGTCATTTGTGTTGGGTCACAATATGCACTTCTGGATCAGTATCTATGAAGAGTAATGAACGCATCTGTTTTCTGAATACTAGTGTGTTGAGTGCATGCTAGCCGCGATACTGGGTCGATGCGTGCTGAATGATCTTTGACATCATTTTGAGTATAGTGTTTACAATATTCATGGTTTTTTGGTATATGTCAGCCAACTGTAACCTTTTGGTGTTTGTTTGTTTGTCTGATTGTTTGTATGTTTTGCAAACACATTAGGCCATGCATCTCTTATTTTGCTTCAGACAGACAATCATGTAAGCTGATTCACTTAAAATAGTGCTTAAAATCACCTATGATATCCTGCTACCCTCTCCCATCTTTAGGATATTGATGTCCTACTTGCCTTCTTCTTCTTACTTCTTTGCAACTCAGGCTCTTCTTGCATTTGCAATAATGGTTTTGATATTTCCATTTCATCTTGCTACTTTTCTACTCAGGGTAGGATTCTCAATTTTTGTTTTAGGATCAGTCTCAAACTGCTGAATTCTTTTCAGGTTTGCAGGTCAGTGAATTTCCCTAGCTCTGCCGTTGTTATAAACGGCGGTCATTTGCCATAGGCTACCCTAGATTGCAGCTTTATCTCATTCAAGATATGGTCTATGTCCTGGCACTCCTCCCAGTGCTGCAAAATTTCTGCCGAGTTATCAGCTGAAACCCCTCTGGAAGTTCTGTTGTGACTAAGTTTCTTTCGTCGAGGTGCATTTTACATCACTGGGATGATCATGAATTTTTTCTTGAATTCTATAGCTGCAGTTTGGTCTATTGGTATTCCACCTCTTTTGGATGATGTGTACTACCTGAATTCATATAGATGATACTTTCTTGGGTTTCACAAGTTTCTTTCTGATTTTTCTATAAATTCCTTTTCAGTATTTTTTAATTTATCTCTTGCTTTTCCATTTGGGAATCCTATGAGTCATTTTCTTACCTGCTTTTCCTTAATCCAGGATTCAACAGTGATGTTAGCGTTGGTTTGCACTTGCTTTTCTGTGTCTTCTTCTGGTCGAGGGATTTCTGTTCCTCTGTCCTCACAGTCATTCTCGAGTCCCTCTGCATTATATAGTCTGCTTAGGATTGACTTTAGCCCAGTTTTTATCTCATCCATTGAGTTTTCTGATATTATTGTGTTCATCTTTAGAGTTTCTCTTCCCCTTTTCTGGTATTCTGCCTTTTGTGATTCTGAGGTACTGTTGTTCATCAGTGTTTTCCTCACATCCATTTTCAGAGCTTGCTGTGGTAACGTTTTGCCGTCTAGTTGTTTGAAAGGTTTTTTTTTTGGGCATTCAAACTCTTTGGAACTGAAAATGGTACTTCCTTTTTCTTTTATTCTATTCATTACACTACAGTTCAAGTACTATAATGTATCTAACTTAGACTTATAGGGCTTGGTTAAGTGCAAACTTTAGACAGATTGGTGTATGCAATTCCATGGTATTTCTGTGAGGACAATTTTCTCTAGACCTTGATGCCATGCCCTGTTCCTGTGTGTGTTGTCTGGTATATCTCTAAATCCTGGTGTTGCCTTTGATGTGATGAACACACCATACTGTTTCAGTTAGTAGAACCTCATTTTTATTACACTAATCTCACAATTCTGAAAGGGCACAGGGCACTTCCTCTAGTGGAAATGGGGCTTCTATAGGTTTTCGGCTCTGCATTCTACTGTATGACATTTTGAAGTGTCTCCAAAACAGCCAACAGACAGTGCGCTTGTACTTTCTACTGCCATGGGAATGTCCCAATGTTACCAGTTCTTCCCAGAGCTTCTCTGTCTACAGAAACACCATTGGAAGCATATGAATGGATGTCATACTTCAGGGCCTGCTGAGATGATCCCGCAGACCGACCTATGTGTCCTCGGTGCAGTACCCTGTCAGCGCCGTCCAAAATGGAGCATCTGCATTTGGGTGATAATGCTGTAAGAAATGCTTCATCTTCTCATGCTGTGGACTTTGACCACTCTTCCTAGTTCTCTCATGCTTGAATCATGCGTTCACGAAGGCAACCACAGAGCTGTTCCGCATCGTCTGCCTCAAACCAGACTGTAATCCCAATCCAGGTTATGAACGTAGCGGATCCTAAATCTTTTAATACTGATTTCAAACCCAACGCCCCCTGGAACACTCAGACCAGATGCATGATTCCTCTGATTGAGCCCCACAGGTGCTCTATTGTCAAAATGTCAAATTGGACCCTGGACCTGCAGATGCAGTGGATGTGGCCATAGGACATATCGATAAACTCAACCTCACGAGCCAGTGCGGTTGCTGACTCACTGAGGTCACATTTATCTTTGCTTTCTTGAAAGTACACACCAAAACCCACAACGCACTCTAGATCCCTGAGTTCTGTGAGAGCCATCATCCGTAGCCCTATCCATCTTTTTCCGCTGCCTCTGCTAGCTCAGATTTGGCAGCTCGGATCTTGGTCTCAGATTCAATTGTGGGGATATTTTGAGCTGATTTCTTTGAGTTCTGTCACCCAAGCATCTGCTGTGCACTCTGCTAATACTCAGCGCATCACCTTCAATCCCATGCCTGCTGCCCGCTTGAGAGTTTGCTTCCAATAATAACAGAGTTACACCTTTGATTCTCCATTACCACAGGTCCGACCCTGCACTCTTTTCCATTCTCTCCTTTACCTTTTCCTGCTTCCAGGTTTTCTGAGGCCTCATCCTGTCTTTGAAAGTAACAGACCACTCTTCCGCAATTGTCCTGTGCCAAGGGCAGGGTGATTGTGTTTTTACAAAGTTTTGTGTATGGGAGCAAGTGAGAGCAGTTTGCACTGGTTCTCTTCCTACTGGGCATCGATAAATCAACACTTTCAACAAATAATTCACAGAAATTGGATATTAGTTTAGCTCCGTTTTCTTTACAGCCATGTTCGGAGGGTTTGTCCGAAGACACCAGCTTTGACATTATGTTGATAAGGCAGTTGCAGTCTTTTAGAAGGTTAATATTATCGATTTACTTGTTGTGGGATTTATATGAAAGTGAAGATAGTTTTTGAAAATTACCAAATCAACCAAAAGCCAGACTTGAAAATTTCTGTAACATTTTGTCAGCTCTAAGGAAAAAAACAGAGAGTCTCAATGCAAAATAGCAGTCCAAAAGCTTGAAGGGGACATGCCAACTCTTTTCTCTTGAAGCCTCCAACAACAAAAGGAACAATGAAATACCTATTGGAACCATGAAATAACCCCCAACCTGGGTTTCCCTTGTGCATGTGGTGCCCTTTACCCCCAATGACACATACTAGGCAATGTTTGCATTTCAAGGGGTAACATTCCTATCTAGGAATATACAAGAAAATCTAAACAGAATATACACATTTAGGCTTGATTCCAAAAGCACCTAGAGGCATTTAACTATGAGAAACCTGCTGCAGCTATGCTAGGCTATTGAGAACCAGGTGTTCTTCTATCAGTGCTGAGAAGGCTTAATCATACGATCATGTTGGGTAAAGGAATTTAACACAGCCAAGACTACACCTCCAAGATATACTGAACCCGGGGATTGACGGAATTGAATACGGTCCACAAAACATGTGTCTTTAATGTGTTTGGCGACATTTACATTTTAGCTCACAATCTGACTTCTAATATTTTCCTGTACTGTATTGAAAAACTGAGGCCTAATACATATTCAAGTTCATTCAAAGATTCCCCTCACTTCCCACACTCCTTTCAGCCCAAAGAATACATAAACCCAGCATTTCCTGAATCTAGGGGAAGGTCATCATTTCTTTGTGTGAGCTAAGTATTCAATTCCTCTGTATTTTAGTCGAGAGTATTTGACCTTTAATGAGTTCACTGTTGTTCACCGAGTGTGAAGTTGGAGGAACTCTGATTCTAGTACGGGCTTGCTCTCCTCCTACTGGATTCATTACAGCTCAGGTTCTGATCCTTTGAAATGGATGCCTGAGTGCAGTGGAGGGAAGATCATGTGATTGATAGCTAGCCACAAACTTGGGAATAAGCTTACCTGGTCTTGGGACATTTCGGTCTGAATGATTCGTAAATGCCCCTTGGGATGTGTGGATTCTCACGACCTCTTCCAAGAACATGAGCGCTTTTACCAACTCTGCCACCTCTTCTCTTTTAGACGTCAGCAATCTTGGACCCGTTCTTGGACCTGAGAATCGAGGAACTTTCTCAAGGGCACGTTGACACTCCGTATGTTTCTTCCAGTATCACCGAGGTTCAGAAGGTCTCATGAATGTCTTTCGAGCTTGGTATTCTCTAGAGATGTCTCCATGCCGATATTCTCCACTGTCACAGAACAACTCTCATCAATGTGTTCGCACATCTCCTCAATCCATGCAGCCAGTTTTTCTGCCAGATTCTCTTCGTGTCTCCAATAAAGTCGATGTCAACAGGACTGGGCAAGTCTGAAAAAACCTCGGAGCCTAACCAGTAAGCTGATGACAGGCAGATCTTCCACTGTCTGCCCTTTCAGATTCTGGATTCTGACCCGTGATCTCAAGTCTGTGGGCAGCAGCGTTATCTCGAACTTACTCAGCTACCCGAAAAAAAGACCTAAGCCAATCTCCACATAGGGCAGCAGACCCACCATCAATCTGATCCACCCACAGAATTCTGCCGTTACCTTGGATCCACCAGCCGCAACAAGCCTAGTGGTACACACCAACATTCCACCTGGAATCCAACCGGTAACTGCCATCCCCATTGGTTGATGCATCAAGTCCATTTTGGGGGTGATGCTGCATTAGACGAGAGTTTCCTAAAGGAAATGTGATTCTATCCAGAAGGGTCCCATGGTCCTTTTCTCTTCCCTCTTTCCTTTTGTTCAGATCTGTATATACAGTAAAAACGGAGGGAAGTGTGTCCATGTTAAGTTTATGCATTCACACCTCTTTAAACTTTCTAACATTTCACAGTACACAGAGACCCACTCAAGGATACTCATGTTTGTGTAATATCCATTCACCCAGATTACATATCCGTGTGTTGCTTTCTGCTGAATCACCCACACTCTCAGAACATGTATCCATTTGTTTCATGGGGCTGAAATTCCTAGAAATGAAACCAATCCCAACGTGCACTTTCCTGTCTGTCTCTTTTGCACTTTGTACAATTTCGCAGAGCTACTTGTCTTTGTTATAGGCTTATGCCATTTCTTTCCTACAAAGCGTAGAATATGGCATTCATTCATTCTGTTGGAAGACATATAAGACTGTATCCCGTTCTATGACCCACACTTATTCAAAACCGACATTTGTGTTGGGTCACGATATGCACTTCTGGATCAGTATCTATGAAGAGTAATGAACGCATCTGTTTTCTGAATACTAGTGTGTTGAGTATATGCTAGCCGCGATATTGGGTCGATGCGTGCTGAATGATCCTTGACATCACTTTGAGTATAGTGTTTACAATATTAATGTTTTTTTGGTATATTTCAGCCAACTTTAAACTTTTGGTGTTTGTTTGTTTGTCTGATTGTTTGTATGTTTTGCAAACACATTAGGCCATGCATCTCTCCTTTTGCTTCAGACAGTCATGTAAGCTGATTCACTTAAGATAGTGCTTAAAATCACCTATGATATCCTGCTACCCTCTCCCATCTTTAGGATTTTGATGTCCTACTTGCCTTCTTCTTCTTACTTCTTTGCAACTCAGGCTCTTCTTGCATTTGCAATAATGGTTTTGATATTTCGACTTCATCTTGCTACTTTTCTACTCAGGGTAGGATTCTCAATTTTTGTTTTACGATCAGTCTCAAACTGCTGAATTCTTTTCAGGTTTGCCGGTCAGTGAATTTCCCTAGCTCTGCCGTTGTTATAAACGGCGGTCATTTGGCATAGGCTACCCTAGATTGCAGCTTCTTCTCATTCAGGATATGGTCTATGTCCTGGCACTCCTCCCAGTGCTGCAAAATTTCTGCCGAGATATCAGCTGAAACCCCACTGGATGTTCGTTTGTGACTAAGTTGCTTTCCTCGAGGTGCATTTTACATCACTGGGATGATCATGAACTTTTTTTACTTGAATTCTACAGCTGCTTGTTGGTCTATTTGTATTCCACCACTTTTGGATGATGTATACTTCCTGAATTCGTATAGATGTTACTTTCTTGGCTTTCACAAGTTTCTTTCTGATTTTTCTATAAATTCCTTTTCATTATTTGTTATTTTATCTATTGCTTTTCCATTTGGGAATCCTAAGAGTCCTTTTCTTACCTGCTTTTTCTTAATCCAGGATTCAACAGTGTTGTTAGCGTTGGTTTGCTTTTGCTTTTCTGTGTCTTCTTCTGGTCGAGGGATTTCTTTTCCCCTGTCCTCACAGTCATTCTCGAGTCCCTCTGCATTATATAGTCTGCTTAGGATTGACTTTAGCCCAGTTTTTATCTCATCCATTGAGTTTTCTGATATTATTTTGTTCATCTTTAGAGTTTCTCTTCCCCTTTTCTGGTATTCTGCCTTTTGTGATTCTGAGGCACTGTTGTTCATCAGTGTTTTCCTCACATCCAATTTCAGAGCTTGCTCTGGTAACGCTTTGCCATCTTGTTGTTTGAAAATTTTTTTTTTTGGGCCTTCAATCTCTTTGGAACTGAAAATGGTACTTCCTGTTTCTTTTATTCTTCTTCTTTACACTACAGTTCAAGTACTATTATGTATCTAACATAGACTTATAGGGCTTGGTTAAGTGAAAAATTTAGACTAATTGGTGTACACAATTACATGGTATTTTTGTGTGGATAATTTTCCCTAGACCTTGATGCCATGCCCTGTTCCTGTGTGTGTTTTCTGGTATATCTCTAAATCCTGGTGTTGCCTTTGATGTGATGAACACACCATAATGTTTCAGTTAGTAAAACCTCTTTTTTATTAGACTAATCTCACAATTCTGAAAGGGCACAGGGCACTTCCTCTAGTGGAAATGAAGCTTCTATAGGTTTTCAGCTCTGCATTCTTCTGTATGTCATTTTGAATTGTCTCCAAAACAGCCAACAGAGAGTGCGCTTGTACTTTCTACTGCCATGGGAATGTCCCAATGTTACCAGTTCTTCCCAGAGCTTCTCTGTCTACAGAAACACCAGTGTAAGCATATGTATGGATGTCACAATTCAGGGCCTGCTGGGATGATCCCGCAGACCGACCTATGTGTCCTCGGTGCAGTACAATGTCAGTACCGTCCAAAATGTAGCATCTGCATTTGGGTGATAATGCTGTAAGAAATGCTTCATCTTCTCATGCTGTGGACTTTGACCACTCTTCCTAGTTCTCTCATGCTTGAGTCATGCGTTCACGAAGGCAACCACAGAGCTGTTCCGCATCCTCTGCCTCAAACCAGACAGTAATCCAAATCCAGGTTAAGAACGTAGCGGATCCTAAATCTTTTAATACTGATTTCAAACCCAACGCCCCCTGGAACACTCAGACCAGATACATGATTCGTCTGATTGAGCCCCACAGGTGCTCTATTGTCAATAAGTCAAATTGGACCCTGGACCTGCAGATGCAGTGGATGTGGCCATAGGACACATCGATAAACTCAACCTCACGAGCCAGTGCGGTTGCTGTCTCATTGAGGTCACATTTATATTTGCTGTCTTGAAAGTACCCACCAAAACCCACAACGCACTCTAGATCCCTGAGTTCTGTGAGAGCCATCATCCGTAGCCCTATCCATCTTTTTCCACTGCCTCTGCTAGCTCAGATTTGGCAGCTCGGATCTTGGTCTCAGATTCAATTGTGGGGATATTTTGAGCTGATTTCCTTGAGTTCTGTCAGCCAAGCATCTGCTGTGCACTCTGCTAATACTCAGCGCATCACCTTCAATCCCATGCCTGCTGCCCGCTTGAGAGTTTGCTTCCAAGGATAACAGAGTTACACCTTTGGTTCTCCATTACCACAGGTCCGACCCTGCACTCTTTTCCATTCTCTCCTTTACCTTTTCCTGCTTCCAGGTTTTCTGAGGCCTCATCCTGTCTTTGAAAATAACAGACCACTCTTCCCCAAGTGTCCTGTGCCAAGGGAAGGCTGATTGCATTTTTACAAAGTTTTGTGTATGGGAGCAAGTGAGAGCAGTTTGCACTGGTTCTCTTCCTACTGGGCATCGATAAATCAACACTTTCAACAAATAATTCACAGAAATTGGATATTAGTTTAGCTCCGTTTTCTTTACAGCCATGTTCGGAGGGTTTGTCCGAAGACACCAGCTTTGACATTATGTTGATAAGGCAGTTGCAGTCTTTTAGAAGGTTAATATTATCGATTTACTTGTTGTGGGATTTATATGAAAGTGAAGATAGTTTTTGAAAATTACCAAATCAACCAAAAGCCAGACTTGACAATTTCTGTAACATTTTATCAGCTCTAAGAAAAAAAACAGAGAGTCTCAATGCAAAATAGCAGTCCAAAATCTTGAAGGGGACATGCCAACTCTTCTCTTGAAGCCTCCAACAACAAAAGGAACAATGAAATACCTATTGGAACCATGAAATAACCCCCAAACTGGGTTTCCCTTGTGCATGTGGTGCCCTTTACCCCCAATGACACATACTAGGCAATGTTGGCATTTCAAGGGGTAACATTATTCTCTAGGAATATACAAGAAAATCTAAACAGAATATACATATTTAGGCTTGATTCCAAAAACACCTAGAGGCATTTAACTATGAGAAACCTGCTGCAGCTATGCTAGGCTATTTAGAACCAGGTGTTCTTCTATCAGTGCTGAGAAGGCTTAATCATACGATCATGTTGGGTAAAGTAATTTAACACAGCAAAGACTGCACCTCCAAGATATACTGAACCCGGGGAATGATGGAAGGGAAGACGGTCCACAAAACATTTGTCTTTAATGTGTTTGGCGACATTTACATTTTAGCTCACAATCTGACTTCTAATGTTTTCCTGTACTGTATTGAAAAACTGAGGCCTAATACTTATTCAAGTTCATTCAAAGATTCCCCTCACTTCCCACACTCCTTTCAGCCCAAAGAATACATAAACCCAGCATTTCCTGAATCTAGGGGAAGGTCATCATTTCTTTGTGTGACCTAAGTATTCAATTCCTCTGTATTTTAGTCGAGAGTATTTGACTTTTAAGGAGTTCACTGTTGTTCACCGAGTGTGTAGGAGGAGGAACTCTGATTCTAGTAGGGGCTTGCTCTCCTCCTAATGGATTCATTGCAGCTCAGGTTCTGATACTTTGAAATGGATGCCTGAGTGCAGTGGAGGGAAGAGCATGTGATTGATAGCTCGCCACAAACGTGGGAATAGTCTTACCTGGGCTTGGTGCATTTCGGTCTGAATGATTCGTAAATGCCCGTTGGGATGTGTGGATTCTCACGACCTCTTCCAAGAACATGAGCACTTTTACCATCTCTGCCACCTCTTCTCTTTTAGACGTCAGGAATCTTGGACCCATTCTTGGACCTGAGAATCGAGGAACTTTCTCAAGGGCACGTTGACACTCCGTAAGTTTCTGCCAGTATCACCGATGTTCAGAAGGTCTCATGAATGTCTTTCGAGCTTGGTATCCACTAGAGATGTCTCCATGCCGATATTCTCCACTGTCACAGAACAACTCTCATCAATGTGTTCGCACATCTCCTCAATCCATGCAGCCAGTTTTTCTGCCAGCTTCTCTTCATGTCTCCAATAAAGTCGATGTCAACAGGACTGGGCAAGTCTGAAAACACCTCAGAGCCTCACCAGTAAGCTGATGACAGGCAGATCTTCCACTGTCTGCCCTTTCAGATTCTGGAAACTGACCCGTGATCTCAAGTCTGTGGGCAGCAGCATTATCTCTAACTTACTCAGCTACCCGAACAAAAGACCTAAGCCAATCTCCACATAGGGCAGCAGACCCACCATCAAACTGATCCACCCACAGAATTCTGCCCAGTTACCTTGGATCCACCAGCTGCAACAAGCCTAGTGGTACACACCAACATTCCACCTGGAATCCAGCTGGTAACTGCCATCCCCAGTGTTTGATGCATCAATTCCTTGTTGGGGGTGATGCTGCATTAGACGAGAGTTTCCTTAGTGAAATGTGATTGTATCCAGAAGGGTCCCATGGTCCTTTTCTCTTCCCTCTTTCCTTTTGTTCAGATCTGTATACACAGTTCAAACGGATGGAAGTGTGTCCATGTTCAGTTTATGGATTCACACCTCTTTAAACTTTCTAACAGTTCACAGTACACAGAGACCCACTCAAGGAAACTCATGTTTGTGTAATATCCTTTCACCCAGATTACATATCCGTCTGTTGCTTTCTGCTGAATCACCCACACTCTCAGAACATGGATCCATTTTATTTCCTGGGGGCTGAAATTCCTAGAAATGAAACCAATCCTTACGTGCACTTTCCTGTCTGTCTCTTTTGCACTTTGTACAATTTCGCAGAGCTAGTTGTCTTTGTTATAGGCTTATGCCATTTCTTCCCTACGAAGCGTAGAATATGGCCTTCATTCATTCTGTTGGAAGACAAATAAATCTATATCCCGTTCTATGAACCACACTTATTAAAACCGTCATTTGTGTTGGGTCACGATATGCACTTCTGGATCAGTATGTATGAATATTAATGCACGCATCTGTTTTCTGAATACTAGTGTGTTGAGTACATACTAGCCGCGATACTGGGTCGATGCGTGCTGAATGATCCTTGACATCACTTTGAGTATTTTGTTTTTAATAATCATGGTTCAAGTACTATAATGTATCTAACATAGACTTATAGGGCTTGGTTAAGTGTAAACTTTAGACTCATTGGTGTACACAATTACATGGTATTTTTGTGTGGATAATTTTCCCTAGACCTTGATGCCATGCCCTGTTCCTGTGTGTGTTGTCTGGTATATCTCTACATCCTGGTGTTGCCTTTGATTTGATGAACACACCATAATGTTTCAGTTAGTAAAACCTCGTTTTTATTACACTAATCTCACAATTCTGAAAGGGCACAGGGCACTTCCTCTAGTGGAAATGAAGCTTCTATAGGTTTTCAGCTCTGCATTCTTCTGTATGTCATTTTGAAGTGTCTCCAAAACAGCCAACAGAGAGTGCGCTTGTACTTCCTACTGCCATGGGAATGTCCCAATGTTACCAGTTCTTCCCAGAACTTCTTTGTCTACAGAAACACCAGTGGAAGCATATGTATGGATGTCACACTTCAGGGCCTGCTGGGATGATCCCGCAGACCGACCTATGTGTCCTCTGTGAAGTACTCTGTCAGTGTCATCCAAAATATAGCTTCCGCATTTGGGTGATAATGCTGTAAGAAATGCTTCATCTTCTCATGCTGTGGACTTTGAGCACTCTTCCTAGTTCTCTCATACTTGAGTCATGGGTTCACTAAGGCAACCACAGAGCTGTTCCGCATCCCCTGCCTCAAACCAGACTGTATTCCCAATCCAGGTTATGAATGTAGCAGATCCTAACTATTTAATACTGATTTCAAACCCAACGACCACTGAAACCCTCAGTCCAGATGCATGATACCTCTGATTGAGCCCCACACGTGCTCTATTGGCAAAATGTCAAATTGGACACTGGTCCTGCCGATGCAGTGGATGTGGCCATAGGACATATCGATAAACTCAACCTCACGCGCCAGTGCGGTTTCTGAATCACTGAGATCACAGTTATTTTTGCTCTCTTGAAAGTACCCACCAATACCCACAACGCACTCTAAGTCCCTGAGTTCTGCGTGTGCCATCATCCGTAGCCCTATTCCTCTTTTACCGCTGCCTCTGCTAGCTCAGATTTGGCAGCTCGGATCTTGGTCTCAGATTCAATTGTGGGGATATTTTGAGCTGATTTCTTTGAGTTCAGTCAGCCAAGCATCTGCTGTGCAGTCTTCTAACACTCAGCGCATCACCTTCAATCCCGTGCCTGCTGCCCGCTTGAGAGTGTGCTTCCAAGGAAAACAGAATTTCACTTTTGATGCTCCATTACCAGAGGTCAGATCCTGCACTGGTTTCCATTCTCAAATTTGCCATTTCCTGCTTCCGGTTTTTTGAGGCCTCATCCTGTCTTTGGAAGTAACAGACCACTCTAAGCAAGTGTCCTCTGCCAAGGCCTGTGTGAGTGGATGTTTACAACCTTTTGTGTATGGGAGCTAGTGAGAGCAGTTTGCACTGGTTCTCTGCCTACTGAACATCAATAAATCAACACTTTTCACAAATAATTCACAGAAATTGGATATTTGTTTAGCTCCGTTTTCTTTACAGCCATGGTCGGAGGGATTGTCCGATGACTCCAGCTTTGACATTATGTTGACAAGGCAGTTGCAGTCTTTTAGAAGGTTAATAGTATTAATTTACGTTTTTTGGGATTTATATGAAAGTGAAGTTAGTTTTTGAAAATTACCTCATCAACCTAGAATCCAGACTTGTCAATTTTTGTAACATTTTGTCAGCTCTAAGGAAAAACCAGGCAGACTCAATGTAAAATAGCAGTCCAAAAGTTTGAAGGGGACATGCCAACTCTTTTCTCTTTAAGCATCCAACAACAATATTAACCATTAAATACCTATTGGAACCATGAAATAACCCCCAACCTATGTTTCCCTTGTGCACCTTGTGCCCTTTACTCCCAATGACACATACTAGGCAATGTTAGCGTTTCAAGGGGTAACGTTCCTCTCTAGGAATATACAAGAAAATCTGCACAGAATATATATATTTAGGCTTGATTCCAAAAGCACCTAGTGGCATTAAACTTTGATAACCCTGCTGTAGCTGTGCTAGGCTATAGAGAGCCAGGTGTTCTTCTATCAGTGATGAGAACTCTTAATCATCTGATCGTGTTGGGTAAAGCAATTTAACACAACCAAGTCTGCATATCCAAGATATAGTGGACCCGGGGCTTGACTGAAGGGAAAGACGGTCCACATAACCTGTGTCTTTAATGTGTTTGGCGACTTTTACTGTTCAGTTCAATATCTGACTTCTAATATTTTCCTGTACTGTCTTGAAAAACTGAGGCCTAATACATGTTCAAGTTCAGTCAAATATTCCACTCACTTACCACACTCCTTTCAGCCCAGAGAATACATAATCCCAGCATTTCCTGAATCTACGGCAAGGTCATCATTCCTTTGTGTGAGCTAAGTGTTCAATTCCTATCTATTTTAGTCGAGAGTATTTGACCTCTAATGAGTTCACTGTTTACCGAGTGTGAAAGAGGAGGTACTCTGATTCTAGGAGGGGCTTGCTCTCCTAATACTGGATACATTGCAGCTCAGGTTCTGATCCTTTGAAATGGTTGCCTGAGTGGAGTGGAGGGAAGAGCATGTGATTGTTAGCTAGGCACAAACCTGGGAATCAGCTTACTTGGGCTTGGTGCATTTTGGTCTGAAAGATTCATAAATGCCCCTTGGGATGTGTGGATTCTCATGAACTCTTCCAATAACATGAGCGGTTTTATCACCTCTGCCATCTCTTCTCTTTTAGACATCAGTAATAATGGACCCATTCTTGGAGCAGAGAATCGAGTAAATTTCTCAAGTACAAGTTCACACTCAGTATGTTTCTGCCAGTATCAGCGTTTTTCAGTAGCTCTCATGAATTTCTTTCGACCCTGGTATGCTCTAGAGATGTCTCCATGACTATATTCTTCACTGTAGCAGAACAACTCTCATCAATGTGTTCGCACGTCTCCTCAGTCCATGCAGCCAGCTTTTCTTCCAACTTCTCTTCGTGTCTCCCATAAAGTCGACGTCAACAAGAATGGGCAAGTCTGAACGTACCTCGGAGCCTCAGCATTAATCTGATGACAGGTAGTTCTTCCACTGTATGCCCTTTCAGATTCTGGAAACTGACCCATGAACTCAGGTCTTTGGGCAGCAACAGTATCTCCAACTTACACAGCTTCCCGAAACAAAGACTTAAGCCAATCTCCACATAGGGTGGCAGCCCCTCCATCACACAGATCCACCAACAGAATTCTGCCCAGTTACATTGGATCCACCAGCCGCAACAAGCCTCAAGGTACACACGAACATTCTACCTGGAATCCAACCGGTAAGTGAGATTCACAGTGGTTGATGCATTAAGTCAGTGTTGGGGGAGAGGCTGCTTTAGACGAGAGGTTCCTAAGTGAAATGTGATTATATCAACAAGGGTCCCATGGTCTTTTCTCTTCCCTCTTTCCTTTTTTTCAGATCTGTATACACAGTAAAAATGGAGGGAAGTGTGTCCATGTTCAGTTTATGGATTCACACCTCTTTAAAATTTCTAACAGTTCAAAGTACACAGAGACCCACTCAAGGAAACTCATGTTTGTGTAATATCCATTCACCCAGAATACATATCCGTCTGTTGCTTTCTGCTGAAACACCCACGCTCTCAGAATATGAATCCGTTTTTTTCATGGGGGCTGAAATTCCTAGAAATGAAACAAATCCCAACGTGCACCTTCCTGTATGTCTCTTTTGCTCTTAGTACAGTTTTGCAGAGCTACTTGTCTTTGTTATAGGCTTATGCCATTTCTTCTCTACCTAGGTTAGAATATAGCAGTCATTCATCCTGTTGGAATTCTTGTAAGTCTATATACCTTTCTATGACCCACTGTTGTTGAAAACCGTCATTTGGTTTGGGTCAAGATATGCACTTCTGGATCTGTATCTATGAATACTAATGCACGTGTCTGTGTTCTGAATACAAGTGTTTTGAGTACATGCTAGCCGCGATACTGGGTCATTGCGTGATGAATGATCCTTGACATCACTTTGAGTATTTTGTTTTTAATAGTCATGTTTGTTTGGTATATGTCAGCCAACTGTAATCTTTTGGTCTTTGTTTGTTTGTCTGATTGTTTGTTTGTTTTGCAAACACATTAGGCCATGCATCTCTCCTTTTGCTTCAGACAGACAGTCATGTAAGCTGATTCACTTAAGATAGTGCTTAAAATCACCTATGATTTCCTGCTACCCTCTCCCATCTTTAGGATTTTGATGTCCTCCTTGCCTTCTTCTTCTTACTTCTTTGCAACTCAGGCTCTTCTTGCATTTGCAATAATGGTTTTGTTATTTCCATTTCATCATGCTACTTTTCTACTCGGGTAAGGATTCTCAATTTTTGTTTTAGGATCAGTATCAAACTGCTGAATTCTTTAAGGTTTGACGGTCATTGAAATTCCCTAGCTCTGCCATTGTTATTAACGGCGGTCATTTGGCATAGGGTACCCTAGATTGCAGCTTTTTCTAATTCAGGATATGGTCTATGTCCTCGCACTTCTCCACTGCAGCAAAATTTCTGCCGAGATATCAGCTGAAACCCCTCTGGAGGTTCTGTTGTGACTAAGTTGCTTTCCTCAAGGTGCATTTTACATCACTGGGATGATCATGAAATTTGTTTATTTGAATTCTACAGCAGCTTGTTTGTCTATTGGTATTCCACCTCTTTTGGACGCTGTTTACTTCCTGAATTCGTATAGATGATCCTTTCTTGGCTTTCAGAAAGTTTCATTCTGATTTTTGTACATATTCCTTTTCAGAATTTTTATTTTTTCTCTTGTTTTTCCATTTGGGAATTCTATGAGTCCTATTATTTCCTGCTTTGTCTTAACCCATGATTCAACATCGATGTTTGCGTTGGTTTGCACTTGCTTTTCTGTGTCTTCTTCTGATCGATTGTTTTCTGTTCCCCTGTCATCACAGTCATTCACGAGTCCCTCTGCATTATGTAGTCTGCTTAGGACTGACTTTAGCCCAGTTATTATCTCACCCATTGAGTTTTCTGTCATTATTGGGTTCTTCTTTAGACTTTCTCTTACCCTTTTCTGGTATTCTGCCTTTTGTTATTCAGAGGCCCTGCTGTTCATCAGTGTTTTCCTCACTTCCATTTTCAGTGTTTTCTCTTTTAGCGTTTTGCCGTCTAGTTGTTTGAAAGCTTATTTTTTGGGCCTTCAATCACTTTGGAACAGAAAATGGCACTTCCTGTTTTTTTTTTTACTATACTTCTTTTTCTCTACTCTTCAAGTACTAGCAGGTATGTAGTATAGACTTATAGGGATTGGATTTATGAAAACTTTAGAGTATTTGGTGTAAGCAATTCCATGGCATTTCTAAGAGGACAATTTTCCCTAGACCTTGATGCCATGCCCTGTTCCTGTGTGTGTTGTCTGTTATATCTTAAATTGCTGGTGTTCCCTTTTTTGTGATGAACACACCATATTATTTCAGTTAGTAGAACCTCATTTTTATTACGGTAATCTCACAGTTCTGAAAGGGCACTAGGCACTTCCTCTACTGGAAATGAAGCTTCTATATTTTTTCAGGTCTGCATTCCTCTGTATGTCATTTTGGAGTGTCTCCAAAAGTGTCTACAGAGTGTGCGCTTGTACTTTCTATTGCCATGGGAATGTCCCAATGTTACCAGTTCTTCCCAGAGCTTCTCTGTCTACCGAAACACCAGTGGAAGCATATGTATGGATGTCATACTTGAGGGCCTGCTGGGATGATCCCGCAGACCGACCTATGTGTCCTCGGTGCAGTACCATGTCAGTGCCGTCCAAAATGTAGCATCTGCATTTGGGAGATAATGCTGTAAGAAATGCTTCATCTTCTCATGCTGTGGACTTTGACCACTCTTCCTTGTTCTCTCATCCTTGAGTCATGGTTTCACGAAAGCAAACACAGAGCTGTTCCGTATCCTCTGCCTCAAACCAGATCGTTATCCACGTCAAGGTTACGAATATAGCAGATCCTAAAACTTTTAATTCTGATTTCAAACCCAACGCCCCCTGGAACCCTAAGACCAGATGCATGATATCTCTGATTGATCCCCTCACGTGCTGTATTGGCAAAATATCAAATTGGTCCCTGGTCCTGGAGATGCAGTGGATGTGGCCATAGGACATATCGATAAACTCAACCTCACGAGCCAGGGCTGTTGCTGTCTCACTGAGGTCACAGTTCTATTTGCTCTCTTGAAAGTACCCACCAATACCCACAACGCACTCTAGATCCCTGAGTTCTGAGTGTGCCATCATCCGTAGCCCTATCCCTCTCTTTCCACTGCCTCTGCTAGCTCAGATTTGGCAGCTCTGATCTTGGTCTCAGATTCAATTGTGGGGATATTTTGTGCTAATTTTTTGAGTTCTGTCAGCCAAGCATCTGCGGTGCGCTCTTCTAACCCTCAGCACATCACCTTCATTCCCATGCTTGCTGCCTTCTTGAGAGTTTGCTTCCAAGATATACAGTGTTTCACCTTTGATGCTCCATTACCAGAGGTCAGATCCTGCACTGGTTTCCATTCTCTACTTTGCCTTCTCCTTCTCCCAGGTTTTCTGAGGCCTCATCCTTTCTTTGGAATAACAGACCACTCTTCGTCAAGTGTCCTCTGTCAAGGGCTGGGTGATTGGATGTTTACAATGCTGTGTGTATGGGAGCGAGTGAGAGCAGTTTGCACTGGTTCTCTGCCTACTGGGCATCGATAAATCAACACTTTCCACATATAATTCACAGAAATTGGATGTTTCTTTAGCTCCGTTTTCTATACAGCCATGGTCCGAGGTTTTGTCCGAAGACTCCTGCTTTGAGGCTAGGGGAGGCTGGGTCACACTTTTCCCTCCATTCCCAGCTCAGCTGGAAGCCTGAAAGATGCCCAGGTCAGCCCGTGGCCCATTTTCAGCCCAGCTCCACCCTGGCCTGTCCAAATGCCACATGGCTCTGTCATACATCTGGCTGGCAAGCGTTCCTTGGGGTAGAGCATCTATCCACTCTTCTCCGTGTTTGCCCCCTGCCTGGTGCCCCTCTATATCTGCCCTCCCGCTCTCTCTGCCTCTCAGCGCCATCTCCCTTCCTCCTCCCCATAGTGTCTCAGCGTTTTCCTGCCTTTGGTGAGATGGGGCCATTTCTCTCAAGGTTCGTTTTAAATATTCAGATTTTTAAATTTTTATTTTATTGAATTATAGTCAGCTTACAATTTTGTGTCAATTTCTGGTGTACAGCTCAATGCTTCAGTCATACAATAATATTCGTATATTCATTTTCATGTCCTTCCTCACCATGAGCTACTACAAGATTTTTACTATGGTTCCCTGTGCTGTGTGGTATAAACTTGTTGCTTTATTTTATATTTACCACTCACTGTCTGCAAATCTTGAACTCCCAGTCTTTCCTTTCCCACCCTGTTCCCCTCTGATAACCATGAGTTTGTTTTCTAAGCCTGTTTAATTTTAGATTCCACATGAGTGTTGTCATATGGTGTTTTTCTTTCTTTCTGGCTTATTTCACTTAGAATGATGTTTTCCAGGGCCATCCATGTTGCTCCAAATGGCATGATATTATTTTTTATTGCTGAGTAGTATTCCATTGTATACATGACACGGCTTCTGTATCCAGTCATCTGTTGCTGGACATTTAAGCTGTCTCCATGTCTTGGCTATTGTAAATAGTGCTATGAAAATTAGGGTGCTGGTATCTTTCTGTATTAATGCTTCCTTTGGATATATGCCCAGGAGTGGGATTATTGTATCATATAGTAAGTGTATTTTTAGTTTTTTAGGACTCTCCATACCATTTTCCATAACTGCTGTACCAAACTACATTCCCACCGACAGTGTACAAGGGTTCACTGTTTTCCACACCCTCTCTAGCATTTACCATTTGAATATTCATGCTTTAATTATTTTATTGCAGCAGCAACATGTAAGAATGAAAAAGTGGCATCCTGGTGGCTGGGGGATGAGCCTGTGTGTGTGTCCCTGTGCATGTGTGTATGTTCCTGTATGTGTGCACATGTCCCTGTGTGTACATGTGTGCCCTCCATGTGCCTGCATGGGGGTGGGGAGTGGGGCTGGAGCCTGTGTGTGTGACTGACATCTCAGGCACGTGGGCCTGGAGGGATGTGCGAGGCTGTGATGCTGGGCTGAGAGGCTGTGACCTGACCAAGGCCACACAGCCCATCTTGGGGCCCAGGGCCCCACCCTTGCTTCCAGGCCTGTCACCAATCAGCTGGGGTGTCCCCTGCTGTGACACAGGGCTTGGAGTCCTGACCCTAAGGGCCCCACAACTTCCCTCAGGAGGAGGGGTCTCTGGGGCAGGAGGAGGTGGCTGGGCTTGGCATGGGGAGGGGGGAGCAGGGAATCCAAGGGGGTGAGCATGGCTCTGGAGTTTGTGGGTGACCATCAGCAGTGAGGTGAGGGGAGTAAGAAGGGCCTCCTCACCAGGACTGAGTTTGTCACCCCGGCCAAGGGAGCCACTCTTCTGCACAAGGGCCAATTTAGAAAAATGTGGAAAACCAAGTTTCAGGCTCCATGGTAGATAAGTCCCATTCCAGACGGAAATAGCAGGATGTGACCCCGTAAAAAGTGGTGAGCGCAAGTGAGCCATCGCCTCGCCCAGAAAGGAATTCCCCCGAGAGCCAGAGCTCACCCCACACCCACCCAGGGGCCTGGGAGGCCTGGAGTGATGGCCCTGCTGGGGTCCCACTACCCAGGAAGATGGGGAGAAGGGCCGCTGGTCATACAGTCGAGGCCCAAGGAGGGTAAGAGTCCCGCCCAGGTCACCCAGCACAGGAGGGCAGTCGGGTGGGACCCAGGACTTCGGGCTTGTCACAGGCCCCCTTCTTAGGAAAGGGGCACAGGCCTGCCTGGGAAAGAAGCATCAGGTAAGTGAATAACCCTGCAGACAGGGCCAAGTTGGCTGGCTGGCCGAGCCTCAGTTTCCCCTCTGTGGAACAGGGGATGGGACGGCGCCTGCTCACAGGGTCTCTGTGAAGCTAGAGATGGTGCTGCTGTGGTGCTGGGGAGAGCCCTCCTGGTCCTCCTTACCTTGGAAGTGCCCGGAGGGCCCTTCCTGAGTGCCGATGGTGCCTGTCTAGCTGGGCGGGCTGCTGGTCCCTGCGGCCCTGACAGTGGCAGCTACATGGCTTAGTGAAGGATGGGCCAACTCCCCTTCCCAGGCACCCTGGCCCATCATCCCCCACCATGCACCCTGGGCTGGCTCCCTCTTTCCTTCCTGCCTCCTCTTGTCTCTGCTTCCCCCCACCTGGTGTCCCTCTCCTGTCACCTCCTGTCCCTCTCTAGGACTTGACCCCCACCTTTCTCTCTCTCACTCACACACTGTCTCTCCCTGCGTGTGTCTTTCTCTGCCTCTCCCCCAGGCCCTCAGGCACTGAGCTCAGGTCTAGCCCTGTCCAGGGCCACAGAGCCACAGGGCCACATCTCTCCCAGCACTCCCACCCTCACAGCGATGTTCCAGCCCCAGCTCTGCTCACAGTGGAGGAGCCCGGTTACAGAGCTGCTCCTGCTGGCATTTGCTGCTGCATCGCTGATCCCCCCCACTTCCCGGGCAGCGCAGCAGTCTCACCTTGACCTGTTTGTGGCCCAGCCTGGACATCAGAGCTGCTGCAGGGCTGGCTGCCTCCCCCACCTGGAAGGAGGGAGGGCCCCGTGGGCTCCAGGGACAGCTGGTGCAGAGTGGAGTGGACTCTTTTTATGCCCAACATAAAAGAGTGGCACCCCTGGCAGTGGTGGCACCCCAACCACTGACACTGCCCCGCCCACCTCAGAGTCAGGAGGCTGTGGGAGGACGAAGGGCTCTCATGTGGCCCACTGAGAGCACTACCGCCCTCAGCCCCCCTCAGGGTCTGCCTGGAGCCGGGGCTGCTGGGCAGCTGACATGGGGCGGGGGCATGGGCCTGGTCAGTGCAGGGCCTCTCGCTGGACGCCCATGGCCTCCCTGCACCTCATCCGTTCCTCACCATGAGACACGGCCACTTCATTCTGGTCATCTAGCTCATGACCGGACACCCCTGTGACTGACAGGCCCCACATGCCCAGTGAGTGTTTACGGACTGAAGCAGCACAGCCATCACTAGATCTAGACACAGGCTGTACCCACCACCCAGGAGGAGCCCCGGGGCCCCTGTGGTCACTGCTGCCCTGAAGGGTTAACATTGCATCTGCCCTGTCATCTTAGTTCCTGCTGGTTTGTGAGTTGTGTGCCCGTGAATCACTGCGTGCCCTCAAGAGGGTGTAACCACTAGTCCTCCAGGAAGCAGACACTGACACAGAGAGAACTGTGACAATTTCATTAGGGGTGACAATAGGAGAGAACAGCAGAGGGGGCAGGTTGGAGCAGGGAAACATTCGGGCCGTAATGCACCTCTGATATCTTCTCTAAACACATAATAGCCACAGCTGAGGGGCCCCTTCAGTTGGCAAATGGACTGTGCTGTAAGGCAAAAAGAGTTATTTATTTTAATAGGATCTTATTTTTTCCTGATTTTGTCTTCTCTAATGTATGTATGGCCTCTGACAGACACTGTAGTCTGTGTGTGCATCTCCGTGTCTATACAGAATGAAAATAATTATTTTCACATCTCAGACACAGATCTCAAAGTGTGCACATTCTCATTATTATATTTCCTTCTTTAACTAGTAAGACCTAATATTTAATAGAAGAAAGGGACCTTTTGCCTTATGTTTAAAGCAGAGAATGTTAAGCTCTGGGCCTGAGCTCTTATATCTTCAGTTTAATTTAATGTACTTCCTAAGGTCTCTTTTGATAATTCTGTGTGCAGACACTTTCTTTTAAACTATGAGAATGCTGAGTGAGAAATATGTCCCAGTCATTTTGCAAAACAATGTGTGTGCTTGACCCAACCCTCCTCACAATGACGTCAGGGACCAGCGTTACCCCCCAGCTCACAGAGAACAACACTGAGACCCTGTGGGGGCCCCACTGAGTCTTGGTGTTAGGGGATGAACTGCAAGAACTCAAAGAATCAGAAATTGGATCTTGTGACATAAATGTGGAGATGCCAAGCTGACAGTGGGCATGGTGACAGGAGGGAGCAGGGGTGTAGGGACAGGGGTCCTACAGGGTGTCTCCTGATCACCCCTGACTTCCCCCAAAGAACCAGCCTCATGCTGAAGGGCAAGGCACCTGCTCAGCTGATCTAAATCCTGCCTGCACTTTTCAAATCACTGGGGCAAAAGAAAACTTCAGCCACACAAATTACCCTGAAAAAAACAAGCTAAATTTCAGTTTCTCTGATATCCAGAGATTTCATCCAGACCCAGAACTTTCAGAAACCCAAGAGAACAATCATCTTTATATGAGGTTGTGAACTGAGGGCTTTCTGAAGGCACTGGGTTCTGAAGGGGATACGTGCATGGCTGCACTGAGTCCCCTGCACACACACGTGGCTCTGAGTGGACCTCATGCCGCATTCACATGGCCCGCCTGAGCTGCACGCCCTGCCAGGAGTGACCTTCCAGCTCCATCTGAATGAACCCAACAAACGCCCACTGGGCAGCCCTTCAATTTCTTTCTTCCCCTCCACAGCCTCTTATTCACTCCTGTGTGGCTCACGTGTCCCTCTTCTGCACTCTGAGGCCCTGCATGGGCACATCTGCTATGGTGACAAGCTGTCTGCTGTGAATGTCTCTCTCCCTCACTCGCTCCCTTACCCCTCGAGGCAACCCCATGAGCCCCTGAAGTTAGAGGTGTGCTTCACCCCTCACAGAGCACATCACATGGTCCATGCAAGAGGCACATCTGCCAAACTGGGACTTCAAATTCATTTGATATTCTGTCAAAAGTCTATTCTGTTCTATACAAGAGACATCTGCTTCCCAGGTCAGGATGGGGAAATGACACAGTCCATCAGATGTGTGTGCTGGGAAGCTAGACAGACGTCACAATGTCCCAAGTCAGATTTCCTCAGGCATCGCAAGGCCCTGGAGTGCCATCTCCCCTTCTGCAAAGACTCGACAAGGGAGCAGAAGCACATGCTCTCATCTTACCGAGTGCTGTAACTGGTGGTGGTGGGGGTGGTGGTGGGTGAGACCGCATAGGCCACAACAGAGGTGGGGGTGGTGGTGATGAATAGCCTCTGAGAAGTGACGCTGGGTGTCCCATCGGGTGAGGCACACCAAGTGGTCCTGCAGAAGTACCGGGACATCGGGAATCCACAGTGACCTGCAGAACAGAAGAGAGAGCTGTGTTGGATGACAGACAAAAGGAACAACACCTACAGAACTTGAAACCCAATGCAGCAGCTGTCAGCACCGGGCACCCTCCCCTCCACCAGGTGCACAGACAGCAGCACAGGGCCACACACTCGACCTTGGGGATAAAACACTGTTGCCACATGACACCGCCGGTGTCTGTAAGTGGAGGAAGGCGAGAGTCCTGCCTGAGATGATGTACAGAGGTTCCAGCAAATTGATAAAGTAGGACCTCCCAAACAGGAAGCCTCTCTGTGCAGGACAACCCACCCTGACACCTTCCCCAGCTCCACAGAAGCATGGTCTGCATGAACCAGAAACACAGAGAAAGAAAGGAAGTGAAGGCCTGGTTTTCCACATAGAATCAGAGCCGCACTTGGGTACTTGCTCTATCTGCAGGAACCTGCCAGACCCTCTCTACTCCCTGATCACAAAGGGCCCTCCTCCGCCAGCAGGAGCTTCCCCTGGGTGCAATGAGCTCTGAGGAGCTGGGCATCCCGCAGTCCTGTGGGGGAGCTGGCAAAGTGATTCTGAGGGGACAAGGATGTTCTCAGAAGGGAGTCAGTCTCCGCTACAATCATCCTTATTCACAGGGATGTCTGGATTTTAAGTTCGCTAGGAAAAGCACAATACGTTTGTCATATGGGAAAGGGAAGGGGGAAGTCTCAATCCTGCAAATAACACCAACGGGATTTTAGCACATGTGGAAAATCCCACGGTGTGTGATGAGACAGAGAAGAAGCTCTGACAGCTTCCAGGGCAGAACCGACCCACCGCGGGATGGAGAACATGATGCCAGGACTCTGGTGCAAATTGGTCCTGCAGGGAAGTAGGAATTTTCATGGCGGGCACTTGCCCTTCTAGCCTCAATTCCCTACTACAAATGCACCATCTCTGAGAGTCAGGCTTTTCTGCCCAAGAGTACAACTGGAGGCAGCGGGGAAGGCACCTTTACCTCCCCAGAAGAGACAGTGATGGCCTGTGATATTACCACACCCAGGAAGACTCAAAGTTGCACAAACACCACGGTGTAAGGCTGGAGGGGTGGCTTAGATCAGTTTTCAGTTACAAGGAATTGAATGGGCATTATACAAAGGAGAATCCCACAGTTTGAGCCTGGAAACCATTCAAAGAATGACAACAGGAACCGGTCTCAGTGAAACAGGAGCAATCCCAAGAGAAGGAGGAAAAAAGGAGTTAGCCGAGCCAGGAGAATTCAGTATGGAGCAAGGGCTCACCATTCTTATGCTATTTTAAGAAAAACACAGTCAAAACTTGAGGTCATCAGCCCTCATGCACTCCCTCGCTGATGGCTTCTGCAAGTAACACTCAAGGTGACAGGGGGAGAGGAAAAGCCAATGGAAACTGAGCAAGAGTTTGAATTTGAAAACAAAAAGACATGACAGACTCATAACAGAACACACAGTCTACAGACGAGGCCACAAGAGGCTGCTGAAAAAACAAAAAGAATAAATATCCCAGAAACACATCCACCGAAAAAGACCTCCCAATTTATCTAGGCCTCCGTGGTCACCTCAGGAGGGTGGGAGATACCGGGGAACACAGGAGACACACGAGGAACTGAATCGGAAAAAAACACAGAAAGGATGGAGGATTAGGATAATCAGAGCAGACTATATTCAAGGAAAAAAAAATTTGAGCCTTCTTTCCCATATGACAATCACTCTCATATCACACCGAGTGGAGACAGGACTCAGGACCCTTGACTGAAGAGACCACAGGCCCAGGGTTCGGGTGTTTCTTCCATAACCGATCATCGGCTGTGGAAGGTCAGGGCTCCACTCGCTGTAGACAGTGACAGGGGCGGGCTTGACTTCCAGGGAGCCCGGAACGTGGTGTCTGTTGAAGGCCCGTGTGCAGAACCGACACGTCTGCCCTCCATCAGAGGACCCTCTTTCCCTCTACAACAGACAACTCCCTCCCCAGGGCAGGAAGGGGAAGACGCGGTCCATCAAGTGCGTCTGCTAAGGGACCAGAGGGACACGGCCGTGAGCCCACTCACGGCCGCCCGTGCACGGGGAAGCCCCAGAGAGCGATCTGCCCTTCTTCTGCAGTGATTCCAGGAAGAAACAGAGGACTATGCTTTCCTCTTAACGAGCGGAGCAGCTGGCGGTGGGGGGCGAGGTTGCACAGGGCACCAAGGGGGACCAGGTGCAGGTGCCCAGCTGGGCGACGATGGGCCGAACCCGGGTCAGGCCACGCAGGCTGGTCCTCAGAAAGGTTGGGGCCCTCCGGCCCACGGGTTGACCTGCAGGACAGAAGGGAGGGCTGGGTTGGATGACAGACAAAAGCGCCATCACCGACAAGAGTCGAAAACCAACGCAGCAGCCGTCGGCACCGGGCACCCTCCTCTCCACCGGGTCCCCAGAGAGCAGCACGTTGTCACACGTTCCGCCCAGCACTCTGGGGCCTGCCTGCAGCCTGGGCCGCACAGGAGGAAATGGGGATAAGACCCTGACGCTGCACGTCGCCGCCGCCGCTGTCTCCAAGTGGAGGAAGCCAAGGGTCCTCCTGCCCAAGAGGCTGCACACAGAGCTTCCAGCACACGGGCAAACTAGCGCCTTCCCAACAGCCAGCTGCTCTGGGCGGGACGGCCCTCCCCGCCACCTTCCACAGCTCCACGCAAGCTTGCCCGGCGCGGACAAGGAACACGGAGACGGGACGGAAGTTAAGAGCTCATTCTCCACACGAGCAAGCAGAGCCGCACCAGGGTCACCGCTCTGCCTGCAGGGCTCTGCCTGCAGGACCCTGCCAGGCCTTCTATGACCCCTCCTCACAAAGGGCACAATTCCGCCCCGCAGGGGCGGCCCCTGGGCACAAAGAGCCCTGGGGAGCTGGGCATCACGGAGTCCTGCGGCGGAGGTGGCCAAGGGCTCCTGAGGGGACAAGGCTGTCCTCAGAAGGGACTCAGGATCCGCTACAATCATCCCTATCCTCAGGGACGTCTGGATTTTACTTTCGCTACGGAATGCACCCTAACTGCGTGCTACGGAAGAGTGAAGTGGGGAGTCTCAACCCCACACCTGACACCAAAGGGACTGTACCAGCTCGTGCGCAAAACCCCACGGTGTGCCATGAGACTGACGAGCAGCTCTGACAGCTTCCAGGGCAGGCACGACCCGGCGAAGGGTGGGGGACAAACACAACGTACGCACTCTGGTGCGCATCGGAATTCCCCCACAGTGAAGGAGGCATTTTCACGGCGGGCTCTTTCCCTTCCAGCCTCTATTCCCTACTACAAACGCACCATCTCCGAGAGCCAGGCTTTTCTGCCCAGACTACAACTGGAGGCAGCGGCCAAGACACACTTACCTCCCGAGAAAAGACAGTGACGGGCTGTGACTTTTACCACACCCAGGAAGACTCAAAGTTGCACAAAGCACACCGTACAAAGCTGGAGGGAGGGCTTTGCAGCTTTTCCAGTTACCAGGATCTGAATGGACATTCTAAACAGGAGAATCACCTGGCCTGAGCCGGGAAACCAGTCAAAAGAACGACGACACAGAAATCCGTCTCAGTGACCCAGGAGCAACCCCAGGTGCAGGAGGTCAGGAAGGAGTCAGCCGAGCCAGGAGAAGTCAGTGTGGAGCGAGGGCTCACACTCCTCACGCTGTTTCGAGAAACCCACAGTCAAATTCTGCAGGCCCCGGCTCCTAAGCACTCCCTCATGGCTCCTGCAGGCACCAGCCAAGGCGACGGGCTCCCGGGAGAAGCAGCCCACTGGCTCCTGGGCAAGAGTTTTGAGTCTGAAAAAGGCAGCGACACGCCACGCCAGACCCGTCACAGGACACATATTCTGCAGACGAGGCCAGGAACGGCTGCCGGGAGAACGGGAAGATCACCTTTCCCAGGACGAGGTCCAACAGAGCATGACCACCCCACTTACTTGGGCTTCCGGGGCCGCCGCAGGTGGGAGGGAACTGCCGGGCCACACCGGAGCAGCGACAGGTCCCGCGTCGGCTAAAAACCACAGAAAAGATTGGAGGATTTGGCTTTCCAGTGAAGACACTTCTGAAGAGATACAGAACCTTTGAGCCTTCCTTCATTCTTCCTTCCACGTATCACACTCGTTTCTTGGAGGAACTGGATACTGACCCCAAGAACTCCTGCATGCTAAGCCCGCATTATCTCTACTGCTGAGCTACATATACCCTTCCCCCCAGAGCACACTAGTTTGTAGGCACAGAGAACAAGAAATGCCAGCCACGTTCACTAACTTACCCAGTGTATAATAAGCTCCGTGTGCTCCACCAACAGAGGTAAGTGTTTTATGATCCGTCAGCTCCTGCGGAGCCACTTCTACAGTCCCAGTAGCATACACCGGTTTTGTAATTTCGGGCTTAGTCGCCACTTCTTAGGAACATAAAGCAAGATAAATCAGGAACCGAGTTTCATATCATGAGCATACGCTTAGACAGTCAGGTAGACAACAGTTATTTACCGAAGCTATCAGAACATAAGCCCTATCCTGGGAGAAGCTGGAGGTACAAGTAAAAGGCAGATTCTCCTCTCTGTTCTGCCAGAGGCACAGGATCCATGAAAACATATCAGCACAGAAAAGTTTCAACAGCCCTACCACTGCGGTGAACTGGTACAGTAACGCCACAAAGGACAGGAGAGTCCGCTGCACGTGGATAGCTCAGGGAATGCTGGGAAGATCGCACTGTTTCATAAAAGAGAGATCCACCGCAGAGGGGGGATGTGGAGGGGCTTTGGGGAAGGGCAGCATGAGTAAAAGGAGCAGGTGGGAAACAGCGTGAGGCATTAAGGAAACTAGACCACTGTTACTGGCGGTGGAAGTGGAAGACAAAACATGCTGCATTGAAAATGAAACATCACTTAATTAATTTCAAGTGAGGACGGCTAAAACAAGAACCAACTCCAAGATACACCTAACTTTCCCAGGGATGAATTTCTTTTCAATATCCTCTAATATACTGTAAGGTAAAGACCCTGAAAAAAAGAATGCCCACACAGACACTGGTTTCAATAGGTGAGTCTGGAAAATGAACACAAGTGCATTATCCAGTCCTACGGCATTAAACACAGAATCACATCCTAAACTGTAAGTTAAAAGCATAATTCAATAAATATCATCAGCAGATGCAAACGTGAAAATGCACACTGACCCCAACCCCCGGTTAATTTCTCAGAATCCCCTGGTACATATATAGTCACACAAGGACATTAACAACAAGAGACTGTACCTCATCCAAGGAAGATTCTCTTCCTCTCTCTCTTGTAAAGTGGCGCACTGGCACACCATCTGTAAAATGTAGTTACAGGTACATTAATGAGAATATTCACGATTGTTTATTAAACAAATATGTGCGTCTATCTCCGTTCGTGGATGTGTCAAAGCAAAAGTGGCAGAAAAGACTTTCAAAAGTTAAAGCATTTTCTGAAAAAAATGCTTAAGTCATTGTTGGGATATATTTCAAAATAAGTAGTAAGAAGAAAACACTTAAAAAGAATGGATATGGAAGTTGGGTTTGCGCACTATGTATTTCTAGCATTTGAAGTTTGCTCTTGTTTTTGTTTTTTCTTTTCTTCTGTTTTTAAATGGAGGTACCGGGAATGAGCACACGGAATTCGGCATGCTAAGCAAGCATTGTATTTACCACTAACCTATGTCCTTCCCCGAGTCAACAAGCTTCTCGGCATAGATAAAATAAAATACAAAACACTCTTTCACGGTTCACAGCCTTACAAAACATGTTAGTTTGCTGAAGCGCAAAAGATCTTTGAGGCCTTCCTCCCCGTATCACACTAAGTCTCACATCAGAAAGAGTGGGAGACAGGTCTCAGGACCCTTGACTGAAGAGACCACAGGCCCCTTGTTCGGGTGTTCCTTCCATAACCGATCATCGGCTGTGGAAGTTCAGGGCTCCACTCGCTGCAGACAGTGTCAGTGGCGGGCTTGTCCTCCAGGGAGTCCGGAACGTGGTGTCTGTTGAAGGACCGTGTGCAGAACCGACACGTCTGCCCTCCGTCAGAGGACCCTCTTTCCCTCTACAACAGACACCTCCCTCCCCAGGGCAGGACGGGGAAGACGCGGTCCATCAATTGCGTCTGCTAAGGGACCAGAGAGACAAGGCCGTGAGCCCAGTCTCGGCAGCCCGTGCCCGAGGAAGCCCCGGAGAACGATCTGCCCTTCTTCTGCAGTGACTCCAGGAAGAAACAGAGGACTATGCTTTCCTCTTACCGAGCGGAGCAGCTGGCGGTGGGGTGCGAGTTTGCACAGTGCACAAAGGGGGACCAGGTGCAGGTGCCCAGCTGGGCGACGATGGGCCGCACCCGGGTCAGGCCACGCAGGCTGGTCCTCAGAAAGGTTGGGGCCCTCCGGCCCACGGGTTGACCTGCAGGACAGAAGGGAGGGCTGGGTTGGATGACAGACAAAAGCGCCAAAACCGACAAGAGCCGAAACCCAACGCAGCAGCCGTCGGCACCGGGCACCCTCCCCTCCACCGGGTCCCCAGAGAGCAGCACTTTGCCACAAGTTCCACCCAGCACTCTTGGGCCTGCCTGCAGCCTGGGCCGCACAGTGGGAAGCGGGGATACGACCCTGACGCCGCACGTCGCTGCCGCCGCTGTATCCAAGTGGAGGAAGCCAAAGGTCCTCCTGCACGAGAGGCTGCACACAGAGATTCCAGCACACGGGCAAACTAGCGCCTTCCCAACAGCCAGCCGCTATGGGCGGGACGGCTCTCCCTGCCACTTTCCCCAGCTCCACGCAAGCTTGCCCGGAGTGGACCAGGAACACGGAAATTGGACGGAAGTGAAGAGCTCATTCTCCACACGAGCAAGCAGAGCCGAACCAGGGTCACCGCTCTGCCGGCAGGGCTCTGCCTGCAGGACACTGCCAGGCCCTCTCTGACCCCTCCTCACAAAGGGCCCTCCTCCGCCCCGCAGGGGCTGCCCCTGGGCGCAAAGAGCCCTGGGGACCTGGGCATCCCGGAGTCCTGCGGCGGATCCTGCCAAGGGCTCCTGAGGGGACAAGGCTGTCCTCAGAATGGACTCAGGCTCCGCTACAATCATCCCTATCCTCAGGGACGTCTGGATTTTACGTTCGCTACGGAACCCACCCTACATGCATGCTACGGGAGAGTGACGTGGGGAGTCTCAACCCCACACCTGACACCAAAGGGTCTGTAACAGCTCTTGCGCAAAACCCCACGGTGTGCCATGAGACCGAGGAGAAGCTTTGAAAGCTTCCAGGGCAGGCACGACCCGGCGAAGGGTGGGGGACAAACACAACGTACGCACTCTGGTGCGCATCGGAATTCCCCCACAGGGAAGGAGGCATTTTCACGGCGGGCTCTTTCCCTTCCAGCCTCTATTCCCTACTACAAACGCACCATCTCCGAGAGCCAGGCTTTTCTGCCCAGACAACAACTGGAGGCAGCGGCCAAGACACACTTTCCTCCCGAGAAAAGACAGTGACGGGCTGTGACGTTTACCACACCCAGGAAGACTCAAAGTTGCACAAAGCACACCGTACAAAGCTGGAGGGAGGGCTTTGCTCCTTTTCCAGTTACCAGGATCTGAATGCACATTCTAAACAGGAGAATCACCTGGCCTGAGCCGGGAAACCAGTCAAAAGAACGACGACACAGAAATCCGTCTCAGTGACCCAGGAGCAACCCCAGGTGCAGGATGTCAGGAAGGAGTCAGCCGAGCCAGGAGAAGTCAATGTGGAGCCAGGGCTCATCCTCCTCACGGTGTTTCGAGAAACCCACAGTCAATGTCTGCGGGCCCCAGCTCCTAAGCACTCCCTCATGGCTCCTGCAGGCACAAGCCAAGGCGTCGGTCTCCCGGGAGAAGCAGCCCACTGGCTCCTGGGCAAGAGTTTTGAGTCTGAAAAAGGCAGTGACACGCAACGCCAGACCCGTCACAGGACACACAGTCTGCAGACGAGGCCAGGAACGGCTGCCGGGAGAACGGGATGATCACCTTTCCCAGGACGAGGACCTACATAGCAAGACCACCCCACTTACCTGGGCCTCCGGGGCCGCCACAGGTGGGCGGGCGCTTACGGACCACACCGGAGCCGCGCCAGGTCCAGCGTCGGCTAAAACCCACTGAAAAGGATGGAGGATTAGGCTTTCCTGCGAAGACACTTCTGAAGTGAAACAAAACTTTTGCGCCTTCCTTCCTTCCTTCCTTCCTTCCACGTATCACACTCGTTTCTTGGAGGAACTGAATACTGACCCGGGAACTCCTGCATGCTAAGCCCGCATTCTCTCTACTGCTGAGCTACATATACCCTTCCCCCAGAACACACGAGTTTCTAGGCACAGAAAACAAGAAATTCCAGCCACGTTCACTAACTTACCCAGTGTATAATAAGCTCCGTGTGCTCCACCAACAGAGGTCAGTGGTTTATGATCCATCAGCTCCTGCGGAGCCACTTCTACAGTCCCAGTAGCATACTCAGGTTTTGAAATTTCGGGATTAGTCGCACCTTAATAGGAACACAAAGCAAGATAATTCAGGAACCGAGCTTCATATAATTTGCATACGCTTAGTCAGTCAGGTAGACATTAGTTATTTACTGAAGCGATCAGAACATAAGTCCTATCCTGGGAGAAGCTGGCGGTACAAGTAAAAGGCAGATTCTCCTCTCTGTTCTGCCAGAGGCACAGGATCCATGAAAACAAATCAGCACAGAAATGTTTCAACAGCTCTACAACTGAGGTGAACGGGTACAGTAAAACCACAAAGGACAGGAGAGTCCGCTGCACCTGGATAGCTCAGGGATTGCTGGCAAGGTCGCACTGTTTCGTAAAAGAGAGATCCAGTGCAGAGGGTTGATGTGGAGGGGCTTTGGGGAAGGGCAGCCTGAGTAAAAGGAGCAGGTGGGAAACAGCGTAAGGCATTAAGGAAACTAGACCACTGTTACAGGCGGTGGAATGGGAAGACAAAACATGCTGCCTTGAAAATGAAATATCCCTTAATTAATTTCAAGTGAGGACGGCTAAAACAAGAACCAACTCCAAGATACACCTAACTTTCCCAGGGATGAATTTCTTTTCAATATCCTCTAATAAACTGTAAGGGAAAGACCCTGAAAAAAAGAATGCCCACACAGACACTGGTTTCATTAGGTGAGTCTGGGAAATGAACACAAGTGCATTATCCAGTCCTACGGCATTAAGCACAGAATCACATCCTAAACTGTAAGTTAAAAGCATAAGTCAAAAATTCTCATCAGCAGATGCAAACGTGAAAATGCACACTCACACCAACCCCCGGTTTATGTCTAGAATCCCGTGGTACTTATATAGTCACACAAGGACATTAACAACAAGAGACTGTACCTCATCCCAGGAAGATTCCCTTCCTCTCTCTTCTGTAAAGTGGCGCACTGACACACCATCTGTAAAATGTTGTTACAGGTTCATTAATGAGAATATTCACGAATGTATATTCAAAAAACCATGTGCGTCTATCTCCGTTCGTGGATGTGTCAAAACAAAAGTGGCAGAAAAGACTTTCAAAGAGTTAGAGCATTTTCTGAAAAAAATGCTTAAGTCACGGTTGGGAAATATTTCAAACCAAATAGTAAGAGGAAAACACGTAAAAAGAATGGATATGGAATTTGGGTTTTTGCACTATGTACTTCTAATATTTGAAATTTGATCTTGTTTTTGTTTTTTCTTTTCTTCTGTTTTTAAATGGAGGTACCGGGAATGAGCACACTGAATTCGGCATGCTAATCAAGTATTATATTTACCACTAACATATGTCCTTCCCCGAGTCAACTAGCTCCTCGGCATAGATAAAATAAAATACAAAACACTCTTCCATGGTTCACTGCCTTACAAAACATGTTAGTTTGCTGAAGCGCAAAAGATCTTTGAGTCCTTCCTCCCCGTATCACACTAAGTCTCACAACAGACCGAGTGGGAGACAGGTCTCAGGACCCTTGACTGAAGAGAACACAGGCCCCGGGTTCGGGTGTTTCTTCCATAACCGATCATCGGCTGTGGAAGTTCAGGGCTCCACTCGCTGCAGACAGTGACAGGGGCGGGCTTGTCCTCCAGGGAGCCCGGAACGTGGTGTCTGTTGAAGGACCGTCTGCAGAACTTACACGTCTGCCTTCCGTCAGAGGACCCACTTTCCCTCTACAACAGACACCTCCCTCCCCAGGGCAGGAATGGGAAGAAGCGGTCCATCAAGTGCGTCTGCTAAGGGACCAGAGAGACACGGCCGTGAGCACAGTCACTGCCGCCCGTGCACGGGGAAGCCCCGGAGAGCGATGTGCACTTTTTCTGCAGTGAGTCCAGGAAGAAACAGAGAACTATGCTTTCCTCTTACCGAGTGGAGAAGCTGGCGGTGGGGTGCGAGGTTGCAAAGTGCACCGAGGTGGACCAAGTGCAGGTTCCCAGCTGGGCGACGATGGGCCGCTCCCGGGTCAGGCCACGCAGGCTGGTCCTCGGAAAGGTTGGGGCCCTCCGGCCCACGGGGTGACCTGCAGGACAGAAGGGAGGGCTGGGTTGGATGACGGATAAAAGCACCAACACCGTCAACAGACGAAACCCAATGCAGCAGCCGTCGGCACCGGGCACCCTCCACTCCACCGGGTGCCCAGAGAGCAGCACGGTGCCACAAGTTCCACCCAGCAACCTTGGGCCTGCCTGAAACCTGGGCCGCACAGAGGTCACGGGGATACGACCCTGAAGCCGCAAGTCGCCGCCGCCGCTGTCTACAAGTGGAGGAAGCCAAGGGTCCTCTTGCCCGAGAGGCTTCACCAAGAGATTTCAGCGCACGGGCAAACTAGCGCCTTCCCAACAGCCAGCCGCTCTGGGCGGGACGGCTCTCCCTGCCAACTTCCCCAGCTCCATGCAAGCTTGCTCGGGGTGGACCAGGAACACGGAGATGGGACGGAAGTGAAGAGCTCATTCTCCACACGAGGAATCAGAGCCGAAACAGGGTCACCGCTCTGCCTGCAGGGTTCTGCAAGCAGGACACTGACAGGCCCTCTCAGCCCCCTCCACACCAAGGGACATCTTCCGCCCCACAGGGGCTGCCCCTGGGCACAAAGAGCCTTGAGGAGTTGGGCATCACGGAGTCCAGCGGTGGAGCTGGCCAAGGGCCCCTGAGGGGACAAGGCTGTCCTCAGAAGGGACTCAAGCTCCGCTACAATCATCCCTATCCTCAGGGACGTCTGGATTTTACGTTCGCTACGGAACGCACCCAACCTGCGTGCTACGGGAGAGTGACGTGGGGAGTCTCAACCCCACACCTGACACCAAAGGGACTGTACCAGCTCGTGCGCAAAACCCCACGGTGTGCCATGAGACCGACGAGCAGCTCTGACAGCTTCAAGGGCAGGCCCGACCCGGCGCAGGGTGGGGGACAAACACAACGTACGCACTTTGGTGCGCATCGGAATTCCCCCGCAGGGAAGGAGGCATTTTCACAGCGGGCTCTTTCCCTTCCAGCCTCTATTCCCTACTACAAATGCACCATCTCCGAGAGCCAGGCTTTTCTGCCCAGAGTACAACTGGAGGCAGCGGCCAAGACACACTTAACTCCCGAGAAAATACAGTGACGGGCTGTGACGTTTACCACACCCAGGAAGACTCAAAGTTGCACAAAGCACACCATACAAAGCTGGAGGGAGTGCTTTGCTCCTTTTCCAGTTACCAGGATCTGAATGGACATTCCAAACAGGAGAATAACCTGGCCTGAGCCGGGAAACCAGTCAAAAGAACGACGACACAGAAATCCGTCTTAGTGACCCAGGAACAACCCCAGGTGCAGGAGGTCAGGAAGGAGTCAGCCGAGCCAGGAGAAGTCAGTGTGGAGCGAGGGCTCACCCTACTCACGCTGTTTCGAGAAACCCACAGTCAAAGTCTGCGGGCCCCGGCTCCTAAGCACTCCCTCATGGCTCCTGCAGGCACCAGCAAATGCGACGGGCTCCCGGGAGTAGCAGCCAACTGTCTACTGGGTAAGAGTTTTGAGTCTGAAAAAGGCAGCAACATGCAACGCCAGACCCGTCACAGGACACACAGTCTGCAGACGAGGCCAGGATCGGCTGCCGGGAGAACGGGAAGATCACCTTTCCCAGGACGAGGTCCAACAGAGCATGACCACCCCACTTACCTGGGCCTTCGGGGCCGCCGCCAGTGGGCGGGCGCTGCCGGGCCACACCGGAGCCGTGCCAGGTCCCGCGTCGGCTAAAAACCACAGAAAAGGATGGAGGATTAGGCTTTCCTGCGAAGACACTGCTGAAGCGAACAAAAAGCTTTGCGCCTTCCTTCCTTACTTCTTTCCCCGTATCACACTTGTTTCTTGGAGGAACTGGATATTGACCCAAGGAACTCCAGCATGCTAAGCCCGAATTCTCTCTACTGCTGAGCTACAAATACCCTTCCCCCCAGAGCACACTAGTTTCTAGGCACAGAGAACAAGAAATGCCAGCCACGTTCACTAACGTACCCAGTGTATAATAAGCTCCGTGTGCTCCACCAACAGAGGTCAGTGTTTTATGATCCATCAGCTCCTGCGGAGCCACTTCTACAGTCCCAGTAGCATACTCCGGTTTTGTAATTTCAGGGTTAGTCGCCCCTTTCTTGGAACAAAATGCAAGATAATTCAAAACAGAGCTTTAGAAAATGTGCATACGCTTAGTAATTCAGGTAGACAACAGTTATTTACCGAAGCTATCAGAACATAAGCCCTATCCTGGGAGAAGCTGGCGGTACAAGTAAAAGTAGATTCTCCTCTCTGTTCTGCCAGAGGCACAGGATCCATGAAAACAAATCAGCACAGAAACGTTTCAACAGCTCTACATCTGAGGTGAACGGGTACAGTAATGCCACAAAGGACAGGAGAGTCCACTGAACGTGGATAGCTCAGGGAATGCTGGGAAGACCGCACTGTTTCGTAAAAGAGAGATCCAGCGCAGAGGGGGGATGTGGAGAGGCTTTGGGGAAGGGCAGCCTGAGAAAAAGGAGCAGGTGGGAAACAGCGTAAGGCATTAAGGAAACTAGACCTCTGTTACTGGCGGTGGAATGGGAAGACAAACCATGCTGCCTTGAAAATGAAACATCACTTAATTAATTTCAAGTGAGGACGGCTAAAACAAGAACCAACCCCTAGATACACCTAACTTTCCCAGGGATGAATTTCTTTTCAATATCCTCTAATAAACTGTAAGGGAAAGACCCTGAAAAAGAATTAACACACAGACACTGGTTTCACTAGGTGAGTCTGGGAAATGAACACAAGTGCATTATCCAGTCCTATGGCATTAAGCACAGAATCACATCCTAAACTGTAAGTTAAAAGCATAAGTCAAAAATTCTCATCAGTAGATGCAAACGTGAAAATGCACACTCACACCAACCCCCGTGATATGTCTCAGAATCCCCTGGTACTTATATAGTCACACAAGGACATTAACAACAATAGACTGTACCTCATCCCAGGAAGTTTCTCTTCCTCTCTCTTCTGTAAAGTGGCGCACTGACACACCATCTGTAAAATGTATTTACAGGTACATTAATGAGAATATTCACGAATGTATATTAAATCCACCATGTGAGTCTATCTCCGTTCGTGGATGTGTCAAAACAAAAGTGGCAGAAAAGACTTTAAAAGAGTTAGAGCATTTTCTGAAAATAATGCTTAAGTCACGGTTGGGATATATTTCAATCCAAGTAGTAAGAGGAAAACACGTAAAAAGAATGGATATGGAATTTGGGTTTGCGCACTATGGATTTCTAACATTTGAAGTTTGCTCTTGTTTTTGTTTTTTCTTTTCTTCTGTTTTTAAATGGATGTACTGGGAATGAGCACACTGAATTCGGGATGCTAAGCAAGCATTCTATTTACCACTAAACTATGTCCTTCCCCGAGTAAACTAGCTTCTCGGCATAGATAAAATAAAATACAAAACACTCTTTCAAAGTTCACTGCCTTACAAAATATGTTAGTTTACTGAAGCGCAAAAGATCTTTGAGGCCTTCTTCCCCGTATCACACTAAGTCTCACATTAGACCGAGTGGGACACAGGTCTCAGAAAACTTGACTGAAGAGACCACAGGCCACGGGTTCAGGTGTTTCTTCCATAACCGTTCATCGTCTGTGGAAAGTCAGGGCTCCACTCGCTGCATACAGTGACAGGTGCGGGCTTGTCCTCCAGGGAGCCCGGAACGTGGTGTCTGTTGAAGGCCCGTGTGCAGAACCGATAGGTCTGCCCTCCGTCAGAGGACCATCTTTCCCTCTACAACAGAAACCTCCCTCCCCAGGGCAGGACGGGGAATACGAGGTCCATCAAGTGCTTCTGATAAGGAACAAGAGGGTCACGGCCGTGAGCCCTGTCACGGCCGCCCGTGCACGGGGTAACCCCGGAGAGCGATCTGCCCTTCTTCTGCAGTGACTCCAGGAAGAAACAGAGGACTATGCTTTCCTCATACCGAGCAGAAGAGCTGGCGGTGGGGGGCGAGGTTGCACAGGGAAACAAGGGGGACCAGGTGCAGGTGCCAAGCTGGGCGACGATGGGCCGCACCCGGGGCAGGCATCGCAGGCTGGTCCTCGGAAAGTTTGGGGCCCTCCGGCCCATGGGGTGACCTGCAGGACAGAATGGTGGGCTGGGTTGGATGACAGACAAAAGCGCCAACACCGACAAGAGCCGAAACCCAACGCAGCAGACGGTGGCACCGGGCACAATCCCCTCCACCGGGTGCCCAGAGAGCAGCACGGTGCCACACGTTCCACCCAGCACTCTTGGGCCTGCCTGCAGCCTGGGCCGCACAGGGGTCACGGGGATACGACCCTGAAGCCGCACGTCGCCGCCGCAGCTTTATCCAAGTGGAGGAAGCCAAGGGTCCCCTTGCACGAGAGGCTTCACACAGAGCTTCAGCGCACGGGCAAACTAGCGCCTTCCCAACAGCCAGCCGCTTTGGGCGGGACGGCCCTCCCCGCCAACTACCCCAGCTCCACGCAAGCTTGCCCGGCTCGGACCAGGAACACGGAGACGGGACGTACGTGAAGAGCTCATTCTCCACACGAGCAAGCAGAGCCGAACCAGGGTCACCACTCTGACTGCAGGGCTCTGCCTGCAGGACCCTGCCAGGCACTCTCTACCCCCTCCTCACAAAGGGCCCTCCTCCGCCCCGCAGGGTCTGCCCCTGGGCGCAAAGAGCCATGGGGACCTGGGCATCCCGGAGTCCTGTGGCGGAGCTGGCCAAGGGATCCTGAGGGGACAAGGCTGTCCTCAGAAGGGACTCAGGCTCCGCTACAATCATCCCTATCCTCAGGGACGTCTGGATTTTACGTTCGCTATGGAACGCACCCTAACTGCGTGCTACGGGAGAGTAACGTGTGGAGTCTCAACCCCACACCTGACACCAAAGGGACTGTACCAGCTCGTGCGCAAAACCCCACGGTGTGCCATGAGACCGACGAGCAGCTCTGAAAGCTTCCAGGGCAGGCCCGACCCGGCGCAGGGTGGGGGACAAACACAACGTACGCACTCTGGTGCGCATCGGAATTCCCCCACAGGGAAGGAGGCATTTTCACGGCGGGCTCTTTCCCTTCCAGCCTCTATTCCCTACTACAAACGCACCATCTCTGAGGGCCAGGCTTTTCTGCCCAGACTACAACTGGAGGCAGCGGCCAAGACTCACTTACCTCCCGAGAAAAGACAGTGACGGTCTGTGACGTTTACCACACCCAGTAAGACTCAAAGTTGCACAAAGCACACCGTACAAAGCTGGAGGGAGGGCTTTGCCCCTTTTCCAGTTACCAGGGTCTGAATGGACATTCTAAACAGGAGAATCACCTGGCATGAGCCGGGAAACCAGTCAAAAGAACAACGACACAGAAATCCGTCTCAGTGACCCAGGAGCAACCCCAGGTGCAGGAGGTCAGGAAGGAGTCAGCCGAGCCAGGAGAAGTCAGTGTGGAGCGAGGGCTCACACTACTCATGCTGTTTCTAGAAAACCACAGTGAAAGTCTGCGGGCCCCGACTCCTAAGCACTCCCTCATGGCTCCTGCAGGCACCAGCCAAGGCGACGGGCTCCCGGGAGAAGCAGCCCTCTGGCTCCTGGGCAAGAGTTTTGAGTCTGAAAAAGGCAGGGACATGCAATGCCAGACCAGTCACAGGACACAGAGTCTGCAGGCGAGTCCAGGAACGGCTGCCGGGAGAACGGGAAGATCACCTTTCCCAGGACGTGGTCAAACAGAGAATGACCACCACAATTACCTGGGCCTCCGGGCCGCCGCAGCTGTGCGGGCGCTGCCGGGCCACTCCGGAGCCGCGCCACGTCCCGCGTCGGCTAAAAACCACAGAAAAGGATGGAGGATTAAGCTTTCCTGCGAAGACACTTCTGAAGTGAAACAAATCTTTGCGCCTTCCTTACCCTCCTTCCTTCCCCGTATCACACTCGTTTCTTGGAGGAACTGGATACTGACCCCAGGAACTCCTGCATGCTAAGCCCGCATTCTCTCCACTGCTGAGCTACATATACCCTTCCCCCCAGAGCACACTTGTTTCTAGACACAGAGAACAAGAAATGCCAGCCACGTTCACTAACTTACCCAGTGTATAATATGTTCTGTGTGCTCCACCAACAGAGGTCAGTGTTTTATGATCCGTCAGCTCCTGCGGAGCCACTTCTACAGTCCCAGTAGCATACTCCAGTTTTGTAATTTCGGGCTTAGTCGTCCCTTCCTAGGAACACAAAACAAGATAAATCAGGAACCGAGATTCAGATCATGTGCATACGCTTAGTCAGTCAGGTAGACAAGAGTTATTTACCGAAGCTATCAGAACATAAGCCCTATCCTGGGAGAAGCTGGCGGTACAAGTAAAAGGCAGATTCTCCTCTCTGTTCTGCCAGAGGCACAGGATCCATGAAAACAAATGAGCAAAGGAAATTTTCAACAGCTCTACAACTGAGGTGAACGGGTAAAGTAACGCCACAAAAGACAGGAGTGTCCGCTGCACGTGGATAGCTCAGGGAATGCTGGGAAGACCGCACTGTTTCATAAAAGAGAGATCTAGAGCAGAGGGTGGATGTGGAGGGTCTTTGGGGAAGGGCAGCCTGAGTAAAAGGAGCAGGTGGGAAACAGCGTAAGGCATTAAGGAAACTAGAACACTGTTACTGGCGGTGGAATGGGAAGACAAAACATGCTGCCTTGAAAATGAAACATCACTTAATTAATTTCAAGTGAGGACGGCTAAAACAAGAACCAACCCCAAGATACACCTAAGTTTCCCAGGGATGAATTTCTTTTCAATATCCTCTAATAAACTGTAAGGGAAAGACCCTGAAAATAGAATGAACACACAGACACTATTTTCACAACGTGAGTCTGGAAAATGGACACAAGTGCATTATCCAGTCCTACGGCATTAAGCACAAAATCACATCCTAAACTGTAAGTTAAAAACATAAGTCAAAATTTCTCATCAGCAGTTGCAAACGTGAAAATGCACACTCACACCAACCCCTTGTTTATGTCTCAGAATCACCTGGTACTTATATAGACACACAAGGACATTAAAAACAAGAGACTGTACCTCATCCCAGGAAGATTCTCTTCCTCTCTCTTCTGTAAAGTGGCGCACTGACACACCATCTGTAAAATGTAGTTACAGTTACGTTAATGAGAATATTCACGAATGTATATTAAAACCACCATGTGCGTCTATCTCCGTTCGTGGATGAGTCAAAACAAAAGTGGCAGAAAAAACTTTCAAACAGTTAGAGCATTTTCTGAAAAAAATGCTTAAGTCATGGTTGGGATATATTTCAAACCAAGTATTAATAGGAAAACTCGTAAAAAGTATGGATATGGAAGTTGGGTTTGCGCACTCTGTATTTCTAACATTTGAAGTTTGCTCTTGTTTTTGTTTTATCTTTTCTTCTGTTTTTAAATGGAGGTACCGGAAATGAGCACACGGAATTCGGCATGCTAAGCAAGCATTCTATTTACCACTAACCTATGTCCTTCCCCGAGTCAACTCTCTTCTCGGCATAGATAAAATAAATTACAAAACACTCTTTCACGGTTCACTGCCTTACAAAACATGTTAGTTTGCTGAATCGCAAAAGATCTTTGCGGCCTTCCTCCCCGTATCACACTAAGTCTCACATCAGACCGAGTGGGAGACAGGTCTCAGGACCCTTGACTGAAGAGAACACAGGCCCCGGGTTCGGGTGTTTCTTCCATAACTGATCATCGTCTGTGGAAGTTCAGGGCTCCACACGCTGCAGACCGTGACAGGGGCGGGCTTGTCCTCCAGGGAGCCCGGAACATGGTGTCTGTTGAAGGACCGTGTGCAGAACCGACACGTCTGCCCTCCGTCAGAGGACCCTCTTTCCCTCTACAACAGACACCTCCCTCCCCAGGGCAGGAATGGGAAGACGCGGTCCATCAAGTGCGTCTGCTAAGGGACCAGAGAGACACGGCCGTGAGCCCAGTCACTGCCGCCCGTGCACGGGGAAGCCCCGGAGAGCGATGTGCACTTTTTCTGAAGTGAGTCCAGGAAGAAACAGAGGACTATGCTTTCCTCTTACCGAGTGGAGAAGCTGGTGGTGGGGGGCGAAGTTGTAAAGTGCACCGAGGTGGATCAAGTGCAGGTGCCCAGCTGGGCGACGATGTGCCGCACCCGGGTCAGGCCACGCAGGCTGGTCCTCGGAAAGGTTGGGGCCCTCTGGCCCACGGGGTGACCTGCAGGACAGAAGGGAGTGCTGGGTTGGATGACGGATTAAAGTAGCAACACGGACAACAGACGAAACCCAACGCAGCAGCATTCGGCACAGGGCACCCTCCCCTCCAACGGGTGCCCAGAGAGCAGCACGGTGCCACACGTTCCACCCAGCAATCTGGGGCCTGCCTGAAACCTGGGCCGCACTGGGGTCATGGGGATACGACCCTGAAGCCGCACGTCGACGCCGCCGCTGTCTCTAAGTGGATGAAGCCAAGGGTCCTCTTGCCCGAGAGGCTTCACAAAGAGCTTTCAGTGCACGGGCAAACTAGCGCCTTCCCAACAGCCAGCCGCTCTTGGCGGGACGGCCCTCCCCGCCAACTTACCCAGCTCCAAGCAAGCTTGCCCGGAGCGGACCAGGAACACGGAGACGGGACGGAAGTGAAGAGCTCATTCTCCACACGAGCAAGCAGAGCCGCACCAGGGTCACCGCTCTGCCTGCAGGGCTCTGCCTGCAGGACACTGCCAGGCCTTCTATGCCCCCTCCTCACAAAGGGCACTATTCCGCCCCGCATTGCCTGCCCCTGGGCGCAAAGAGCACTGGGGTGCTGGGCTTCCCGGAGTCCTGCGGCGGAGCTGGCCAAGGGCTCCTGAGGGGACAAGGCTGTCCTCAGAAGGGACTCAGGCTCCGCTACATTCATCCCTATTCTCAGGGACGTCTGGAATTTACGTTCGCTACGGAACGCACCCTACATGCGTGCTACGGGAGAGTGACGTGTGGAGTCTCAACCCCACACCTGACACCAAAGGGACTGTACCAGCTCGTGCGCAAAACCCCACGGTGTGCCATGAGACTGACGAACAGGTCTGACAGCTTCCAGGGCAGGCCCAACCCGGCGCAGGGTGGGGGAAAATCACAACGTACGCAATCTGGTGCCCATCGGAATTCCCCCGCAGGGAAGGAGGCATTTTCACGGCGGGCTCTTTCCCTTCCAGCCTCTATTCCCTACTACAAACGCACCATCTCCGAGAGCCAGGCTTTTCTGCCCAGACTAAAACTGGAGGCAGCGGCCAAGACACAATTAACTCCCGAGAAAAGACAGTGACGGGCTGTGACGTTTACCACACCCAGTAAGACTCAAAGTTGCACAAAGCACACCGTACAAATCTGGAGGTAGTGCTTTGCCCCTTTACCAGTTAACAGGGTCTGAATGGACATTCTAAACAGGAGAATCACCTGGCATGAGCCGGGAAACCATTCAAAAGTACGATGACACAGAAATCCGTCTCAGTGACCCAGGAGCAACCCCAGGTGCAGGAGGTCAAGAAGGAGTCAGCTGAGCCAGGAGAAATCAGTGTGGAGCGAGGGCTCACCCTACTCACGCTGTTTCGAGAAAATCACAGTAAAAGTCTGCGGACCCCGGCTCCTAAGCACTCCCTCATGGCTCCTGCAGGCACCAGCCAAGGCGAAGGGCTCCCGGGAGAAGCAGCCCACTGGCTCCTGGGCAAGAGTTTTGAGTCTGAAAAAGGCAGCGACACGCCATGCCAGACCCGTCACAGGACACACAGTCTGCAGACGAGGCCAGTAACGGCTGCCGGGAGAAAGGGAAGATCACCTATCCCAGGACGAGGTCCAACAGAGAATGACCACCCCACTTACCTGGGCCTCCGGGGCTGCCACAGGTGGGCGGGCGCTGCCGGGCCACTCCGGAGACGTGCCAGGTCCCGCGTCGGCTAAAAACCACAGAAAAGAATGGAGGATTAGGCTTTCCTGCGTAGACACTTCTGAAGAGAAACAAAAGCTATGCGCCTTCCTTCCCTCCTTCCTTCCCCATATCACACTTGTTTCTTGGAGGAACTGGATACTGACAACAGGAAATCCTGCATGCTAAGCCCGCAATCTCTCTACTGCTGAGCTACAAATACCCTTCCCCCCAGAGCACACTAGTTTCTAGGCACAGAGAACAAGAAATGCCAGCCACGTTCACTAACGTACCCAGTGTATAATAAGCTCCGTGTGCTCCACCAACAGAGGTCAGTGTTTTATGATCCGTCAGCTCCTGCGGAGCCAATTCTACAGTCCAAGTAGCATACTCCGGTTTTGTAATTTCGGGCTTAGTCGCCCCTTCCTAGGAACACAAAAAAGATAAATCAGGAACCGAGATTCAGATCATGTGCATACGCTTAGTCAGTCAGGTAGTCAACAGTTATTTACCGAAGCTATCAGAACATAAGCCCTATCCTGGGAGAAGTTGGCGGTACAAGTAAAAGGCAGATTCTCCTCTCTGTTCTGCCAGAGGCTCAGGATCCATGAAAACAAATGAGCACCGAAATGTTTCAACAGCTCTACAAGTGAGGTGAACGGGTACAGTAAAACCACAAAGGACAGGAGAGTCCGCTGCACGTGGATAGCTCAGGGAATGCTGGGAAGACCGCACTGTTTCAAAAAAGAGAGATCCAGTGCTGAGTGGGGATGTGGAGGGGCTTTGGGGAAGGGCAGCCTGAGTAAAAGGAGCAGGTGAGAAACAGCGTAAGGCATTAAGGAAACTAGACCACTGTTACTGGCGGTGGAAGGGGAAGACAAAACATGCTGCCTTGAAAATGAAACATCATTTAATTAATTTCAAGTGAGGACGGCAAAAACAAGAACCAACCCCAAGATACACCTAACTTTCGCAGGGATGAATTTCTTTTCAATATCCTCTAATAAACTGTAAGGGAAAGACCCTGAAAAAAAGAATGCCCACACAGACACTAATTTCACAACGTGAGTCTGGAAAATGGACACAAGTGCATTATCAAGTCCTACGGCATTAAGCACAGAATCACATCCTAAACTGTAAGTTAAAAGCATAAGTCAAAAATTCTCATCAGCAGATGCAAACTTGAAAATGCACACTCACACCAACCCCCGGTTTATGTCTCAGAATCCCCTGGTACTTATATAGACACACAAGGACATTAAAAACAAGAGACTGTACCTCATCCCAGGAAGATTCTCTTCCTCTCTCTTCTGTAAAGTGGCGCACTGACACACCATCTGTAAAATGTAGTTAAAGGTACGTTAATGAGAATATTCACGAATGTATATTAAAACCACCATGTGCGTCTATCTCCGTTCGTGGATGTGTCAAAACAAAAGTGGCAGAAAAGACTTTCAAAGAGTTAGAGAATTTTCAGAAAAAAATGCTTAAGTCACGGTTGGGATATATTTCAAACCAAGTATTAATAGGAAAACACGTAAAAAGAATGGATATGAAAGTTGGGTTTGCGCACTATGTATTTCTAACATTTGAAGTTTGCTCTTGTTTGTGTTTTTTCTTTTCTTCTGTTTTTAAATGGAGGTACCGGGAATGAGCACACGGAATTCGGCATGCTAAGCAAGCATTCTATTTACCACTAACCTATGTCATTCCCCGAGTCAACTAGATTCTCGGCATAGATAAAATAAAACACAAAACACTTTTTCACGGTTCACTGCCTTACAAAACATGTTAGATTGCTGAAGCGAAAAGATTTTTGAGGCCTTCTTCCCCGTATCACATTAAGTCTCACATCAGACCGAGTGGGAGACAGGTCTCAGTTCCCTTGACTGAAGAGACCACAGGCCCCGGGTTCGGGTGTTTCTTCCATAACCGATCATCGGCTGTGGAAGTTCAGGGCTCCAATATCTGCATACAGTGACAGGGGCGGGCTTGTCCTCCAGGGAGCCCGGAACGTGGTGTTTGTTGAAGGCCCTTGTGCAGAACCGACACGTCTGCCCTCCGTCAGAGGACCCTCTTTCCCTGTACAACAGACACCTCCCTCCCCAGGGCAGGACGGGGAAGACGCGGTCCATCAAGTGCGTCTGCTAAGGGACCAGAGGGACACGGCCGTGAGCCCAGTCACGGCCGCCCGTTCACGAGGAAGCCCCGGAGAGCATCCTGCCCTTCTTCTGCAGTGAATCCAGGAAGAAACAGAGGACTATGCTTTCCTCTTACCGAGCGGAGCAGCTGGCGTTGGGGTCGAGATTGCACAGGGCACCAAGGGGGACCAGGTGCAGGTGCCAAGCTGGGCGACGAAGGGCCAAACCCGGGGCAGGCCACGCAAGCTGGTCCTCGGAAATGTTGGGGCAATCCAGCCCACGGGGTGACCTTCAGGACAGAAGGGAGGGTTGGGTTGGATGACAGACAAAAGCGCCAACAACGACAAGAGACGAAACCCAACGATGCAGCCGTCGGAACCGGGCACCCTCCCCTCCACCGGGTGCCCAGAGAGCAGCACGGAACCACACGCTCCGCCCAGGCCTCTGGGGCCTGCCTGCAGCCTGGGCCGCACAGGGGGACACGGGGATACGACCCTGACGCCGAACGACGCCGCCGCCGCTGTCACCAAGTGGAGTAAGCCAAGGGTACTCTTGCCCGAGAGGCTGCACACAGAGATTCCAGCACACGGGCAAACTAGCGCCTTCCTAACAGCCAGCCGCTCTGGGCAGGACGGCCCTCCCCGCCAACTTCACCAGCTCAACGCAAGCTTGCCCGGAGAGGACCAGGAACACGGAGACGGGACGGAAGTGAAGAGCTCATTCTCCACACGAGCAAGCACAGCCGCACCAGGGTCACCGCTCTGCCTGCAGGGCTCTGCCTGCAGGACACTGCCAGGCCCTCTCTGCCCCCTCCTCACAAAGGGCCCTCTTCCGCCCCGCATTGGCTGCCCCTGGGCGCAAAGAGCCCTGGGGAGCTGGGCATCCCGGAGTCCTGCGGCGGAGCTGGCCAAGGGCTCCTGAGGGGACAAGGCTGTCCTCAGAAGGGACTCAGGCTCCGCTACAATCATCCCTATTCTCAGGGACGTCTGGAATTTACGTTCGCTACGGAACGCACCCTACTTGCATGCTACGGGAGAGTGACGTGTGGAGTCTCAACCCCACACCTGACACCAAAGGGACTGTACCAGCTCGTGCGCAAAACCCCACGGTGTGCCATGAGACCGACGAACAGGTCTGACATCTTCCAGGGCAGGCCCAACCCCGCGCAGCGTGGGGGAAAATCACAACGTACGCACTCTGGTGCGCATGGGAATACCCCCGCAGGGAAGGAGGCATTTTCACAGCGGGCTCTTTCCCTTCCAGCCTCTATTCCCTACTACAAACGCACCATCTCCGAGAGCCAGGCTTTTCTGCCCAGACTACAACTGGAGGCAGCGGCCAAGACACACTTAACTCCCGAGAAAAGACAGTGACGGGCTATGACGTTTACCACACACAGGAAGACTCAAAGTTGCACAAAGCACACCGTACAAATCTGGAGGTAGTGCTTTGCCCCTTTACCAGTTAACAGGGTCTGAATGGACATTCTAAACAGGAGAATCACCTGGCATGAGCCGGGAAACCATTCAAAAGTACGATGACACAGAAATCCGTCTCAGTGACCCAGGAGCAACCCCAGGTGCAGGAGGTCAGGAAGGAGTCAGCCGAGCCAGAAGTCAGTGTGGAGCGAGGGCTCACCCTACTCACGCTGTTTCGAGAAAATCACAGTCAAAGTCTGCGGGCCCCGGCTCCTAAGCACTCCCTCATGGCTCCTGCAGGCACCAGCCAAGGCGAAGGGCTCCCGGGAGAAGCAGCCCACTGGCTCCTGGGCAAGAGTTTTGAGTCTGAAAAGGCAGCGACACGCCATGCCAGACCCGTCACAGGACACACAGTCTGCAGACGAGGCCAGGAACGGCTGCCGGGAGAAAGGGAAGATCACCTTTCCCAGGACGAGGTCCAACAGAGAATGACCACCCCACTTACCTGGGCCTCCGGGGCCGCCACAGGTGGGCGGGCGCTGCCGGGCCACTCCGGAGCCGTGCCAGGTCCCGCGTCGGCTAAAAACCACAGAAAAGTATGGAGGATTAGGCTTTCCTGCGTAGACACTTCTGAAGAGAAACAAAAGCTTTGAGCCTTCCTTCCCTCCTTCCTTCCCCGTATCACACACATTTCTTGGAGGAACTGGATACTGACCCCAGGAAATCCTGCATGCTTAGCCCGCAATCTCTCCACTGCTGAGCTACATATACCCTTCCCCCCAGAGCACACTAGTTTCTAGGCACAGAGAACAAGAAATGCCAGCCACGTTCACTAATTTACCCAGTGTATAATAAGCTCTGTGTGCTCCACCAACAGAGGTCAGTGTTTTATGATCCGTCAGCTCCTGCGGAGCCAATTCTACAGTCCAAGTAGCATACTCCGGTTTTGTAATTTCGGGCTTAGTCGCCCCTTGCAAGGAACACAAAAAAGATAAATCAGGAACCGAGATTCAGATCATGTGCATACGCTTAGTCAGTCAGGTAGACCAGAGTTATTTACAGAAGCTATCAGAACATAAGCCCTATCCTGGGAGAAGCTGGCGGTACAAGTAAAAGGCAGATTCTCCTCTCTGTTCTGCCAGAGGCTCAGGATCCATGAAAACAAATGAGCACCGAAATGTTTCAACAGCTCTACAACTGAGGTGAACGGGTACAGTAACGCCACAAAGGAAAAGAGAGTCCGCTGCACGTGGATAGCTCAGGGAATGCTGGGAAGACCGCACTGTTTCATAAAAGAGAGATCCAGTACAGAGGGTGGATGTGGAGTGTATTTGGGGAAGGGCAGCCTGAGTAAAAGGAGCAGGTGGGAAACAGCGTAAGGCATTAAGGAAACTAGACCACTGTTACTGGCGGTGGAAGGGGAAGACAAAACATGCTGCCTTGAAAATGAAACATCACTTAATTAATTTCAAGTGAGGACGGCAAAAAGAAGAACCAACCACAAGATACACGTAACTTTCGCAGGGATGAATTTCTTTTCAATATCCTCTAATAAACTGTAAGGGAAAGACCCTGAAAAAAAGAATGCCCACACAGACACTATTTTCACAACGTGAGTCTGGAAAATGGACACAAGTGCATTATCCAGTCCTACGGCATTAAGCACAGAATCACATCCTAAACTGTAAGTTAAAAGCATAAGTCAAAAATTCTCATCAGCAGATGCAAACGTGAAAATGCACACTCACACCAACCCCCGGTTTATGACTCAGAAACCCCTGGTACTTATTTAGACACACAAGGACATTAAAAACAAGAGACTGTACCTCATCCCAGGAAGATTCTCTTCCTCTCTCTTCTGTAAAGTGGCGCACTGACACACCATCTGTAAAATGTAGTTAAAGGTACGTTAATGAGAATATTCACGAATGTATATTAAAACCACCATGTGCGTCTATCTCCGTTCGTGGATGTGTCAAAACAAAAGTGGCAGAAAAGACTTTCAAAGAGTTAGAGCATTTTCTGAAAAAAATGCTTAAGTCACGGTTGGGATATATTTCAAACCAGGTAGTAAGAGGAAAACACTTAAAAAGAATGGATATGGAACTTGGGTTTGCGCACTATGTATTTCTAACATTTGACGTTTGCTCTTGTTTTAGTTTTTTCTTTTCTTCTGTTTTTAATTGGAGGTACCGGGAATGAGCACACAGAATTCGGGATGCTAAGCAAGCATTCTATTTACCACTAACCTATGTCCTTCCCCGAGTCAACTAGCTTCTCGGCATAGATAAAGTAAAATACAAAACACTCTTTCACTGTTAACTGCCTTATAAAACATGTTAGTTTGCTGAAGCGCAAAGATCTTTGAGGCCTTCTTCCCCGTAACACACTAAGTCTCACATTAGACCGAGTGGGAGACAGGTCTCAGGACCTTAGACTAAAGAGACCACAGGCCCCTGGTTCGGGTTTTTCTTCCATAACCGATCATCGGCTGTGGAATATCAGGGCTCCACTCGCCGCAGACTGTGACAGGGGCCGGCTTGTCCTACAGGGAGCCCGGAATGTGGTGTATGTTGAAGGCCCGTGTGCAGAACCGACAGATCTGCCCTCCGTCAAATGACCCTCTTTCCCTCTACAACAAACACCTCCCTCCCCAGGGCAGGACGGGGAAGACGCGGTCCATCAAGTGCGTCTGCTAAGGGACCAGAGGGACACGGCCGTTAGCCCAGTAACGGCCGCCCGTGCACGGGGAAGCCCCGGAGAGCGATCTGCCCTTCTTCTGCAGTGACTCCAGGAAGAAACAGAGGACTATGCTTTCCTCTTACCGAGCGGAGCAGCTGGCGTTGGGGGCGAGGTTGCACAGGGCACCAAGGGAGACCATGTGCAGGTGCCAAGCTGGGGTACGAAGGGCCACACCCGGGTCAGGCCACGCAGGCAGGTCCTTGGAAAGTTTGGGGCCCTCCGGGCCACGGGGTTACCTGCAGGACAGAAGGGAGGGCTGGGTTGGATGACAGACATAAGCGCCAACAACGACAAGAGACGGAACCCAACGCAGCAGCCGTCGGCACCGGGCACCCTACCCTTCACCGGGTGCCCAGAGAGCAGCACGGTGCCACACGCTCCGCCCAGCCCTCTGGGGACTGCCTGCAGCCTGGGCCGCATAGGGGGATACGGGGATACGACCCTTATGCCGCACGTCACCGCCGCCGCTGTCTCCAATTGGAGGAAGCCAAGGGTCCTCTTGCCCTAGGGGCTGCACACAGAGATTCCAGCACACGGGCAAACTAGCGCCTTCCCAACAGCCAGCCGCTCTGGGCGGGACGGCCCTCCCAGCCAACTACCCCAGCTCCACGCAAGCTTGCCCGGCGCTGACCAGGAACACGTAGACAGGACGGACGTGAAGAGCTCATTCTCAACACGAGCAAGCAGAGCCGCACCAGGGTCACCGCTCTGCCTGCAGGGCTCTGCCTGCAGGACCCTGCCAGGCCCTCTCTGCAGCCTCCTCACAAAGGGCCCTCCTCCGCACCGCAGGGGCTGCCCCTGTGCGCAAAGATCCCTGGGGAGCTGGGCATCCCGGTGTCCTGTGGCGGAGCTGGCCAAGGGCTCCTGAGGGGACAAGGCTGTCCTCAGAATGGACTCAGGCTCCGCTACAATCATCCCTATCCTCAGGGACGTCTGGATTTTACGTTCGCTACGGAACGCACCCTACCTGCGTGCTACGGGAGTGTGACGTGGGGAGTCTCAACCCCACACCTGACACCAAAGCTACTATACAAGCTCGTGCGCAAAACCCCACTGTGTGCCATGAGACCGACGAGCAGCTCTGACAGCTTCCAGGGCAGGCCCGACCCAGAGCAGAGTGGGGGACAAACACAACGTATGCACTCTGGTGGGCATTGGAATTCCCCCGCAGAGAAGGAGGCATTTTCACGGCGGGCTCTTTCCCTTCCAGCCTCTATTCCCTACTACAAACGCACCATCTCCGAGAGCCAGGCTTTTCTGCCCAGACTACAACTGGAGGCAGCGGCCAAGACACACTTAACTCCCGAGAAAAGACAGTGACGGGCTGTGACGTTTACCACACCCAGGAAGACTCAAAATTGCACAAAGCACACCGTACAAAGCTGGAGGGAGGGCTTTGCCCCTTTTCCAGTTACCAGGATCTGAATGGACATTCTAAACAGGAGAATCACCTGGCCTGAGCAGGTAAACCTGTCAAAAGAACGATGACACAGAAATCCGTCTCAGTGACCCAGGAGCAACCCCAGGTGCAGGAGGTCAGGAAGGATTCAGCCGAGCCAGGAGAAGTCAGTGTGGAGCGAGGGCTCACCCTACTCACGCTGTTTCGAGAAAAGCACAGTCAAACTCTGCGGGCCCCGGCTCCTAAGCACTCCCTCATGGCTCCAGCAGGCACCAGCCAAGGCGACGGGCTCCCGGGAGAAGCAGCCCACTGGCTCCTGGGCAAGAGTTTTGAGTCTGAAAAAGGCAGCGACACGCCATGCCAGACCCGTCACAGGACACAAAGTCTGCAGACGAGGCCAGGAACGGCTGCCGGGAGAACGGGAAGATCACATTTCCCAGGACGAGGTCCAACAGAGAATGACCACCCCACTTACATGGGCCTCCGGGGCCGCCGCTGGTGCGCGGGTGCTGCCGGGCCACTCTGGAGCCGCGCCAAGTCCCGCGTCGGCTAAAAACCAAAGAAAAGGATGGAGGATTAGGCTTTGCTGCGAAGACACTTCTGAAGCGAAACAAAAGCTTTGCGCCTTCCTTCTTCCTTCTTTTCCCGTATCATACTCGTTTCTTGGAGGAACTGGATACTGACCCCAGGAACTCCTGCATGCTAAGCCCGCATTCTCTCCACTGCTGAGCTACATATACCCTTCCCCCCAGAGCACACTAGTTTCTAGGCACAGAGAACAAGAAATGCCAGCCACGTTCACTAACATACACAGTGTAAAATAAGCTCGGTGTGCTCCACCAACAGAGGTCAGTGTTTTATGATCCGTCAGCTCCTGCGGAGCCAATTCTACAGTCCAAGTAGCATACTCCGGTTTTGTAATTTCGGGCTTAGTCGCCACTTCCTAGGAACACAAAAAAGATAAATCAGGAACCGAGATTCAGATCATGTGCATACGCTGAGTCAGTCAGGTAGACCAGTGTTATTTACCGAAGCTATCAGAACATAAGCCCTAACCTGGGAGAAGCTGGCATTACAAATAAAAGGCAGATTCTTTCTCTGTTCATCCAGAGGCACAGGATCCATGAAAACAAATCAGCACAGAAATGTTTCAACAGCTCTTCAACTGAGGTGAACGGTTAAAGTAACGCCACAAAGGACAGGAGCGTCCGCTGCACGTGGATAGCTCAGGGAATGCTGGGAAGACCGCACTGTTTCATAAAAGGGAGATCTAGCGCAGAGGGTGGATGTGGAGGGTCTTTGGGGAAGGGCAGCCTGAGTAAAAGGAGCAGGTGGGAAACAGCGTAAGGCATTAAGGAAACTAGACCATTGTTACTGGCGGTGGAATGGGAAGACAAATCATGCTGCCTTGAAAATGAAACATCACATAATTAATTTCAAGTGAGGACGGCTAAAACAAAAACCAACCCCAAGATACACCTAACTTTCCCAGGGATGAATTTCTTTTCAATATCCTGTAATAAACTGTAAGGGAACGACCCTGAAATAAAGAATGCTCACACAGACACTGGTTTCACAACGTGAGTCTGGAAAATGAACACAAGTGCATTATCCAGTCCTACGGCATTAAGCACAGAATCACATCCTAAACTCTAAGTTAAAAGCATAAGTTAAAATTTCTCATCAGCAGAAGCAAACGTGAAAATGCACACTCAAACCAACCCCCGGTTTATGTCTCAGAATCCCCTGGTACTTATATAGACACACAAGGACATTAAAAACAAGAGACTGTACCTCATCACAGGAAGATTCTCTTCCTTTCTCTTCTGTTAAGTGGCGCACTGACACACCATCTGTAAAATGTATTTAAAAGTACGTTAATGAGAATATTCACGAATGTATATTAAAACCACCATGTGCGTCTATCTCCGTTCGTGGATGTGTCAAAACAAAAGTGGCAGAAAAGACTTTCAAAGAGTTAGAGAATTTTCAGAAAAAAATGCTTAAGTCATGGTTGGGATATATTTCAAACCAAGTATTAATAGGAAAACACGTAAAAAGAATGGATATGAAAGTTGGGTTTGCGCACTATGTATTTCTAACATTTGAAGTTTGCTCTTGTTTGTGTTTTTTCTTTTCTTCTGTTTTTAAATGGAGGTACCGGGAATGAGCACACGGAATTCGGCATGCTAAGCAAGCATTCTATTTACCACTAACCTATGTCCTTCCCCGAGTCAACTAGCTTCTCGGCATAGATAAAATAAAACACAAAACACTTTTTCACGGTTCACTGCCTTACAAAACATGTTAGATTGCTGAAGCGCAAAGATTTTTGAGGCCTTCTTCCCCGTATCACATTAAGTCTCACATCAGACCGAGTGGGAGACAGGTCTCAGGACCCTTGACTGAAGAGACCACAGGCCCCGGGTTCGGGTGTTTCTTCCATAACCGATCATCGGCTGTGGAAGTTCAGGGCTCCAATATCTGCATACAGTGACAGGGGCGGGCTTGTCCTACAGGGAGCCCGGAACGTGGTGTTTGTTGAAGGCCCGTGTGCAGAACCGACACGTCTGCCCTCCGTCAGAGGACCCTCTTTCCCTGTACAACAGACACCTCCCTCCCCAGGGCAGGACGGGGAAGACGCGGTCCATCAAGTGCGTCTGCTAAGGGACCAGAGGGACACGGCCGTGAGCCCAGTCACGGCCGCCCGTTCACGGGGAAGCACCGGAGAGCATCCTACCCTTCTTCTGCAGTGAATCCAGGAAGAAACAGAGGACTATGCTTTCCTATTACCGAGCGGAGCAGCTGGCGTTGGGGTCGAGATTGCACAGGGCACCAAGGGGGACCAGGTGCAGGTGCCAAGCTGGGCGACGAAGGTCCAAACCCGGGGCAGGCCACGCAAGCTGGTCCTCGGAAATGTTGGGGCACTCCAGCCCACGGGGTGACCTTCAGGACAGAAGGGAGGGTTGGGTTGGATGACAGACAAAAGCGCCAACAACGACAAGAGACGAAACCCAACGATGCAGCCGTCGGAACCGGGCACCCTCCCCTCCACCGGGTGCCCAGAGAGCAGCACGGAACCACACGCTCTGCCCAGCCCTCTGGGGCCTGCCTGCAGCCTGGGCCGCACAGGGGGACACGGGGATACGACCCTGACGCCGAACGACGCCGCCGCCGCTGTCTCCAAGTGGAGTAAGCCAAGGGTACTCTTGCCCGAGAGGCTGCACACAGAGATTCCAGCACACGGGCAAACTAGCGCCTTCCTAACAGCCAGCCGCTCTGGGCAGGACGGCACTCCCCGCCAACTTCACCAGCTCAACGCAAGCTTGCCCGGAGAGGACCAGGAACACGGAGACGGGACGGAAGTGAAGAGCTCATTCTCCACACGAGCAAGCACAGCCGCACCAGGGTCACCGCTCTGCCTGCAGGGCTCTGCCTGCAGGACACTGCCAGGCCCTCTCTGCCCCCTCCTCACAAAGGGCCCTCTTCCGCCCCGCATTGGCTGCCCCTGGGCGCAAAGAGCCCTGGGGAGCTGGGCATCCCGGAGTCCTGCGGCGGAGCTGGCCAAGGGCTCCTGAGGGGACAAGGCTGTCCTCAGAAGGGACTCAGGCTCCGCTACAATCATCCCTATTCTCAGGGACGTCTGGAATTTACGTTCGCTACGGAACGCACCCAACTTGCGTGCTACGGGAGAGTGACGTGTGGAGTCTCAACCCCACACCTGACACCAAAGGGACTGTACCAGCTCGTGCGCAAAACCCCACGGTGTGCCATGAGACCGACGAACAGGTCTGACATCTTCCAGGGCAGGCCCTACCCCGCGCAGGGTGGGGGAAAATCACAACGTACGCACTCTGGTGCGCATGGGAATACCCCCGCAGGGAAGGAGGCATTTTCACGGCGGGCTCTTTCCCTTCCAGCCTCTATTCCCTACTACAAACGCACCATCTCCGAGAGCCAGGCTTTTCTGCCCAGACTACAACTGGAGGCAGCGGCCAAGACACACTTAACTCCCGAGAAAAGACAGTGACGGGCTGTGACTTTTACCACACCCAGGAAGACTCAAAATTGCACAAAGCACACCGTACAAAGCTGGAGGTAGTGCTTTGCCCCTTTACCAGTTAACAGGGTCTGAATGGACATTCTAAAAAGGAGAATCACCTGGCATGAGCCGGGAAACCATTCAAAAGTACGATGACACAGAAATCCGTCTCAGTGACCCAGGAGCAACCCCAGGTGCAGGAGGTCAGGAAGGAGTCAGCCGAGCCAGGAGAAGTCAGTGTGGAGCGAGGGCTCACCCTACTCACGCTGTTTCGAGAAAATCACAGTCAAAGTCTGCGGACCCCGGCTCCTAAGCACTCCCTCATGGCTCCTGCAGGCACCAGCCAAGGCGAAGTGCTCCCGGGAGAAGCAGCCCACTGGCTCCTGGGCAAGAGTTTTGAGTCTGAAAAGGCAGCGACACGCCATGCCAGACCCGTCACAGGACACACAGTCTGCAGACGAGGCCAGGAACGGCTGCCGGGAGAAAGGGAAGATCACCTTTCCCAGGACGAGGTCCAACAGAGAATGACCACCCCACTTACCTGGGCCTCCGGGGCCGCCACAGGTGGGCGGGCGCTGCCGGGCCACTCCGGAGCCGTGCCAGGTCCCGCGTCGGCTAAAAACCACAGAAAAGTATGGAGGATTAGGCTTTCCTGCGTAGACACTTCTGAAGAGAAACAAAAGCTTTGAGCCTTCCTTCCCTCCTTCCTTCCCCGTATCACACTCATTTCTTGGAGGAACTGGATACTGACCCCAGGAAATCCTGCATGCTAAGCCCGCAATCTCTCCACTGCTGAGCTACATATACCCTTCCCCCCAGAGCACACTAGTTTCTAGGCACAGAGAACAAGAAATGCCAGCCACGTTCACTAACTTACCCAGTGTGTAATAAGCTCTGTGTGCTCCACCAACAGAGGTCAGTGTTTTATGATCCGTCAGCTCCTGCGGAGCCAATTCTACAGTCCAAGTAGCATACTCCGGTTTTGTAATTTCGGGCTTAGTCGCCCCTTCCAAGGAACACAAAAAAGATAAATCAGGAACCGAGATTCAGATCATGTGCATACGCTGAGTCAGTCAGGTAGACCAGTGTTATTTACAGAAGCTATCAGAACATAAGCCCTATCCTGGGAGAAGCTGGCGGTACAAGTAAAAGGCAGATTCTCCTCTCTGTTCTGCCAGAGGCTCAGGATCCATGAAAACAAATGAGCACCGAAATGTTTCAACAGCTCTACAACTGAGGTGAACGGGTACAGTAACGCCACAAAGGACAAGAGAGTCCGCTGCACGTGGATAGCTCAGGGAATGCTGGGAAGACCGCACTGTTTCATAAAAGAGAGATCCAGTACAGAGGGTGGATGTGGAGGGTCTTTGGGGAAGGGCAGCCTGAGTAAAAGGAGCAGGTGGGAAACAGCGTAAGGCATTAAGGAAACTAGAACACTGTTACTGGCGGTGGAAGGGGAAGACAAAACATGCTGCCTTGAAAATGAAACATCACTTAATTAATTTCAAGTGAGGACGGCAAAAAGAAGAACCAACCACAAGATACATGTAACTTTCGCAGGGATGAATTTCTTTTCAATATCCTCTAATAAACTGTAAGGGAAAGACCCTGAAAAAAAGAATGCCCACACAGACACTATTTTCACAACGTGAGTCTGGAAAATGGACACAAGTGCATTATCCAGTCCTACGGCATTAAGCACAGAATCACATCCTAAACTGTAAGTTAAAAGCATAAGTCAAAAATTCTCATCAGCAGATGCAAACGTGAAAATGCACACTCACACCAACCCCCGGTTTATGACTCAGAAACCCCTGGTACTTATATAGACACACAAGGACATTAAAAACAAGAGACTGTACCTCATCCCAGGAAGATTCTCTTCCTCTCTCTTCTGTAAAGTGGCGCACTGACACACCATCTGTAAAATGTAGTTAAAGGTACGTTAATGAGAATATTCACGAATGTATATAAAAACCACCATGTGGGTCTATCTCCGTTCGTGGATGTGTCAAAACAAAAGTGGCAGAAAAGACTTTCAAAGAGTTAGAGCATTTTCTGAAAAAAATGCTTAAGTCACGGTTGGGATATATTTCAAACCAGGTAGTAAGAGGAAAACACTTGAAAAGAATGGATATGGAACTTGGGTTTGCGCACTATGTATTTCTAACATTTGAAGTTTGCTCTTGTTTTAGTTTTTTCTTTTCTTCTGTTTTTAATTGGAGGTACCGGGAATGAGCACACAGAATTCGGGATGCTAAGCAAGCATTCTATTTACCACTAACCTATGTCCTTCCCCGAGTCAACTAGCTTCTCGGCATAGATAAAATAAAATACAAAACACTCTTTCACTGTTCACTGCCTTACAAAACATGTTAGTTTGCTGAAGCGCAAAGATCTTTGAGGCCTTCTTCCCCGTATCACACTAAGTCTCACAACAGACCGAGTGGGAGACAGGTCTCAGGACCTTAGACTAAAGAGACCACAGGCCCCTGGTTCGGGTTTTTCTTCCATAACCGATCATCGGCTGTGGAATATCAGGGCTCCACTCGCCGCAGACAGTGACAGGGGCGGGCTTGTCCTACAGGGAGCCCGGAATGTGGTGTATGTTGAAGGCCCATGTGCAGAACCGACAGATCTGCCCTCCGTCAAACGACCCTCTTTCCCTCTACAACAGACACCTCCCTCCCCAGGGCAGGACTGGGAAGACGCGGTCCATCAAGTGCGTCTGCTAAGGGACCAGAGGGACACGGCCGTTAGCCCAGTAACGGCCGCCCGTGCACGGGGAAGCCCCGGAGAGCGATCTGCCCTTCTTCTGCAGTGACTCCAGGAAGAAACAGAGGACTATGCTTTCCTCTTACCGAGCGGAGCAGCTGGCGTTGGGGGCGAGGTTGCACAGGGCACCAAGGGAGACCATGTGCAGGTGCCAAGCTGGGGTACGAAGGGCCACACCCGGGTCAGGCCACGCAGGCAGGTCCTTGGAAAGTTTGGGGCCCTCCGGGCCACGGGGTTACCTGCAGGACAGAAGGGAGGGCTGGGTTGGATGACAGACATAAGCGCCAACAACGACAAGAGACGGAACCCAACGCAGCAGCCGTCGGCACCGGGCACCCTACCCTTCACCGGGTGCCCAGAGAGCAGCACGGTGCCACACGCTCCGCCCAGCCCTCTGGGGACTGCCTGCAGCCTGGGCCGCACAGGGGGATACGGGGATACGACCCTTATGCCGCACGTCACCGCCGCCGCTGTCTCCAATTGGAGGAAGCCAAGGGTCCTCTTGCCCTAGGGGCTGCACACAGAGATTCCAGCACACGGGCAAACTAGCGCCTTCCCAACAGCCAGCCGCTCTGGGCGGGACGGCCCTCCCAGCCAACTACCCCAGCTCCACGCAAGCTGGCCCGGCGCTGACCAGGAACACGTAGACAGGACGGACGTGAAGAGCTCATTCTCAACACGAGCAATCAGAGCCGCACCAGGGTCACCGCTCTGCCTGCAGGGCTCTGCCTGCAGGACCCTGCCAGGCCCTCTCTGCAGCCTCCTCACAAAGGGCCCTCCTCCGCACCGCAGGGGCTGCCCCTGTGCGCAAAGAGCCCTGGGGAGCTGGGCATCCCGGTGTCCTGTGGCGGAGCTGGCCAAGGGCTCCTGAGGGGACAAGGCTGTCCTCAGAATGGACTCAGGCTCCGCTACAATCATCCCTATCCTCAGGGACGTCTGGATTTTACGTTCGCTACGGAACGCACCCTACCTGCGTGCTACGGGAGTGTGACGTGGGGAGTCTCAACCCCACACCTGACACCAAAGGTACTATACAAGCTCGTGCGCAAAACCCCACTGTGTGCCATGAGACCGACGAGCAGCTCTGACAGCTTCCAGGGCAGGCCCGACCCAGAGCAGAGTGGGGGACAAACACAACGTACGCACTCTGGTGGGCATTGGAATTCCCCCGCAGAGAAGGAGGCATTTTCACGGCGGGCTCTTTCCCTTCCAGCCTCTATTCCCTACTACAAACGCACCATCTCCGAGAGCCAGGCTTTTCTGCCCAGACTACAACTGGAGGCAGCGGCCAAGACACACTTAACTCCCGAGAAAAGACAGTGACGGGCTGTGACGTTTACCACACCCAGGAAGACTCAAAATTGCACAAAGCACACCGTACAAAGCTGGAGGGAGGGCTTTGCCCCTTTTCCAGTTACCAGGATCTGAATGGACATTCTAAACAGGAGAATCACCTGGCCTGAGCAGGTAAACCTGTCAAAAGAACGATGACACAGAAATCCGTCTCAGTGACCCAGGAGCAACCCCAGGTGCAGGAGGTCAGGAAGGAGTCAGCCGAGCCAGGAGAAGTCAGTGTGGAGCGAGGGCTCACCCTACTCACGCTGTTTCGAGAAAACCACAGTCAAAGTCTGTGGGCCCCGGCTCCTAAACACTCCCTCATGGCTCCTGCAGGCACCAGCCAAGGCGACGGGCTCCCGGGAGAAGCAGCCCACTGGCTCCTGGGCAAGAGTTTTGAGTCTGAAAAAGGCAGCGACACGCCATGCCAGACCCGTCACAGGACACAAAGTCTGCAGACGAGTCCAGGAACGGCTGCCGGGAGAAAGGGAAGATCACCTTTCCCAGGACGAGGTCCAACAGAGAATGACCACCCCACTTACCTGGGCCTCCGGGGCCGCCGCTGGTGCGCGGGCGCTGCCGGGCCACTCCGGAGCCGTGCCAGGTCCCGCGTCGGCTAAAAACCACAGAAAAGGATGGAGGATTAGGCTTTCCTGCGTAGACACTTCTGAAGAGAAACAAAAGCTTTGAGCCTTCCTTCCCTCCTTCCTTCCCCGTATCACACTCATTTCTTGGAGGAACTGGATACTGACCCCAGGAAATCCTGCATGCTAAGCCCGCAATCTCTCCACTGCTGAGCTACATATACCCTTCCCCCCAGAGCACACTAGTTTCTAGGCACAGAGAACAAGAAATGCCAGCCACGTTCACTAACTTACCCAGTGTGTAATAAGCTCTGTGTGCTCCACCAACAGAGGTCAGTGTTTTATGATCCGTCAGCTCCTGCGGAGCCATTTCTACAGTCCAAGTAGCATACTCCGGTTTTGTAATTTCGGGCTTAGTCGCCCCTTCCAAGGAACACAAAAAAGATAAATCAGGAACCGAGATTCAGATCATGTGCATACGCTGAGTCAGTCAGGTAGACAAGAGTTATTTACAGAAGCTATCAGAACATAAGCCCTATCCTGGGAGAAGCTGGCGGTACAAGTAAAAGGCAGATTCTCCTCTCTGTTCTGCCAGAGGCTCAGGATCCATGAAAACAAATGAGCACCGAAATGTTTCAACAGCTCTACAACTGAGGTGAACGGGTACAGTAACGCCACAAAGGACAAGAGAGTCCGCTGCACGTGGATAGCTCAGGGAATGCTGGGAAGACCGCACTGTTTCATAAAAGAGAGATCCAGTACAGAGGGTGGATGTGGAGGGTCTTTGGGGAAGGGCAGCCTGAGTAAAAGGAGCAGGTGGGAAACAGCGTAAGGCATTAAGGAAACTAGACCACTGTTACTGGCGGTGGAAGGGGAAGACAAAACATGCTGCCTTGAAAATGAAACATCACTTAATTAATTTCAAGTGAGGACGGCAAAAAGAAGAACCAACCACAAGATACACGTAACTTTCGCAGGGATGAATTTCTTTTCAATATCCTCTAATAAACTGTAAGGGAAAGACCCTGAAAAAAAGAATGCCCACACAGACACTATTTTCACAACGTGAGTCTGGAAAATGGACACAAGTGCATTATCCAGTCCTACGGCATTAAGCACAGAATCACATCCTAAACTGTAAGTTAAAAGCATAAGTCAAAAATTCTCATCAGCAGATGCAAACGTGAAAATGCACACTCACACCAACCCCCGGTTTATGACTCAGAAACCCCTGGTACTTATATAGACACACAAGGACATTAAAAACAAGAGACTGTACCTCATCCCAGGAAGATTCTCTTCCTCTCTCTTCTGTAAAGTGGCGCACTGACACACCATCTGTAAAATGTAGTTAAAGGTACGTTAATGAGAATATTCACGAATGTATATTAAAACCACCATGTGCGTCTATCTCCGTTCGTGGATGTGTCAAAACAAAAGTGGCAGAAAAGACTTTCAAAGAGTTAGAGCATTTTCTGAAAAAAATGCTTAAGTCACGGTTGGGATATATTTCAAACCAGGTAGTAAGAGGAAAACACTTGAAAAGAATGGATATGGAACTTGGGTTTGCGCACTATGTATTTCTAACATTTGAAGTTTGCTCTTGTTTTAGTTTTTTCTTTTCTTCTGTTTTTAATTGGAGGTACCGGGAATGAGCACACAGAATTCGGGATGCTAAGCAAGCATTCTATTTACCACTAACCTATGTCCTTCCCCGAGTCAACTAGCTTCTCGGCATAGATAAAATAAAATACAAAACACTCTTTCACTGTTCACTGCCTTACAAAACATGTTAGTTTGCTGAAGCGCAAAGATCTTTGAGGCCTTCTTCCCCGTATCACACTAAGTCTCACAACAGACCGAGTGGGAGACAGGTCTCAGGACCTTAGACTAAAGAGACCACAGGCCCCTGGTTCGGGTTTTTCTTCCATAACCGATCATCGGCTGTGGAATATCAGGGCTCCACTCGCCGCAGACAGTGACAGGGGCGGGCTTGTCCTACAGGGAGCCCGGAATGTGGTGTATGTTGAAGGCCCGTGTGCAGAACCGACAGATCTGCCCTCCGTCAAATGACCCTCTTTCCCTCTACAACAGACACCTCCCTCCCCAGGGCAGGACGGGGAAGACGCGGTCCATCAAGTGCGTCTGCTAAGGGACCAGAGGGACACGGCCGTTAGCCCAGTAACGGCCGCCCGTGCACGGGGAAGCCCCGGAGAGCGATCTGCCCTTCTTCTGCAGTGACTCCAGGAAGAAACAGAGGACTATGCTTTCCTCTTACCGAGCGGAGCAGCTGGCGTTGGGGGCGAGGTTGCACAGGGCACCAAGGGAGACCATGTGCAGGTGCCAAGCTGGGGTACGAAGGGCCACACCCGGGTCAGGCCACGCAGGCAGGTCCTTGGAAAGTTTGGGGCCCTCCGGGCCACGGGGTTACCTGCAGGACAGAAGGGAGGGCTGGGTTGGATGACAGACATAAGCGCCAACAACGACAAGAGACGGAACCCAACGCAGCAGCCGTCGGCACCGGGCACCCTACCCTTCACCGGGTGCCCAGAGAGCAGCACGGTGCCACACGCTCCGCCCAGCCCTCTGGGGACTGCCTGCAGCCTGGGCCGCACAGGGGGATATGGGGATACGACCCTTATGCCGCACGTCACCGCCGCCGCTGTCTCCAATTGGAGGAAGCCAAGGGTCCTCTTGCCCTAGGGGCTGCACACAGAGATTCCAGCACACGGGCAAACTAGCGCCTTCCCAACAGCCAGCCGCTCTGGGCGGGACGGCCCTCCCAGCCAACTACCCCAGCTCCACGCAAGCTGGCCCGGCGCTGACCAGGAACACGTAGACAGGACGGAAGTGAAGAGCTCATTCTCAACACGAGCAAGCAGAGCCGCACCAGGGTCACCGCTCTGCCTGCAGGGCTCTGCCTGCAGGACCCTGCCAGGCCCTCTCTGCAGCCTCCTCACAAAGGGCCCTCCTCCGCACCGCAGGGGCTGCCCCTGTGCGCAAAGAGCCCTGGGGAGCTGGGCATCCCGGTGTCCTGTGGCGGAGCTGGCCAAGGGCTCCTGAGGGGACAAGGCTGTCCTCAGAATGGACTCAGGCTCCGCTACAATCATCCCTATCCTCAGGGACGTCTGGATTTTACGTTCGCTACGGAACGCACCCTACCTGCGTGCTACGGGAGTGTGACGTGGGGAGTCTCAACCCCACACCTGACACCAAAGGTACTATACAAGCTCGTGCGCAAAACCCCACTGTGTGCCATGAGACCGACGAGCAGCTCTGACAGCTTCCAGGGCAGGCCCGACCCAGAGCAGAGTGGGGGACAAACACAACGTACGCACTCTGGTGGGCATTGGAATTCCCCCGCAGAGAAGGAGGCATTTTCACGGCGGGCTCTTTCCCTTCCAGCCTCTATTCCCTACTACAAACGCACCATCTCCGAGAGCCAGGCTTTTCTGCCCAGACTACAACTGGAGGCAGCGGCCAAGACACACTTAACTCCCGAGAAAAGACAGTGACGGGCTGTGACGTTTACCACACCCAGGAAGACTCAAAATTGCACAAAGCACACCGTACAAAGCTGGAGGGAGGGCTTTGCCCCTTTTCCAGTTACCAGGATCTGAATGGACATTCTAAACAGGAGAATCACCTGGCCTGAGCAGGTAAACCTGTCAAAAGAACGATGACACAGAAATCCGTCTCAGTGACCCAGGAGCAACCCCAGGTGCAGGAGGTCAGGAAGGAGTCAGCCGAGCCAGGAGAAGTCAGTGTGGAGCGAGGGCTCACCCTACTCACGCTGTTTCGAGAAAAGCACAGTCAAACTCTGCGGGCCCCGGCTCCTAAACACACCCTCATGGCTCCTGCAGGCACCAGCCAAGGCGACGGGCTCCCGGGAGAAGCAGCCCACTGGCTCCTGGGCAAGAGTTTTGAGTCTGAAAAAGGCAGCGACACGCCATGCTAGACCCTTCACAGGACACAAAGTCTGCAGACGAGGCCAGGAACGGCTGCCGGGAGAACGGGAAGATCACCTTTCCCAGGACGAGGTCCAACAGAGAATGACCACCCCACTTACATGGGCCTCCGGGGCCGCCGCTGGTGCGCGGGTGCTGCCGGGCCACTCTGGAGCCGCGCCAAGTCCCGCGTCGGCTAAAAACCAAAGAAAAGGATGGAGGATTAGGCTTTGCTGCGAAGACACTTCTGAAGCGATACAAAAGCTTTGCGCCTTCCTTCTTCCTTCCTTTCCCGTATCATACTCGTTTCTTGGAGGAACTGGATACTGACCCCAGGAACTCCTGCATGCTAAGCCCGCATTCTCTCCACTGCTGAGCTACATATACCCTTCCCCCCAGAGCACACTAGTTTCTAGGCACAGAGAACAAGAAATGCCAGCCACGTTCACTAACATACCCAGTGTAAAATAAGCTCGGTGTGCTCCACCAACAGAGGTCAGTGTTTTATGATCCGTCAGCTCCTGCGGAGCCAATTCTACAGTCCAAGTAGCATACTCCGGTTTTGTAATTTCGGGCTTAGTCGCCACTTCCTAGGAACACAAAAAAGATAAATCAGGAACCGAGATTCAGATCATGTGCATACGCTTAGTCAGTCAGGTAGACAAGAGTTATTTACCGAAGCTATCAGAACATAAGCCCTATCCTGGGAGAAGCTGGCATTACAAATAAAAGGCCGATTCTTTCTCTGTTCATCCAGAGGCACAGGATCTATGAAAACAAATCAGCACAGAAATGTTTCAACAGCTCTACAAGTGAGGTGAACGGGTAAAGTAACGCCACAAAAGACAGGAGCGTCCGCTGCACGTGGATAGCTCAGGGAATGCTGGGAAGACCGCACTGTTTCATAAAAGAGAGATCTAGCGCAGAGGGGGGATGTGGAGGGGCTTGGGGGAAGGGCAGCCTGAGTAAAAGGAGCAGGTGGGAAACAGCGTAAGGCATTAAGGAAACTAGACCACTGTTACTGGCGGTGGAAGGGGAAGACAAATCATGCTGCCTTGAAAATGAAACATCACATAATTAATTTCAAGTGAGGACGGCTAAAACAAAAACCAACCCCAAGATACACCTAACTTTCCCAGGGATGAATTTCTTTTCAATATCCTGTAATAAACTGTAAGGGAACGACCCTGAAATAAAGAATGCTCACACAGACACTGGTTTCACAACGTGAGTCTGGAAAATGAACACAAGTGCATTATCCAGTCCTACGGCATTAAGCACAGAATCACATCCTAAACTCTAAGTTAAAAGCATAAGTCAAAATTTCTCATCAGCAGAAGCAAACGTGAAAATGCACACTCAAACCAACCCCCGGTTTATGTCTCAGAATCCCCTGGTACTTATATAGACACACAAGGACATTAAAATCAAGAGACTGTACCTCATCACAGGAAGATTCTCTTCCTCTCTCTTCTGTTAAGTGGCGCACAGACACACAATCTGTAAAATGTAGTTACAGGTACGTTAATGAGAATATTCACGAATGTATATTAAAACCACCTTGTGCGTCTATCTACGTTCGTGGATGTGTCAAAACAAAAGTGGCAGAAAAGACTTTCAAAGAGTTAGAGAATTTTCAGAAAAAAATGCTTAAGTCATGGTTGGGATATATTTCAAACCAACTATTAATAGGAAAACACGTAAAAAGAATGGATATGAAAGTTGGGTTTGCGCACTATGTATTTCTAACATTTGAAGTTTGCTCTTGTTTGTGTTTTTCCTTTTCTTCTGTTTTTAAATGGAGGTACCGGGAATGAGCACACGGAATTCGGCATGCTAAGCAAGCATTCTATTTACCACTAACCTATGTCCTTCCCCGAGTCAACTAGCTTCTCGGCATAGATAAAATAAAACACAAAACACTTTTTCACGGTTCACTGCCTTACAAAACATGTTAGATTGCTGAAGCGCAAAGATTTTTGAGGCCTTCTTCCCCGTATCACATTAAGTCTCACATCAGACCGAGTGGGAGACAGGTCTCAGGTCCCTTGACTGAAGAGACCACAGGCCCCGGGTTCGGGTGTTTCTTCCATAACCGATCATCGGCTGTGGAAGTTCAGGGCTCCAATATCTGCATACAGTGACAGGGGCGGGCTTGTCCTACAGGGAGCCCGGAACGTGGTGTTTGTTGAAGGCCCGTGTGCAGAACCGACACGCCTGCCCTCCGTCAGAGGACCCTCTTTCCCTGTACAACAGACACCTCCCTCCCCAGGGCAGGACGGGGAAGACGCGGTCCATCAAGTGCGTCTGCTAAGGGACCAGAGGGACACGGCCGTGAGCACAGTCACGGCCGCCCGTTCACGGGGAAGCCCCGGAGAGCATCCTGCCCTTCTTCTGCAGTGAATCCAGGAAGAAACAGAGGACTATGCTTTCCTCTTACCGAGCGGAGCAGCTGGCGTTGGGGTCGAGATTGCACAGGGCACCAAGGGGGACCAGGTGCAGGTGCCAAGCTGGGCGACGAAGGCCGAACCCGGGGCAGGCCACGCAAGCTGGTCCTCGGAAATGTTGGGGCACTCCAGCCCACGGGGTGACCTTCAGGACAGAAGGGAGGTTTGGGTTGGATGACAGACACAAGCGCCAACAACGACAAGAGACGAAACCCAACGATGCAGCCGTCGGAACCGGGCACCCTCCCCTCCACCGGGTGCCCAGGGAGCAGCACGGAACCACACGCTCTGCCCAGCCCTCTGGGGCCTGCCTGCAGCCTGGGCCGCACAGGGGGACACGGGGATACGACCCTTATGCCGCACGTCACCGCCGCCGCTGTCTCCAATTGGAGGAAGCCAAGGGTCCTCTTGCCCTAGGGGCTGCACACAGAGATTCCAGCACACGGGCAAACTAGCGCCTTCCTAACAGCCAGCCGCTCTGGGCAGGACGGCACTCCCCGCCAACTTCACCAGCTCAACGCAAGCTTGCCCGGAGAGGACCAGGAACACGGAGACGGGACGGAAGTGAAGAGCTCATTCTCCACACGAGCAAGCACAGCCGCACCAGGGTCACCGCTCTGCCTGCAGGGCTCTGCCTGCAGGACACTGCCAGGCCCTCTCTGCCCCCTCCTCACAAAGGGCCCTCTTCCGCCCCGCATTGGCTGCCCCTGGGCGCAAAGAGCCCTGGGGAGCTGGGCATCCCGGAGTCCTGCGGCGGAGCTGGCCAAGGGCTCCTGAGGGGACAAGGCTGTCCTCAGAAGGGACTCAGGCTCCGCTACAATCATCCCTATTCTCAGGGACGTCTGGAATTTACGTTCGCTACGGAACGCACCCTACTTGCGTGCTACGGGAGAGTGACGTGTGGAGTCTCAACCCCACACCTGACACCAAAGGGACTGTACCAGCTCGTGCGCAAAACCCCACGGTGTGCCATGAGACCGACGAACAGGTCTGACATCTTCCAGGGCAGGCCCTACCCCGCGCAGGGTGGGGGAAAATCACAACGTACGCACTCTGGTGCGCATGGGAATACCCCCGCAGGGAAGGAGGCATTTTCACGGCGGGCTCTTTCCCTTCCAGCCTCTATTCCCTACTACAAACGCACCATCTCCGAGAGCCAGGCTTTTCTGCCCAGACTACAACTGGAGGCAGCGGCCAAGACACACTTAACTCCCGAGAAAAGACAGTGACGGGCTGTGACTTTTACCACACCCAGGAAGACTCAAAATTGCACAAAGCACACCGTACAAAGCTGGAGGTAGTGCTTTGCCCCTTTACCAGTTAACAGGGTCTGAATGGACATTCTAAAAAGGAGAATCACCTGGCATGAGCCGGGAAACCATTCAAAAGTACGATGACACAGAAATCCGTCTCAGTGACCCAGGAGCAACCCCAGGTGCAGGAGGTCAGGAAGGAGTCAGCCGAGCCAGGAGAAGTCAGTGTGGAGCGAGGGCTCACCCTACTCACGCTGTTTCGAGAAAATCACAGTCAAAGTCTGCGGACCCCGGCTCCTAAGCACTCCCTCATGGCTCCTGCAGGCACCAGCCAAGGCGAAGTGCTCCCGGGAGAAGCAGCCCACTGGCTCCTGGGCAAGAGTTTTGAGTCTGAAAAGGCAGCGACACGCCATGCCAGACCCGTCACAGGACACACAGTCTGCAGACGAGGCCAGGAACGGCTGCCGGGAGAAAGGGAAGATCACCTTTCCCAGGACGAGGTCCAACAGAGAATGACCACCCCACTTACCTGGGCCTCCGGGGCCGCCACAGGTGGGCGGGCGCTGCCGGGCCACTCCGGAGCCGTGCCAGGTCCCGCGTCGGCTAAAAACCACAGAAAAGTATGGAGGATTAGGCTTTCCTGCGTAGACACTTCTGAAGAGAAACAAAAGCTTTGAGCCTTCCTTCCCTCCTTCCTTCCCCGTATCACACTCATTTCTTGGAGGAACTGGATACTGACCCCAGGAAATCCTGCATGCTAAGCCCGCAATCTCTCCACTGCTGAGCTACATATACCCTTCCCCCCAGAGCACACTAGTTTCTAGGCACAGAGAACAAGAAATGCCAGCCACGTTCACTAACTTACCCAGTGTGTAATAAGCTCTGTGTGCTCCACCAACAGAGGTCAGTGTTTTATGATCCGTCAGCTCCTGCGGAGCCAATTCTACAGTCCAAGTAGCATACTCCGGTTTTGTAATTTCGGGCTTAGTCGCCCCTTCCAAGGAACACAAAAAAGATAAATCAGGAACCGAGATTCAGATCATGTGCATACGCTGAGTCAGTCAGGTAGACCAGTGTTATTTACAGAAGCTATCAGAACATAAGCCCTATCCTGGGAGAAGCTGGCGGTACAAGTAAAAGGCAGATTCTCCTCTCTGTTCTGCCAGAGGCTCAGGATCCATGAAAACAAATGAGCACCGAAATGTTTCAACAGCTCTACAACTGAGGTGAACGGGTACAGTAACGCCACAAAGGACAAGAGAGTCCGCTGCACGTGGATAGCTCAGGGAATGCTGGGAAGACCGCACTGTTTCATAAAAGAGAGATCCAGTACAGAGGGTGGATGTGGAGGGTCTTTGGGGAAGGGCAGCCTGAGTAAAAGGAGCAGGTGGGAAACAGCGTAAGGCATTAAGGAAACTAGAACACTGTTACTGGCGGTGGAAGGGGAAGACAAAACATGCTGCCTTGAAAATGAAACATCACTTAATTAATTTCAAGTGAGGACGGCAAAAAGAAGAACCAACCACAAGATACATGTAACTTTCGCAGGGATGAATTTCTTTTCAATATCCTCTAATAAACTGTAAGGGAAAGACCCTGAAAAAAAGAATGCCCACACAGACACTATTTTCACAACGTGAGTCTGGAAAATGGACACAAGTGCATTATCCAGTCCTACGGCATTAAGCACAGAATCACATCCTAAACTGTAAGTTAAAAGCATAAGTCAAAAATTCTCATCAGCAGATGCAAACGTGAAAATGCACACTCACACCAACCCCCGGTTTATGACTCAGAAACCCCTGGTACTTATATAGACACACAAGGACATTAAAAACAAGAGACTGTACCTCATCCCAGGAAGATTCTCTTCCTCTCTCTTCTGTAAAGTGGCGCACTGACACACCATCTGTAAAATGTAGTTAAAGGTACGTTAATGAGAATATTCACGAATGTATATAAAAACCACCATGTGGGTCTATCTCCGTTCGTGGATGTGTCAAAACAAAAGTGGCAGAAAAGACTTTCAAAGAGTTAGAGCATTTTCTGAAAAAAATGCTTAAGTCACGGTTGGGATATATTTCAAACCAGGTAGTAAGAGGAAAACACTTGAAAAGAATGGATATGGAACTTGGGTTTGCGCACTATGTATTTCTAACATTTGAAGTTTGCTCTTGTTTTAGTTTTTTCTTTTCTTCTGTTTTTAATTGGAGGTACCGGGAATGAGCACACAGAATTCGGGATGCTAAGCAAGCATTCTATTTACCACTAACCTATGTCCTTCCCCGAGTCAACTAGCTTCTCGGCATAGATAAAATAAAATACAAAACACTCTTTCACTGTTCACTGCCTTACAAAACATGTTAGTTTGCTGAAGCGCAAAGATCTTTGAGGCCTTCTTCCCCGTATCACACTAAGTCTCACAACAGACCGAGTGGGAGACAGGTCTCAGGACCTTAGACTAAAGAGACCACAGGCCCCTGGTTCGGGTTTTTCTTCCATAACCGATCATCGGCTGTGGAATATCAGGGCTCCACTCGCCGCAGACACTGACAGGGGCGGGCTTGTCCTACAGGGAGCCCGGAATGTGGTGTATGTTGAAGGCCCATGTGCAGAACCGACAGATCTGCCCTCCGTCAAACGACCCTCTTTCCCTCTACAACAGACACCTCCCTCCCCAGGGCAGGACTGGGAAGACGCGGTCCATCAAGTGCGTCTGCTAAGGGACCAGAGGGACACGGCCGTTAGCCCAGTAACGGCCGCCCGTGCACGGGGAAGCCCCGGAGAGCGATCTGCCCTTCTTCTGCAGTGACTCCAGGAAGAAACAGAGGACTATGCTTTCCTCTTACCGAGCGGAGCAGCTGGCGTTGGGGGCGAGGTTGCACAGGGCACCAAGGGAGACCATGTGCAGGTGCCAAGCTGGGGTACGAAGGGCCACACCCGGGTCAGGCCACGCAGGCAGGTCCTTGGAAAGTTTGGGGCCCTCCGGGCCACGGGGTTACCTGCAGGACAGAAGGGAGGGCTGGGTTGGATGACAGACATAAGCGCCAACAACGACAAGAGACGGAACCCAACGCAGCAGCCGTCGGCACCGGGCACCCTACCCTTCACCGGGTGCCCAGAGAGCAGCACGGTGCCACACGCTCCGCCCAGCCCTCTGGGGACTGCCTGCAGCCTGGGCCGCACAGGGGGATACGGGGATACGACCCTTATGCCGCACGTCACCGCCGCCGCTGTCTCCAATTGGAGGAAGCCAAGGGTCCTCTTGCCCTAGGGGCTGCACACAGAGATTCCAGCACACGGGCAAACTAGCGCCTTCCCAACAGCCAGCCGCTCTGGGCGGGACGGCCCTCCCAGCCAACTACCCCAGCTCCACGCAAGCTGGCCCGGCGCTGACCAGGAACACGTAGACAGGACGGACGTGAAGAGCTCATTCTCAACACGAGCAATCAGAGCCGCACCAGGGTCACCGCTCTGCCTGCAGGGCTCTGCCTGCAGGACCCTGCCAGGCCCTCTCTGCAGCCTCCTCACAAAGGGCCCTCCTCCGCACCGCAGGGGCTGCCCCTGTGCGCAAAGAGCCCTGGGGAGCTGGGCATCCCGGTGTCCTGTGGCGGAGCTGGCCAAGGGCTCCTGAGGGGACAAGGCTGTCCTCAGAATGGACTCAGGCTCCGCTACAATCATCCCTATCCTCAGGGACGTCTGGATTTTACGTTCGCTACGGAACGCACCCTACCTGCGTGCTACGGGAGTGTGACGTGGGGAGTCTCAACCCCACACCTGACACCAAAGGTACTATACAAGCTCGTGCGCAAAACCCCACTGTGTGCCATGAGACCGACGAGCAGCTCTGACAGCTTCCAGGGCAGGCCCGACCCAGAGCAGAGTGGGGGACAAACACAACGTACGCACTCTGGTGGGCATTGGAATTCCCCCGCAGAGAAGGAGGCATTTTCACGGCGGGCTCTTTCCCTTCCAGCCTCTATTCCCTACTACAAACGCACCATCTCCGAGAGCCAGGCTTTTCTGCCCAGACTACAACTGGAGGCAGCGGCCAAGACACACTTAACTCCCGAGAAAAGACAGTGACGGGCTGTGACGTTTACCACACCCAGGAAGACTCAAAATTGCACAAAGCACACCGTACAAAGCTGGAGGGAGGGCTTTGCCCCTTTTCCAGTTACCAGGATCTGAATGGACATTCTAAACAGGAGAATCACCTGGCCTGAGCAGGTAAACCTGTCAAAAGAACGATGACACAGAAATCCGTCTCAGTGACCCAGGAGCAACCCCAGGTGCAGGAGGTCAGGAAGGAGTCAGCCGAGCCAGGAGAAGTCAGTGTGGAGCGAGGGCTCACCCTACTCACGCTGTTTCGAGAAAACCACAGTCAAAGTCTGTGGGCCCCGGCTCCTAAACACTCCCTCATGGCTCCTGCAGGCACCAGCCAAGGCGACGGGCTCCCGGGAGAAGCAGCCCACTGGCTCCTGGGCAAGAGTTTTGAGTCTGAAAAAGGCAGCGACACGCCATGCCAGACCCGTCACAGGACACAAAGTCTGCAGACGAGTCCAGGAACGGCTGCCGGGAGAAAGGGAAGATCACCTTTCCCAGGACGAGGTCCAACAGAGAATGACCACCCCACTTACCTGGGCCTCCGGGGCCGCCGCTGGTGCGCGGGCGCTGCCGGGCCACTCCGGAGCCGTGCCAGGTCCCGCGTCGGCTAAAAACCACAGAAAAGGATGGAGGATTAGGCTTTCCTGCGTAGACACTTCTGAAGAGAAACAAAAGCTTTGAGCCTTCCTTCCCTCCTTCCTTCCCCGTATCACACTCATTTCTTGGAGGAACTAGATACTGACCCCAGGAAATCCTGCATGCTAAGCCCGCAATCTCTCCACTGCTGAGCTACATATACCCTTCCCCCCAGAGCACACTAGTTTTTAGGCACAGAGAACAAGAAATGCCAGCCACGTTCACTAACTTACCCAGTGTGTAATAAGCTCTGTGTGCTCCACCAACAGAGGTCAGTGTTTTATGATCCGTCAGCTCCTGCGGAGCCATTTCTACAGTCCAAGTAGCATACTCCGGTTTTGTAATTTCGGGCTTAGTCGCCCCTTCCAAGGAACACAAAAAAGATAAATCAGGAACCGAGATTCAGATCATGTGCATACGCTGAGTCAGTCAGGTAGACAAGAGTTATTTACAGAAGCTATCAGAACATAAGCCCTATCCTGGGAGAAGCTGGCGGTACAAGTAAAAGGCAGATTCTCCTCTCTGTTCTGCCAGAGGCTCAGGATCCATGAAAACAAATGAGCACCGAAATGTTTCAACAGCTCTACAACTGAGGTGAACGGGTACAGTAACGCCACAAAGGACAAGAGAGTCCGCTGCACGTGGATAGCTCAGGGAATGCTGGGAAGACCGCACTGTTTCATAAAAGAGAGATCCAGTACAGAGGGTGGATGTGGAGGGTCTTTGGGGAAGGGCAGCCTGAGTAAAAGGAGCAGGTGGGAAACAGCGTAAGGCATTAAGGAAACTAGACCACTGTTACTGGCGGTGGAAGGGGAAGACAAAACATGCTGCCTTGAAAATGAAACATCACTTAATTAATTTCAAGTGAGGACGGCAAAAAGAAGAACCAACCACAAGATACACGTAACTTTCGCAGGGATGAATTTCTTTTCAATATCCTCTAATAAACTGTAAGGGAAAGACCCTGAAAAAAAGAATGCCCACACAGACACTATTTTCACAACGTGAGTCTGGAAAATGGACACAAGTGCATTATCCAGTCCTACGGCATTAAGCACAGAATCACATCCTAAACTGTAAGTTAAAAGCATAAGTCAAAAATTCTCATCAGCAGATGCAAACGTGAAAATGCACACTCACACCAACCCCCGGTTTATGACTCAGAAACCCCTGGTACTTATTTAGACACACAAGGACATTAAAAACAAGAGACTGTACCTCATCCCAGGAAGATTCTCTTCCTCTCTCTTCTGTAAAGTGGCGCACTGACACACCATCTGTAAAATGTAGTTAAAGGTACGTTAATGAGAATATTCACGAATGTATATTAAAACCACCATGTGCGTCTATCTCCGTTCGTGGATGTGTCAAAACAAAAGTGGCAGAAAAGACTTTCAAAGAGTTAGAGCATTTTCTGAAAAAAATGCTTAAGTCACGGTTGGGATATATTTCAAACCAGGTAGTAAGAGGAAAACACTTAAAAAGAATGGATATGGAACTTGGGTTTGCGCACTATGTATTTCTAACATTTGACGTTTGCTCTTGTTTTAGTTTTTTCTTTTCTTCTGTTTTTAATTGGAGGTACCGGGAATGAGCACACAGAATTCGGGATGCTAAGCAAGCATTCTATTTACCACTAACCTATGTCCTTCCCCGAGTCAACTAGCTTCTCGGCATAGATAAAGTAAAATACAAAACACTCTTTCACTGTTAACTGCCTTATAAAACATGTTAGTTTGCTGAAGCGCAAAGATCTTTGAGGCCTTCTTCCCCGTAACACACTAAGTCTCACATTAGACCGAGTGGGAGACAGGTCTCAGGACCTTAGACTAAAGAGACCACAGGCCCCTGGTTCGGGTTTTTCTTCCATAACCGATCATCGGCTGTGGAATATCAGGGCTCCACTCGCCGCAGACTGTGACAGGGGCCGGCTTGTCCTACAGGGAGCCCGGAATGTGGTGTATGTTGAAGGCCCGTGTGCAGAACCGACAGATCTGCCCTCCGTCAAATGACCCTCTTTCCCTCTACAACAAACACCTCCCTCCCCAGGGCAGGACGGGGAAGACGCGGTCCATCAAGTGCGTCTGCTAAGGGACCAGAGGGACACGGCCGTTAGCCCAGTAACGGCCGCCCGTGCACGGGGAAGCCCCGGAGAGCGATCTGCCCTTCTTCTGCAGTGACTCCAGGAAGAAACAGAGGACTATGCTTTCCTCTTACCGAGCGGAGCAGCTGGCGTTGGGGGCGAGGTTGCACAGGGCACCAAGGGAGACCATGTGCAGGTGCCAAGCTGGGGTACGAAGGGCCACACCCGGGTCAGGCCACGCAGGCAGGTCCTTGGAAAGTTTGGGGCCCTCCGGGCCACGGGGTTACCTGCAGGACAGAAGGGAGGGCTGGGTTGGATGACAGACATAAGCGCCAACAACGACAAGAGACGGAACCCAACGCAGCAGCCGTCGGCACCGGGCACCCTACCCTTCACCGGGTGCCCAGAGAGCAGCACGGTGCCACACGCTCCGCCCAGCCCTCTGGGGACTGCCTGCAGCCTGGGCCGCATAGGGGGATACGGGGATACGACCCTTATGCCGCACGTCACCGCCGCCGCTGTCTCCAATTGGAGGAAGCCAAGGGTCCTCTTGCCCTAGGGGCTGCACACAGAGATTCCAGCACACGGGCAAACTAGCGCCTTCCCAACAGCCAGCCGCTCTGGGCGGGACGGCCCTCCCAGCCAACTACCCCAGCTCCACGCAAGCTTGCCCGGCGCTGACCAGGAACACGTAGACAGGACGGACGTGAAGAGCTCATTCTCAACACGAGCAAGCAGAGCCGCACCAGGGTCACCGCTCTGCCTGCAGGGCTCTGCCTGCAGGACCCTGCCAGGCCCTCTCTGCAGCCTCCTCACAAAGGGCCCTCCTCCGCACCGCAGGGGCTGCCCCTGTGCGCAAAGATCCCTGGGGAGCTGGGCATCCCGGTGTCCTGTGGCGGAGCTGGCCAAGGGCTCCTGAGGGGACAAGGCTGTCCTCAGAATGGACTCAGGCTCCGCTACAATCATCCCTATCCTCAGGGACGTCTGGATTTTACGTTCGCTACGGAACGCACCCTACCTGCGTGCTACGGGAGTGTGACGTGGGGAGTCTCAACCCCACACCTGACACCAAAGCTACTATACAAGCTCGTGCGCAAAACCCCACTGTGTGCCATGAGACCGACGAGCAGCTCTGACAGCTTCCAGGGCAGGCCCGACCCAGAGCAGAGTGGGGGACAAACACAACGTATGCACTCTGGTGGGCATTGGAATTCCCCCGCAGAGAAGGAGGCATTTTCACGGCGGGCTCTTTCCCTTCCAGCCTCTATTCCCTACTACAAACGCACCATCTCCGAGAGCCAGGCTTTTCTGCCCAGACTACAACTGGAGGCAGCGGCCAAGACACACTTAACTCCCGAGAAAAGACAGTGACGGGCTGTGACGTTTACCACACCCAGGAAGACTCAAAATTGCACAAAGCACACCGTACAAAGCTGGAGGGAGGGCTTTGCCCCTTTTCCAGTTACCAGGATCTGAATGGACATTCTAAACAGGAGAATCACCTGGCCTGAGCAGGTAAACCTGTCAAAAGAACGATGACACAGAAATCCGTCTCAGTGACCCAGGAGCAACCCCAGGTGCAGGAGGTCAGGAAGGATTCAGCCGAGCCAGGAGAAGTCAGTGTGGAGCGAGGGCTCACCCTACTCACGCTGTTTCGAGAAAAGCACAGTCAAACTCTGCGGGCCCCGGCTCCTAAGCACTCCCTCATGGCTCCAGCAGGCACCAGCCAAGGCGACGGGCTCCCGGGAGAAGCAGCCCACTGGCTCCTGGGCAAGAGTTTTGAGTCTGAAAAAGGCAGCGACACGCCATGCCAGACCCGTCACAGGACACAAAGTCTGCAGACGAGGCCAGGAACGGCTGCCGGGAGAACGGGAAGATCACATTTCCCAGGACGAGGTCCAACAGAGAATGACCACCCCACTTACATGGGCCTCCGGGGCCGCCGCTGGTGCGCGGGTGCTGCCGGGCCACTCTGGAGCCGCGCCAAGTCCCGCGTCGGCTAAAAACCAAAGAAAAGGATGGAGGATTAGGCTTTGCTGCGAAGACACTTCTGAAGCGAAACAAAAGCTTTGCGCCTTCCTTCTTCCTTCTTTTCCCGTATCATACTCGTTTCTTGGAGGAACTGGATACTGACCCCAGGAACTCCTGCATGCTAAGCCCGCATTCTCTCCACTGCTGAGCTACATATACCCTTCCCCCCAGAGCACACTAGTTTCTAGGCACAGAGAACAAGAAATGCCAGCCACGTTCACTAACATACACAGTGTAAAATAAGCTCGGTGTGCTCCACCAACAGAGGTCAGTGTTTTATGATCCGTCAGCTCCTGCGGAGCCAATTCTACAGTCCAAGTAGCATACTCCGGTTTTGTAATTTCGGGCTTAGTCGCCACTTCCTAGGAACACAAAAAAGATAAATCAGGAACCGAGATTCAGATCATGTGCATACGCTTAGTCAGTCAGGTAGACAAGAGTTATTTACCGAAGCTATCAGAACATAAGCCCTAACCTGGGAGAAGCTGGCATTACAAATAAAAGGCAGATTCTTTCTCTGTTCATCCAGAGGCACAGGATCCATGAAAACAAATCAGCACAGAAATGTTTCAACAGCTCTTCAACTGAGGTGAACGGTTAAAGTAACGCCACAAAGGACAGGAGCGTCCGCTGCACGTGGATAGCTCAGGGAATGCTGGGAAGACCGCACTGTTTCATAAAAGGGAGATCTAGCGCAGAGGGTGGATGTGGAGGGTCTTTGGGGAAGGGCAGCCTGAGTAAAAGGAGCAGGTGGGAAACAGCGTAAGGCATTAAGGAAACTAGACCATTGTTACTGGCGGTGGAATGGGAAGACAAATCATGCTGCCTTGAAAATGAAACATCACATAATTAATTTCAAGTGAGGACGGCTAAAACAAAAACCAACCCCAAGATACACCTAACTTTCCCAGGGATGAATTTCTTTTCAATATCCTCTAATAAACTGTAAGGGAACGACCCTGAAATAAAGAATGCTCACACAGACACTGGTTTCACAACGTGAGTCTGGAAAATGAACACAAGTGCATTATCCAGTCCTACGGCATTAAGCACAGAATCACATCCTAAACTCTAAGTTAAAAGCATAAGTTAAAATTTCTCATCAGCAGAAGCAAACGTGAAAATGCACACTCAAACCAACCCCCGGTTTATGTCTCAGAATCCCCTGGTACTTATATAGACACACAAGGACATTAAAAACAAGAGACTGTACCTCATCACAGGAAGATTCTCTTCCTTTCTCTTCTGTTAAGTGGCGCACTGACACACCATCTGTAAAATGTATTTAAAAGTACGTTAATGAGAATATTCACGAATGTATATTAAAACCACCATGTGCGTCTATCTCCGTTCGTGGATGTGTCAAAACAAAAGTGGCAGAAAAGACTTTCAAAGAGTTAGAGAATTTTCAGAAAAAAATGCTTAAGTCATGGTTGGGATATATTTCAAACCAAGTATTAATAGGAAAACACGTAAAAAGAATGGATATGAAAGTTGGGTTTGCGCACTATGTATTTCTAACATTTGAAGTTTGCTCTTGTTTGTGTTTTTTCTTTTCTTCTGTTTTTAAATGGAGGTACCGGGAATGAGCACACGGAATTCGGCATGCTAAGCAAGCATTCTATTTACCACTAACCTATGTCCTTCCCCGAGTCAACTAGCTTCTCGGCATAGATAAAATAAAACACAAAACACTTTTTCACGGTTCACTGCCTTACAAAACATGTTAGATTGCTGAAGCGCAAAGATTTTTGAGGCCTTCTTCCCCGTATCACATTAAGTCTCACATCAGACCGAGTGGGAGACAGGTCTCAGGACCCTTGACTGAAGAGACCACAGGCCCCGGGTTCGGGTGTTTCTTCCATAACCGATCATCGGCTGTGGAAGTTCAGGGCTCCAATATCTGCATACAGTGACAGGGGCGGGCTTGTCCTACAGGGAGCCCGGAACGTGGTGTTTGTTGAAGGCCCGTGTGCAGAACCGACACGTCTGCCCTCCGTCAGAGGACCCTCTTTCCCTGTACAACAGACACCTCCCTCCCCAGGGCAGGACGGGGAAGACGCGGTCCATCAAGTGCGTCTGCTAAGGGACCAGAGGGACACGGCCGTGAGCCCAGTCACGGCCGCCCGTTCACGGGGAAGCACCGGAGAGCATCCTACCCTTCTTCTGCAGTGAATCCAGGAAGAAACAGAGGACTATGCTTTCCTATTACCGAGCGGAGCAGCTGGCGTTGGGGTCGAGATTGCACAGGGCACCAAGGGGGACGAGGTGCAGGTGCCAAGCTGGGCGACGAAGGTCCAAACCCGGGGCAGGCCACGCAAGCTGGTCCTCGGAAATGTTGGGGCACTCCAGCCCACGGGGTGACCTTCAGGACAGAAGGGAGGGTTGGGTTGGATGACAGACAAAAGCGCCAACAACGACAAGAGACGAAACCCAACGATGCAGCCGTCGGAACCGGGCACCCTCCCCTCCACCGGGTGCCCAGAGAGCAGCACGGAACCACACGCTCTGCCCAGCCCTCTGGGGCCTGCCTGCAGCCTGGGCCGCACAGGGGGACACGGGGATACGACCCTGACGCCGAACGACGCCGCCGCCGCTGTCTCCAAGTGGAGTAAGCCAAGGGTACTCTTGCCCGAGAGGCTGCACACAGAGATTCCAGCACACGGGCAAACTAGCGCCTTCCCAACAGCCAGCCGCTCTGGGCAGGACGGCACTCCCCGCCAACTTCACCAGCTCAACGCAAGCTTGCCCGGAGAGGACCAGGAACACGGAGACGGGACGGAAGTGAAGAGCTCATTCTCCACACGAGCAAGCACAGCCGCACCAGGGTCACCGCTCTGCCTGCAGGGCTCTGCCTGCAGGACACTGCCAGGCCCTCTCTGCCCCCTCCTCACAAAGGGCCCTCTTCCGCCCCGCATTGGCTGCCCCTGGGCGCAAAGAGCCCTGGGGAGCTGGGCATCCCGGAGTCCTGCGGCGGAGCTGGCCAAGGGCTCCTGAGGGGACAAGGCTGTCCTCAGAAGGGACTCAGGCTCCGCTACAATCATCCCTATTCTCAGGGACGTCTGGAATTTACGTTCGCTACGGAACGCACCCTACTTGCGTGCTACGGGAGAGTGACGTGTGGAGTCTCAACCCCACACCTGACACCAAAGGGACTGTACCAGCTCGTGCGCAAAACCCCACGGTGTGCCATGAGACCGACGAACAGGTCTGACATCTTCCAGGGCAGGCCCTACCCCGCGCAGGGTGGGGGAAAATCACAACGTACGCACTCTGGTGCGCATGGGAATACCCCCGCAGGGAAGGAGGCATTTTCACGGCGGGCTCTTTCCCTTCCAGCCTCTATTCCCTACTACAAACGCACCATCTCCGAGAGCCAGGCTTTTCTGCCCAGACTACAACTGGAGGCAGCGGCCAAGACACACTTAACTCCCGAGAAAAGACAGTGACGGGCTGTGACTTTTACCACACCCAGGAAGACTCAAAATTGCACAAAGCACACCGTACAAAGCTGGAGGTAGTGCTTTGCCCCTTTACCAGTTAACAGGGTCTGAATGGACATTCTAAAAAGGAGAATCACCTGGCATGAGCCGGGAAACCATTCAAAAGTACGATGACACAGAAATCCGTCTCAGTGACCCAGGAGCAACCCCAGGTGCAGGAGGTCAGGAAGGAGTCAGCCGAGCCAGGAGAAGTCAGTGTGGAGCGAGGGCTCACCCTACTCACGCTGTTTCGAGAAAATCACAGTCAAAGTCTGCGGACCCCGGCTCCTAAGCACTCCCTCATGGCTCCTGCAGGCACCAGCCAAGGCGAAGTGCTCCCGGGAGAAGCAGCCCACTGGCTCCTGGGCAAGAGTTTTGAGTCTGAAAAGGCAGCGACACGCCATGCCAGACCCGTCACAGGACACACAGTCTGCAGACGAGGCCAGGAACGGCTGCCGGGAGAAAGGGAAGATCACCTTTCCCAGGACGAGGTCCAACAGAGAATGACCACCCCACTTACCTGGGCCTCCGGGGCCGCCACAGGTGGGCGGGCGCTGCCGGGCCACTCCGGAGCCGTGCCAGGTCCCGCGTCGGCTAAAAACCACAGAAAAGTATGGAGGATTAGGCTTTCCTGCGTAGACACTTCTGAAGAGAAACAAAAGCTTTGAGCCTTCCTTCCCTCCTTCCTTCCCCGTATCACACTCATTTCTTGGAGGAACTGGATACTGACCCCAGGAAATCCTGCATGCTAAGCCCGCAATCTCTCCACTGCTGAGCTACATATACCCTTCCCCCCAGAGCACACTAGTTTCTAGGCACAGAGAACAAGAAATGCCAGCCACGTTCACTAACTTACCCAGTATGTAATAAGCTCTGTGTGCTCCACCAACAGAGGTCAGTGTTTTATGATCCGTCAGCTCCTGCGGAGCCAATTCTACAGTCCAAGTAGCATACTCCGGTTTTGTAATTTCGGGCTTAGTCGCCCCTTCCAAGGAACACAAAAAAGATAAATCAGGAACCGAGATTCAGATCATGTGCATACGCTGAGTCAGTCAGGTAGACCAGTGTTATTTACAGAAGCTATCAGAACATAAGCCCTATCCTGGGAGAAGCTGGCGGTACAAGTAAAAGGCAGATTCTCCTCTCTGTTCTGCCAGAGGCTCAGGATCCATGAAAACAAATGAGCACCGAAATGTTTCAACAGCTCTACAACTGAGGTGAACGGGTACAGTAACGCCACAAAGGACAAGAGAGTCCGCTGCACGTGGATAGCTCAGGGAATGCTGGGAAGACCGCACTGTTTCATAAAAGAGAGATCCAGTACAGAGGGTGGATGTGGAGGGTCTTTGGGGAAGGGCAGCCTGAGTAAAAGGAGCAGGTGGGAAACAGCGTAAGGCATTAAGGAAACTAGAACACTGTTACTGGCGGTGGAAGGGGAAGACAAAACATGCTGCCTTGAAAATGAAACATCACTTAATTAATTTCAAGTGAGGACGGCAAAAAGAAGAACCAACCACAAGATACATGTAACTTTCGCAGGGATGAATTTCTTTTCAATATCCTCTAATAAACTGTAAGGGAAAGACCCTGAAAAAAAGAATGCCCACACAGACACTATTTTCACAACGTGAGTCTGGAAAATGGACACAAGTGCATTATCCAGTCCTACGGCATTAAGCACAGAATCACATCCTAAACTGTAAGTTAAAAGCATAAGTCAAAAATTCTCATCAGCAGATGCAAACGTGAAAATGCACACTCACACCAACCCCCGGTTTATGACTCAGAAACCCCTGGTACTTATATAGACACACAAGGACATTAAAAACAAGAGACTGTACCTCATCCCAGGAAGATTCTCTTCCTCTCTCTTCTGTAAAGTGGCGCACTGACACACCATCTGTAAAATGTAGTTAAAGGTACGTTAATGAGAATATTCACGAATGTATATAAAAACCACCATGTGGGTCTATCTCCGTTCGTGGATGTGTCAAAACAAAAGTGGCAGAAAAGACTTTCAAAGAGTTAGAGCATTTTCTGAAAAAAATGCTTAAGTCACGGTTGGGATATATTTCAAACCAGGTAGTAAGAGGAAAACACTTGAAAAGAATGGATATGGAACTTGGGTTTGCGCACTATGTATTTCTAACATTTGAAGTTTGCTCTTGTTTTAGTTTTTTCTTTTCTTCTGTTTTTAATTGGAGGTACCGGGAATGAGCACACAGAATTCGGGATGCTAAGCAAGCATTCTATTTACCACTAACCTATGTCCTTCCCCGAGTCAACTAGCTTCTCGGCATAGATAAAATAAAATACAAAACACTCTTTCACTGTTCACTGCCTTACAAAACATGTTAGTTTGCTGAAGCGCAAAGATCTTTGAGGCCTTCTTCCCCGTATCACACTAAGTCTCACAACAGACCGAGTGGGAGACAGGTCTCAGGACCTTAGACTAAAGAGACCACAGGCCCCTGGTTCGGGTTTTTCTTCCATAACCGATCATCGGCTGTGGAATATCAGGGCTCCACTCGCCGCAGACAGTGACAGGGGCGGGCTTGTCCTACAGGGAGCCCGGAATGTGGTGTATGTTGAAGGCCCATGTGCAGAACCGACAGATCTGCCCTCCGTCAAACGACCCTCTTTCCCTCTACAACAGACACCTCCCTCCCCAGGGCAGGACTGGGAAGACGCGGTCCATCAAGTGCGTCTGCTAAGGGACCAGAGGGACACGGCCGTTAGCCCAGTAACGGCCGCCCGTGCACGGGGAAGCCCCGGAGAGCGATCTGCCCTTCTTCTGCAGTGACTCCAGGAAGAAACAGAGGACTATGCTTTCCTCTTACCGAGCGGAGCAGCTGGCGTTGGGGGCGAGGTTGCACAGGGCACCAAGGGAGACCATGTGCAGGTGCCAAGCTGGGGTACGAAGGGCCACACCCGGGTCAGGCCACGCAGGCAGGTCCTTGGAAAGTTTGGGGCCCTCCGGGCCACGGGGTTACCTGCAGGACAGAAGGGAGGGCTGGGTTGGATGACAGACATAAGCGCCAACAACGACAAGAGACGGAACCCAACGCAGCAGCCGTCGGCACCGGGCACCCTACCCTTCACCGGGTGCCCAGAGAGCAGCACGGTGCCACACGCTCCGCCCAGCCCTCTGGGGACTGCCTGCAGCCTGGGCCGCACAGGGGGATACGGGGATACGACCCTTATGCCGCACGTCACCGCCGCCGCTGTCTCCAATTGGAGGAAGCCAAGGGTCCTCTTGCCCTAGGGGCTGCACACAGAGATTCCAGCACACGGGCAAACTAGCGCCTTCCCAACAGCCAGCCGCTCTGTGCGGGACGGCCCTCCCAGCCAACTACCCCAGCTCCACGCAAGCTTGCCCGTCGCTGACCAGGAACACGTAGACAGGACGGACGTGAAGAGCTCATTCTCAACACGAGCAAGCAGAGCCGCACCAGGGTCACCGCTCTGCCTGCAGGGCTCTGCCTGCAGGACCCTGCCAGGCCCTCTCTGCAGCCTCCTCACAAAGGGCCCTCCTCCGCACCGCAGGGGCTGCCCCTGTGCGCAAAGAGCCCTGGGGAGCTGGGCATCCCGGTGTCCTGTGGCGGAGCTGGCCAAGGGCTCCTGAGGGGACAAGGCTGTCCTCAGAATGGACTCAGGCTCCGCTACAATCATCCCTATCCTCAGGGACGTCTGGATTTTACGTTCGCTACGGAACGCACCCTACCTGCGTGCTACGGGAGTGTGACGTGGGGAGTCTCAACCCCACACCTGACACCAAAGGTACTATACAAGCTCGTGCGCAAAACCCCACTGTGTGCCATGAGACCGACGAGCAGCTCTGACAGCTTCCAGGGCAGGCCCGACCCAGAGCAGAGTGGGGGACAAACACAACGTACGCACTCTGGTGGGCATTGGAATTCCCCCGCAGAGAAGGAGGCATTTTCACGGCGGGCTCTTTCCCTTCCAGCCTCTATTCCCTACTACAAACGCACCATCTCCGAGAGCCAGGCTTTTCTGCCCAGACTACAACTGGAGGCAGCGGCCAAGACACACTTAATTCCCGAGAAAAGACAGTGACGGGCTGTGACGTTTACCACACCCAGGAAGACTCAAAATTGCACAAAGCACACCGTACAAAGCTGGAGGGAGGGCTTTGCCCCTTTTCCAGTTACCAGGATCTGAATGGACATTCTAAACAGGAGAATCACCTGGCCTGAGCAGGTAAACCTGTCAAAAGAACGATGACACAGAAATCCGTCTCAGTGACCCAGGAGCAACCCCAGGTGCAGGAGGTCAGGAAGGAGTCAGCCGAGCCAGGAGAAGTCAGTGTGGAGCGAGGGCTCACCCTACTCACGCTGTTTCGAGAAAACCACAGTCAAAGTCTGCGGGCCCCGGCTCCTAAGCACTCCCTCATGGCTCCTGCAGGCACCAGCCAAGGCGACGGGCTCCCGGGAGAAGCAGCCCACTGGCTCCTGGGCAAGAGTTTTGAGTCTGAAAAAGGCAGCGACACGCCATGCCAGACCCGTCACAGGACACACAGTCTGCAGACGAGGCCAGGAACGTCTGCCGTGAGAACGGGAAGATCACCTTTCCCAGGACGAGGTCCAACAGAGAATGACCACCCCACTTACATGGGCCTCCGGGGCCGCCGCTGGTGCGCGGGTGCTGCCGGGCCACTCTGGAGCCGCGCCAAGTCCCGCGTCGGCTAAAAACCAAAGAAAAGGATGGAGGATTAGGCTTTGCTGCGAAGACACTTCTGAAGCGAAACAAAAGCTTTGTGCCTTCCTTCCTTCCTTCCTTCCCCCTATCATACTCGTTTCTTGGAGGAACTGGATACTGACCCCAGGAACTCCTGCATGCTAAGCCCGCATTCTCTCCACTGCTGAGCTACATATACCCTTCCCCCCAGAGCACACTAGTTTCTAGGCACAGAGAACAAGAAATGCCAGCCACGTTCACTAACATACCCAGTGTATAATAAGCTCGGTGTGCTCCACAAACAAAGGTCAGTGTTTTATGATCCGTCAGGACCTGCGGAGCCAATTGTACAGTCCAAGTAGCAGAATCTGGTTTTGTAATTTCGGGCTTAGTCGCCCCTTCCTAGGAACACAAAAAAGATAAATCAGGAACCGAGATTCAGATCATGTGCATACGCTAAGTCAGTCAGGTAGACAAGAGTTATTTAACGAAGCTATCAGAACATAAGCCCTATCCTGGGAGAAGCTGGCGTTACAAATAAAAGGCAGATTCTTTCTCTGTTCATCCAGAGGCACAGGATCCATGAGAACAAATCAGCACAGAAATGTTTCAACAGCTCTTCAACTGAGGTGAACTGGTAAAGTAACGCCACAAAGGAAAGGAGTGTCCGCTGCACGTGGATAGCTCAGGGAATGCTGGGAAGACCGCACTGTTTCATAAAAGAGACATCTAGCGCAGAGGGGGGATGTGGAGGGGCTTTGGGGAAGGGCAGCCTGAGTAAAAGTAGCAGGTGGGAAAAGCGTAAGGCATTAAGGAAACTAGACCACTGTTACTGGCGGTGGAAGGGGAAGACAAATCATGCTGCCTTGAAAATGAAACATCACTTCATTAATTTCAAGTGAGCACGGCTAAAACAAAAACCAACCCCAAGATACACCTAACTTTCCCAGGGATGAATTTCTTTTCAATATCCTCTAATAAACTGTAAGGGAACGACCCTGAAATAAAGAATGCTCACACAGACACTGGTTTCAAAACGTGAGTCTGGAAAATGAACACAAGTGCATTATCCAGTCTTACGGCATTAAGCACAGAATCACATCCTAAACTGTAAGTTAAAAGCATAAGTCAAAATTTCTCATCAGCAGAAGCAAACGTGAAAATGCACACTCAAACCAACCCCCGGTTTATGACTCAGAATCCCCTGGTACTTATATAGTAACACAAGGGCATTAACAAGAATAGACTGTACCTCATCACAGGAAGATTCTCTTCCTCTCTCTTCTGTAAAGTGGCGCACTGTCACACCATCTGTAAAATGTAGTTACAGGTACATTAATGAAAATATACACGAATGTATATTAAAACCATCATGTGCGTCTATCTCCGTTCGTGGATGTGTCAAAACAAAAGTGGCAGAAAAGACTTTCAAAGAGTTAGAGCATTTTCTGAAAAAAATGCTTAAGTCACGGTTGGGATATATTTCAAACCAGGTAGTAAGAGGAAAACACTTAAAAAGAATGGATATGGAACTTGTGTTTGCGCACTATGTATTTCTAACATTTGAAGTTTGCTCTTGTTTGTGTTTTTTCTTTTCTTCTGTTTTTAATTGGAGGTACCGGGAATGAGCACACAGAATTCGGGATGCTAAGCAAGCATTCTATTTACCACTAACCTATGTCCTTCCCCGAGTCAACTAGCTTCTCGGCATAGATAAAATAAAATACAAAACACTCTTTCACGGTTCACTGCCTTACAAAATATGTTAGTTTGCTGAAGGGCAAAAGATCTTTGAGGCCTTTTTCACCGTATCACACTAAGTCTCACATTAGACCGAGTGGGACACAGGTCTCAGGACCCTTGACTGAAGAGACCACAGGCCCTGGTTTCGGGTGTTTCTTCAATAACCGATCATCGGCTGTGGAAAGTCAGGGCTCCAATCCCTGCAGACAGTGACAGGGGAGGCTTGTCCTCCAGGGAGCCCGGAACGTGGTGTTTGTTGAAGGCCCGTGTGCAGAACCGACACGTCTGCCCTCCGTCAGAGGACCCTCTTTCCCTCTACAACAGACACCTCCATACCCAGGGCAGGACGGGAAAGGCGAGGTCCATCAAGTGCTTCTGCTAAGGGACCAGAAGTACACGGCCGTGAGCCCAGTCACGGCCGCCAGTGCACGGGGAAGCCCCGGAGAGCGATCTGATCTTCTTCTGCAGTGACTCCAGGAAAAAACAGAGGACTATGCTTTCCTTATACCGAGCCGAACAGCTAGGGGTGGGGGGCGAGATTGCACAGGGCACCAAGGGGGACCAGGTGCAGGTGCCAAGCTGGGTGACGACGGGCCACACCCGGGGCAGGTCACGCAGGCTGGTCCTCGGAAAGTATGTTGCCGTCTGGCCCACGGGGTGACCTGCAGGACAGAAGGGAGGGCTGGGTTGGATGACAGACAAAAGCGCCAACACCGACAAGAGACGAAACCCAACGCAGCAGCCGTCGGCACCGGGCACCCTCCCCTCCACCGTGTGCCCAGAGAGCAGCACGGTGCCACACGTTCCACCCAGCAATCTGGGGCCTGACGGAAGCCTGGGTCGCACAGGAGTCATGGGGATACGACTCTGAGGCCGCACATCGCCGCCTCCGCTGTCTCCAAGTGGAGGAAGCCAAGGGTCCTCTTGCCCGAAGGCTTCACACAGAGCTTTCAGCGCACGGGCAAACTAACGCCTTCCCAACAGCCAGCCGCTCTGGGCGTGACGGCCCTCCCCGCCACCTTCCCCAGCTCCACGCAAGCTTGCCCAGCGCGGACCAAGAACACGGAGACGGGACGGATGTGAAGAGCTCATCATCCACACGAGCAAGCAGAGCCGCAAAAGGGTCACAGCTCTGCCTGCAGGGCTCTGCCTGCAGGACCCTGCCAGGCCCTCTCTGCCCCCTCCTTACAAAGGGCCCTCCTCCACCCTGAAGGGGCTACCCCTGGGCACAAAGAGCGCTGGGGAGCTGGGCATCCCTGTGTCCTGCGGCGGAGCTGGCCAAGGGCTCCTGAGGGGACAAGACTGTCCACAGAAGGGACTCAGGCTCCGCTACAATCATCCCTATTCTCAGGGACGTCTGGTTTTTACGTTCGCTACGGAACGCACCCTAATTGCGTGCTACGGGAGAGTGACGTGGGGAGTCTAAACCCCACACCTGACACCAAAGGGACTGTACAAGGTCGTGCGCAAAACCCCACGGTGTGCCATGAGACCGACGAGCAGCTCTGACAGCTTCCAGTGCAGGCCCGACCCAGAGCAGGGTGGGGGACAAACACAACGTACGCACTCTGCTGCGCATCGGAATTCCCCCTCAGGGAAGGAGGCATTTTCACGGCGGGCTCTTTCCCTTCTAGCCTCTATTCCCTACTTCAAACGCAACATCTCCGAGAGCCAGGCTTTTCTGCCCAGATTACAACTGGAGGCAGCGGCCAAGACACACTTAACTCCCGAGAAAAGACAGTGACGGGCTGTGAAGTTTACCACACCCAGGAAGACTCAAAGTTGCACAAAGCACACCGTACAAAGCTGGAGGGAGGGCTTTGCCCCTTTTCCAGTTACCAGGATCTGAATGGACATTCTAAACAGGAGAATCACCTGGCCTGAGCCGGGAAACCAGTCAAAAGAACGACGACACAGAAATCCGTCTCAGTGACCCAGGAGCAACCCCAGGTGCAGGAGGTCAGGAAGGAGTCAGCCAAGCCAGGAGAAGTCAGTGTGGAGCGAGGGCTCACCCTCCTCATGCTGTTTCGAGAAACCCACAGTCAAAGTTTGCGGGCCCCGGCTAATAAGCACTCCCTCATGGCTCCTGCAGTCACCAGCCAAGGCGAAGGGCTCCCGGGAGAAGCAGCCCTCTGGCTCCTGGGCAAGAGTTTTGAGTCTGAAAAAGGCAGCGACATGACACGCCAGACCCGTCACAGGACACACCGTCTGCAGACGAGTCCAGGAACGGCTGCCGGGAAAACGGAAAGATCACCGTTCCCAGGACGAGGCCCAACAGAGCATGACCACCCCAATTAAGTGGGCCTCCGGGGCCGCCACAAGTGGGCGGGCGCTGCCGGGGGACTCCGGAGCCGCTCCAGGTCCCGCGTCGGCTAAAAACCACAGAAAAGGATGGAGGAATATGCTTTCGTGCGAAGACACTGCTGAGGCGAAACCAAACCTTTGCGCCTTCTTTCCTTCCTTCCTTCCCCGTATCACACTCGTTTCTTGGAGGAACTGGATACTGTCCACAGGAACTCCTGCATGCTAAGCCCGCATTCTATCTACTGCTGAGCTACATACACACTTCCCCCCAGAGCACACTACTTTCTAGGCACAGAGAACAAGAAAAACCTGCCACGTTCACTACCTTACCTACTGTATAATAAGTTCCGTGTGCTCCAACAACAGAGGTCAGTGTTTTATGATTCGTCAGCTACTGTGGAGCCACTTCTACAATCCCAGTAGCATACTCCGGTTTTGTAATTTCGGGCTTAGTCGCCCCTTCCTAGGAACACATAACAAGATAAATCAGGAACCGAGCTTCCGATCATGTGCATACGCTTAGTCAGTCAGGTAGACAACAGTTATATACCGAAGCTATCAGAACATAAGCCCTATCCTGGGAGAAGCTGGCGGTACAAGTAATAGGCTGATTCTCCTCTCTGTTCTGCCAGAGGCACAGGATCCATGAAAACAAATCAGCACAGAAAAGTTTCAACAGCTCTCCAACTGATGTGAACGGGTACAGTAACGCCGCAAAGGACAGGAGCGTCCGCTGCACGTGGATAGCTCAGGGAATGATGGGAAGACCGCACTGTTTCGTAAAAGAGAGATCCAGCGTAGAGGGAGGATGTGGAGGGGCTTTGGGGAAGGGCAGACTGAGAAAAAGGAGCAGGTGGGAAACAGAGTAAGGCATTAAGGAAACTAGACCTCTGTTACTGGCGGTGGAATGGGAAGACAAAACATGCTGCCTTGAAAATGAAACATCACTTCATTAATTTCAAGTGAGGACGGCTAAAACAAGAACCAACCCCAAGATACACCTAACTTTCCCAGGGATGAATTTCTTTTCAATATCCTCTAATAAACTGTAAGGGAAAGACACTGAAAAAAGAATTCCCACACAGACACTGGTTTCACTATTTGAGTCTGGGAAATGAACACAAGTGCATTATCCAGTCCTATGGCATTAAGCACAGAATCACATCCTAAACTGTAAGTTAAAAGCATAAGTCAAAAATTCTCTTCAGCAGATGCAAACGTGAAAATGCACACTCACACCAACCCCCGGTTTATGTCTCAGAATCCCCTGGTACTTATATAGTCACACAAAGATATTAACAACAAGAGACTGTACCTCATCCCAGGAAGATTCTCTTCCTCTCTCTTCTGTAAAGTGGCGCACTGACACACCATCTGTAAAATGTTGTTACATGTACATAAATGAGAATATTCACGAATGTATATAAAAACCACCATGTGTGTCTATCTCCGTTCGTGGATGTGTCAAAACAAAAGTGGCAGAAAAGACTTTCAAAGAGTTAGAGCATTTTCTGAAAAAAATGCTTAAGTCACGGTTGGGATATATTTCAACCCAGGTAGTAAGAGGGAAACACGTAAAAAGTATGGATATGGAAGTTGGGTTTGCGCACTATGTATTTCTAACATTTGAAGTATGCTCTTGTTTGTGTTTTTTCTTTTCTTCTGTTTTTAATTGGAGGTACCGGGAATGAGCACACGGAATTCGGCATGCTAAGCAAGCATTCTATTTACCACTAACCTATGTCCTTCCCCGAGTCAACTAGCTTCTCGTCATAGATGAAATAAAATACAAAACACTCTTTCTCGGTCCACTGCCTTACAAAACATGTTAGTTTGCTGAAGCGCAAAAGAACTTTGAGGCCTTCTTCCCCGTAAAACACTAAGTCTCACATCAGACCGAGTGGGACACAGGTCTCAGGACCCTTGACTGAAGAGACCACTGGCCCTTGGTTCGGGTGTTTCTTCCATAACGTATCATCGGCTGTGGAAGTTCAGGGCTCACCTCGCTGCAGACAGTGCCAGGGGCAGGCTTGTCCTACAGGGAGCCCGGAACGTGGTGTCTATTGAAGGCCAGTGTGCAGAACCGGCACGTCTGCCCTCCGTCAGAGGACCCTCTTTCCCTCTACAACAGACACCTCCCTCCCCAGGGCAGGACGGGGAAGACGCGGTCCATCAAGTGCGTCTGCTAAGGGACCAGAGGGACACGGCCGTTAGCCCGGTCTCGGCCGCCCATGCACGGGTAAGCCCCGGAGAGCGATCTGCCCTTCTTCTGCAGTGAATCCAGAAAGAAACAGAGGACTATGCTTTCCTCTTACAGAGTGGAGCAGCTGGCGGTGGGGGGCGAATATGCACAGGGAACCAAGGGGGACCAGGTGCAGGTGCCAAGCTGGGCGACGACGGGCCGCACCCGGGGCAGGGCACGCAGGCTGGTCCTCGGAAAGGTTGGGGACCTCCGGCCCACAGGGTGACCTGCAGGACAGAAGGGTGGGCTGGGTTGGATGACAGACAAAAGCGCCAACACCGACAAGATCCGCAAACCAACTCAGCAGCCGTCGGCACTGGGCACCCTTCACTCCACCGCGTTCCAAGAGTGCAGCACGGTGCCACACGATCCGCCCAGCCCTTTGGGGCCTGCCTGCAGCCTGGGCCGCACATGGGGACACGGGGATACGACCCTGAAGCCGCAAGTCGCTGCCGCCGCTATCTCCAAGTAGAGGAAGCCAAGGGTCCTCCTGCCGAGAGGCTGCACAAAGAGCTTCCAGCACACGGGCAAACTACCGCCATCCCAAAAGCCAGCCACTCTGGGCGGGACGGCCATCCCCGCCACCTTCCCCAGCTCCATGCAAGCTTGCCCGGCACGGACCAGGAACACGGAGACGGGACGGAAGTGAAGAGCTCATTCTCCACACGAGCAAGCAGAGCCGCACCAGGGTCACCACTGTGCCTGCAGGGCTCTGCCTGCAGGACACTGCCAGGCCCTCTCTGCCCCTTCCTTACAAAGGGCCCTCCTCCACCCCGCAGGGGCTGCCCCTGGGCACAAAGAGCACTGGGGAGCTGGGCATCCCGGTGTCCTGCGGCAGAGCTGGCCAAGGGCTCCTGAGGGGACAAGGCTGTCCTCAGAAGGGACTCAGGCTCCGCTACAATCATCCCTATCCTCAGGGACGTCTGGATTTTACGTTCGCTACGGACCACACCCTACCTGTGTGCTACGGGAGAGTGACGTGGGGAGTCTCAACCCCACACCTGACACCAAATATACTGTACCAGCTCGTGTGCAAAACTCCACGGTGTGCCATGAGACCGACGAACAGCTCTGACAGCTTCCACGGCAGGCCCGACCCAGAGCAGGGTGTGGGACAAACACAACGTACGCACTCTGGTGTGCATCGGAATTCCCCCGCAGGGAAGGAGGCATTTTCACGGCGGGCTCTTTCCCTTCCAGCCTCTATTCCCTACTACAAACGCACCATCTCCGAGAGCCAGGCTTTTCTGCCCAGATTACAACTGGAGGCAGTGGCCAAGACACACTTACCTCCCGAGAAAGGACAGTGACAGTCTGTGAAGTTTACCACACCCAGGAAGACTCAAAGTTGCACAAAGCACACCGTACAAAGTTGGAGGGAGGGCTTTGCCCCTTTTCCAGTTACCAGGATCTGAATGGACATTCTAAACAGGAGAATCACCTGGCCTGAGCCGGGAAACCAGTCAAAAGAACGACGACACAGAAATCCGTCTCAGTGACCCAGGAGCAACTCCAAGTGCAGGAGGTCAGGAAGGAGTCAACCGAGCCAGGAGAAGTCAGTGTGGAGCGAGGGCTCACCCTCCTCACGCTGTTTCGAGAAACCCACAGTCAAAGTCTGCGGGCCCCGTCTAATAAGCACTCCCTCATGGCTCCTTCAGGCACCAGCCAAGACGACGGGCTCCCGGGAGAAGCAACCCTCTGGCTCCTGGGCAAGAGTTTTGAGTCTGAAAAAGGCAGCGACACGACACGCCAGACCCGTCACAAGACACACAGTCTGCAGACGAGTCCAGGAAAGGCTGACGGGAGAACGGGAAGATCACCGTTCCCAGGACGAGGCCCAACAGAGCATGACCACCCCACTAAACCTGCCTCCGGGGCCGCCGCATGTGGGCGGGCGCTGCCGGGCCACTCCGGAGCCGCGCCAGGTCCCGCGTCGGCTAAAAACCACAGAAAAGGATGGAGGATTATGCTTTCATGCGAAGACACTGCTGAAGCGAAACCAAACCTTTGCGCCTTCTTTCCTTCCTTCCTTCCCCGTATCACACTCGTTTCTTGGAGGAACTTGATACTGACCCCAGGAACTCCTGCATGCTAAGCCCGCATTCTCTCTACTGCTGAGCCTCGTATACACTTCCCCCCAGAGCACACTACTTTCTAGGCACAGAGAACATGATAGCCTGCCACGTTCACTAACTTACCCAGTGTATAATAAGTTCTGTGTGCTCCAACAACAGAGGTCAGTGTTTTATGATTCGACAGCTCCTGCGGAGCCACTTCTACAATCCCAGTAGCATACTCCGGTTTTGTAATTTCGGGCTTAGTCGCCCCTTCCTAGGAACACAAAACAAGATAATTCAGGAACCGAGCTTCAGATCATGTGCATACGCTTAGTCAGTCAGGTAGACAACAGTTATTTACCGAAGCTATCAGAACATAAGCCCTATCCTGGGAGAAGCTGGCGGTACAAGTAAAAGGCAGATTCTCCTCTCTGTTCTGCCAGAGGCACAGGATCCATGAAAACAAATGAGCACAGGAAAGTTTCAACAGCTCTACAAGTGAGGTGAACGGGTAAAGTAACGCCACAAAAGACAGGAGTGTCCGCTGCACGTGGATAGCTCAGGGAATGCTGGGAAGACCGCACTGTTTCATAAAAGAGAGATCTAGCGCAGACGGGGGATGTGGAGGGTCTTTGGGGAAGGGCAGCCTGAGTAAAAGGAGCAGGTGGGAAACAGCGTAAGGCATTAAGGAAACTAGACCACTGTTACTGGCGGTGGAAGGGGAAGACAAATCATGCTGCCTTGAAAATGAAACATCACATAATTAATTTCAAGTGAGGACGGCTAAAACAAGAACCAACCCCAAGATACACCTAACTTTCCCAGGGATGAATTTCTTTTCAATATCCTCTAATAAACTGTAAGGGAACGACCCTGAAATAAAGAATGCTCACACAGACACTGGTTTCACAACGTGAGTCTGGAAAATGAACACAAGTGCATTATCCAGTCCTACGGCATTAAGCACAGATTCACATCCTAAACTGCAAGTTAAAAGCATAAGTAAAAATTTCTCATCATCAAATGCAAACGTGAAAATGCACACTGAAACCAACCCCCGGTTTATGTCTCAGAATCCACTGGTACTTATATAGTAACACAAGGGCATTAACAACAATAGACTGTACCTCATCAGAGGAAGATTCTCTTCCTCTCTCTTCTGTAAAGTGGCGCACTGTCACACCATCTGTAAAATGTTGTTACAGGTACATTAATGAAAATATACACGAATGTATATTAAAACCATCATGTGCGTCTATCTCCGTTCGTGGATGTGTCAAAACAAAAGTGGCAGAAAAGACTTTCAAAGAGTTAGAGCATTTTCTGAAAAAAATGCTTAAGTCACGGTTGGGATATATTTCAAACCAGGTAGTAAGAGGAAAACACTTAAAAAGAATGGATATGGAACTTGGGTTTGCGCACTATGTATTTCTAACATTTGAAGTTTGCTCTTGTTTTAGTTTTTTCTTTTCTTCTGTTTTTAATTGGAGGTACCGGGAATGAGCACACAGAATTCGGGATGCTAAGCAAGCATTCTATTTACCACTAACCTATGTCGTTCCCCGAGTCAACTAGCTTATCGGCATAGATAAAATAAAATACAAAACACTCTTTCACGGTTCACTGCCTTACAGAACATGTTAGTTTGCTGAAGCGCAAAAGAACTTTGAGGCCTTCTTCCCCGTATCACACTAAGTCTCACATTAGACCGAGTGGGACACAGGTCTCAGGACCCTTGACTGAAGAGACCACAGGCCCCGGTTTCGGGTGTTTCTTCAATAACCGATCACCGGCTGTGGAAAGTCAGGGCTCCAATCGCTGCAGACAGTGACAGGGGAGGTCTTGTCCTCCAGGGAACCCGGAACGTGGTGTATGTTGAAGGCCCGTGTGCAGAACCGACACGTCTGCCCTCCGTCAGAGGACCCTCTTTCCCTCTACAACAGACACCTCCATACCCAGGGCAGGACGGGAAAGGCGAGGTCCATCAAGTGCTTCTGCTAAGGGACCAGAGGTACACGGCCGTGAGCCCAGTCACGGCCGCCCGTGCACGGGGAAGCCCCGGAGAGCGACCTGATCTTCTTCTGCAGTGACTCCAGGAAAAAACAGAGGACTATGCTTTCCTTATACCGAGCCGAACAGCTAGGGGTGGGGGGCGAGATTGCACAGGGCACCAAGGGGGACCAGGTGCAGGTGCCAAGCTGGGTGACGACGGGCCGCACACGAGGCAGGTCACGCAGGCTATTCCTCGGAAAGTATGTTGCCCTCTGGCCCACTGGGTGACCTGCAGGACAGAATGGTGGGCTGGGTTGGATGACAGACAAAAGCGCCATCACCGACAAGAGACGAAACCTAACGCAGCAGCCGTCGGCACCGGGCACCCTCCCCTCCACCGGGTGCCCAGAGAGCAGCACGGTGCCACACGTTCCACCCAGCAATCTGGGGCCTGACTGAAGCCTGGGTCGCACAGGAGTCATGGGGATACGACCCTGAAGCCGCACGTCGCCGCCTCCGCTGTCTCCAAGTGGAGGAAGCCAAGGGTCATCTTGCCCGAAGGCTTCACACAGAGCTTTCAGCGCACGGGCAAACTAACGCCTTCCCAAAAGCCAGCCGCTCTGGGCGTGACGGCCCTCCACGCCACCTTCCCCAGCTCCACGCAAGATTGCCCGGCGCGGACCAAGAACACGGAGACGGGACGGACGTTAAGAGCTCATACTCCACACGAGCAAGCACAGCCGCACCAGGGTCACCGCTCTGCCTGCAGGGCTCTGCCTGCAGGACCCTGCCAGGCCCTCTCTGCCCCCTCCTTACAAAGGGCCCTCTTCCACACTGCAGGGGTACCACTGGGCACAAAGAGCGCTGGGGAGCTGGGCATCCCGGTGTCCTGTGGCGGAGCTGGCCAAGGGCTCCTGAGGGGCAAGGCTGTCCACAGAAGGGACTCAGGCTCCGCTACAATCATCCCTATCCTCAGGGACGTCTGGATTTTACGTTCGCTACGGAACGCACCCTACTTGCGTGCTACGGGAGAGTGACGTGGGGAGTCTCAACCCCACACCTGACACCAAAGGGACTGTACCATCTCGTGCGCAAAACCCCACGGTGTGCCAAGAGACCGACGAGCAGCTCTGACAGCTTCCAGGGCAGGCCCGACCCAGAGCAGGATGGGGGACAAACACAACGTACGCACTCTGCTGCGCATCGGAATTCCCCCGCAGAGAAGGAGGCATTTTCACGGCGGGCTCTTTCCCTTCCAGCCTCTATTCCCTACTACAAACGCAACATCTCGGAGAGCCAGGCTTTTCTGCCCAGATTACAACTGGAGGCAGCGGCCAAGACACACTTAACTCCCGAGAAAAGACAGTGACGGGCTGTGACGTTTACCACACCCAGGAAGACTCAAAGTTGCACAAAGCACGCTGTACAAAGCTGGAGGGAGGGCTTTGCCCCTTTTCCAGTTACCAGGATCTGAATGGACATTCTAAACAGGAGAATCACCTGGCCTGAGCCGGGAAACCAGTCAAAAGAACGACGACACAGAAATCCGTCTCAGTGACCCAGGAGCAACCCCAGGTGCAGGAGGTCAGGAAGGAGTCAGCCAAGCCAGGAGAAGTCAGTGTGGAGTGAGGGCTCACCCTCCTCATGCTGTTTCGAGAAACCCACAGTCAAAGTCTGCGGGCCCCGGCTAATAAGCACTCCCTCATGGCTCCTGCAGTCACCAGCCAAGGCGAAGGGCTCCCGGGAGAAGCAGCCCTCTGGCTCCTGGGCAAGAGTTTTGAGTCTGAAAAAGGCAGCGACACGACACGCCAGAACCGTCACAGGACACACCGTCTGCAGACAAGTCCAGGAACGGCTGCCGGGAAAACGGGAAGATCACCGTTCCCAGGACGAGGCCCAACAGAGCATGACCACCCCAATTAACTGGGCCTCCGGGGCCGCCGCAAGTGGGCGGGCGCTGCCGGGCCACACCGGAGCCGCTCCAGGTCCCGCGTCGGCTAAAAACCACAGAAAAGGATGGAGGAATATGCTTTCGTGCGAAGACACTGCTGAGGCGAAACCAAACCTTTGCGCCTTCTTTCCTTCCTTCCTTCCCCGTATCACACTCGTTTCTTGGAGGAACTGGATACTGTCCACAGGAACTCCTGCATGCTAAGCCCGCATTCTCTCTACTGCTGAGCTACATATACACTTCCCCCCAGAGCACACTACTTTCTAGGCACAGAGAACAAGAAAAACCTGCCACGTTCACTACCTTACCTACTGTATAATAAGTTCCGTGTGCTCCAACAACAGAGGTCAGTGTTTTATGATTCGTCAGCTACTGCGGAGCCACTTCTACAGTCCCAGTAGCATACTCCGGTTTTGTAATTTCGGGCTTAGTCGCCCCTTGCTAGGAACACAAAACAAGATAAATCAGGAACCGAGCTTCAGATCATGTGCATACGCTTAGTCAGTCAGGTAGACAACAGTTATATACCGAAGCTATCAGAACATAAGCCCTATCCTGGGAGAAGCTGGCGGTACAAGTAATAGGCTGATTCTCCTCTCTGTTCTGCCAGAGGCTCAGGATCCATGAAAACAAATGAGCACAGAAAAGTTTCAACAGCTCTACAACTGAGGTGAACGGGTAAAGTAACGCCACAAAGGACAAGAGAGTCCGCTGCACGTGGATAGCTCAGGGAATGCTGGGAAGACCGCACTGTTTCATAAAAGAGAGATCTAGCGCAGACGGGGGATGTGGAGGGTCTTTGGGGAAGGGCAGCCTGAGTAAAAGGAGCAGGTGGGAAACAGCGTAAGGCATTAAGGAAACTAGACCACTGTTACTGGCGGTGGAAGGGGAAGACAAATCATGCTTCCTTGAAAATGAAACATCACATAATTAATTTCAAGTGAGGACGGCTAAAACAAGAACCAACCCCAAGATACACCTAACTTTCCCAGGGATGAATTTCTTTTCAATATCCTCTAATAAACTGAAAGTGAAAGACCCTAAAAAAAAGAATGCCCACACAGACACTGGTTTCAATAGGTGAGTCTGGAAAGTGAACACAAGTGCATTATCCAGTCCTACGGCATTAGGCACAGAATCACATCCTAAACTGTAAGTTAAAAGCATAAGTCAAAAATTCTCATCAGCAGATGCAAACGTGAAAATGCACACTCACACCAACCCCCGTGTTATGTCACAGAATCCCCAGGTACTTATATAGACACACAAGGACATTAACAACAAGTGACTGTACCTCATCCCAGGAAGTTTCTCTTCCTCTCTCTTCTGTAAACTGGCGCACTGACACACCATCTGTAAAATGTAGTTACAGGTATATTAATGAGAATATTCACGAATGTATATTAAAACCACCATGTGCGTCTATCTCCGTTCGTGGATATGTCAAAACAAAAGTGGCAGAAAAGACTTTCAAAGAGTTAGAGCATTTTCTGAAAAAAATGCTTAAGTCACGGTTGGGATATATTTCAAACCAAGTAGTAATAGGAAAACACGTAAAAAGAATGGATATGTAAGTTGGGTTTGCGCACTATGTATTTCTAACATTTGAAGTTTGCTCTTGTTTTGGTTTTTCCTTTTCTTCTGTTTTTAAATGGAGGTACCGGGAATGAGCACACAGAATTCAGGATGCTAAGCAAGCATTCTATTTACCACTAACCTATGTCCTTCCCCGAGTCAACTAGCTTCTCGGCATAGATAAAATAAACTACAAAACACTCTTTCACGTTTCACTGCCTTACAAAACATGTTAGTTTGCTGAAGCGCAAAAGACCTTTGAGGCCTTCTTCCCCGTATCACACTAAGTCTCATATAAGACCGAGTGGGAGACAGGTCTCAGGACCCTTGACTGAAGAGACCACAGGCCCCGGGTTCGGGTTTTACTTCCATAACCGATCATCGGCTCTTCTAAGGTCAGGGCTCCACTAGCTGCAGACTGTGACAGGGGCGGGCATGTCCTCCAGGGAGCCCGGAACGTGGTGTCTGTTGAAGGCCCGTGTGCAGAACCGACACGTCTGCCCTCCGTCAGAGGACCCTCTTTCCCTGTACAACAGACACCTCCCTCCCCAGGGCAGGACGGGGAAGACGCGGTCCATCAAGTGCGTCTGCTAAGGGACCAGAGGGACACAGCCGTGAGCCCAGTCACGGCCGCCTGTGCTCGGGGATGCCCCGGAGAGCTATCTGCCCTTTTTTTGCAGTGACTCCAGGAAGAAACAGAGGAGTATGCTTTCCTCTTACTGAGCGGAGCAGCTGGCGGTGGGGGGCGAGGTTGCACAGGGCACCAAGGGGGACCAGGTGCAGGTGCCCAGCTGGGCGACGACCGGCCACACCCGTGGCAGGGCACTCAGGCTGGTCCTCGAAAGTTGGGGCCCTCCGGCCCACGGGGTGACCTGCAGGACAGAAGGGAGGGCTGGGTTGGATGACAGAGAAAAGCGCCAACACCGACAAGATCCGAAACCCAATGCAGCAGCCGTCGGCACCGGGCACCCTCCCCTCCACCGGGTGCCCAGAGAGCAGCACGGTGCCACACGCTCCGCCAAGCACTCTGGGGCCTGCCTGCAGCCTGGGCCGCACAGGTGGACACGGGGATACGACCCTGAAGCCGCAAGTCGCCACCACTGCTATCTCCAAGTGGAGGAAGCCAAGGGTCCTACTGCCCGAGAGGCTGCACACAGAGCTTCCAGCACACGGGCAAACTAGCGCCATCCCAACAGCCAGCCGCTCTGGGTGGGACGGCCCTCCCCGCCACCTTCCACAACTCAACGCAAGCTTGCCCGGTGCAGACAAGGAACACGGAGACGGGACGAACATGAAGAGCTCATTCTCCACACGAGCAAGCAGAGCCGCACCAGGGTCACCGCTCTGACTGCAGGGCTCTGCCTGCAGGACCCTGCCAGGCCCTCTCTGCCCCCTCCTTACAAAGGGCCCTCCTCCGCACCGCAGGGGCTGCACCTGGGCACAAAAATCCCTGGGGAGCTGGGCATCCCGGTGTCCTGCGGCGGATTCTGCCAAGGGCTCCTGAGGGGACAAGGCTGTCCTCAGAAGGGACTCAGCCTCCGCTACAATCATCCCTATCCTCAGGGACGTCTGGATTTTACGTTCGCTACAGAACACACCCTAACTGCTTGCTAAGGGAGAGTGACGTGGGGAGTCTCAACCCCACACCTGACACCAAAGGGACTGTACCATCTCGTGTGCAAAACCCCACGGTGTGCCATGAGACCGACGAGCAGCTATGACAGCTTCCAGGGCAGGCCCGACCCGGCGCAGGGTGGGGGACAAACACAACGTATGCACTCTGGTGCGCATCGGAATTCCCCCGCAGGGAAGGAGGCATTTTCCCGGCGGGCTCTTTCCCTTCCAGCCTCTATTCCCTACTACAGACGCACCATCTCCGAGAGCCAGGCTTTTCTGCCCAGAGTACAACTGGAGGCAGCGGCCAAGACACACTTACCTCCCGAGAAAAGACAGTGACGGGCTGTGACGTTTACCACACCCAGGAAGACACAAAGTTCCACAAAGCACACTGTACAAAGCTGGAGGGAGGGCTTTGCCCCTTTTCCAGTTACCAGGATCTGAATGGGCATTCTAAACAGGAGAATCACCTGGTCTGAGCCGGGAAGCTAGTCAAAAGAACGACGACACAGAAATCCGTCTCAGTGACCCAGGAGCAACCCCAGGTGCAGGAGGTCAGGAAGGAGTCAGCCGAGCCAGGAGAAGTCATTGAGGGGCGAGGGCTCACCCTCCTCATGCTGTTTCGAAAAACCCACAGTCAAAGTCTGCGGGCCCCGGCTAATAAGCACTCCCTTATGGCTCCTGCAGGCACCAGCCAAGGCAAAGGGCTCCCGGGAGATGCAGCCCTCTGGCTCCTGGGCAAGAGTTTTGAGTCTGAAAAAGGCAGCGACACGCCACGCCAGACCCATCATAGGACACACAGTCTGCAGACGAGTCCAGGAAATGCTGCCGGGAGAACGGGAAGAGCACCTTTCCCAGGACGAGGCCCAACAGAGCATGACAACCCCACTTACCTCGGCCTCCGGGGCCGCCGCAGGTGGGCGGGCACTGCCGGGACTCACCGGAGCTGCGCCAGGTCCCGCGTCGGCTAAAAACCACAGAAATGGATGGAGGATTATGCTTTCCTGCGAAGCCACTCCTGAAGCGAAACAAAAGCTTTGCGCCTTCCTTCCTTCCTTCCTTCCCCATATCACACTCGTTTCTAGGAGGAACTGGATACTGACCCCAGGAACTCCTGCATGATAAGCCCGCATTCTCTCCACTGCTGAGCTACATATACCCTTCCCCCCAGAGCCCACTAATTACTAGGCACAGAGAACAAGAAATGCCAGCCACGTTCACTAACTTACCCAGTGTATAATAAGCTCTGTGTGCTCCACCAACAGAGGTCAGTGTTTTATGATCCGTCAGCTCCTGCGGAGCCACTTCTACAGTCCCAGTAGCATACTCCGGTTTTGTAATTTCGGGCTTAGTCGCCCCTTCCTAGGAACACAAAACAAGATAAATCAGGAACCGAGCTTCAGATCATATGCATACGCTTAGTCAGTCAGGTAGACAAGAGTTATTTTCCGAAGCTATCAGAACATAAGCCCTATCCTGGGAGAAGCTGGCGGTACAAGTAAAAGGCAGATTCTCCTCTCTGTTCTGCCAGAGGCTCAGGATCCATGAAAACAAATGAGCACAGAAAAGTTTCAACAGCTCTACAACTGAGGTGAACGGGTAAAGTAACGCCACAAAGGACAAGAGAGTCCGCTGCACGTGGATAGCTCAGGGAATGCTGGGAAGACCGCACTGTTTCATAAAAGAGAGATCTAGCGCAGACGGGGGATGTGGAGGGTCTTTGGGGAAGGGCAGCCTGAGTAAAAGGAGCAGGTGGGAAACAGCGTAAGGCATTAAGGAAACTAGACCACTGTTACTGGCGGTGGAAGGGGAAGACAAATCATGCTTCCTTGAAAATGAAACATCACATAATTAATTTCAAGTGAGGACGGCTAAAACAAGAACCAACCCCAAGATACACCTAACTTTCCCAGGGATGAATTTCTTTTCAATATCCTCTAATAAACTGAAAGTGAAAGACCCTAAAAAAAAGAATGCCCACACAGACACTGGTTTCAATAGGTGAGTCTGGAAAGTGAACACAAGTGCATTATCCAGTCCTACGGCATTAGGCACAGAATCACATCCTAAACTGTAAGTTAAAAGCATAAGTCAAAAATTCTCATCAGCAGATGCAAACGTGAAAATGCACACTCACACCAACCCCCGTGTTATGTCACAGAATCCCCAGGTACTTATATAGACACACAAGGACATTAACAACAAGTGACTGTACCTCATCCCAGGAAGTTTCTCTTCCTCTCTCTTCTGTAAACTGGCGCACTGACACACCATCTGTAAAATGTAGTTACAGGTATATTAATGAGAATATTCACGAATGTATATTAAAACCACCATGTGCGTCTATCTCCGTTCGTGGATATGTCAAAACAAAAGTGGCAGAAAAGACTTTCAAAGAGTTAGAGCATTTTCTGAAAAAAATGCTTAAGTCACGGTTGGGATATATTTCAAACCAAGTAGTAATAGGAAAACACGTAAAAAGAATGGATATGGAAGTTGGGTTTGCGCACTATGTATTTCTAACATTTGAAGTTTGCTCTTGTTTTTGTTTTTTCTTTTCTTCTGTTTTTAAATGGAGGTACCGGGAATGAGCACACAGAATTCAGGATGCTAAGCAAGCATTCTATTTACCACTAACCTATGTCCTTCCCCGAGTCAACTAGCTTCTCGGCATAGATAAAATAAACTACAAAACACTCTTTCACGTTTCACTGCCTTACAAAACATGTTAGTTTGCTGAAGCGCAAAAGACCTTTGAGGCCTTCTTCCCCGTATCACACTAAGTCTCACATTAGACCGAGTGGGAGACAGGTCTCAGGACCCTTGACTGAAGAGACCACAGGCCCCGGGTTCGGGTTTTACTTCCATAACCGATCATCGGCTCTTCTAAGGTCAGGGCTCCACTCGCTGCAGACTGTGACAGGGGCGGGCATGTCCTCCAGGGAGCCCAGAACGTGGTGTCTGTTGAAGGCCCGTGTGCAGAACCGACACGTCTGCCCTCCGTCAGAGGACCCTCTTTCCCTGTACAACAGACACCTCCCTCCCCAGGGCAGGACGGGGAAGTCGCGGTCCGTCAAGTGCGTCTGCTAAGGGACCAGAGGGACACGGCCGTGAGCCCAGTCACGGCCGCCCGTGCTCGGGGATGCCCCGGAGAGCTATCTGCCCTTTTTTTGCAGTGACTCCAGGAAGAAACAGAGGAGTATGCTTTCCTCTTACTGAGCGGAGCAGCTGGCGGTGGGGGGCGAGTTTGCACAGGGCACCAAGGGGGACCTGGTGCAGGTGCCAAGCTATGCGACGAACGGCCGCACCCCGGGCAGGCCACGCAGGCTGGTCCTCGGAAAGGTTGGGGCCCTCCGGCCCACGGGGTGTCCTGCAGGACAGAAGGGAGGGCTGGGTTGGATGACAGACAAAAGCGCAAACAACGACAAGAGACGTAACCCAACGCAGCAGCCGTTGGCACCGGGCACCCTCCCCTCCACCGGGTGCCCAGAGAGCAGCACGGTGCCACACGCTCCGCCCAGGCCTATGGAGCCTGCCTGCAGCCTGGGCCACACAGGGGGACACGGGGATACGACCCTGATGCCGCAAGTCACCGCCGCCGCTGTCTCCAATTGCAGGAAGCCAAGGGTCCTCCTGCCAGAGAGGCTGCACACAGAGATTCCAGCACACGGGCAAACTAGCGCTTTCCCAACAGCCAGCCGCTCTGGGTTGGAAGGCCCTCCCCGCCACTTTCCCCAGCTCCACGCAAGCTTGCCCGGCGCAGACCAGGTAAACGGAGACGGGACGGAAGTGAAGAGCTCATTCTCCACACGAGCAAGCAGAGCCGCACCAGGGTCACCGCTCTGCCTGCAGGGCTCTGCATGCCGGACACTGCCAGGCCCTCTCTGCCCCCTCCTAACAAAGGGACATCCTCCGCCCCGCAGGGGCTGCCCCTGGGCGCAAAGAGCACTGGGGAGCTGGGCATCCCGGAGTCCTACGGCGGAGCTGGCCAAGGGCTCCTAGGTGACAAGGCTGTCCTCAGAAGGGACTCAGGCTCCGCTACAATCATCCCTATCCTCAGGGACGTCTGGATTTTACGTTCGCTACGGAACGCACCCTACCTGCGTGCTACGGGAGAGTGACGTGGGGAGTCTCAACCCCACACCTGACACCAAAGGGACTGTACCAGCTCGTGCGTAAAACCCCACGGTGTGCCATGAGACCGACGAGCAGCTCTGACAGCTTCCAGGGAAGGCCCGACCAGGCGCAGGGTGGGGGACAAACACAAAGTACGCACTCTGGTGCACATCGGAATTCCCCCGCAGTGAAGGAGGCATTTTCACGGCGGGCTCTTTCCCTTCAAGCCTCTATTCTCTATTAAAAATGCACCATCTCCGAGAGCCAGGCTTTTCTGCCCAGACTACAACTGGAGGCAGCGGCCAAGACACACTTACCTCCCGAGAAAAGACAGTGACGGGCTGTGACGTTTACCACACCCAGGAAGACTCAAAGTTGCACAAAGCACACCATACAAATCTGGAGGGAGTGCTTTGATCCTTTTCCAGTTACCAGGAACTGAATGGACATTCTAAACAGGAGAATCACCTGGCCTGAGCCGGGAAACCAGTCAAAAGAACAACGACACAGAAATCCGTCTCAGTGACCCAGGAGCAACCCCAGGTGCAGGAGGTCAGGAAGGAGTCAGCCGAGCCAGGAGAAGTCAGTGTGGAGCGAGGGCCCACCCTACTCACGCTGTTTCGAGAAAACCACTGTCAAAGTCTGCGGGCCCCGTCTCCTAAGCACTCCCTCATGGCTCCTGCAGGCACCAGCCAAGGCGACGGACTCCCGGGAGAAGCAGCCCACTGGTTCCTGGACAAGAGTTTTGAGTCTGAAAAAGGCAGCGACACGCCATGCCAGACACGTCACAGGACACACAGTCTGCAGATGAAGCCAGGAACGTCTGCCGGGAGAACGGGAAGATCACCTTTCCCAGGACGAGGTCCAACAGAGAATGACCAACCCACTTACCTGGGCCTCCGGGGCCGCCGCAGTTGGGCGGGCGCTGCCGGGCCACTCCGGAGCCGCGCCAGGTCCCGCGTCGGCTAAAAACCACAGAAAAGGATGGAGGATTAGGCTTTCCTGCGAAGACACTGCTGAAGCGAAACAAAAGCTTTGCGCATTCCTTCCTTCCTTCCTTCCCCGTATCACACTCGTTTCTTGGAGGAACTGGATACTGACCCCAGGAACTCCTGCATGCTACGCCCGCATTCTCTCCACTGCTGAGCTACATATACCCTTCCCCCCAGAGCCCACTAATTTCTAGGCACAGAGAACAAGAAATGCCAGCCACGTTCACTAACTTACCCAGTGTATAATAAGCTCCGTGTGCTCCACCAACAGAGGTCAGTGTTTTATGATCCGTCAGCTCCTGCGGAGCCACTTCTACAGTCCCAGTAGCATACTCCGGTTTTGTAATTTCGGGCTTAGTCGCCACTTCCTAGGAACACAAAGCAAGATAAATCAGGAACCGAGCTTCAGTTCATATGCATACACTTAGTCTTTCAGGTAGACAACAGTTATTTACCGAAGCTATCAGAACATAAGCACTATCCTGAGAGAAGCTGGCGGTACAAGTAAAAGGCAGATTCTACTATCTGTTCTGCCAGAGGCACAGGATCCATGAAAACATATCAGCACAGAAAAGTTTCAAAAGCTCTACAACTGAGGTGAACGGCTACAGTAACGCCACAAATGACAGGAGAGTCCGCTGCACGTGGATAGCTCAGGGAATGCTGGGAAGACCGCACTGTTTCGTAAAAGAGAGATCCAGCGCAGAGGGGGGATGTGGAGGGGCTTTGGGGAAGGGCAGCCTCAGTAAAAGGAGCAGGTGGGAAACAGCGTAAGGCATTAAAGAATCTAGACCACTTTACTGGCGGTGGAAGGGGAAGACAAAACCTGCTGCATTGAAAATGAAACATCACTTAATTAATTTCAAGTGAGGACGGCTAAAACAAGAACCAACTCCAAGATACACCTAGCTTTCGCAGGGATGAATTTCTTTTCAATATCCTCTAATAAACTGTAAGGGAAAGACCCTGAAAAAAAGAATTCCCACACAGACACTGGTTTCACTAGGTGACTCTGGAAAATGAACACAAGTGCATTATCCATTCCTGCGGCATTAAGCACAGAATCACATCCTAAACTGTAAGCTAAAAACATAAGTCAAAAATTCTCATCAGGAGTTGCAAACGTGAAAATGCACACTCACACCAACCACCGGTTTATGTCTCAGAATCCCCTGGTACTTATATAGTCACACAAAGACATTAACAACAAGAAACTGTACCTCATCCCAGGAAGATTCTCTTCCTCTCTCTTCTGTAAAGTGGCGCACTGACACACCATCTGTAAAATGTAGTTACAGGTACTTTAATGAAAATATTCACGAATGTATAATAATATCAACATATGCGTCTATCTCCGTTCGTGGATGTGTCAAAACAAAAGTGGCAGAAAAGACTTTCAAAGAGTTAGAGCATTTTCTGAAAAAAATGCTTAAGTCACGGTTGGGATATATTTCAAACCAAGTATTAAGAGGAAAACACGTAAAAAGAATGGATATGAAAGTTGGGTTTGCGCAATATGTATTTCTAACATTTGAAGTTTGCTCTTGTTTGTGTTTATTTTTCTTCTATTTTGAAATGGAGGTACCGGGAATGAGCACACGGAATTCGGCATGCTAAGCAAGCATTCTATTTACCACTAACCTATGTCCTTCCCGGAGTCAACTAGCTTCTCGGCATAGATAAAATAAAATACAAAACACTATTTCTCGTTTCACTGCCTTACAAAATATGTTAGTTTGCTGCAGCGAAAAAGATCATTGAGGCTTTCTTCCCTGTAAAACACTAAGTCTCACATCAAACCGAGTGGGAGACAAGTCTCAGGACCCTTGACTGAAGAGACCACAGTCACCGGGTTCGGGTGTTTCTTCAATAACCGATCATCGGCTGTGGAAAGTCAGGGCTCCAATCCCTGCAGACAGTGACAGGGGAGGGCTTGTCCTCTAGGGAGCCCGGAACGTGGTGTCTGTTGAAGGCCCGTGTGCAGAACCGACATGTCTGCCCTCCGCCAAAGGACACTCTTTCCCTCTACAACAGACACCTCCCTCCCCAGGGCAGGACGGGGAAGACGCGGTCCATCAAGTGCGTCTGCTAAGGGACCAGAGGGACACGGCCGTGAGCCCAGTCACGGCCGCCCGTGCACGTGGAAGCCCCGGAGAGCGATCTGCCCTTCTTCTGCAGTGACTCCAGGAAGAAACAGAGGACTATGCTTTCCTCTTACCAAGCGGAGCAGCTGGCGGTGGGGTGCGAGATTGCACAGGGCACCAAGGGGGACCAGATGCAGGTGGCAAGCTGGGCGACGAGTGACCGCACCAGGGGCAGGTCACGCAGGCTGGTCCTCAGAAAGGTTGGGGCCCTCAGGCCCACGGGGTGACCTGCAGGACAGAAGGGAGGGCTGGGTTGGATGACAGACAAATGCGCCAACACCGACAAGAGACGAAACCCAACGAAGCAGCCGTCGGAATCGGGCACCCTCCCCTCCACCGGGAGCAAAGTGAGCAGTACGGTACCACATGCTCTGCCCAGGACTCTGGGGCCTGCCTGCAGCCTGGGCCGCACAGGGGGACACGGGGATACGACCCTGACGCCGCACGTCGCCGCCGCCGCTGTCTCCATGTGGAGGAAGCCAAGGGTCCTCTTGTCCGAGAGGCAGCACACAGATTTTCCAGCACACGGGCAAACTAGCACCTTCCCAACAGCCAGCCGCTCTGGGAGTGACGGCCCTCCCCGCCACCTTCCCCAGCTCCACACAAGCTTGCCCGGCGCGGACCAGGAACACGGAGACGGGACGGAAGTGAAGAGCTCATTCTCCACACGAGCAAGCAGAGCCGCACCAGGGTCACCGCTCTGCCTGCAGGGCTCAGCCTGCAGGAACCTGCCAGGCCCTCTTTGCCCCATCCACACAAAGGGCACTCCTCCGCTCCGCAGGGGCTGCCCCTGGGCGCAAAGAGCCCTGGGGAGGTGGGCATCCCGGAGTCCTGCGGCGGAGCTGGCCAAGGGCTCCTGAAGGGACAAGGCTGTCCTCAGAAGGGACTCAGGCTCCGCTACAATCATCCCTATCCTCAGGGACGTCTGGATTTTACGTTCGCTACGGAACGCACCCTACCTGCGTGCTATGGGAGAGTGACGTGGGGAGTCTCAACCCCACACCTGACACCAAAGGGACTGTACCAGCTCGTGCGCAAAACCCCACGGTGTGCCATGAGACCGACGAGCAGCTCTGACAGCTTCCAGGGCAGGCCCGACCCGGCGCAGGGTGGGGGACAAACACAACGTACGCACTCTGGTGCGCATCGGAATTCCCCCTCAGGGAAGGAGGCATTTTCACGGCGGGCTCTTTCCCTTCCAGCCTCTATTCCCTACTACATATGCACCATCTCCGAGAGCCAGGCTTTTCTGCCCTGACTACAACTGGAGGCAGCGGCCAAGACACACTTACCTCCCGAGAAAAGACAGTGACGGGCTGTGATGTTTACCACACCCAGGAAGACTCAAAGTTGCAAAAAGCACACCGTACAAATCTGGAGGGAGGGCTTTGCCCCTTTACCAGTTACCAGGATCTGAATTGACATTCTGAACAGGAGAATCACCTGGCCTGAGCCGGGAAACAAGTCAAAAGAACGACGACACAGAAATCCGTCTCAGTGACCTAGGAGCAACCCCAGGTGCAGGAGGTCAGGAAGGAGTCAGCCGAGCCAGGAGAAGTCAGTGTGGAGTGAGGGCTCACCCTCCTCACGCTGTTTCGAGAAAACCACTGTCAAAGTCTGCGGGCCCCGGCTCCTAAGCACTCCCTCATGTCTCCTGCAGGCACCAGCTAAGGCGACGGGCTCCCGGGAGAAGCAGCCCACTGGCTTCTGGGCAAGAGTTTTGAGTCTGAAAAAGGCAGCGACACGCAACGCCAGAACCGTCACAGGACAAACATTCTGCAGACGAGGCCAGGAAATGCTGCCTGGAGCACGGGAAGATCACCATTCCCAGGACGAGGCAGAACAGAGCATGACCACCGCACTTACCTGGGGCTCCGGGGCCGCCGCATGTGGGCGGGCGCTACCAGGCCAATCCGGAGCCGCGCCAGGTCCTGCGTTGGCTAAAACCACAGAAAAGGATGGAGGATTAGGCTTTCCTGCGAAGACACTTCTGAAGCGAAACAAAACCTTTGGCCTTCCTCCTTTCCTTCCTTCCCCGTATCACACTCGTTTCTTGGAGGAACTGGATACTGACCCCAGGAACTCCTGCATGCTAAGCCCGCATTCTCTCTACTCCTGAGCTACATATACCCTTCCCCCCAGAGCACACTAGTTTCTAGGCACAGAAAACAAGAAATGCCAGCCACGTTCCTTAACTTACCCAGTGTTTAATAAGCTCCGTGTGCTCCACAAACAGAGGTCAGTGTTTTATGATCCGTCAGCTCCTGCGGAGCCACTTCTACAGTCCGAGTAGCATACTCCGGTTTTGTAATTTCGGGCTTAGTCGCCCCTTCCTAGGAACACAAAGCAAGATAAATCAGGAACCGAGCTTCAGATCATGTGCATAAGCTTAGTCAGTCAGGTAGACAAGAGTTATTTTCCGAAGCTAGCAGAACATAAGCCCTATCCTGGGAGAAGTTGGCGGTACAAGTAAAAGGCAGATTCTCCTCTCTGTTCTGCCAGAGGCACAGGATCCATGAAAACAAATCAGCACAGAAATGTTTCAACAGCTCTACAACTGAGGTGAACGTGTACAGTAACGCCACAAAGGACAGGAGAGTCCGCTACACGTGGATAGCTCAGGGAATGCTGGGAAGACCGCACTGTTTCGTAATAGAGAGATCCAGCACAGGGGGGGATGTGCAGGGGCTTTGTGGAAGGCCAGCCTGAGTAAAAGGAGCAGGTGGGAAACAGCATAAGGCATTAAGGAAACTAGACCACTGTTACTGGCGGTGGAATGGGAAGAGGAAACCTGCTGCATTGAAAATGAAACATCACTTAATTAATTTCAAGTGAGGACGGCTAAAACAAGAACCAAACCCAAGATACACCTAACTTTCCCAGGGATGAATTTCTTTTCAATATCCTCTAATAAACTGTAAGGGAAAGACCCTGAAAAAAAGAATGCCCGCACAGACACTGGTTTCACTAGGTTAGTCTGGGAAATGAACACAAGTGCATTATCCATTCCTACGGCATTAAGCACAGAATCACATCCTAAACTGTAAGTTAAAAGCATAAGTCAAAAATTCTCATCAGGAGTTGCAAACGTGAAAATGCACACTCACACCAACGCCCGGTTTATGTCTCAGAATCCCCTGGTACTTATATAGTCACACAAGGACATTAACAACAAGAGACTGTACCTCATCCCAGGAAGATTCTCTTCCTCTCTCTACTGTAAAGTGGCGCACTGACACATCATCTGTAAAATGTAGTTACAGGTACGTTAATGAGAATATTCACGAATGTATATTAAAACCACCATGTGCGTCTATCTCCGTTCGTGAATGTGTCAAAACAAAAGTGGTAGAAAAGACTTTCAAAGAGTTAGAGCATTTTCTGAAAAAAATGCTTAAGTCACGGTTGGGATATATTTCAAACCAAGTAGTAAGAGGAAAACTCGTAAAAAGAATGGATATGGAAGTTGGGTTTGCGCACTATGTATTTCTAACATTTGAAGTTTGCTCTTGTTTTTGTTTTTTCTTTTCTTCTGTTTTGAAATGGAGGTACCGGGAATGAGCACACGGAATTCGGCATGCTAAGCAAGCATTCTATTTACCACTAACCTATGTCCTTCCCCGAGTCAACTAGCTTCTCGGCATAGATAAAATAAAATACAAAACACTCTTTCACGGTTCACTGCCTTACAAAACATGTTAGTTTGCTGAAGCGCAAAAGATCCTTGAGGCCTTCTTCCCCGTATCACACTAATTCTCACATCAGACCGAGTGGGAGACAGGTCTCAGGACCCTTGACTGAAGAGACCACAGGCCCCGGGTTCGGGTGTTTCTTCCATAACCGATCATCGGCTGTGGAAGTTCAGGGCTCCACTCGCTGCATACAGTGACAATGGCGGTCTTGTCCTCCAGGGAGCCCGGAACATGGTGTCTGTTGAAGGCCCGTGTGCAGAACCGACACGTCTGCCCTCCGTCAGAGGGCCCTCTTTCCCTCTACAACAGACACCTCCCTCCCCAGGGCAGGACGGTGAAGTTGCGGTCCATCAAGTGCGTCTGCTATGGACCAGAGGGACACGGCCATGAGCCCAGTCACGGCCGCCCGTGCACGGGGAAGCCCCGGAGAGCGATCTGCCCTTCTTCGGCAGTGACTCCAGGAATAAACAGAGGACTATGCTTTCCTCTTACCGAGCGGAGCAGCTGGCGGTGGGGGGCGAGTTTTCACAGGGCACCAAGTGGGACCAGGTGCCGGTGCCCAGCTGGGCGACGACGGGCCGCACCCGGGGCAGGACACGCAGGCTGGTCCTCGGAAAGTTTGGGGCCCTCCGACCCACGGGGTGACCTGCAGGACAGAAGGGAGGGCTGGGTTGGATGACAGACAAAAGCTTCTACACCGAAAATAGCCGAAACCCAACGCAGCAGTTGTCGGCTCCGAGCACCCTCGCCTGCACTGTGTGCCCAATTGGCAGCTACGCTGCATGCTCTCCTTCAGCCCTGGGCCTTCCTGCATCCTGGGCTGCTCAGTAGGCTTTTGCGATAAAATACTTTTACCAAACTTCACTTTGATGACTGGGCATACTTTTCCCCTAATTCCCAATCTACTGGCAAAGCCAAGAATTGTTTTTTCATAAAGAAAATGCTAGTTCCATAGATTATTCAATACAAAATGACCACCACAACACAACTGAGTAAAATTACTTACTTTGGTTTCCTCTGCCTCCTGAGCCGGAAAGGCGGTTCCATTCTTAAGGGGGTGCCATCCGTCTGTGAAGCTGTAAAGGGAGAGCAGCACTGAAGGCGGATTCTATCTGACAGATGCCGTGCAGGGGACGCACGAGCCGAGCCCTCCGTGCCCTCCTCCAAGAGCTCTCACTTCCGCCCACGCCCTTGGCTCTTCACAGAGGCCGCAGGTCTCCTTCTCACCTCAGTTGTCCATGAGGACGAGGGGAGACTGGACCCCTGTTCCATGACGAGGACACCACAGGGCCTTGATTCAGGTGTTTTCATAGCTAAATACCCTGGATTTGGTCTCAGGGCTCAGATCCCTGGCAACCAACACTTACACAGTGGACTCACATCACATTTCATGGCAAATCAGTCTGTATACAGATTATACATTAAAGTAAGAAGGGTCTTTCATAGGAAGAGTATCAACAACCCCTGACTGTGAGCTCCACCTCTTCCTCCACAGCCTGTTGGTAAACTGTTAAAAGACTTCTCTCTGACAGCGCATGTCTTGTATAAGTGACCAGATTTCATGTAAACATTTATGAAAGAAGTAGCCTCAATGACTCATGTTGTAATAATCGGCAAAAGAATGGTGAGTTACATGGAGTAGCTTGTGGGAGACTTTAGAGTTACACGTTAACTCTGGGAGAGGGAGGCTACGTAGTCATGTCAATTACTAACTGGCTACTCTAGGTCACTGTGCAATCTTTTTTATAAGAACGAAGGGACCTGCAAAATTAGTGAAAAAATGCCTGCTGCCTTAAAGCAGATCTTGAATAGAATATTTATCCACCAAGGCAAATGAAGAAAAATATTTTTCTCGTTATGACATACTGCCTTCATTCTAAAACGTCATCCATGTTATTTTCCTGAAATGAGAAGAAAATTCAGCCTTCAAAACCGTGTCCAGGCGGGAAGAGAGGGCTGACGCTCATGTCTTCTAGTGCATAGAAACCAGCCATGCCAGCCACGCCAGGCAACCAAGAGACTGGGGGGCGGCCCGCAGTCCCTGGAGGGGCATGAGCTCCACCGCTCACAGGGGACAGAGCCCTGCTGGCTGATGGCATGTAAAGAAAACAGCATCTTGTCACCCAGCTGTGAAACTGTTCCCCACAGTGAGTGTGTGGTGTGGTGTCCAGGAAACCCGACAACTACCCATGGGGACAAGCAGCCCACTGGGCAGCTCCTGCTGCAGAAATGGAGCTGCCGCACTTCACAGTGCGCTCCTTACCTCTCAGGGGAGGGTGCAGCCTGTACGGTCCTCCTGGGGTGGGCTCCTGCCTCATGTATTCCTCTGCCTGCCTCCATCTGCAGATTGCATCCAATCTTAAAGATAAAGAATGGCTTCAATACAAATTACACTACCAATTCCTCTACTAGGCACAAAACAACCAGTCTTTAAAAATCTCAAAACACCCGTAAAAATGTGTCAAAATTCTGTACCTCTGTTTCAGGTGGGCAACTTCCCTTCTCAGCTCAGAGGAGTTTTCCCTTCTCAGGTCAGAGTTTTCCTTCTCAGGTCATAGTTTTCCCTTCTCAATTCAGAGATTTCCCTCTCCAGCTCCTGAGCCCTGAGCTGTGGGAGAAAAACACATCCACGTTCAGTTGTGGCCGACTGTGCACAAAGGGAAGGAAGGAAACAAATTCTTACCGAGCTGTCTTGGGCCTTCTTCTCGGCAAGAGTGACCTGAAAATGTCAACACATCAAGAAACACCCCATGTCTAGGGGTTCTCAGGGCCACAATAACTGTCTGCATCAGGTGCTGAGGACTCGGTGTGTCAGGAGGAAGGCAGGTTACCTGGTGTCTCCAAATGATCTCTGCTTCCCGCATTTGCCCGTGACATTCTTCAAGTTTTATCCTATGAGTTACAAATTCTTCCATCAGAGAAGACACAATGCTGGTTATGCTGTTAAATAATCTGCCCCAGTCCACGTTATCTGCACTGCACACTCACACACATCATCTCACCGCTCAAGACACACTGCACACGGCTGCAGAAGCACGGCAGGTGCAAAACTGTCGCTGCAGCCACCCCTTCCGTCACTGTTACTGAACGCCTGCCCGGTTCTGCACGGACACAACTCCCCCTTCCGTTCTCAGCATTTCCCTCACTTGTCCTGTGCTGAGCATCTTTCATCACAGAGCTTGATTCTTCCTTTCCTTACATCCTGACCCTACTTCTTACCCCTGGGTCTCCCCAGCAGCACGGGAATGTGTATTGGTCCGACTGACGCTACACTAAACTGCTATCCTCAGGGAGACAACGGTTTATAGCACCTTCAGAAACATCTCTGTGAACCGTCTCTCCTCTCAGTCTGGCCAGCACTGGGACCAGGAAATTCTTAGTAACTTAATACTTTTTAAAGTTAAACGTTTAACTTAACATATGTAAAACTTAACACTTTTCCTCCTGTTTGAAGCCATGTATACAAATGTCTTTTGTTTGGGTCAGTTTATGATATTGTGTCTAAACATTTTAGAAAAGTTTTCAAAAAATCCAACAGGTGTTTTCAGAGCCGCAGGTGCAGAGGAGCTGAACTCACTCATACCATCTTGTCTCCTCTTCAGCCAATTTTGCCTCCTCCTTTGCTGCCAACAGCTGCTGCTTTCCCACCAGCTCACATCCGTTCATGTCCACCTTCCTGAGAGGGGAAAGAAACTCTGAAATTCTGCCAGTTTCCCTCCCAGAAACTGGAAGGGAAGAATTCCATGTTCCTTTCGCCCTTCCCCATAAATGCTCAGGCTGATAAATACACAGGAAAGAATTAAAGTACCCCCACTAATAAATATGAAAAAGCTACACTCAGGCCTCTGGCAACTGTTTGGTATCTGGGCTTCCCTTCAGCGTCCCCACCCATAATCATTTATGCATAAAGTAAACACACAGGAAAAGCCCACGTGAAGTGTGCCCCGCCCCCCCACCAGGCTCAGGTTCCTGTGCCTGGGACAGCATGAGCTCACTGTGTTTCAACGTGGGAATCAGGGTCTGACCAAGTCATCACAACCAAACAATTAGGGTAAAGCAAGCGTTCATGACTTGTTTGATTTCTCCCACAGAGAGCACAGATTTCAGTCAAAACCTGGAGCAAAACCTGATCCTTTAGGAAATATAAGGAAATGTTTGTTTTTGAAAGCGGGTTAATGGGTGTGATGTCCCTGACCTCTCCCTGAGAATGACAGGAAACTCTGGACAAATTATGAAATCCATGATCAAATGTACCAAATTGCTAACAAGCCAGAAAGGGACATGAGGCCAAGATGGAGAAGAAGAAAGCCCAGGACTGGGCCCACCTTCCCCGGGGGTCACCCGTTAACTGCAGAGGAAACCACTGAGATGCAGAGCAGCCCGGCAGCCGGTGCCCCCTACGCACAGGCACCGCAGTCAGGCAGCTGGAGCTCACTGTCTGTCAGCAAAGGTGATCCCTAGAGAGACCCACAGGACTTAGCTGGGATCCATGAGAGCTATATGCCAGAAACAAAGGTGGACAGGAGACACACGGGCCTCACGAATGCTGGCTGCACTGACTGATCTCAGCTGCTAACCGGGTTAACAGGATGTAGCGCTGCTGGCGCCCTGACCACCTGCCAGCTGTAATGCCCACCTTCTCTGCAGCAAGTTAACCTCACACGAGGCCTCAAATTTTCTCTATTTTCTACCCAATGTCTAGAGTTTATTAAAAATGATAGACACATGGCAGGTCATGACACTTTGATGTGGTTGAAACCTAAGGAAAATAAAAATGGACCTAGGGGGATCCAGATAATGAAGTGACTAAATCTGGTCCAAGAACCCGCTAAAATCTCAAACTAAATACAAACAAGACTCTGGTAACCAGTTAGAATGAACAGAAGCAGCAGATTACAGAAATCAAGGTCGAAAAATAAATGCACATCTGTACTGATTGAATATGGTAAAGAAAATATGGTGGTAAGTATTCTGAAACGTATTACAATATCCACATAACTCCACACATTCATTCACACATTGTCATAATTAACACGGGAATGTCTTACCCTTCAGTGTCCATAGATCTCTGTCCACTGATTTCATCAAGGACACTTACTTTCTTCACCTGCCTTTGGAAACCGTCTTCCTCACGTTCTTTCAGAGATCCCGATGCAGAATGGTGGTCTTGCATTTTCTTTTTACCCTCTATAAACATAAAACAACTGGCTTTGTGTGTGCACATGTGCACTCAAGAGCTTGGCTGTGCTGGGGAGTGGAGAAAGGAGAGAATTCTGAAGGCAGGAATCCCCTTTTTACCTTCCCAGTGCAAATTCATTGCTATTACAGGCATGTTTCATTTTATTGCCCTCCCTGGTAATGCATATTTTTAAACAATTGAAGATTTGTAACAACCCTGAGTACAGCAATTCCATTGGTGACATTTTTTTCTGGCAGCATTTGCTCATTTCTTATCTCTGTGTCACATTTTTGTAGTTTCTGAAATATTTGGTTTTTTATCATTTTAATTAAAACAGGCATGATATTCCTTTAAGGCAAAGCCTAATCCAGCGGAAGTCCCTAGTTCTCAGCAATTCTATAAACCCTGAGAGAGGTGAAGAGGCTTCAGAATAAAAGTGTGAAGCCAGCAGGGTTTGGCCCATGAAGTTTAAGGCAAGATTCCATCTCCACTGCATACCTGTGCAAGGTAAGGCGGGAAGAGCTGACCCAGAGGCTGCTGCAAGTGCTCCAGGAGATGAAGCTAAGGCAGCTAATGAAGGTGGCTGCACTAAACAACAGGTTTTCAATGCAGAGAACTGCAAGGGGAGGCCACCCAGCACCATCACAGCTGGAGAGAAGTCAGCGCCTGGCATCAAGGCTTCAATGGACAGGCTGATTTTCCCGTTAGTGGCTAACGAAGCCAATATTCATTTAACATTATGAAAATCCTATGTCCCATGAGAATCAAGTGAAATCTACTCTGTGCTCTATAAATAGAACAAAGCCTGAATGACAGCACATCTATTTACAACATGAATATTTTAGCCCATTGTTGAGACCTACTGCTCAGAAAACAAAACAAAACACACAAAAAAAATTCTTTCAAAATATTACTGCTCATGGACAATGCACAAGTCATCCAGGAGCTCTGATGGAGATGCATGAGATGAATGCTGTTTCCATGCTTAACACGACATCTATTCTGCAGCCCATGAATCAGGAGTAATTATGACTTTCAAGTCTTATTATTTAAGAAATACATTTTGGAAGGCTTTAGCTGCCATAGACAGTGACACCAATGATGCGTCTGGGCAAATGAATGGAAAATTTTCTGGAAAGGATTCACCATTTTACATGTCATTAAGAACATTCGTGATTCATGGGAAGAAGTCAAAATATCAACATGAACTGGGGTTTGGAAGGAATTGATTCCAATCCTGATGTGTGACTTTGAAGGGCTCAAGAATTCAGTGCAGGAAGGAGCTGCAGATGTGCTGAAAATAGCAGGAGAACTAGAGTTACAAGTGGAGCCTGAAGATATGACTGATTGGCTGCAACCTCATGATAAAATGTGCATGAATGAGGAGCTGCTTCTTATGGACAAGCAAAGAAATTGGTTTCTTGAGATGGAATCAACTGGTGAAGATGCTGTGAAGAAGGTTGAAATAACAAAGGACTTAGAAGAGCGTATGAACTTAGCTGATAAATTACCACAGGGTTTGAGAGGACTGACTCCAATTTGGAAAGAATTTCTACTGTGTGTAAAATGTGTCAAATTGCCTGTGACAGAGGACTTGTTCCTGAAAGGAAGAGAGAATCCTGTCACAAACTTCATTGTGGTCTTATGTTAAGAAATTGCAAAAGCCACACCGATCTTCAGCAACTGCCACAATGACCAGTCAGCAGCCACCAATGTTAATTCAATGCCATCCACCAAAATGACTGTAACTCAATAAAAAAAAAAGTTAAAAAAAAACCATCCACCAACAAAAAGATTAAACCTCACTAAAGGCTCCAATGATGGCTAGCAGTTTTTAGTAATAAAGAGTATTTTCATTAAGTTATGAACATTGGGGTTTTTAGACACAGTGGTATTGCTCACTTAATAGACTACAGTATAGTGTAAACTTAACTGTTCTTTGCACTGGAAAACCAAAAAAAAAAAAAACCCAAAAAATAAGTTATTTAACTCTCTTTATTATATTTATTTTATTCTAGGGGTCTAGAAATGAAGCCACAACATCTCCCAGGAATCCTGTATGTAAGGTTTTCTTCCCAACAAGCAACATACCTTCCAGGCTGCAGTCCCCTGTTGTCACAGCTCACTGCATCGAATCCTCAGATCTGGTCTTCGAAACACCTGGCTGTAAGATAGATATGAGAAGACATTCAAGAAGAACTGATCCACAGCAATGTGCACATACTTAACATGAGAGGAATCATACGCTTGGAATCAGCTAAGATGGGCCATCTGCTTTCCGTGCGTTACAGCACAATTAAACACTGACACAGTGATGCTCGGTTCTCTGAGGTAAGCATCTCTGGGGGTGAGTAACAATCCTTACTCTCTTCTTGATGCTGAGCTGAACGTCCTCCTGCACATGCATTTCTTCAGATTTCACTGTGGCTTCACAGACATGAGATTTATTAAGAGCAATTTCAACTTAAAACATTCTCATTGGTGACTAAATTCCCAAGAAAAATAATTTGAGTAGATATCAACATTTAATCTTCTAAGACATGAGATTGTTGTTCCTTGTGAAAGCTAATGTGTACAGTGGAAATCCTGCTGCAACTGGAGGCATTTACCTCAAATTCCTGAAGTGTTCATTGAAACAGCACCTTTCAAGTTCTCTGGAGATGTTCCTTTTTCCAGTATCTTCACACAGGACAGAAATAAAGTATGTACTAAGATTTCAATGAAAACTCAGGGTGATATGTTTAAAAAGTGTAATTTTTTTTTTCCAGAAACAAAGTATTTTGTTAGCTGCAAAACAAACCATAGAAAATAAATATATTAGCCCTGGTACATGTCCAAAGACTTTGGTGAGCATTCTCTCCAGAAGATATTAAGGCAGTGAAATGATTCTGAACATACACATTTTATAAAGAAAGGAAAGCAAGTGTTATATGTTTCCTTACATATGCTTGAAAGCATCTGAGACTTTCCCTGAATTTCGGTTTGGGGCTGAAGACAGTGCTCCATTTGAGAATTTACAGCAGACAGGGCCTCTTCCTTCAAGTTCTAGCAACGGGCATCCTAGCAGCTCATTCTGACCCTTTGCATCTTGCATTTCCTTCTTCAGCTGGTCCTCTTCCACTGCCAGCCGGCCAATCTCTTCCAGAATGTCTTGGTTTGTTCTGATGGGCAGTTGCTTCTCTTCAACCCTTTTGGAATCCTGTCCCTTCTCAGCCAGTACCCACAACTACGCCTAAGTTTCCTGTGATGGCAGCTGATACAGGCTGGGCCCAGGACAAATGTCAAGCCCATAAAGAAATGTGGAAAAAAGACCTCCAGGCACAGATTTTTCCTCACCTCCACAGGCTTCCTCCTCCCTGGACAATGGAGGGCACGACTGGACAAGAGGAAGCAAGGGTGGGAAACTGCTCGTGTCAAAGAGCTCACAAATGAGTGTTGCTGGTGAAATATAAACAAAGTTTACCCAAATTCACATGGAAAATTCTCTGTTTAACATCAACAGGGCAAGGAACTGTGCACCTAGTCTAGTAACTTCCTTAACCTCTCAGGTATTTCCTGACATCTTCTGTGTATCTTGGAGGGCAGTGTGAGTGGTGAGAAAACTCTCTAGGTTGTGAAAATAAGACATATTTCCTAGTCTCTGAAATAGAAAAAGTCACAGAGGTTTTAGTCCATGAAATTCTGGGTCATTGTTCACAGGGAATTTCCGCTCCTGGGCTCTCACACTCTGTTGTGGTCAAAAGCAGGAGGAGCAGGTGCACGCAGCTCGCCCAGGGCACAAAAAGCCTCAGAAGCCCAGCTATGGTCAAAGTGGCAGCTCTTACCAGGTGTGGGTTCTTGGCGTTCTGGTCCCTCACAGCCTGCAGCTTAGCTCGAACAATCTTAATGATGTCATTCAAATTTTCATTCACCTTCTCAATGGCTTCAAGCTCTCATTCAATGAAACATTGAATTAGTAACAATTACTCATTACTTTCATTTCTACTTTCAGAATGTAATCTAACAAGTGGTTCGTACCTTAAACTTCAGTGCTTTCTCAGAGGGCAGCTTCTTTTGCCTGATTGCCTCCTCTAAGCATTTCTTTGCGTTGTTGGTCTATGCAAAAATGTAATGAAGGAAACAGAATTACAAATACTAAGTACACTGCTAGCTGAACCTATCTTGTGTGTGACCTCTTCCACTAATACAGAAAGTGGTGCTTTACATCTACAACACTTGCTTTGTTTATTTTTTTACTGATATATAGTCAGTTACAATGTGTCAATTTTCTGGTGTACAGCATGTTTCAGTTACATATATATATACACCTATGTTTGTCTTCACATTCTTTTTCATTATAGATTACAAGATATCAAGTAGAGTTCCCTGTGCTCTACAGAAGAAATCTGTTTTTTTGTTTGTTTGTTTGTTTGTTTTTTTTATCTAGGACACATGCTTTGAACCTAGACCTCTTATGGAACACATGGAACAGGACAGTAGGATGAAGGAAAAGAGAGCCAAATAACTGAACTGCCAGAGTGGGGAGGAACTGAAGGTAAAATCACAAAAAAAAAAAAAGCAAAAGGACAAGGATACCTTCTGCACCCAAGCAGATATATTTTCTGCAAGTTCTCTGTTTTCATTCTCCATATTCTTGCTCTGCTCATTCATCTGCTTTAAAGTAACTAAAAGGAGATGAAGCAATTTCTCATATTGGCAAGAAAACCCAGTAGAATAGAATTATCATGATTTATTAGCAGTAGAGACATATCTGGCTGGCACTATGAGTATAATTAAACTTTTAGCTTTTCTACTGTGCCTAAAGGAAGCAAATCTTAGTGGCATTCTAAATGTGAGATCATTGAGATTCCTAGTTTAATTTTTTTCAAAGATGCAGAAACACAATAAAAAGTCTTCCCCTAAATTCTCTCCCAGCTATAAGCACCATTCTTAGAAAATTCAATCATTCAAATACTTTTGACATCACCAGAGATGAAAAAGAAAAACCAAGCAACCTGTCCCCTTAACATTCTCTCCTCCAATTACTAAGGTAAGTAAACATGCCCCTGCTTAAAAAAATAGAACCCTTATCCCACGCAGGTTCACCCCACAGCCAGGCCCTATCTGCAACACCACAGAAGGCAAGTTCAAAACGTTGCCTGACTGGGCCTGCACTGGCCTCGAGTGTCTTCCTGCTGCCTGGAAGATCGTCTTTCATGAAAATCATGTTGGGGGCCCTGAAGGACAAGGTAGCTGGAATTAAACACTTTGGTACCATGTGGGCTTCCCCACCTAGTCACTGGAGGACCTGGATAACACACAGGCCCTAAATGACAAGCTTTTCTATCGCCAGGATGAGAATGTTACCATCACTGCTTCAGGAAAGCAGCACATGTAAAACAGCCAGTCACAGGCGACTCCATGTGTGAAGCTCTAGAACGCAGCCCTCAGAACCAGACTCCTCTCTCAGGCATCTAAGTCCCTCATCTGACCACACAGTGCACACGCATCTTCTGTCTGCCCAGTGGTGATGCTCTGATGCTGAGATCCCTCTTCTCAGCACCAGCCCTTCTGCATCAACTGTCACCAACAGCAGCCCTTGAGGGCCTACTTAGTGCCGGGCAGCCACCCTGCCCATCACGCACAGCCCCACTCGGTCAGCAGAGTGTGAAGCCTGCATAGAAAGCATCATCTTCAGGCTGAATCACTTCCATTAAGTCCCCACTGCCATGAATGGCTCCTTTCACTTATGAGTCACAGCCCATGGATGCCCCTCTGCTGTGACACACACCGCCTGGCTACATCTGCATCCCTCCCTCAGCCTGGAGAGTCCTGACAGGCTCAAGTAGTGTTTCAGCATCTTTACTTTTCACCAAGAGCCAGCTCATATTAGGGACACACTCCGAACATTAGACTCTTCTCATCACCTTCTTCCTCAAGTTTGCTATGCGAAATTAAACTCATCCTAGTCTCCCTACTCCTGTGACCCTCCTGGCCTCTTAGCTCAATAGATGTCAACTTCCTCTACGATGTCATTTAGACACCATTGCAGGAGTAAAATTTTCAAGAGTTGAGAAGTCAGTTAGACATCAGAAGTCATTGTGTTTACTCTTAGTTGAATTAAAATCCACATCAAATCCTGGTATTGAGAAAATATTACAAAGGAAACTAAACCCTAATACCTTACCTTGACACACTGGAGGCTTTACCTAGGAGAGGAAGAAACATTAAATTTGAAGTCAAAACATATAATTAGTAAATCTATAATTTCTAATATACTATCAAAACAGTAATCCATTGAAATCACAATTATCACTTTGGTACAGCATAACAATTAATATGATTAAAAATCAGGAAAAATCAGAATTTCCTACTTAAGGCATGATCTTTCACTCACCATTTCTGATAGCACAATGGTAAATAACTTATTTTAGAACAAAAGATCTGCTTACATTCTATTAAATAAACATCATTCTATTCAATTTTCATAACGCATATTCACATTTAACGACACTGAACTATATTATTTTCATGATATGTTGTTGTAATGCATCATTTATCTAATTTTTTTTGTCAAACCAAACATCCACACTTAAGTCCAGAACCTGGATAGTTGTGTAACCTTCAAAAGAGAGAGAGAGACAGAGAGGAGAAAACTAAAAGAAAAATAAAGGCAAAATCTTTATACTAAGATTAAGATGCACCCCTTTCATTCAATGAAAGGTTTTCTGAAATCTTATACAGAGTTGACTGTTGAATTGATAAGCAATTGTAACCTATGAGGTCGTAAGATTTGTCAAGACCACTAAAAACAAACGGACATCAGATGAGACATCAGACGAGAATGAAAGTGAGTAATGGCTGTAGTGAAACCACACACAGCAGCAGGACGGACAGCGACCATTTTCAAGAAGCGAACGTGCTTCTTGACTCAGATACAAGTCATCGTATGAAGAGTAATAGTCCAGAAAAACCCAGGCAGGACTCCACTGTAATACCATGCAAAGACACTTTTCCCTGACACTTAACACATATTTCTTCATTCAAAACTTTAAGTGATGATCAGAGACTGAGGCCAGCCCCTAACCTTGCCAAGATTTTGGAGAATCATCACAGTGTCGAAGATCCAGTGGCAATAATGTGGCAATAGAAGAATGCATCCATGGAGGGCAAACAGAAAACCACAGATGTTCCCTTAACTTCACACTTGCTCAGGACCACTGAGCTTCCCTGTCCCCTGTCACCCAACACACAGGCAGGGGCAGGTGGAGAGATAGATGGACTCGCCAAATACTTAACCTTCCTGTTTTGTTATTGAAGAGAAGAGTTTATAAATTGCCATTGTCTCATTGAGAATATACTGTTGTCTTGCTCAATGAGTTCTTACTATAAAGATTTTGCAACAAATTTCCATTTCAAAACTAATTTGTGTTCAAGTTAATAATCTAAAAGGAAACAAAGAAAAGACTCCTGGATTCTGGCCCAGGCAGGCAAATAAAATGTCCAGTGACTATATAAATTCCTATTAGGTGTGATTAAAAGGACACTGTCAGGTACTTTAGTAATACTTACAGCAAGGACGGTCCTCCAGACGAACAAGAGAAAAATAGAAACTCCCCAGGAGGCAGCAAGAAGAATAAGCTTCCACAGAAGTTCATAAACATCAGACGCAGGATGGAAAAGGAGAATCAGAGTGTCGAGGATCTGAAAAGATATTAGATATAATGAGGAACCTCAAAGAAATTCCCAGTGTATATGTCACAGAGAATCATCTTTAGAAACCCTCAACCACATCCTCAGATAGCTCCACAGAGAGGCGAGAAGGGACACTTGAGTTCAAAGGAGCTCTTGGGAGTGTGGGCATGTTTACTGCCTTGATTTGGTAATAGTTTCACTGCTGCACACATACGTCAAATACCTGATACACAAAATGTTAGAGATTTGACTTTGCTGACAGGCACATTGCAAATATTTTTAAAATAGTTAACAGAACTTAACTTATGAATGTACAAGCCAACTTGAAATTGAAAATAAGCAAACACAAACCTACAGGGCATGGGACGCCTCCATCTTCTATTGTATGTTCATGAAGTACCTGGACAAACCCCTATGAAATGTCTCCAAAAATACACCCAACATGTATGGGGAAAGAGCAATGAAGGTATGTGTTAAAATACAGAGAGATGTACAGAGATGTATTTCTACATTTATAGACTGGACATGAGTGAGAAAGCAGACCAGCTCTTAGAATAATGTCAAAATTACTATTCCAGCAAAAATTAATGATATATTTTAGCCCAACTATCTAAAAAGCATGGAGGTTTTCTTCAATATTCACTTTGGTTCTGAACCAGAGCATGTAATGTCAGACTTCTGAAATAAATAGGGATTTGTATAATAGAGTTTTAATCATATTATACAAGATTACACAAAGAATGACGTTACATAAAAAGAGAACTCAAAATAATCAGTAAAAATAATTTACATGCATATTTCACAGTACTGCACCTACGTCCATTAACAGCCACCAAGAAAATTAATTTGTATTTCTGGAATGTTCAGTCACCAAAACAAAAGCCAAACACATAGTTTTGTAAAAACTAGATTTATAAATATTATAGGAGGGAATAAATGCACAATGTAATTTGTACTTTATCTAGACACCAAGTTTCAGTCTTGTGCAAATAAAACCCCTCTAGAAAGCAGCCTCTGAAATCAGTAACACTGTCATTGTCAGCTCTCACAGTTGGGGTCAGTAAAATGTGTGCTGGTGGAAAACATGCACTGTCTTTGCATAGCTGCCATCTGAGAGAGCAGTGGATCTCAGCACAAAGGAGAGACATGCAGATAAAAGGCACAAAAACAAACACCATCTAGTCGCTAACTGGTAAAACCCCCTCCACCATGGGCATGCTTGTTACACACGGCACTGTCTGAGTGCTGACGTCAGCAGCTGCCTCCTACCTAAAGTCTATCCATCAGGGCCAATGGACTCAAGTTCTGTCAGCGGCCATGAGCAACGGTGGAGAAGGACAAGTTAGTTTATCCAAATGCTCAAAGATGTGGTAGGGAAAGAGTGCTGACTAACCTGTGAGAACTCAGCCTCATTCCCTTTGAGGGAAAAAATCCCAACAAAGATGACCTAGAAACGCCCTCCTTAGTAGGCTCAAAAGAAACAGAACAGACTCTTCTTTGGGTGGAGTGTTCATGTGGCATTGATTCTGCTTCAGTGCAAAGATTGTTCCTGACACTCAGTTTTTCCAGGTCCGTAAGAATCTGGTGGAAGCGTATCAGAACAAACCACTTAAATCCATGAGGTGTTCTCAGTCTTTCTTTTTTAGGGTGTGGAGGTGATTTATCCTGACACAGTAAAAATTTCACAGCATGTATCTGAATTTTCTTTATATTTAGACAATTCTAAAGACATGAAGGACACTTTCTGCTTTGGGGAAATCAACATTCTTCACAAGGACACGTCACTAAAAAAAAAGACAACTCGTCCACCTCCTGGTCACATCCCTCCTGAGCATTTCCTCATTGTAAACATCACAGGAGGTTGCAGCCACTGATTTTCACATCAGCTCGGCTCTCAGGGCTCCCCCATCAACCTAGCTGGACACAGAGTCCCTGGGGGCAGCCTCCAAGATAAAAAGGAAAGGGATAACTAAGAATTTGCTAGAAGTCCAATAAAAATAAAAGCAAAAATAAACAAATGGGACCTAATTAAACTTGGAAGCTTTTGCATAGCAATGGAAACCATAAGCAAAACAAAAAGACAACCTACAGAATGGGAGAAAATTTTTGCAAAACATGAAACTGACAAGGGCTTAATCGCCAGAGTATAGAAACAAATCATACAACTAAATAAGAAAAAAAAAAAAAAAACTCAATCCAAAAATGGGCAGAAGGCCTAAACAAGCAATTGTCCAGTGAAGACATACAAACGGCTAACAGGCACATGAAAAAGTGCTCATTATCACTGATTATCAGAGAATTGCAAATCAAAACTACAATGAGGTATCACCTCACACAAGTCAGAATGGCCATCATTCAAAAGTCCACAAATGACAAATGTTGGAGAGGCTGTGGAGAAAAGGTAACTGTCCTACACCGCTGGTGGGAATGCAGGTTGGTGCAGCCACTGTGCAAAAGTTTGTAGATTCCTCAAAAGACTAAGAATAGACTTACCATATGACCTAATAATCCCACTCCTGGGCATATGTCCAGAAGGAACCCTTCTTCAAAAATGCACCTGCACCCCAATGTTCATAGCAGCACTATTTACAATAGCCAAGACATGGAAACAGCCTAAATGTCCATCAACAGATGACTGGATAAAGAAGAGGTGGTATATTTATACAATGAAATACTATTTGGCCATAAAAAACCAATATGCCATTTGCAGCAACATGGATGTCCCTAGAGAATGTCATTCTAAGTGAAGTAAGCCAAAAAGAGAAAGAAAAATACCATATGAGTTTGCTCACATGTGGAATCCAAAAAAAATAAATAAAAAAGAGCATAAATACAAAACAGAAACAGACTCACAGACATAGAATACAAACTTGCTGTTGCCAAGGGGCTGAGGGGTGGGAAGGGACAGATTGGGAGTTTGAAATTTGTAGATACTGACAGGCATATGCAGAATAGATAATCAAGATTATACTGTATATCACAGGGAAATATATACAAGATCTTATGCTAGTTCACAGAGAAAAAAATTCTGACAATGAAAATATGTATGTTCATATATAACTGAAAAACTGTGCTCTACACTAGAATTTGACACACTATTGTAAAATGACTATAACTCAATAAAAATGTAAAAAAAAAAAGCTGTGGTATATTTTACACAATAGACTACTACTCAGCCATAAAAATGATAAAATGATGCCATTTGCAGCAACAGGGAATGGATGGACCTGGAAAATGTCATTCTAAGTGAAGTAGTCATAAAGGAAAAGAAAAATACCATATGATATCACTTATATTTGGAATCAAAAAAAAAAAGACAAACTTATTTACAAAACAGAAACAGACTTAGAGCATAGAAAACAAACTTATGGTTACCAGAGGAAAAGGGAGTGGGAAGGGAAAAATTGGAAGTTTGAGATTCATGAATACTAATCTCTATAAAGTAGACAACAACTAGTTTACACTGTACAGCACAGGGAACTCTATTTAATATCTTGTAGTAATTTATGTTAAAAAAAACAATATGAAAATGAATATATGTATTTTCCTATATGACTGAAGCATTCTGTTGTACATGAGAAATGGACAACATGGTAAACTGACTATACTTCAATAAAAATATTTTAAAATTTATAGGGCTATTGAATATTTTTGTTACATTAAAATTTCTGAAAAGAATACACTTCAAAGAAAAAACAAAGTTGCTGTAAGTTAACAAACCAGAAAGCACAGAGCAGAGATGACATTTCCCTGTTTAACAGACCAGCACCAACCCAGTGCTGAGACCCCACTGCTCCCAGGACTGCCAGACGTCACCACCAGGAAGGGTGCACACACAGGAGAGCACACCACACAGGGACAGAACCGGAACACGCACAACTTGAAGCAGGATCCTGACAAGCTTTCCGGGAGCCAGTCTCACTATGACTTCTAGTAAATAGGAGTTTCTCGCTTTTTAAAAAACTGCTTTACTGAGATATAATTCACCCACTCCCCCATTTTAGGCATACAACTCAATGGCTTCTAGGATGTTCACACTTCCTTCTTTGATGCAATAAAGTAACTAATTCAGGTTTCATCCTGTCAACCTGCTGTTTGGTCCAAGAGGTCCTCATAGGACTCAGATCTTGAGGACGCCGGTGGCCAGAGCCACTCTAGGCTGGTCAAGAAACCTGTCCTGAGAGCCTCGGGCTTCACCAACGATGCATTCCCATCAAGAACCCTATGAGAAAGTATCTATTTAACCACAGTGTGAAAGAGCCCAGGATAAAGGAGGACACCTGATGCCCGATGTTTACTCACAGTTGTATATTCATATCCAGTACACCCCAGCACGTGGGACCAGAACATCCCCATCACCTACATGTCCTGGTCCTCTCAGGTGGGGAGGGGAAGGGGAGGGGAGGGGAGGGTTGGGGAGGGGAGGGGAGGGGAGGGGTGGGGGATGGGGTGGGGAGGGAGTGTGACAGGAAGAGGGGTTGGGTACTTGGGAGGAGAAGGGGGTCACAGAAAGGATGAGGGCCAATCAAGCTCTTGAGGGGAGGAAGGAGGGTTCAGTCAGGTCAGGAGGTCAGCAGGTCAGGAAAAAAAACAGCAGGCAAGCGGACTCTCAGTAGCAGCTGGAGGGGACCAGATGCCTCCCTCCAAGCCTACTCCTGTCTGAACGCTGCCTTAGCAACGCCCATGCTTTATGTCCTCTCTCGACCAATCACCTGCCTTTGCCCCTGTGACCTCACAGTGGACATTCTGGGTGACGTCACTTTTACAATGTGCCCCGCCTAACTGATCCCCCACCACCAACTGCCATCTAACCCTGGGTCCTCTCTGCAAACTTTTCTGACCTTATGCTTTCTGGTCCTGCCCAACTGATGTCCCCTGCCCCCTACTTCTTGGGTGCTCCCTCCTCCTTTTCCAAATTCCCAGGATTTCCCTTGGGCAGTGGCTGAAAAACATATTAGGTAGACAATGACAGAACCAGGAGGAATCAAATATACAGGCAGGGTGGGTAGTCCTCTCTCCCCATCGCTCAGCACTGCACACAAAATGCAGAGAGAACGTCCACAAGATGGAGATCTTAAGAGCACACCATCCTAATCACATCGCCACACCCATGTGGCTGTCCTTATCTGTAGTACACTTGTAGGTGACACATTAATTTTAAGTATGTATGTCACATGCATAAAAATAAGCCCTATGGTTTTTGCCAAAAATATATAAAATTATAAAAAATAATTATATATTGTCACACCCCCTACACTGCCCTTGGGTGATTCACTTACACACAGGTTCAAGGAGGCAGAAACTACCTGGGTGGGGCAGAAGCAAAGTTGTGCTTTGGGGCAGTACTGCCTGTGAGGGGGCCTGAGAAACCCTTTTGGGGTGGTGGGAAGACTTGGTGTCTAGATATGGGGGGTGGTTGTGTTCACTCAATCAAGAAATACTGAGCACATGGGGCCTGCCAGTCTCAGGAGTCAGAGAGACCCTCCTGCCCTGTGGGGAGTTGACCCCGACTGCTCACAGGCCCAGTGGGGCTGCGTTTCCAACCACACTGCTGGGCCTTCCTGCTCCCACAGCCAGGCTTCTGGCGCTGTGCTGGCTCCAGGATCCCCTGGCCTGGAGGAACTGTGTCCCATCCAGGGTGAGCAGGCTTCAGGGATCCTGGGTCTCCTCCTAATGTCAATCAGAATTCCTTCCAACCCTCAGGAATCAGGACACCCTGTAAATCACCAATTAGCATCAGGTCAAAGGTATTGAGGTCTCACACTAAGCAATAAACTGTGCCAACTGACCAAATTCAAAGTGCAGTGTTCCAACTACACAACATTCTCAATAACCCATTTTATGGATGAGAAGACAGAGGGGGTGTGAATCACCTAAGGGTCTCGGGGAGGTGAGTGCTTTAACTTTACCCTGAACTAAGACCTACCTTGGAAAGCGATTCCACCTGGAGCCCATCCTGTGACCTGCTCCCTGAGGTTCTGAGGAAGACCGTTGGCTTTTCCTTGGGAAATTCCTCTTGCAATGACTTTAAGTCATGCATCAGTCAGGACAAACGGTGAGGATGTGTTCATTAGGGATCCTGACTCTTAACGGCAAGTCAACTTTGTCTCAGGAAATGGGTCTTCTATTACCATTAATTCGGGCACCAAGGTAAATAAGAGTAACAACATAAAATCCATCATACATATAAGTACTTTTAATTTAAAATATAAATAACTTTATGAACTATAAATTGATGCATTGCATTGGTCCATGACAAACAGGACATTACGTACATTCATTACAAAGATGTGCTGTCATGGGTGGGGATGTGGTGACAAGAGCAGGGTCATTTTTAGCAGGGAAGGATGTCCTACAGCTCTCAGTACAGGGTGGGTAAGTTCACAGTGCTTCTCCCCACGACCAAACTCTCACCACACACACACACACACACACACACACACACACACACACACACACAGGCAAATGTACATAGATCCTAAAATGACCATCTACCTTCTAATCAGAAAAAAGATAAAGATATGTGCTCACATCACCTAACAACACACTGACCACACACACAGTTCCCATAATAACTTAATACTTCAGTTCTATGAGTCTCTGAAGTTCCCCTCACTTGCGCTCACCATCATCTAACAGAAAGAAGTCATAAACAATTCTTCAAGTTTGATTCATTACAGTTCCTCTAAGAACTTATATTATTGCAAGTGTCAGAAGAATATAAAATTCAATTTCAGATGGAGTTTTTGGCTCAGTAGTTTTCATGGTTAAAAGTTTCCACTGACTACACAAAATTATTGGCTCTACTTTTCTTGTTCTGTGATTCCTGTCCCAACTAAAATTTCCCTATACATCTCGTTATTTTGGATTTCAGTCAGTGGCCTGATAGTGCATTTTGTAGATAGTTTGATTGTTCCTACAGATCGCTATCTATTGATGAGAATTTTATTCTTTTAGTATTAAATAAAACAAATGACTTCCAGTCTACAGCTTTTCCTGTAACTGGAGAAACAGTAAAGCTTATACCGACATCACTCACCACTACACTACCAGACTCACAGCTTGTCCTGACTGCATTCTGACCTCCTCTAGTCAGTGTCCAGAAAAATCAAGCCCACACACGTGTGGATGTGACTCTATAGGGCCAGCACGCCCACCTTCTCCATTTACTTACTCTCAGTCGTCACTACTTTCCTATATTTGACCTAGAAGTTGCCCTCCTCCTACCCCTACCCTGAGCATTTCAGAAGAGTAACCTAAAAACTAAACTCTTCATGGCACAAACTGTAATCACATTACTAGTAGCCATAAAGTTAGCCTATGAATGAATTTAAAAGGATTAGAATGAATGTATGATAATTACTTTAAACAAAAACATTTTGACTAATAAAACTGTAATTAACTTCATAATTATCAAATGGCATTAGTCTATTTTACTATCCTTTTTGCATTTACAGTACCCTATATGGATACTAATACATAAATCACACTTAACATCCCCAATTACTATGCTTAGATGGCACAATATCATCATTTTTCATTACAGCCGCTGTCACCATGCTCAGCACCCATTCTACGTGAGCTGGCATAACACCTGCCATCAGTGCTCCCCGCCTGTGTGGCCGCACCGGGACCGTCACTAACAGCTGTGGGATCCAGCGCCTGCGGTACTGATTGTGTACAAAATCTTAACCTTCTTCAAGGCTAAAACTCATTATTCCAAACATTATAGTAATACAATTAACACAATTACCAAAATTATATCCTCAGAATTAACACTAAACCTTATGGCCTAGTAACCAGCCTTATCAGCTTATTGCTGCTGAATCAACTGACACAGCCTCCACTTTTCACTAGCCTCCTTTCTGTTACTGCCTCCAATTGCATCAACAATGTCTCTTCTTCCACCAGCATACACAGCCACCCGATTTCATCCATCCCAGCAATCATTAACCCCCAAAACTGTGTCATCACAAGTACCCTTACTACAAACATCCTTAGACTTTCACACTTCAAAACTGACCACATTCTATAGTTTAATCAAAACAAAATTAGTCAAAACCCTAATTATTTACTACCCACTGAGAAAATCAGACAAGATGATTAAATTCAGGACTCTGTTTCTTACTGTATGTACTCCTTGGATCATTTTCAAATGTCACTGCATTAATTTTTACCCAGAATCTTGTAGGTTCCTTAAATTTTATAATAATTCAACACTAAATTCAGGCAGCATCCATTTCTTAATCTGGTGTTTCCCTATGACTGGCATGAGTAAGAGCATTTAGAGTAAGCAGACTCCTTTAGGACCTGCTCCTTTGGTTCCCAAGGGCTTAACTGGAGTTTGCATTCCTGGACCCAGAGCACCTGCAGTCATGCTGCTCACACGAGACAGCTGGGGCACATCACACATTATAATATTCAATCCCTTGGAAAACCAGATGGCATATCCTGTACTTATACTATCTTTACAAAGAATGATCATAACGAGCCCTATCTGTCTGTGCCAGACAGATGTACAGCCACTCCTGCAGGGCTCCCCACCAGCCACAGACAGTAGGAGCTGTGGGCATCCATGCTCAGACAGCATGATGTCACAGAGGTGCTCCAGCCCTGACAACAACCCATGCCTTATGTCCTGGTCTGAAGCACGTGTCAGGCACCCAGGCACGGGGTTCAGCACCAGGATGAGCAGTCCCCTCAGCTGGAGTGAAAACCAGTGAGCTTGCTGGTGCACTGTAAGATGCGGAGCCACTGCTCTTGAACAGCCTGTGCAGAGACCCGCTGACTCCCCGTCACGGCAGGGACACAGCAGGCTGAACACTGCCTGGGGCTCCGGCCGGCTGGCAGGGGTGGCTCAGAGGGACCCCCGGACTCCCCCAGGCTCCTGCTCCCTCCCTCCGTGTTCTGCTGCTGCTCCCCACTCAGGCGGAGGCCTCCACTGCCAGTGAGAGTGCACACCGTGGGAGAAAGTGGCGCTGGAGTGGGTGTGGCCCTGTCTCTGAAAAGACGGCCGGCAGTCACGGCCAGCAAGTGTCCCCACACACACTCTGCAGGGAACAGCACCAGCACCAGGGCAGGGCCTGCCATCACCAGAACTCACTTTCCTGTGCACGCCTGACGGGGTGCGGCCAGCTCAGTGGTGCAGCCCCAATTTCTCTGGCCCCAATCCACCCTCTAGCCAAGGTGTGCACACTGGGGAAAAAGTAAAACCAGTACAGAAGTGCTGCTGCAAGCCCTCAGGCCTCAGCCACATCCCAAACCAGAGACTGCCACCACACCCAGGAGAACCCCACTTCCACAGAGATCATGCTCCAGCCCCACAGGACCCCGTGCCACCCCTGATAGGGCTGGAACAGTCACTGAGCAGAGGAGAAGCCTCTGCTTCAACCTGGAACTGGCTCCAGCCCCTCTGACTCCAGCCCTGCCGCCCCCATTGCAGCGGCTGCCAGCACGTCCCGGGGGAAGAGGGCAGCCCAGGATCACTTCAGGTCCAGCTGTTCCCAACAAACTCACTGGGCACAGAAGACTGCACAGGAATGCTCTCACACAAGGACACCTTTCATTCTGGGGCAGGCAACTGTTTCACCTAATTTCACAGAAATACAGAAAGTTAAAATGAGAAGACACAAGAACACATTTTAAATGAAAGAATAACAAAATAACCATAATGAAAAGAAATAAATACTTTACCTGACAAAGAGGTCAAAGCAATAGCAACAAGAATGATAACTGAACTGGGAAAAAGAAGAGATGAGCACCGGGAGAACTGTCAAAAGAACTAGAAAATATAAAAAAGACCAATCAGAGCAGAACTGCAAGTTGTACAGAAGATTAGGCAATGCAGATGATCCATTAGCAATCCGGAAGACAGAATGAAAAACACCCAATCAAAAAAGCAAGAAGAAAAGGCCTGCTACATGAGTTTAAAGCACTTCCAAGACAGCAGCAAGCATAGTAACACTCACATTACAGGATTCCCTGCAGGGAGAGAGAAAAAGGCTGAGAAAACATTGGATAAAATTAAGGCTGAAAACTTCCCTAATCTGAAGAAAGAAACGAGTATCAAGGCATAGGAATCAGAGAGTCTCAAACAGGATCACCTGAGACAGACTCACATCAAGACATACCAACATTCAAAAAGCAAAATTTAAAGACAATTATAGAATTCTAAAGGCAGCAAGAAAAAAGGAAAGTGTCACAGAAAAGGAAATCCCTCATGAGTCTTTCAGCTGTCTTTACTGCACATATTTTTTAAATTTACATGTATGTACTGTTCATTGTCTCTAAGACTGTTTAGAGCTTTAGCTTTTTAAACTTATGTAGTTATTAAAGGAATAAAACCAAACACAATAAAAATTCAAAAAGATACACGCATCCCACTATTAACAGCAACACTATTTACAATTGCCAAGACATGAAAGCATCCCAAGTACATATCAACAGATGAATGGATAAAGGAGATTCACCATATGTAGGTAATGGAATACAATTCACCCATAAGAGAGAAGTGTATTTTTCCTTTTTTGGCCTTCATTCATTTTTAACTTCAAAACCCAGAATTTTAGAACTGGCATAAACATTTCCATTGCATCAAAACCAACAAAATACCTAGAAATAAACTTAACCAAGGAGGTTACGTGTATTCTGAAAACTGTAAAACACTGATGAAGGAAATTGAGGATGATACAAAGAAATGGAAATATATCTTATGCTCTTGGGTTGGAAGCAACAACATTATCAAAATGGCCATCTACCCAAAGGAATCTACAGATCCAATTTAACCCCTGTCAACACTCATGGCATTTTTCTTTTTCTTTTTTTTTTTTTTTAGCTTTTTTTATTGATTTATAATCATTTTACAATGTGTCAAATTCCAGTGTTCAGCACAATTTTTTGGTCATTCATCGACATATACACACTCATTGTCACATTTTTTTCTCTGTGAGTTATCATAAAATTTTGTGTATATTTCCCTGTGCTATACAGTGTAATCTTGTTTATCTATTCTACAATTTTGAAATCCCAGGCTATCCCTTCCCACCCTCCACCCCCCGTTAACCACAAGTCTGTATTCTCTGTCTCTGAGTCTATTTCTGTCCTTTATTTACTCTTTGTTTTTGTTTGTTTGTTCTTGTTTTTGTTTTTTAGATTCCATATATGAGCGATCTCATATGGTATTTCTTTCCCTTTCTGGCTTACTTCACTTAGAATGACATTCTCCAGGAGCAACCATGTTGCTGCAAATGGCATTATGTTGTCAGTTTTTATGGCTGAGTAGGATTCCATTGTATAAATATACCTCCTCTTCTTTATCCAGTCACCTGTTGATGGACATTTAGGCTGTTTCCATGTTTTGGCTATTGTAAATAGTGCTGCTATGAACATTGGGGTGCAGGTGTCATCCTGAAGTAGATTTCCTTCTGGATACAAGCCCAGGAGTGGGATTCCTGGGTCATATGGTAAGTCTATTCCTAGTCTTTTGAGGAATCTCCACACTGTTTTCCATAGTGGCTGCACCAAACTGCATTCCCACCAGCAGTGTAGGAGGGTTCCCCTTTCTCCACAGCCTCTCCAGCATTTGTCATTTGTGGATTTTTGAATGACGGCCATTCTGACTGGTGTGAGGTGATACCTCATTGTAGTTTTGATTTGCATTTCTCTGATAATTAGTGATATTGAGCATTTTTTCATGTGCTTTTTGATCATTTGTATGTCTTCCTTGGAGAATTGCTTGTTTAGGTCTTCTGCCCATTTTTGGATTGGGTTGTTTATTTTTTTCTTATTGAGTCGTATGAGCTGCTTATATATTCTGGAGATCAAGCCTTTGTCGGTTTCACTTGCAAAAATTTTCTCCCATTCCGTAGGTTTCCTTCTTGTTTTACTTCTGGTTTCCTTTGCTGTGCAGAAGCTTGTAAGTTTCATTAGGTCCCATTTGTTTATTCTTGCTTTTATTTCTTCTAGGAGAAAATTTTTGAGATGCATGTCAGATAATGTTTTGCCTAAGTTTTCCTCTAGGAGTTTTATTGTATCTTGTCTTATGTTTAAGTCTTTAATCCATTTTGAGTTTATTTTTGTGTATGGTGTAAGGGAGTGTTCTAGCTTCATTGTTTTACATGCTGCTGTCCAGTTTTCCCAACACCATTTGATGAAGAGACTGTCTTTATTCCATTGTATATTCTTGCCTCCTTTCTCAAAGATGAGTTGACCAAAAGTTTGTGGGTTCATTTCTGGGCTATATGTCTGTTTTGGTACCAATACTATGCTGTCTTGACTGTAGCTCTATAGTACTGTCTGAAGTCTGGGAGAGTTATTCCTCCAGCCTCTTTCTTTCTCTTCAGTAATGCTTTGGCAATTCTAGGTCTTTGATGGTTCCATATAAATTTTATTATGCTTTGTTCTAGTTCTGTGAAATATGTCCTGGGTTATTGGATAGGGATTGCATTAAATCTGTAGATTACCTTGGGCAGTTTGACCATTTTAACAATATTGATTCTTCCAATCCAAGAGCATGAAATATCTTTCCATTTTTTAAAGTCTTCTTTAATTTCCTTCATCAATGCTTTATAGTTTTCTGTGTATAATTCTTTCACCTCCTTGGATAGATTTATTCCCAGATATTTTATTACTTTGGGTGATATTTGAAAGGGGATTGTTTCTTTACTTTCTTCTTCTGTTGATTTATTGTTAGTGTAAAGAAATGCAACTGATTTTTGAACGTTAATTTTGTAACCTGCTACCTTGCTGAATCCTTCAATCAGCTCTAGTAGCTTTTGTGTGGACCTTTTAGGGTTTTCTATATATAGTAACATGTCATCAGCATATAATGACACTTTTACTTCTTCTTTTCCAATTTGGATCCCTTTTATTTATTTCTCTTGCCTGACTGCTGTGGCTAGGACTTCCAGGACTATGTTGTATAGGAGTGGTGATAGTGGGCATCCTTGTCCCAGATTTTAGTGGGAAGCTTTTGAGTTTTTCACCGTTGAGTACTATGCTGGCTGTAGGTTTGTCATATATAGCTTTTATTATGTTGAGATATGTTCCCTCTATACCCACTTTGGCGAGAGTTTTTATCATAAATGGGTGTTGAATTTTATCAAATGCTTTTTCTGCATCGATTGAGATGATCATGTGGTTTTTGTCCTTTCTCTTGTTGATGTGATGTATTACACTGATTGATTTGCATATGTTGAACCAGCCTTGTGTCCCTGGGATGAACCCCACTTGGTCATGATGTATAATCTTTTTTATGTGTTGTTGGATTCTATTTGCTAGAATTTTGGTGAGGGTTTTGGCGTCTATGTTCATCATCATCAGTGATATTGGCTTATAATTCTCTTTTTTTTGTAGTGTCTTTGCCTGGTTTTGGTATCAGGGTGATGGTGGCTTCATAGAATGAGTTTGGGATTATTCCCTCCTTTTCAATCGTCTGGAAGAGTTTGAGAAGTACTGGTATGAGTTCTTCTTTGTATGTTTGGTAGAATTCCCCGGTGAAGCCGTCCGGTCCTGGACTTTTATTTGTAGGGAGGTTTTTAATTGCTATTTCAATTTCCTTTCTAGTGATCGGATTGTTCAAGTGTTCAGATTCTTCTTGATTCAGTTTTGGTGGACAGTATGTTTCCAGAAACTTGTCCATCTCCTCTAGGTTATCCAGTTTGGTTCCATATAGTTTTTCATAATATTCTTGTTTGATATTCTGTATTTCTATTTTGTTTGTTGTAATTTCTCCATTTTCCTTTCTTATTTTGCTAATTTGTGCTCTCTCTATTTTCTTCTTTGTGAGTTTGGCCAGAGGTTTGTTGATTTTATTTACTTTTTCAAAAAACCAGCTTTTGGTTTGGTTGATTTTTTCTATGGCCTTGTTAATCTCTATTGTATTTAATTCCCCTCTGATCTATATTATTTCCTTCCTTCTGCTGCTTTTTGGGGCTTTTTGTTCTTCTTTTTCTAATTCATTCAGGTGGTGGGTTAAATTGTTTATTTGAGACTGTTCTTTTTTGAGGAAGGCCTGTATCGCTATAAACTTCCCTCTTAGCACTGCCTTTGCTGTGTCCCATAGGTTTTGAGTGGTTGTGCTTTCATTATCATTTGTCTCAAGGTATTTTTTAATTTCAGCTTTGATTTCCTCATTGATCCATTGTTTTTTCAATAACATATTGTTTAATCTCCATGCTTTCCTTTTTTTCTCCTTTGTTTCTCTGTTGTTGATTTCCAGTTTCATGGCATTGTGGTCAGTAAAGATGCTTGAGATAATTTCTATCTTCTTAAAATTGTTGATGTTTCTTTTGTGCCGAAGTACATGATGAATCCTGGAAAATGTTCCATGTGCACTTGAAAAGAATGTATATCCTATTTTGGGGGGGTCTAATGCTCTGAAAATATCCACCAAATCTAGTTTTTCTATTTTAGTATTTAATTTCTCTGTTGCCTTGTTTATTTTCTTTCTGGAAGATCTGTCTAGTGATGTTAATGCAGTGTTAAAATCTTCAACTATGATTGTATTCCCATCAATATCCCCCTTTATCTCTATTAGTAGTTCTTGTATGTACTTAGGTGCTCCTATATTGGGTGCATGTATATTAACAAGTGCAATATCCTCATCTTGTATCATTCCTTTAATCATTATAAAATGTCCTTCTTTATCTTTGTGGCCTTTGTTTTAAAGTCTATTTTGTCTGAAATCAGTACTGCAACACCTGCTTTTTTGGCTTTTCCATTTGCAAGGAATATCTTTTCCTTCCTTTCACTCTCAATCTATATGTGTCCTTCTCCCTAAAGTGGGTCTCTTGTATGCAGCATATTGAAGTTTCTTGCTTTATTATCCAGTCTGCCACTTTATGTCTTTTGACTGGAGCATTTAGTCCATTAACATTTATAGTAATTATTGATAGATGTGTGTTTATTGCCATTTTGAACTTATATTTGCAGTTGAATTGGTATATCCTCTTTGTTCCTTTCTTCTTCCTTTTGTTGTTTGGTAATTTTCCTTTGTATTATCATGGATTTTATTTAATTTTTGTGACTCCCTTGTAAATTTTTGGCTTGTGGTTACCCTTTTTTGTAAATCTATTAACCCATTAATATAACTGTATTAATTAAACTGATAGTAACATGATCTCAAACCCATCCTACTGTTAAAAAAATTAAAAAAGAAAGAAAAAAATATTCTATATTTCCCTGCCTCCCTCTCCCACTCTCAGTGATTTGTATGTCTTCTTTTATAATTTCGTGTTTACTTTATTTGTAATTCATGAGTTATCACCTTTCCAGTTGTGAGTTTCTCTTTTCTGCAGCATCCTGCTGCTTTTCTATTTAGAATAGCCCTTTCAATATTTCTTTTAGCATGGGTTTAATGTTGCTAAACTCCTGCAGTTTTTTTGTCTGTGAAACTATTTATTTCTCCTTCTATCCTAAAGGATAGCCTTGCTGGATAAAATATCCTAGGCTGCATCTTTTTCTTTTTTTTCATTCAGGGCTTTGAATATATCTTGCCACTTCCTTCTGGCCTGTAGTGTTTGTGTAGAGAAATCAGCTGAGAGCCTTATGGGGGTTCCCATGTAACTTACACTTTGCTTTCCTCTTGCTGCCTTTAGAATCCTTTCTTTATCCTTGACTCTGGCCATCTTGATTATGATATGTCTTGGTGTGGGTCTATTTGGGTTCTTCCTGTTTGGGACCCTCTGAGCTTTCTGTACTTGGATATCTGATTCCTTCTTTAAGTTTGGGAAGTTTTCAGTCATGATTTCTTCAAAAACCTTTTCAATCCCCTTTGATCATTCTTCCCCTTCTGGGACCCCTATTATGCGAAGATTGGGATGCTTTATATTATCCCATAGGTCCCTTATGCTATTTTCAGTATTTTTTATTTGCTTATCTTGTAGTTCTTCTGAATGGGTGCTTTCTATCACCCTGTCTTCAAGACCACTAATTCATTCCTCTGCATTATCTAGTTGACTTTGCACAGCTATTAGATCATTCCTCATCTCTGTCAATGAGTTTACCCATTCTACTTGGCTCTTCTTTATAGCTTCAATTTCATTTTTGACACATTTTATATCTCTAAACACTATCTCTTTTAATTCCTTCAGCAATTTGATCACTCCTTTTTTGAAATTTTGATCTAGTAGGCTATCGATGTCTATTTCATTGATCTTTCCTTCAGGGGATTTCTCTTGTTCTTTTAATTGGGAAACGTTTCTCTGATTCATCTTGCTCATACCTCTCTGGCACTGTGGTTTATGGAGTATCAGTTGTCTATTATGGTCCTTAAGGTTTAATCTATCTAATGCCTATTTAGGAATAGATCTTAGGAAAAAAAGAAAAAAAAATAAGAGAGAGAGAGAAAGAATTTTAAAAGAAGGGAGAAAGAGGGTTTGAAAACATTGTATAATGAATAATAGAAGAGCGAGTTGAAGCAGAGTATTAATCGGGTTGAGACGTCCTTTTAAAACCTTAAAAAAAGGGGGGGAAATGAATAGATGTATTTGAAACCTCTGTCTAATCAATAACAGGACATCAAAACCCAAGAGATATAGAAATGAATTAAGAGGTAAAAATTAAGAGAGTAATAGAAAATAGAACAGGTAAAAACAGATTTAAAAAAAGAAGAAAAAAAGGGGGGTTGTCGGTGTTCTCCTGGAGTCTGTGTGCTTTTAATGTGAAGTCTTTCTTTCTTCATCCTGTTTTGGAAGCTCAGCTTGCTGTTTTCAGAGGCCCTCCATTGGCCCATCTTCTGTGCTGCTCCCAGCACCTGTCGGCAAGCAGATCATTCCTCCTCCTAACACTGGGTCAGGTGCAGCTCTCTGCTGTGGGCCGGCTGGTTGCTGCCCCTCCGGATGCCGCAGTCAGATGTTGCAGACTGGCCGGGTAGGAGGGTGGGTCGTGCCCACTCCCAGGACCTCGGTCAGGGGCTGTGTTCCTGCTCGAAAGGCGTGGGGCCGCTCTCACTCTACCTGCGCCTCCGCTGGTAGCTCCGCTGCTCTGTGCGGCTGCGAGCTCCGCCCTGGTCGGCGCTCGGCAGGTGGGCTCGGGGAGGACCGAGGAATAGCCCTGTCCCTGCTCCGAGCCAGAACCCAGCTCCTTGTTTGTCTTTGTGGAGCAAGTTCTCTGAGGGAACATGATGAAAGGATCCTACCTGCCCCGGGCTTTATGTAGGCCAGTCTCAGTCTGGCCATGGAGGCTGCTAAGCCCTTCAGTGCGGATGCAGGTTTCGCCCCCACCCCCGGCCGAGTGCTCAGCACAGAGGATGTGGCGGCTGTGCCTGAGCCCCGACTCTCTTCCCCCGAAAACTTTCCGCAGGTTTTCAGAGATGGGGGTGTGCACCCTTCCCCTGAGAGCACATCAACCTTGCTGTTTTATGGAGGCCCAGGTTGTTCTGCCCTGTGCACCCACAGCCACGGCATGCAGCCCCTTGCGTTCCACTGGGGCTGCCTCTGTGTAGCCGCCCCCATCCTCCGCCTGGCTTGTGCAGCCTGGCCCTGCCCGCAGCTGCCGGCCCGCGTCTCAGGCTGGGTGTCGGGGGGACGCTCTGTGCCCGTTTAACTTAGTTCTGTCAGTCAAGGGCTGCTCTGTACAGATCAGAGCCTTGGAGGCTCCCCCTCTGTCCAGCTGGCCTCTCAGTTGGAGAGGGGAGACCCAGCAAGCGAGCGCCAGTCCTCCTTTGCCGCTCCCTCCCCACAGGACCCGTCCCACGCTGCTTTGCCTTTTGTTCTTTCTTTTTTCCTTTTCTCCTACCAGATTTTTGGCATCTTTATCTTTTGAAGAGGGCAATGTTCTGTCGGAGTTCCGCAGGTTCTCTGGTTGGCTGAGTGGGTCCATAGATGTAGGTCTTGTTGTATCTGTGGGACAGGGTGAGCCACGAGCGTCCCTGTACTCCACCATCTTCTCCGTCCTCCATCTCTTATTTTATAATTTAAGTGAAATCTAACATTTACTCCTGTTTAATGAAGAATTTGGTAGGTCTTTGGTCCCAGTTCCTGGATGGCAACCCCTAAAGCCTTGAAATTTCCCAAGATAGGATTTTCTTTTCTATTCATGGTGGACCCTTGGATGGCTTGTGTTCATGAGATGACTCAGGATTGGGACTGGCCAGCCAGAGACACCAACCATGTAATTAGAGGAGTGGTGCTTTGAGCTTTGTGACAAATGAGTGACCACCAGGAGAGGAATGGGCTCAATGGTTAGGGCTAAGGAAAGGTTTGTTTTACAGTTAGGGTTTGGGTTAGCCATGTCGGTAGTGACCCAATAAATCATGTCTTTGTAATAAAGCCTCCAGAAAAGACTTGGGGCAATAAAGCTCAGAGCTCCTGTGAGCTTCCTGGTTGGTAACACTCTTGGAGGACTGTCACACTCAGATGCCATGAGGGCAACCCTGAGCCCTTCCCACTGGAGTGCTCTCTACAACAGCTCACCTGATGAGATCTAAGGGCTGCTTCTTGTCTATGCTTTGAGGAGGAGCCCATTCCCTGTACAGAAGGCCCGGTTTGCTGGGGCAGCTGAGGTCCTCTGATGGAGGCTGAAGTTGCACAGGGAAGCAGAAGCAAACAGGTGAGCATCACTGTCACCATATTTTCACATGTTCTGTTGTTAAAATGTGGTGCTAACACTTCATGGTCATTTGTAAATAAGGGGCCCTCACTTGCCAGGAGGTATGGAGGCACCATATACTTTTTCATAATTCTCACCCAGTATTAATACTAACCCCTTGAGGGTCATTTGCAATGGTGGGTGGAAAGGAACGCTTCGATGTTACAGTCCTGTGACCACCGTGGGTACCTGGTGAGAGCCTTGCAGATGCTTAATGTCCTACAAGCGGGCCAGTCTTCAAAAGCCAAAAAACTAGGCCACCCATGTGCCCAAACTGCTACAGTGGAGGGACACCTGATGGTGCAGCCCCCTCCTTGGACCCCCAGAGAAACCTGGACTCTGGCTGGTTAGGGGCAGGGTCAATTCTAAAACCCAGGCTTTTTTGTCCCCACAATTCAGTAGATATTCGGTGACAGCACATGGAATATAAACAACAAAGAAACTTGACATGATGTTATATATTTAGCTTACTCAAGAAACAAAATTTAAATCCAGTCATTCTCCTTCCCACCTGACCTACGTTCCTTTCTCCTGTACTAGAACCAGATTATTACCCATCCAGCCTTAGCATGGGTCCTGACTCCACTTACCTCTCTCCCAAACACCACATGAGATGATTCCTCAGCCTGGATGTGGGACCAGCAAGTACAAGAGGCTTTATTGGAAAAGAACTGGATGTGCGCAGATGCCAACTAAACACTGTAGGATCCTGGTGTCCCACATTAGTAATCATGACAGCTGTTTGCAAGTGTCCCCAAAGTTCATTTAAGACTCTCACTGCTAATTTTGCTGGTACATAAATATAAAACATGTGGATGGCTGGGCTGGACTGCTATGCTGGGTCTCTGATCCAGGAAGCTCAGTGTCTGTTCCCTGTACCCAGCTCCCTGTTCTGTTCATGCATGTGCATCAAGCAGCTGTTCAGTGTCCATTTTAATATCTTAAACAGTGCTTTTCAGTATTGTCTTCATCCACAAATACGTGTACCACACAGTAGTAACGATCAATCTCAGTCTTTGCTTTCTTTGGTCTTAGAGAGTCAGATAAATGGATAGCAAAGATAACAAAGTCATAGAGCACTATAATACAGTATTTCCATTATTTCAATGACAGGATTTATTTAAAGAGCTTAGATATAACATCCTTGCATTTATGGCATCATTAAGCGTCTGAAGCTGTTACATTATAAAAACTTCATTTCATGCGAGATGTTATCTGTTAGAGAAGTGCTCCTGAATTTGAGGGGTTGCTGTCATCTCAGACGGAGTCCCTAAAAAATGTCAACACTCTGCAGTATTGCCATCATGACAAGAACCCAGACAGATGAAATTTGGAAAGCCCTGTGGCTTCCTAGTGCACAGACAGAAAATGGTATTTCAGAGGGAAAAGCCTGAATTACAGAAAATGATAAATGAAGTGGTCTAAAATGCATTTCCCTTACAAAGAACTAATACTTATTTGGTTGATAATAACATCTGTCAATAATTATGAAAAGAGCTGACAGATGTATAGTATTTAATATTAGCCAGGGCTGTTCTAACATTGACACAGATTCATTAATCCCCATAGCAACTCTACGAGGTGGGTACTATTATTATCCCCATTTTATTGATGAGGAACTTGATAAACACAGTGGCTAAATGACTTTTACAAGGTCGACAGCGAGAAACCAGCACAGGTGTTCCAGCCTGACTCTGCGCTCTTGGCCACTTCTCTTTTTTTTTTTTTTTGTGGCTGGGAGATAATAAGGTAATTATGGTGGGGAGTGGGGAGGTAATTAGGGTTATTGGTTTATTTTAGAGGAGGTGTTGGGGGCTGAACCCAGGACCTTATGCGTGCTAAGCATACACACCATCACTTGAGCTGTACCTCCCCTCTCGAGTCTATGCTCTTAGCTGCTAATCCGCACTGCCCCACATGGTAACTCTGGGGGAACTACACTTCATCCATTCACTTATTAAACTCAGCCTTCCCGGTGCCTGGGATTTAGCAGTGAACAAAACAACATGGTTCTTGCCCTAAGTGAGCGTCTCGCCTCCTGACATATTGTCTTCATTTTACCCAGGAAGAAACAAGGTCAAGAATATTAGCCTTTTCCTGTTAACACCAGAGGATACATGACGTGCTTTATTCATTTCTGCCATTTGACTTACACCATGGGGAGGGAAAGCTGCGTTGCAGATCCCAGAGTTCACAAGCCTGTTAATCCCGAATTTTTTTTTAACACTATCCCTTAGTTGATACTTGATCTGAGAAAGGATGAAGTAAACCTAAAAAGATTCTAAGAGAGTGTGTGGTTTATACAGGGTAACTAACCAGCCACTGTTTATTATCCTAACAGGAATCTCTAGGCATATTTCTTTTCTTTCTCTTTTTTTCTTTTTATGGGCAGCTTTTAAAAACCAAACCAAACCAACCAAACCAAATCACTGATAATTCAACAGCAGGCTCTAAATCACCCCCAAGACAGCTGCTAAACTCGGTTTAGACTTACAATGCAGCTTCTGGTGGCTGGATTGAAGAATGTATCTCTATCCTGAATATAAAAGTCATTCACGCAGCTCTTCTCAAATAGGGAAATGAAAAACTCTTGCTCCAGCTTGATGATACTTTCATCCACTTGGGGAACTTTCAGATAACAGCTGAAATTATCAAAGGCTGAGGACCGGGTTTTCAGATCATTGGGCTTCAGAGGCAATTTTATGTGCAGTATCTCAACGTATGTACAGAGCACCTCCCACAGGGTGTGTACTTTTGCAAATACAAGCTTGTCATCCAAAACCTATATTGGGAGAATGAAAACACAAACCAGGAAACTATTTTCACATTTTTAGTACACAGGTTTTTCTTACGTTGCTGGTAGTTAAAGCACTTGTGCAAACACACACACATATGACACTGGTAAAAGTGAAGATATAATAAAAATAGATTTGCAAACCATCATACATATTTGCCTTAAAGATAATTTCTTTGTTGAAATTACTGAAAAGTTATTTAAAATCCTTGCAGTTCATTCATAAAATAACCAATGTTTTAGATGAAGAAAAGCAAACTTCTTAATTTTTAGTCCAAATTAGTAACTAAAAATAGAAACACCAAAATATTCTTTGCAGTGGTATTGTAATGACAATTTTTTAAATTTCTGAAACCTAAGACTAATTACATATCTGTTCAATATAGTGTTAAACGGCCATTAAAAGGGATTTAAAAGAATTATATTTATTGATATGGAATATATAATAAAAGGAAAAAGCAAAAAAATATGAAATAATAATTTTCCTTCTTGGAAGGGAAAAATATCTACATTTGAATAAAAAAAGCTTAGAAGGATTTTAAGATTCTTAATGTATAATTAAGGTACAGATGATTTTTAATTCCACTGTTCTTTCATTTTCAATTTCTGGGGGTAAATTTTTATAATAAAAAAATCTTTAAAAAGGTTCTTGCATAATTAATAGATATATTTATGACTACATTCTCTGGCTATTAGAAAAGATCTCCTAGCTTTGGATCTGAAACATACATTCCATAATGCAGATTCTGACTTACTCGCCTCCCAGCCCACAGCAAAGGCACGGCTATTGTGACATGTTTCAAATACCATTCCAGGTAATATGCGTGCTCCCAACCAATGGCTGCAAAGGGACTGACACTGATCTGGTTGCTCCCAGCTGCAGACCATCATAGATGATGTTGGATTCATAGACTCATGTTTTCTCTGTCAAAAGAAACCAGAAAATGTTAGGCTTTTACTTTCACCAAGGGAACAAGAAGTTGTTTGATTTTTTTATGCAAAAATAACAACAAACCAATTTGAACCTGATGAAAAGACATTTGCTCAAAACAGCACAGTAGCAATGAAGGTGCTCTGGCAGGCAGAGATTTGTTGGATTCCTGTGAGTGCTGGACTCCCACATGGAATACCCTTGGCACTCCAGAAGGCCTGTGGTTGTCCCCATGTGTTTGTGGCCATATGTGGAGCACAAAACTCTCTGGCTTTGCCACAATTTCAAAGCCTTTTTTGGCTTTTGAAAAGTTTTGGACTCAAATGGAGTTTTCTTGAGTCCACTCACTGATGTCATTCACCAGAGTTATAGTCCAGATCTGACATTCTAGACTCTTAAAATCTTGCAGACATTCAAATGTTTCAGGTTTGGATGTATTTACCTCTGCAGGCCTGGACCAAATTCGATAAAGCCACCCGGACAAGTTCAGCAAAATGTAAAGAAATTTTTCTCTCTGCAAGTCTGAAATGTCTGTGAACCTATAAAAACTTCTGCATCTACAAAAATAGAGAATCAACTCATCAGTAACATATCTATCCATAGTGCATGGCCATTTAAAAAAAAATACTGTATTAACTGCTATTAAATTCTATCTGGCTTTTGCCAAATTGTGTCCTAAACTGTAAGGAAAGTATATAAATGTAGAGAATTTTTGACCTTTTAAGAGAAAAAGGAACCCTCCTACTCAGTTGGTGGGAATGTAAATTGGTGCAGCCACTATGGAGGACAGTATAGAGGTTCCTTAAGAAACTAAAAATAGATTTCCATGTCATCCAGCAATCCCATTCATGGGTATATGTCTGGAGAAGAATATAATTCAAAAAGACACATGCACCCCAATGTTCACAGCAGCACTATTTACAATAGCCAAGACACTGAAACAACCCAAATGTTCATTGACAGATGACTGGATAATGAAGGTGTGGTATATTATATAAATATGTATATATACATATATATAAACACACATATATACACACGCACACACACACACACAATGGAATACTGCTCACCCATAAAAGATAAAATAATGCCATTTGCAATAACATGGATGGACCTACAGGGTATTATGCTAAGTGAAATAAGTCAGAGAAAGAAAAAAATTATTCTATGTATTAACTTATATGTATATCTAAAAAATAAAACAAATTAATGACTATAATAAAACAGAAATATACTCACAGGTACACAGAACAGACTGGTGGTTACCAATGGGGAGAAGGAGGAGAGGGGAGGCAGGAAGGGAGTAGGGGATTGAGAGGTAAAAATTACTATGTATATAATGGATAGGTTACAGGGCTGCATCATACAGCACAGGGAAATATAGCCATTATTTTATGGTGACTTTAAATGGAATATAATCTATAAAAATGTTGAGCCTCTGTGTTGTACACCTGAAAATACTAGGATGTAAATCAACTACTCAATTACAAAATTTTTAATCAAAGTTTTCTTTTCATATTATTTGCAATAATTTACAAGCTAGCACTGTCAATAGAAACATAGTGCAAATCACAATTTCCAATAATCCCATTTGGAAAATAAAAAGGAACAATGAAATTAATTCCTGTAATAATTATATTTATCTCAAAATATCCAATATACTATCATTTAAAAAATGTGATAAACACTTTTAAAACTTATTAAAAAATATTTTACATTATTTTTGTTGTATGAAGTCTTGAAAATCTATTACGTATTTTGCACTTATAAAACATCTCAATTCACAATAGCCACATGTGGGCTGTGGCTACCATACTAGACAGAGCAGATTACACCATTTCCACTTCTGATAAATTACCTGCTCTTACTTATTTAAAAAACTTGCAGAAAAGGCTTTAGATATTCCCTATATCAAACAAAGCAACCTTGACGGGTGTGGAGTATCTTCATTATAAGGTGAAAAATAAAGGAAAGAGAGCCATGGTTACATGTATGTTAATTTAACAATAACTTCTTAATTCATTCAGGACTTTACAATCTTTCTTCATATGCCAAGGATTCACTGTCACTGTGCAACATTTTTCACTATTATCATCTTTGGAATTGAGAGGATTCTGATGACCCTGTTTTGTGCATCTGTAAATAAAAGAAAATAACAAAACAGAGAAAAAGACCTTATTAAAGATAATTTAGGGGGGAGGGTATAGCTCAAGTGAAAGATCATATTCTTAGCATGCACAAGGGCCTGGCTTCAATCCCCAGTACTTCTTCTAAAAATAAAATGAATAAATAAAAATCTAATTACCACCCCCTGCAAAAAATTAATTAACTGATTTTAATTAAAAGTTTAAAAATGATAATTTAATGCAGGCTTATCAGGCTACAAGAGCTACAATGAATGCCCGTCCCTCCATTAATTTTGAAGAAGTCTCACAGTATTTCCCAACATAAAGGCTAAAATATAATTCAGAACACTTTCTGATGGTCAGCATGATTTTAACAGAAAAGTAGATAATTACCTTCCTGCTGTCAAAGCTCTGTCAGAGATGTGCACAGAAAATTTAGTAAAAATGATTTTGCAACTACCTTTGAAAGAAATGCTGAGAAATGATCTTTTCTGTTGGATTTTAGCCTGCTTTTACATTCTGCAGTAAGCATATGTGTTTACAAACCAGGCAGGAACTAGATCATATTTTACACATACTTTAGAAACTGATTTGAATTTTGCTGTCTACCTGCAAGGCTATTTTTTAAGTACTAACATAAGCTGGCCACTATACTAAATTTTGTTTCCCTGTTTTCTTAATCCTCACAACTCTGTAAGCTGCTATTATTACCCCCATACAACAGATAAAAGCTTGGGGCAGAAAATAATTAGGGTAACTTGGTAAATGGTGGAGCTGGGTAAGACTGCAGCCAGTGTGACACTCAAGTCCATTCTTCTCAAAAATGTCTGATACTGCTACCTACATTCAGCAATGACTGCTGATTTCATATTTAAGTGTGTCATTTCTAAAAGTGCAAAGCTATATTAATACTCCTGTGTAAATTATTCTTTTGAGATGTGATTGCCAAAAAAACAAAAAGATATATCAGGGTACCACTGAGGGGAGGGCGAACTGCATATGGATGGACACAAGGGGACATTTTGGGGACACAGTTGCACAACTCTAGAAATAGCTAAAATGGCTGATTGAACAATTATAATGTGTGAATTTTATGGCCTGTAAATTGAACCTTAATACAGCTATTAAATTAAGAAACTGGGATACCAAATTAAGACTAAAACACATATATATCACACAAAGAACAAGAGGCAAATATCATTATTTGCTGCGCCATTTTCCTTCATGCAGTTTCCTTTCCTCACCCTTTCCTGAAAGGATGATTCAGTTTTAAAATAGTCTTTTAATTTATTCAGCAAATAATTTTTGACTGCCTACTATGTACCCAGGACTAGTCTAGGCACTTGGAATGGATCAATAAACAAAACAAAAGTCCTGTCCTCACGGAGCTTGGTTCGGGTTTTACCTGGGGTGGGGGTTGGAGATGACAATTCACACAACAGAGCAGCAGAGGAGGTGGCATGTTAGGAAAGAGGAACCATGGAAAAAAGAAAAAAGGGCAAGTAAATAGGGTTGAGAGTATGGGATAATGGTGATGCTGTATTAAATAATAGAGCAGGCCACACAGAGGACTGAGGTTAGGACTAGGACTAGGAGGTGAGAAGTCCCAGGTGGACTTAATAACCATCACCAAGGCCAGCACGCACCTCGCATGTTCCAGAATGGGGGCACAGCTGGAGCTGCGGAGAAGGGTCAGTGCAGATCCTGTATGGCCTTGGAGGATGTTGTAAGGACTGTGGCTTTTACCTGGAGTGAAATGGGGAGGCACTGCAGAAGGACGACACAATCTAACTTAGGTATTCAAGGCTCACTTGAGTGCCAGGTGAGAATAGTCGAAATGGTTCAGAGATTAAAAGAGGGAAGCCATTGAGAAGGGCTGTGCAGGAGAAGAGGACAGTGGCTCAGGGCAGGGAAGCAGCAGTGGAGGCAGGAGCCATGGTGAGAAGTGGCTGGGTTCTGGATATGTTTTAAAGGCAGTGTTAAACCAGATATATTGACAGAATTCTACTGGTATGTCAGTGAAAGTCAGAATAACTCCAAGATTTTTGACCCAAGCATCTGGAAGGATTAAGTTCCCACTAACTGAATAGGGGAGGCTGCAGAAAGAACCATTTTGGGGGGTAAGAAGACCAAGAGCTCAGTTTTAACACATGTTGGTCTTAAGATATTAGAGTTCCAAGTGAAGATGTCAAATCAGCAGAAGATTTTAAGAGTCCAGAGTTGGAGAGAAAAAGTCTAGCGGGAGACAGAAATGTGGGAATCATGGGTCAACAGGTGGTACAGGAAGACATGAAACCCAGGTACTCAAACATTAAGATAACCTGGCATTAACCATAGAAGTTATCCTTGAGGGCCTGCCTACTAGGTGTGGATATCAGTCCTATTTCCCGACCACTCGAGTTTTAAAATGGAACTTACAAATGAATTCGTGCAAGACACTGCCTCCAGTGGGTGGGATCAGAGCTGGAGTGGGAGAATGGGATGGTGCACGCTACTCCCTACGGCAGAATATGTGTGTGTGTGTGTGTGTGTGTGTGTGTGTGTGTGTGTGTGTGTGTACAATGCATGTGTGTGTGTGCAGGGGGATGAGTTACACCTCGCTTAAGAAAAAGAGCTAGTAAGTCTAGAAACCGAAAGATGAAAGAACATCCAGATCTGATAAAGGGAACAGGGGAAACACTGTGTAGTGAAAGACATATCCCCATAATGCCATTTCCCACCATCCTTTCATAAGGAACACAGTTGGAAAGGGGGGAATTATGTAGATACGTGTGATGTACACAAACTTTCTGACTATGTAACACTGAATATCTACATATGTAGCAAGTTAATGGTATTTATATCTGCTTCAAGTTTAATAACAAGTTCACAACAGAGGGAAAATAAAATATTGAGGACTGGTAGAAGTATCATAGAAGGCCTTTCAATGTTCAGAATGGAAGCAAAAGCAGCTTCACCACACAAAGAATGTCATTAAGAGTCAAGAATGTTTATATTTGCTTAAGAAATTCAGAGTTACAACTTCCTGCTTTAAAGAATTAACTTTAAGACAGATGCCATACTATAAGCAACGTCTATACTGGTACATTCTTAAAACTATTTTTAGTTCCTGCTTGTTCTGATGTACTCCAGAAATTCTGCAAAGAAAACCTTCTATTCAAAGGCTTAAAGGAATAAAAAAAGAAATAACACTGCATTCTTTTAAGTGTTCTCTGTACCGAAAGTCACCTGCAAATGCAGCACCCTGCCACAGCTCCACATTTTTAACAATAAAGCCCTTAGGGCAATTTTTCAGTTGCTATGTGACTTTGTGTCAGTCTCTCACTCAGAAGCAGAATGCAGTACCAGAAAATGTCACGTCATGTCTAAAACTACAGATGTGGAAGATGAACGGACACCAGGACACAGCTAAGTGGGAGGGTGAAGTTTACCTTCTAAGTTACCGTAAGTGCAGTTACACCTGCTCCCTGCTTCCCCTGTGAAGTGAAGAACTAGTCTTTTCCAGAAAAGCTCTCATTCTGAGAACTGTCTTCTTTAAAATATTTGGAGATTCTTTTTTAAGGTTATTTCACTTTTAAGTCTTTCCCCAACTCTACATCCCATAACAAGTGTTAAAATTATCCAATAGCCTTTTGTTACAGAACATACTCTACAAAAGCTGAGGTTTCCCAGGGTTTGGATCCCAGAACTCTGCTACCAGATAATCCTAAAGCCTTCATTCCATAACTGACTCTTCTGCCAATTCCCAGCTGCGGGCAAATTCGGCTCTCAGACCAGGTAACTTTCTAACTCTGCCTACGAACACTCTACTGTCAGTAAAGGAAATCTCAGACAGGAAGCAAACAAAGCCCCTAGTGAGGGTTGCACCTTCAAACAATCAAGACGCCATCACCAAGCAAATATTTAAACCTACTGCAAAACTTCTGAAGACATATTACAAAAATTGTAGTTTCTATAGATGCATACTATTTGCTCTGGAAGAGTGATTTCCAATGGAGGGAACATAGGACCCCATGACCCAAGCAATTTTTTAAAACTGCACATAACCGTCCCTCTTCACGTGAGGATTCAAGCAACCCGTCTCACAGGTCTAGGTGTAATAGAATGACAGCAACTCTAGGAGTGGGGTGAAAAACAGTGAGGTAGACTTTTAGTGAAAGGGGGTGATGTAACAGGCCCCACCGCCCACTTACCTCCCACCACAGGACAATCATCTCAGATCGAGGACAAACACTTTGGGAAACAGAGGTTCTTTATGTTTTTATGGTTTTCTGTTGGAAATAATTCCCTGAGTCATGTGAAGTTGTGGCTGCAAAATTGAACAGGGGACCAGATATTTTCACATTCAAGACACAAATAGCCCCAGGGTGGCCACCATATCTTCTCTCCCCTTTGCCTGTTCACCCCAAAAGCTGCAGGACAATCCTGCTTGCAAAGACACTCACCACTTCTCACAAATTCCTGCCAAGTCCACGTCAGCAGCTGGTGGTGTCAAAGCCACCATTTGTACTGCTATGAAGTCCCTCCATTACTTTATATCCCTTCTATTTTCTCTGTTGTCTTCCTAGCTACACTTGCATTCAGGAGCTGGTTACTGCACTAACATTGCCTCTGTAATCAGTCCAGGATATAGGAAGTAGAGGTTCAACTGTAACCAGTCCCAGAATACTTGTCATGCCACTCTAGTTTTCCAACAAAGTACTCTGGTATCCCTCAGCTCACCCAAAGAACCACCTCATTACTTACAGATTGTAAAAGTAGAGGGCTTTCTCTACTGGAAATCACTGTGGCCTGTGGTAGAGATGTGATTTCAGTTTTTGCAACTACTTACAGGCAAAAAGACATGTTCCACAAATTTTCTTCAAGTGTTTGGAATTTAAACTTTTATTAGATACAGAGCCGGCGGACTAACCGTAATCAATGAACATATGGTCATATTACCAAATAATGTTCATGTCTGCCTTACAGACATGTAAGAACTTGAATTACACCTGCAGCCTGTAGGTCTTTAGAATTGGATGTGAAGCATCCTGTGAGATAAAAAACCTCCTATCCAGTCACAGAACACCTTACAGACAACATCACATTAATGCCACTGAATACATTAGTAGAGTCCATGTATGGTTAAGTTACATCTCCAATTTCTCAGAGCTAGATAGGAGATGTCTAGAAAAGCTGGAAAAGCCCAATTACCAAAACACCTCAAAAGTTAAAGCAGACTCCTTCACCTCCCAAAGCGGAGGGCAGAGAGGGCATTGCCCACAACCCTGTCCTCCCCTAGGATGTGGCATGTGGGGAAGCAGGCAGGAGTGGGTGCCTGGGACTCGGAGGTGGAAAGGTGATGAAAGGAAGAGTGGAACTGCTCTGGTCCTAGAACAACAGAGCTGTAAAAAGCTCGGCTTCAGTTCAACCCGCTCCCTCTCCCACTTTCCCTCCCACCTACGTGACAAACAGCACAGTCAGGCACTTTCTACCCATGACAGTGACTACTAGCAGGAAAGGGACCAGGATAAAAGCATGTCCTATAAAAAATCAGTCTGATTTTAAAGACTATGTCATAAACAATGAACAGCACTGTCAGAGTAGGACACTTGAGAGGCGCTCAAATAGGGAGGAGGAGGTTGAGGATCCATTTCCAGCACTTCCATGTCTTTTATCACTCCTATTTCTGACCTTTCCTTTACCACTTTTTGTAGCACTGCCATCACTGGCAGGTAAAGGGGCAGCAATGTGACTTGACCGTTTGGCTGATGGGGCTACATTTCCCAGCACTGGAATGAAAAGGCACTGGAAGAGGAGAAGCTGGAAGATGTGAACCGTGGTCCTGGTCTGTGCGAAACAATAAACAGGGTGACCCTGGGTTAGGCTGTTAGTCTCTCTGGGCTTCTGGCTGTTTACTTATAAAAGAAGGTTTTGTCATTGCACAAATATATCCAATATGAAATGTAACGCGAAAGTCAAACATAATGATATCTCACCTGCTTGCCTCAGGGAACCGTACAAGCACTGAACACTATGTGAATGTAAACACAGAGTTAAGGAAACTGTTGAGGTAAAGCACTAAACTGAACATGGAGATAAAGTTTTATGGATTTTCTTGGCTTTCTTTTTTAATTGCAACACTGAATTAATAGTTATTAGCTATAATCCACACCACCACCCCTGCAAATAAGTAAAGTTGGTAAGCACTGCCTGGATGCCTGCTATTGCCCGATGCTAAGCAGGGTGAGGGGTATAAAGGAGGCTGAACAAGGGAGTCTTCTCCAGTTACCAGCTAAGTGAGGAGATACATTGGAAACCACCTGGGAATGGTGCCAAGTCAGTACTCAAAGCCAAGATTACAGGCTACTGATCATAAACACTGCAGGAATACAGAGAGGAGCTAGAAGTATTTGGAGTAAATAGGGAAGACTCTATGAAGTGGGTGGGGCTCCAACTAGTTCTCAGGGCAATTCTAAGCTGTTTTAACTGAGGACTGGATAGGAAAATGCTGGTGACTCCTGGTTTTTAATAAGGCACAGGTTACCCTAGGAGGCTAAGTCACATAATGATTGGAACACATAAGGTAAGTCTAAAATGATGGAGGGTCGAGACTACCTGGCTGAGATCTGATTGTGGTAAGTCTTTGACTTGACTCTAGATGTTGGAGTTTCAAAACTGTAGGTTGACTGAAAGGAGGGGAGAGAATATCCAAGAATTCAGCAGAAGGAAAAATTCATGTATCAGGGATGAAAGCTCTTCATCAGAGTATCAGCAATCAGAATAGACACTTGAAACCAAAATCATACAGTTCCAGAAGCCAAAAATATGTGGAGGGTGGTGGGAGAAATATAAATCAAAGATCATTCCAAGCCTTTGGGTATTCAAGCCCGGAAGAATGATTATCCCACTGAATAAGTGGAGACGCTGCAAGAAAAAAGATTATGAAATCAGCTTTAGACATGTTGAATCTGACATATAAGCTAAGAGTAGGTGTTCTCTAAGAAGCTCAAATTCAAAATTGAAGCACAGATCTAGAGTACAGGCTTAAGATGCAGATGGACAAGACATGATAAATCTCCTAAAAGAAAACATAGGCAAAACATTATCTGACATAAAACTTAGCAACGTTCTCCTAGGGCAATCTACCCAGGCAATGGAAATAAGAGAAAAAAATAAACAAATGGGACGTAATTAAACTCATAAATTTCATCACAGCAAAGGCAACCATAAGTAAAACTAAAGGAAACAACAACCTACGAATGGGAGAAAATATTTGCAAATTATACGACTAAAAATGCCTTAATTTTCAGAATATATAAACAGCTCATACAACTTAATAACAAAAAAAACCAAACAACTCAATCCAAAAATAAGTAGAAGACCTAAAAAAGCATTTCTCCAATGAAGACACAAATGGCCAATAGGCACATGAAAAAATGCTCAATATCACTAATAAACAGAGAAATTCAAATCAAAACTACAATGAGGTATCAGCTCACAGCAGTCAGAATGGCCATCTCTCAGAAGTTCATGAATTATAAATGCTAGAGAGGCTGTAGAGGGAAGGGAACACTCTTACACTGCTGGTGGGAATCCAATTTGGTGTAGTCATTATGGAAAGCATGGAAATCCCTCAAAAAACTAAAAGTAGACTTACCCTATGACCCAGCAATATCACATCTGTGTATATAATTGGAAAGAACTCCAATGTGAAAAGATACCTTGCACCCCAGTATTCATAGCACCACTGTATACAATAGCCGAGATATGGAGGCAAGATAAATGTAGCAACAGATGACTGGATGAAGAAGTTGTGGCATATTTATACAGTGAAATACTACTGTACCATGAATAGGACAAAATAAAACCATTTGCAGCAACATGGATGGAGCTAGAGATCGTCATTCTAAGTGAAAGCAGCCAGAAACAGAAAAATACCAAGTGCTACCACTCATATGTGCAATCTAAAAAAAAGAAAGAAAAACACAGTGAACTCATCTACAAAACAGAAACAGACTTGCAGACTTAGTAAACAATCTTAACGTTACCAGGGAAAGGCGATGGGAAGGGATAAATTTGGGAGTTTGAGATTTACAAATGTTAGCCACTATATAGAAAAGTATATTTTAAATAAATTTTCTTCTGTATAACACAGAAACCTATGTTCATTATCCAGCAATAACCTATAATGGAAAAGCCGATACAGCCACCAACTGAGGAAGCAAGAGAAGAAAGGATTTAGTTATGCTGGGCTAGAGCCCACTTCTAAAATCCTTGTCAGCCACTGAGGCTGCCTCGAGTACACTGAGCCCTCCTCCCAGGGACAGGCTGACATGACATGTGTCCTGCAAATATGGGGCAGCAGAGGCCGTCCCCAGGTCTGGCCCTGGGATAGATGGGAGCAAGTCCACCTGCTCCCCTTGGGGCAGCACCCCTACCCACAGCCCCCGCCACTTGACTGCACCGCGCCTGCCTCTCAGGAACCCACTGACTTGAAAACAAGTGATCCACGAACCTGGGGCAGCGGCAGGGAGATGGGCAGAGACCTGGCAAGCTGGTCGACTTGTCCCCATCTCCCCCACGGCCTGTCCAGGGCTCGTCCTCAGCTACTCCAGGCATGGTCCGCAGGTCAGCCTGCTTCTGGTAGGAGGGCACGGTGTGGTCGAAGGTATTGGCGAGGTTTGGGGTCTGCCATTGGGAGCCCGTGGATTTGCTACAAACTCCCCAGCGCATGGCCTGAGCTTGGCCTCTGCTGTCCCAGTTTTGTGGAACTCAGGTTACAGGTCAGCCTGCTCCTGGAAGGTAGGTACTGTGCTGTCAGGGAAAGGCGGCGGCTGCGATGGCGTGATTGGGGCTGCCCTGTTGGAGCGCGGGGTTTGCGACCATTTCCCGCTGCTTCTGCAGCCATTCCAGCACACTGATCACACCGAGCCCACCTCCCAGGAGCAGACTGACTTGTAACATGAGTCCCACAAACCTGGGGCTTTACAGGCCGCCCCCAAGGTCAGGCCGTGTGAAAGATGGGAGCAAATCCAGGGGCTCTCATGGGGCAGCCTCCATTCCATCCGAGGCCCCACGACCGCACCGCACCCACCTCCCAGGAGCAGGCCATGGTCTGAGGACCAGTCAGAGATGCTCCGGAGCCGTCCGGCGCCCTCCCACCTCCTGGGTCTGTACCTGCTCTCCTAAACCCGGGTATAAGCGGCGGCAAAAACGCGGGGTTCAGGAACTACTAATAGCGGGGTTACCACAAACCACAGCGGCGGCTGGGACCCGCCTAAGAGTCCTAATGAGACGCACGGCCGGGACCTCACCTCCGCACCCCTCCCTGGGCGCCTCCTCAGCTGCACAGCGCACGCCTCACCCACCGGCTCCCCGAGCAGCGCGCCCCCACCAGCGCCCCCTTAACTGCCCGGCAGCTGCAGCCGAGCGGCGGGCAAGCAGCGGCCCAGACCCCAGGCCGTGTTCCTCTTCCAGGAGCTGGTCAAGGAGCACCCGGCTCCCGCCAGCTTCCACGTGTTCTGGGCGGCTTCCGGCGTCTGCGCGTCTGTCCGTCTTTGCTTGCATGCCCCTCCTCCTCCCGCCTGCAGCGCAAACCACCCGGGTGGGTCTCCTGCTTTACCGGACCTGTCCACTGGGGCCGGGAGGAGCCAGGTGGGGCCCCTCCTGCTCTTCCCGCCGGGTCTCCATTCCCAGAGCCTTCACCCCGCCACTGACTGGGTCCTGGCACTGAACTAGAACCACGACTGTCCTGGGCCAGGCCACACCCCGCCAGCCCCACTTCCCCTGCTCACCTTCCCCTCCCTGTTACTACCCTCCCACCCCTGGCCAGGCCTAGTCTCCCACAAGACCTTGAAGACAGGGCTTCTTCTCCTCACACTGAGGTCCCTGCCCTGACACTCCATCCTGCTAGTTCCTAACCTAAGGCCCCTACACCCTCATGCCTCACCACAGGACCCCCAACATCCTGAAACAATCCCCCTCACCTCTCAGCCAGGTCAGTTCCACTCTGAGCGGGCCCCACGCTCCTCAACCAATACTCCCTCACCATGGGATCCCTTTCACTCTGACTGCAACCCTACCCTGAGCTGACTCCATCACCCCTCACCCTGTGGTTGGGGTGGGGAAATCTGGGCTCCAGTAATGATGACTACTGCCACCAGTGGGGGATCCAGCCTAGTGTGCACATTCATAGTTAATGTCTGAGTCTACAGGGCAAGGCAGGCTGGGCTGAAAGCGGTTCCAATTCCCGCCCTGGCACCCTGATCTCCACACCCTGTGTCTCATCTGACCCGATGGATCAGGGTGATCCCAGGCTGCGAGCCACTGGCCTGTGGGCCTTGGGTGGTTGATGGTCCTGATGGTGATCTGGACCCCTAGGGCAGAGGCACTGGGCACGTGGACCTTTGGGGTGGGGGAGTTCAGAGGGTGCACTTGAGCCCAGGGGTAGACAGCAGATGGTGGGCTGTGTGCATGGGGCTGTGTGTGTGGCCTGGCCTCAGCCCAGGTGGGTGCAGGGATCTTGTTCATACACACAAAGCCAGAGGGAAGAGGGACGGGAGTTTTTAAAGCATCAAAGTTAGGAAGCCAAGGCTGGAGAGCAATGTAGGCAGGTGCATTGGCCAAGCCACTTTGGGGCCCCCCTCGACCCTGGTCCCTTGCATCAGGGGAGACTGGCATTTGACTGGCCAATGAGACATCCCCTGCTGTGGTATAGTTTACAGGCAATTGAAGGGATTTTGACAGGTAATTTTAATCCAATAATTGTCACTTTCTCTGTGGGAGATCAGGTCCAAAGTCATGGGGAATCTGGCAGTGATCCTGCCTGAACTCCAGCCTGGGACAGTGGAGGACCCACCCAGGAATCATCATGTTAGCTCTCACCAAAAGTCACTGTAATAGAGAAGAACAAATCTGACTCCATATTGGATCTGTTCATTTTCCTTTAACCCTCTGCCGTGTTCTCTAGGCTTAGTCTAGCTAGCTCTGCTCCTTTTGTAAAACAATGTTGCATTTAGCCTAAAATAAAGAGGAGAGCCTATTCTCAGGGCTCTGAACTTTAAGGATATTAACACTTTTGCACTCCTATAAAGATAACAATTTGCAGAATAGAAAAAGTTTGTTTTGTTGCAGGTTTTACAGGAACACCATGATCTGACCCACGTGGACAGCTGCAAAGGATTCCAAGAACAAAGAAATCCTACACCAAGTTTGCAACAACCAACCACAGCCCCTCTGCTTTTTAGTAGAAAAGGAGCCTGAAGTCTGACTTGGGGAAGATGGTTCTCCAAGTCTGCCATTATCTTGGTCTGCAGCTGTCTACGTAAACCAGGTCATAGTGCCTCTGTAAATCCTCCAACAAAACAAAAGTTATTTTCTTTTCTGCAACTTGTTGTCTTTATATAAGTGCAAAAGTGTTAATATCATTAAAGATCAGAGCCTTGAAAATAAGCTCTCCTGTATATTTCTGGCTAAAGGCAACATTGTTTTACAAAATGTGCAGAGCTAGTAAGATTAAGCCTAGAAAAGAGGGCACAGGGTTAAAGCCAAAAGAACAGATCGTCTACGGAGTCAGATTTTTTTCTTTTCTATTATACTATATTCTATTTTTGTTTTAAGTTTATAAGAATAAAGTTTAGCCTTTTCCCATTTTAAATTGTGCAGTTTTCAGGAGCATGAAGTGCATTCACAATGCTGTGAGACCAACACCACTGGTTTCAGACTATTTCCTTCCTCAAAGTGAAAGTTTGTATACAAAGTGAACCCCACATCCTACCTCCCCCAGCCCTTGACAAGCCCTAATCCCCTTTCTCTCTCTATGTCTTTACCTATCCTGGAGGTTCCCTGTCAATGAAATCATATAAAAGGTGGCTTTTTTAATATTTTTTTGTCTGCCCAAATATCTTAAGTAGGGAAGGGTGAATTTTTGTTTGTTTGTTTTCACGTGAATTAGCATTTTTGTATTTGGAGAGGAAAACCAGCTGGATTAAAGATGAGACGTACCAAGTGAATCCCTTTTAGTAACTGGCATAATCTCGGGGTAGGCACTGCTGTTCTAACTGTGAAACCAGAGCCAGAAGGGAGATGCTTAGCTCTTCTTGTGGCAAAATAAAAGCATACAAAAACAGAAAACAAAGGCCAAGAAAGACAGATTGAAAGGCAAACCACAACCTGGAAAAACCTTTCCTCGTGACCCAAGGTCAGAGAAAAGCTTCACATCCCTGTGGTCCAAAAACCTCTTGAAGCCCAGTGTTCTGAAAAGAAACAAAACACACACAGGCATTTCCAACGAGAGGCAGTGCAGGTGGCCAGTGTCTGCTAGAGATGTTCGACCTCTCAGGTGAGGACACAGGCAGATGGACAGACTGCAGAGACAGCTTTGGCCACCATCATACTGGTAGGACTTTAGCCCGGTGACAATCAACCCTGGTGACAACGTGAGCAGGCAGAGGCCCCAGGAGGTCCCCTGGAGGGAAAAGCAAATGGACGCTCCTCCATGGCAGAACAAGGTGCAGGATACATCAAGGCGCCAAAGGTGCATCCCTTCCCCAGCAGTGCTGGTCCTTAGAGGAGAACCCACCAAAGTTCTTGCACAATTTTCAAAGATAATTTTTCTTCAGTAACATGAATTCAAAATAATCAATATGTCATCAAAGGATTTTCAGAAGTGACCTGCCGTGGGCCAGAAAAATACATACATAAATACACACATATGCACATAAATATATATACACATACATACAGGAAAAGAGACAGACTGAAACACAGAAATGCAGGGGGAGACAGAGAAACAGAGAGCGAGACAAGACAGAGAGAGAGGCACTGAGAGGCAGAGACAGAGAGAAGGAACACTGGAGCTGGTAATGTGTGGAACTCACGCACATTTTCACAAGTCAGTCTACATGTCAGAACCCAAAGTCCATCCACCTTCCATGGGAGGGTGTGGGGATCACACAATGGCTTGGGAACAGAAGGCAAAAAATAGGAAACCATTGTGGGGTAGCCCACCACAGAGGCCGAGATGAGACACTGGACCTGTATGTCAACATGACAGAATGACCTAGGTGGCTGTATGCCAGAACGGACGATGTCAGAGTTGTATTTAATTTCAGTCTCACGACTGGGAGCTGGGAAGCATGTAGCAAGGAAAGTGACTTTCTCCAGACCCCAGGGCAGACCCCGGCCGGTGTGGCATGTTCTCTGCGCTCCGCCAGCCCTCTGTGGGGTCCTTCCTTTGCTGAGTCTGTGCACGAGCTCCCTGTGATGCCAGCCCGTGGTGGTGACAGATGCAGAAGGTGTTTCTAGGTCTAGAGACAGGATGGCTTCTCTAGGAATCAGGGGCCAGAATGATCCCCACTGTGCTGATGGGGGTTTGGGGAGACCCTGAGAGGCACGTGGCTTGTCCAGGGTGACAGCACTGCTGAGTGGGGGGAGCCAGGTCTGACCCCAGGTGTCTTCAGAGCTGTGGCACTGGCTGCATCCAGGCCTCCCCAGGGCTATGGGGGAGGCTGAGTTGGTATCACTGTGTGTGAACATGGCAAGAAGTGAGAAATGAGAGATCGGCAGCCCAGAAAGGCCCTTGGGGAGCTTTGTGTCAGGAGGAAGCTTGGATAAGTGGACCCCAGTAAGTGACCTCACTTCCCTGGCAATAGAGCCCAACAGAACTTGGAACTGAAGTCACCAGGCACCCACTCTGTACAGAAGTCCCTACTCAGCTCACCTGGTTGGAGACAGAGGCATGTTCTGCTGCATCCCATTATCCCGAGGCCGCAGCTCCCGGAAAACCCGCAGCGAGGGGCTGTACCAACGCTACCGGCGCTGGGTCAGGTCTCACTCAAGGCTCCTCTGGCCTTTTGGCGAGAGACACCCAAAGGTAAAACAGGGAGGCCCAGGGCAGACCCGTCCAGGCCGGGCCACCACTCAGATCCCACCCAGGTAGAACCATGGCCCTTTCCTGGCTGGTGGAGGTGGAGCAGTCATGTTGGGGATGGGTTTCTGCCTCAAGCAAGAGCAGGTCAGAGGCCTAGGGGGCCGGTCACATCCCCAGCCCAGGTCAAACCTGGCTGGCTGGGATGTGGAGAGCCGGGGAACGGTCCTGCTTCCCGAGGTGGAGCCCACGCTCTCTGGGTATGTCTTTTCCCTCCTGCGTGTCTGAGCTGAACAAAGTCCCAGTCTGACCTGGCAGCAGAGGGTCGAGTGGACAGAATCAGGAGTGTTCCTGGCTGGGCAGGGCTCTGAGACTTCCAGGCCTAGTCAGCCGCTGGTCACTGTCATTGCAGAGCCAGATACCACATACTGAACAGAAGCTGATGAATAAGAACACCAACGCCCCCTCCCCAATTGAAGGGCTGGTGTGCCACTATTCTGAGGGCCAGCACAGGTTCCAGGTGGGTCTGGATATGGAGGGGTACCCACCACCATGGCCCAGAAATCAGTGGGGCAGGCCTCTGACCCATACATCACACAGGGCTCTCCCCAGGGACCTGTCCAGGGCTGACGGGTAGCTCAGCACACCCGGCTCTGACCTGGAGCACCGTGCCCACCTCGCTGCAAGTCAGGTGGAGGACCAGGGGCCGCTGAAGCAGAGCCCGAAGGTCAGAAAGGCAGGTGTGTTGCATGTGTGTAGGTGAGGGAGGGGCAAGTGCTGGGCCACACAGGGAGGTGTCCCCAGAGGCTACTGTTGGGACCAGAGCAAAGAATGGCCTCAGACCACCTGTCTGGAAAAATTCTGTCACAGAACACATCCTGTGGGCACTTTCTGGGTGGGAGCTGTCTGGAAAGCTCTGGGAAGGTTTCTGTCCTTGAAGAGGCACATGGAAAGGGAGGCAGGTGGGTCAATTTTTCCTCTCTCACAGCATGAGCACTTCCACAAGACTTAAAATTCTCTCCACATCCAATAGTTACACAGGAGGCAGGGGCAGAGGAAGATGTCAGAGACCAAAAAAGGATGATCTGGATCCAGCAGTAGACCCCGAGCTCCCTCCTGCATCTCCTGCAGCTCCTCCTGAACCTGCATCTGCAGCTGGACTGCTGGGCAATGGAGAAACAGTTCAGGCATCACCACCCCCTGGGGCAGATCCCCCTCTGCACCCACCCACACCTTCTTCTCCAAAATGTTCTCCAAAATCCCACCGTCAGTCCCCTCCCCCTCCCAAACTTGACTTCCCTTCCGCTGGAGATGTTTTTGTTTGGTTTTCTTTAGTTTTCTTTGTTTGTTTCTCATCATTTATGGCATCCTTTATTTTTCTTTTTAGAGTTTCATGTAATAAAATATAGACATTTCCTCTTTTAAATTGTGCAATTCAGGAGCATTAGGGGCATTCACAATGTTGTGCGACCTTCACTACCATCTAGTTTCAAAATATTTCTTTCCTCAAAATGAAACCATGGATCCAGAGCGTGCACTCCCCTCCCTCCTCACCCAGCCCCTGACAAACCCAAGTCCTCTTTCTCTCTGCGTGTCTTTACCTCTCCTGGGAGTTCCCTGTCAAAGAAACTTTAAAAAAGGTGATTTTTTTTTTGTCCCTGCCCTCATGTTTTAAGCTGGGGCTGGTGATTTTTTTTTGTTTTCACTTGAAACAGCATTTTTATTATTTTAAGGGGATATCCAGGGGGATTAAAAATGTGATGTACAAAATGAAGCCCTTTTAGTAACTCTGTGCATAATCTCAGGGTAGACACCGCTGTTCCCCCTGAGACACCACAGCCAGAAGACATAAGGGAGATGCTTAGCTTTTCCTGTGGCAAAAACAAAACCAAACAAATAAAACAAATTTGCAAAAGCCCAGAAAAACAGCTGGAAAGACAAACCACAACCTGGAAAAAGCATTCTTCATAACCCAACGTTGGCGAAGGGTTTCCCACCCCTGTAGTCCAAAAACCTTTCAAAACCCAGTGTTCTAAACAGAAATAGAACAGAAATGGGCAGTTCCAATGAGAGGCAATGCAGGTGGCCAGTGTGTGTTAGAGAGGCTTGACCTCTCAGGTGAGAACTCAGGCAGACGGAAACACTGCAGAGACAGCACCGGTCACCATCACACTGGCGGGTCTTTAGTCAGGTGACAACCAGCCCTGGTGACAATGTAAGCAAGCAGAGTCTCCAGCAGATCCCCTGGAGGGAAGAGTGAAGGGACGCTCCTCTTCAGGAGAACAGGGTGCAGGACGCATCAAAGGGCCACAGATGCATCTCTTCCCCAGAACTTCTGATCCTTACATTTCATCCCACTAAAATCCTTACACACCTATTCAAAGATGCCTTTTCAAGGGTGTTTATCACAGCACTGGTTGAAACAGTCGGAATTAAGGCAACACTAATGTTGATGGAGAGGGGATGGGATCCATTCGTTCTGGTTGATGTGAATGAATGAATGCTGTGCAGTTGGAAAAGTGGGTGCCTGGTCTCAATCCAATGTCAAGGGAGGCCTCAGGATGGAAGTATGCAGACCCACTGTCTGCATCCAGGGTCCCATCTGCACTACCACATATGTGTGAAATCAATATAGATGTAAATTGATCTGATTGTGAGTGTGTGAGAGGCAGAGATCGAAAGAGACATACTGAGAAACACAGAGACTGAGACATAAGCAACAAATCATTCATGACAGTCACCTCTGTGGGTGGGAATTACAAATCTCTTCTCTTTTAGGCAATATTTCAATTTTTTGTAATGTGTCTGTATTACTCTACTAATTCTAAAAGGATTAAAATCCTATGTTAATGTGACCCATTCATTGCTCATCTGTGGAATAATTAAAGTACACTAATCCTGTTTTTAAAGGAATTTAAAGCCTCCTCAGGACTCAGTTCCATGTCAGCTCCGTGGCAGCAGAGGTTCTCCAGGAGGTCGTGTCTTTTCTGAATCAGCGTCCAATAGATGTGAGGAAGAAGTATCAAACTTGGGCACTGAAGACTACAATAGATGAGAGATTCTGTTGAGAGAAATTAAGACCTACATTCACAGAAAATAATCCCATATTCATGGAGCAGAAGGCTTCATTCTACTAAGACGACAATAGTCCACAAATAGATCTAAGGATTCAAAGAATGCCTACCCAAATCCCAGGTTCTGTTTTGCAGGAAATGACAATCAATCTAAAATTCACGTGGAAAATCCAGGGGCTCAGAATACATGAGTGAAGTTTGAAAAAGAACAAAGTTCGAGGAAAGGAAAGTCAGATGGAACCCACGGTTAATACAAAAGCACTTTAAGCTGAAGATACCTGAGATTCAATAGATGTAGAATAAAACCTGTCATGGAAGCCAATTCTCTCCTCTCCCTTTGCCCTATTAACTTAGGTTGATAAAAAGCCTTTAACTTTCACCATTTAACATGGTAGTTACTTTTCTGGTTGGCTCCTGCATGTGTATAAATAAACCTTTTCTCTCGTTGGTCTCCTCTTTATTTCTGTGGGCCCTTTGGGAGGGATTCTGAATGATGGGGACCTGCTCTTTTCTCACCTTCTTTAGTGACATCTTTTGTCCATGGTGAAGTGCTTAAAAAAAGAAAAGACTCGTTGGTTTTGGGTCAGATTTGGAACATGTATACCTTTGGAAACCCCGTGGAGGAAAAAGGGGGTTCAATACTGCTGGGAGAATTTACTGGTTGTCTTGCCCAAATGCCTAACAAGACGCTATTTGCAAGGTTTTTTTTTTTAAAGATTCTTACCCTAAAACAAAAACCCTATCTAAACCTCTTGGATGATCAAATAGAAGAAATAAGAATCATGTCTGGCCTAAGAAAACTTCCTTAACAAAACAGAATGACAGAATCAGATTCAGAGCAAAAATTAAAATCCATTTATAACATCAACCCTTCCACTCTTTGGACACTTTCCTCATGTATTCTGCCAGATGGCGTCCTGGAGAAGGCCCTTTGCCCGGAACTCGTGCTCATTTTCAGAGCTCGGCCAAGCGGGAAGTTGGTCCCCAGGGCCTGAGAGGGTCTATTTGTGAAATCTTCTCTGCTGAGACCCACTGGACTGAAGGGAACTGTGTGCTCTGAGGGAGAGAGAGCACACTGAGCCTCTGTGGAGGCATCTCTGAGATCATCCCAAAGGCACACAGCTCTAACTCTGGACACGGGGATTTTTGATTGGCATCTTATTTTGAAATCTCCTCCTGGATAGAAACAAGCAGATTGAAGATGTTGCAATTGGATGGGCACGTCGGCCTCTTGAAATTGTCAATGAGGAAGACACGCAATTCTCTGCAGAAATAGGAACACCCATCCCTGCTCTGCTGACTTCATCTACAGAGAAACAGAGACGCGGCTCTAGGGGGAATTCAACACCCACCAACTCTTCTTACCAACGTTAACGTCCCCACTTTATTCTCCTGTCAGGTCTCTGCACAAAAACTGTGACTCAGCCCCAAATATCACATACCCATCACCCTGAACCACTCTGTGTCTGTGTGCAACTTGAGCATTAATGCCTGTGACCGTTACTGTCAAATAGTGTCCCTCTTTCAGCCTGTCTCCCGCCATCATCCCATCCCAACCTCGGTGTCTCTCTCCAGGTCAGCAGCACTCTTCCCATTGGCTTCCCATCAGCTTACCTTGCCCTGCTTCCATTGTTTATTCCCTATATGTTACCCACAATGGTCTTATTAAAGTATGAATCAGATCAAGTTGTTCTGCTTTGCAAAATACTCTCATGATCTTCCATTGTATTCAGAAGGATATCCAGAGTCCCTACCAAGGCCCTGTGTGATCTGGTTCCTCACCCGTCTCTGAAGCCTCAGTTCTCACCGTTCTGCTCCAGCCAATCTTCACCGCCCAGATGATCCCCACCAGGACAGCTGTGTTTGTAACTCCAAGTCTTGTACTTACACTTCTCCTGGCCTGGGAGGTTTTTCTTGTCTGTTACCTACGTGGCTTATTCTTTTGCTTCATTCAGGACATTGTTCAAATTATTTTACCCTCAGAGAGGACTTATCTGACCACATTATTTAAAATGGCATGCATATATTTCCTATTCAATCATTTTCTCTCCTAATATGCTTTATCTTTCTTTGTGGCAATTATTAGTACCTGGCAGTACATCATATATTTATTTGCTTACTTGTTTATTGTCTATTTTTCTTACTATACCTATATTCATGGAAGCACAAATAACTGTTTTAACCAGTAAATTTCAAACTGCCTTTAAATGAATTCTTTCATAAAATGAGAATTTCAGTGGCTTCCACAGGTTGCTTAGGGGAAAAAAGAGAAAGGATTCAGGTTGAACTAGGTTATTAAGGACCTGGGAGATGGTTATTTATTTCATACATAGTAGTTTGTATCTGTTAATCCCAAACTCCTAATCTAGCAAAAGACCGAGCTGATTACTATTATTAAAAGACTTTTTTTTTTTCTTTTTAAACTTGGGTTGTTTGAGATCTCTTTTCTTCTTTGTTCTTTTTCTTTTTTTTAAAGATTTTTTCTTATTTTTTTTACATTGAGGTACTGCGAATTTAACTCTGCATGTACTCTACCCCTTGAACTATACCATCCCCTCCAAAGACAATTATTTTTATACTTTGACAATACCATATTGAATTAAGATTTTTTGTTCCATTTTCCCTTCATAGAGTTTATAACTGAGGGAGAGAGTCAGAGGAAGCCCTGGGCCATCCCTTCCTTCTCAGCGGGTTACTACACAGCAGAGGAGCTTGGCTGTCACCAGGCCCAGCTCACCTTTCTGCTCTGAGGGCCGACTCAGGCCACTTCTCTAAACAGAGGCATGTTAGAATCAGCAGAAAGCCAACTAGCGAGCAGCAATGACAAAACTGGCCCACCTGCAGTTGGACATAATCTGCTCTGAAATGAACATCTTAAAACTCTTTTTCATATTAGTGGATGGTTTTCAAATATATTCCCAAGGAGATGAATCTCACTCTATTTTTCTGGATTTTTTGGGCCTTCTATAACTTTAACTGCAGGCTTGATTGTCTGCAGAACGTCTTCAGGGAAGCCAGGCAGAACACGTGAAGAGATCCTGCAGGCCACGGCTGAGGCCTCCGGTCAAAGCATCCTTGTTGTGCAGAGCCTACGTTCATGGGACCATTTTCATGACTGCTGTAATTAGTTCTCATCCAACTGTCCCACTGAAAATGTTTCTAGATGGAAGTTGGTCTCACACAGGTGAGCAGTGGGGATGTGGGGTGCAGATGGCAGACAGACTGGAAGGAGAGAAGGGAAATGTTTCCTCAGGCTTCAGTTTGGAAGACTTATGATATTTATATGAACATTAAACTGGGTCAGGCTGAAGCGCCGTTTGCTCTAAGATGGGGTGATGTACGCATATCCCTACAACTTCTAAAAAATATGTTGAAGTTGGACGTGACAGCCTTGGGGACACACAGCTTAGAGTGACACCTTCGTTCCAAGATGCCTATGATCTCAGGCTCACAAAGAGGAAAGGAATACACATATTTTGCCTGTGTAATTCTATGTGAAATTATTTTGACCCTTGCCGGATGGTGTAAGATCAGAAATCATGTAGTCTTTCTTGCATCGCAAAGACAACAACCTTTGATGAGTCAGCAGACTGTTTCCGATGGCCCAGGGTCTGCGCCAGACATTAGCTGTCTAGACAAATACCACACAGCCCCCTATCCCTCAAGGAGATAACAGTGTGTCGTGGAAGAGACACATTTAAATAGGTTTTCAAAACAATGTGGTAAGAGTCACTTGGCATCATGTATACTGTATGTTCAGAGGGGCTATTGCACTGCCTGGGGAAGGGTTCTAGAAGGTAGGGAAGGTGTCAGAGAGGAAATGCTTTCTGCACTGACATCTGAAGGATTCCAGCAAATCTCTAGACCAGGAGAGTGCGTGGTGGGGACAGGATTCTTGGCAGCTTGCTTGTCTAGTGCAGAGGTCTGGTTGTGTCTAAGAGCACTTTGCACTTAGGGAAGGAAAGTCAGTGTGGTTAAAGGCTGTGGGGAACTAACGGAAGCTGAGGCTGAAAAAAAGCAGCAACTAGGTGATGAGAAGGTGTAACTTTAAATCAGGGAGCGTGGACTTCCCCACATACGCAGCGGGGAATTCTTTGGGGTTTTAAGGAGGAAAGTGACACAGGTTAGTCATTAAAAGTGAGCAAAGTGGATTGTTCACTCTAAAGAACAGCACTGGGGAGACTAGCAAGGGGTGTGAGTTAATGCAGTGGGGAGCGAGGGGCAGGGACTTAGCTGGGGGACATTAAGGAATAGAATTGTAATACTGACGGGGGTGAGGGAGTGGAAAAGTAAAGGAAAACTCCCAGATGTATGGCACGGAAAACAGATGGGATAGTGATGCCATTGTTTGAAGAAGTAAACCTAGTTCTGAGCAAGTGTAAATTCAAACATACAGAGCTTGAGATTTTTATGGGCTAATCAAGTGGGAATGTCTACTTGTCAATTACAAGTATATTTCTGGGACTGAAATTAGATGTCCTTGCTGGAAAAGATTTGACAGTTAATCAGTGGACAGAGAGCAGTTAAAGCCACAGGAATAAATGCTACCCACTGACAGTTTATCAAAGAGAAGGGAAGGAGGGCACTTCTGGTTCAGAAAATATGGCAGACCAGAAACTTGAAGACCCACTCACTGAAGACACATAAAAACGTAGGACACAATGCCGCCAATCTTTTCTTCTTTTTTTTTTTTTTTGTTTTTTTTTACAGGCACATTTATTGTGGTATGATTCCTTTACAGTAAATTACACATATTTCACATGTACTATTTGATGAATTTGATAGATGTCTACACCCAGAAAACCATCACCACATTCAAGATATCTATCATTCCCATCACTCCCCAAGAGGGACATTTTTTGAATTCCCGTATTTATCCCTTCCCATCCCCTTCTCTCCCTAGTAACCGTAAGTTTGTTTCTCTATGTCTGTGGGTCTGTTTCTCTTTTGTAGTTAAGTTCATTTATGTCTTTTTTTAGATTCCACATATAAGTGATATTATATGGCATTTTTCACTTTTTCTGACTTACTTCACTTAGAATGACTATCTTTACGTCCATCCATGTTGCTGCAAATGGCATTATTTTGTTCTTTTTAATAGCTGAGTAGTATTCCTTTGTATAAATATACTACTACTTCTTTATCCAGTCAGCTGTCGATGGACACTTGAGTTGTTGCCATGTCCTGGCTATTATAAATAGTGCTGCTGTGAGCATTGAGGTGCATGTGACTTTTTGAATTAGAGTTTTCTCTTGACATATGCCTGGGAGTGGGAAGGCTGTATCATGAGTTAAGTCCATTTTCAGTTTTTAAAGCAACCTCCACACTGTCTTCTCTAGTGACAATGCAGCCCGTTTTATTAAAGCAGAGCCATGCTCAGAAATTAACGTGTATTTCTAGGGGCCAGACATGAAGTGCAGTGAGTGTGGCCTGTTGAAGAATCAGAGGGCAGTCTGGCAGGGCTGGAGGAGAGTGACAGGGAGAGTGTGGTACAGGCAGCATTCAGACCATGTGGGGACCTGATAGGCTGGGATAAGGAGCCTGGACTTCCAGTCATCCCTTGGTAACCATGGGGCACTGGTTCCAGGACTCCCCCCAGACGTCAACATCCATGGATGCTGACACCTCTTGTATAAAATGGTATAGGATTGCATGGAACTTATGTGCACCCTCCCATGTACATTTTCTATATATATATATACACAAACTTTTGTTTTATGGAGTTATATTCATTTTACAATGTTGCATCAAATTCCAGAGTAGAGCACAGTTTTTCAGTTATACATGAATATTCACGTACATTCGTTGTCATATTCTCTTTTGCTGTGTCCTCCTGTGTACTTTAAATCATCTCTAGATTATTCATGGTATCTAATACAACATGAATGCTATGTAAGTAGTTGCCAGTGTATGGCAATTTCAAGTGTTGCTTTTTGAAACTTTCTGTTTTTTCCGTAACATTTTCAATCCACAGTTAGTTGAATCTGCTGGATAGGGAGCCCCTAGATATGGAGAACCCCCAAGCTCTTCCTTTCCACCTAAATTTCCACTGCAAGCACTGAAGGGTTCCAAATATAGAAGAGCGCCATCTACCTGCTATAAACGCTGAAGAACTCCTTCAGTGTATGTAGAGCAGGAGAGAAGGTTTAGGGCCAACTAGTGGGAAAGGAGGGCCTGCCTGGAGAGGAAGGAGGAAGGACTGCAGTGGAAGCCAGATTGTACCCTGACTGGAGCTAGTTGATAGCAGTGAGGGACGCCGAGGAACTGGGGACACGTCACTTGGGGGGCGATCCTGGCCGCCAGGTGCAGGGTTCACATAGCTGGGACCCAGGTTGCAAGATCAAAATAACAAGGGGGGAGAGGGCCTGCCTCAGCCCAGGGATCCTGACAATGGCCACAGCGCCGTGACCCCAGCTAATGCGGCTCCCCTAGTAAGCCAGAAAAAGGAAACTCTGAGCCAAGATATTGCAGATTCCACCACAGCCACACGGATAACTAGATCTCTAAGCTGACAAAATGTAACCACCAGAAACAGGAATCTTTCTTTTCTCTTCCTTTGGACCTTTGGACAGGGAGCCACACATCTCTGACGGGAACCATCTTTAATCCGACAGAGAGCTCACTTATTCAGGAATAAGCATAGATAAAAAGAGTGGGGTGATGGTTTAAAGTGGAAGTCAAAGCGGAAGCCCAACTGAGAAATGGTAAAAACATGCATGTCATTGAATCCGAGTTATGGCGAAAAGAAGGAGGAAGGTTAAGGAAATCTTTATTCACCAGACAAGACTAGCCAGTCATAACAAGACAGCAATTTAAATCAATAAAACATTTTTTTGTTGATGAAAAACAATGCCATATTTTAAAACATGGCTTGGGCCATCAATAACATGCTGAGAGTTGTTGAGGAGGAGAACATAAAGCTGCATATAGACATGTAAGGGTTCCAAGTCCACTGCTCAAAAAAACTTAGCTAATCATGTGTCCAGTTGATTTGAAAATCCCTATAAGTAAATAACTCAAAAGTGGGAAAGACATGGGATTAAATAGTGGTAGTGAGCAATGAAATCCAAGAAATTTATATCTATATTTTCATTGTTAATGTAACAAACTGAAAGCAACTGTGTAAGAAATAGTAACTGGAGGACAAACACACACACACACACACAATCTGGAAGAGCAGAGAGGTAAAATATGCTAAATTTATCATTATTGAGGAACAGGATCTAATAGATTATTTCATTTTTGAGACTTTTATAGAAATACTGGTCCAATTACATATAAAGTTATGAAATTAGAGATGATTTATAAAAATTTAGGGAGAATTTTCATTAAAAGGCAATATAGCTTCCAAATCATTGAAGAGAAAATTAACAATAAAAAAGTAATCAATCCAGCTAATATGGAGTAACAGAGACAATATTTACCATCCTAAAATAAACCACAAATTGGATACAATATATGAAGCAATGATTTTTAAACCACGTGAAAAATATCCTCCACTAGGACCCTGTCGTGACACCTCCATAATAAGGCTGCTAGGCCTCCTACTGCCATCACCAAGAATGTCCACTAGGAGGCGACATTTCCTTCCTCTGCTCCTACTGCAGAGCCAGTCCTGCGCAGTCCTTTTCCAGGTTTTGGCAGGCAGCTCCCAGAAGTGCTCTTGTGGGCCTTGGTCCCTTTTAGCCACCAGCAAAGGGATAAAGGATGAGTAGTAAGCCTCCTTACTCATCCAAGACCTAGGAAACTATCTGATTTCTGAGCAGCCCTTCACTCATGTCTGCTGTCTGGTACTCCCCGCCCGGCTTCCCGAGTCCCCGGCTTGGGCATTCTGCACGCTGGCCACAGCCCATCAGAATCTGTTCCCCCGCCAAGAGGCCACGTGTGACCGTGAGCAGGGCTCCAGGCCTCTGGAGCAGCGTGGCTTGGACTGCATCCTGGCCCTGGGCTCTTGAGCTCCATGCCCTTGGTTGAGTCAGTTAAAATCTCTAAGCTACAGTTTCCTCATCAGTAAAATGAAGACATAATCAATATGGAAAAAAAAAATCAGAATCTGGTGGGGAATAAATTTCTGGTGATTGAAGATTATTTTAATTTTGAATTATACAGCGAAGGACATCACACAATTTTTTACTACTTCAGAATTCTAAAGGACAGCTTCTACTGTTAAAACTAATGCATGCACGTACACACAAACACATGTGCAGACACACTGGCTCTGCTTCACATACATCCCCAAGCGCACACACACATGGACTCATGTACCACACACACACATACCATACAAACAACCACAAACGTCCTCAGGCTCAAACACACACATAACATACACACAACCACATACATCCCCAGGTGCGAGCGCACACACACATGGACTCATGTACCACACACACACATACCATACAAACAACCACACACGTCCTCAGGCTCAAACACACACATAACATACACACAACCACATACATCCCCAGGCGCGAGCGCACACACACACACAGTCAAAGTCATGTACCACACACATCCCCAGGTGCGCGCGTGCACACACACACATCATACACACCTTTGGCATTATTCTAAATCAATTTACAATTGAGGGTCTCAGTGTCCATTGTTTTATCCGCTCAGAAGATCCTGACTTCGGAGCGTGAAGCAGGAGCCCCTCCTCTCTGGAGATGTTCTTTGCCACTTACAGTCTCAGCAGAGCCAACATAACTGCTCTGGACCTTTGGAAGTGCAGGGCCAGAACATACCTGGGAGCTCACATCCTATATATCTAAACATTTTAAGTGCAGTAGGTTCTAAAGTCCTGCCTTTACAAATATACATTCATTATAAGGGGGAAGGCCAGGTTCAAATTTAGAATTCCCAGACTCAGGAGAGTCCTGCAAAGAAAGTGAGTGTGTGGGGAGAGCTGATTCCCAGTCTCTGATCACTAGCCTGACCCTTTTCTTCCAAATGCTGGGTCCATCCCTTGTCACAAAGGGCCTTGGATGTGCAAAGGGGGACACTCAGAATTCACGTCTGTGCTCGGCCTATACCCTCCATGCAAACAGCTGCCCTTTGGCCTCTCTATGAGTCCTGGGAATCTGAAATCTGGGAAGAGCCGGTGCATGACCTAGAAATGGGTCAGGGGCTGCAGAGGCAAGGCATTCAGGGTCCTGGGTTTCCAGAGCACGGGATGGAGCCAATGACCGTGTCCCCTTGGCCCTGCTGACTCCACCCCATTGAGGGCGTGGCCAGAGGAAGTGTCAGGGCCAGGGGTACCCTCTGTAGTGCAGGACCCAGGGCATTGGGCCCCCTTGCAGAGGACTAAGAGCAGAATCCCTAAGGAAGGGCCTGAGGAGACTGTAAGGTATCTTCATTCCCATTAATTAAAAAAACAAAAGCTCACCACAGGTGTGAGTGGGAAGGGTTTTGTTATAACAAGGGAGGGCACTTGCCAATTTCTGGCCATAGAGGGCTGGTGGGTTTGCCAGGTTGATGAGGAACTGAGAGGCCGTTAGCCTCCTCTGGGTCTAAACACCGCCTGAATTCCTCCAGGTGACACTGAATTGCAGTGAGACATGGGACCCTCTCAAGTTGTTAAAATATTCATGGTGAGCCATGCAACTCTCTCCTCATTCTTGGCTACGAAAACAGGATAAACACAGGAGGGGAAACTCATCAGCCTGTTGGTTGGTTCACTGTCCATCTGGTGCCCCTTCTTGTAGGAGCCTTTATCACATCACCCAGGGCTGACCCGGCTCAGGATTACAGCTGATTTTCCGCAGGAGGCATCACTTGCTGGTGACACGAAGGAGGCATGTGAGCCACCTCCCAAACACTGAGGCTCCTCCTGGGAGGAACCTGCAGGCCCCCAGTCCAGCCTCTGCACCATGATGCTCCTTAGTGCCACTCCCGGCTTGCTGCCCTGGCCTCTAGCTCTGGACAGAACCTCACTGGATTGTCGATAAATGTCACCCATGCACCACGTCTAAGCTTGGGGTCCAGATGTGACCAGGGTTCTTATTTTCTTCCCATCGATGGATTGTTTGATCTTCGTGTAATCGTGTTGGCAGGAAGGCCAGTACCACCCTCTTGAGGCCTCCCCAAGCTGCCTCTGCCTATAACTGTCCTAGCACCACAGGGGATCGGTTCTGTATCCTGGCAATCAGACACGAGGATGAGAGATGGAGAGACAGGAATCCACTCCTGCTGTGGCTTCTGCTGAGGCTCGATGTGGCCATAAAAATGGATCCCACAGGCCCTGACGTCAATTGACTCGCTGCAGGGATGCTCCCTCACTGCTCCATTCACCTCACAGACCGAGGACTTTTTGCTTGTTCCAGAAGGCTCCACCCCGGGGGAGGCACTGGGTCCAGTGGAGCGTCCAGCCTAGTTCCCCACCAGCCCTTAGGGCCTTGGTGGGGCCTGGAACATCAACTACCCTCCCCTTAGGGGCCCGTTTGTCCTTTCCAGCCAACAGACCTGGGTCATAAGCACTTTAACTCACCTGAGGGTGTTCTCCTCACTTCAGGGGCAGTGAGGATGGGGCTTCTTCACACTCCAAGTGCCCCCGGTCTGGATGCAGACAGTCTGGCTCTCCCCCCAGTCCTGCAGTTCCCGGCCACACCTGCTGCTGGTCACAGTCTGTGCTGTGTTCTCTTCCAGGACAAGGGGTGCACTCTGACCCCCACCCCGCCCCCACCAGTGGTGGCAGAGGCGGCGGACAGGCAGGTGAGCTGGGGCCTGAGACCGTCCCCTGAAATCAGTGCCCCAGAGGCCGCTGGTGACTAGAGGGACCACGGGGCAGAAGGCAGCATGGGAAGGGAGGAGGAGGAAGGTTCAGGACAAGGAGATGAAAGGGGGAACGGATAGCACTGTGAGGATCTCGACCATGAAAGGGAAGAGGAAAGACAGTGACAGCTGGAGCGGTGTTGGCGTTAAAAGCTGCGGGCGTTTTTATTTAATTTTATTAATTACCATTATATATAGTGACAGATTTCTTATTTTAATAAAGATTATGTGCCATGTCATATAACAGAATATAGTATGTTATTATTTATTAAATAATACATAATAGTAGATATACTAGCATATTATGTTGTTTATTTATTAGCAGATAGTATATAATATATATGTAGGTGTTTATATACATAGTATATAATTCATGCATCTATATAATATATAACACATAACACATAATGTAAGATTATGATTAATATATTTTATAACAAGATTACATAACAATAACTATGTAATATTACCCATTGTATGTCTTGGTTCATGACACATTCTCACCTTAGGTGCCTGTCAGAGGTATTTATGTATTAAAATTAATATTATAAGAAACAGTTGTGAACGTATCACCCAGCATCAGAACAGGAATATTGACAGTGACATACTGTCTCCTCTTTCCCTATCCTGCTCTTGGCCTCTTCTCACAGGAAGTAACCAGCATCCTGAATCCTGGCTTACCCTTGTCTTGTGTTACTTTCACACACACAATATTTAAGATCAGTTAAAACAAATGAGCTGCAGGTACATGCAGCGAAGTGGATGAATCATACACTCAATGTTAAATTAATAAAGTAAGCCCTAGAAGGTAGCCTATATTGTGCTATGCTTTTAACTGTGTATATATATGTCAACTAAACTCACCAAATTATGAACAACTACAGCTAGAGTCCAGGTGGGTGAGGGACAGAGAAAAGGTGAGGTGAGCAGATTTGCTGCAGGTGAGCGAGTTCTTTTCCAGTAACATGCCATTCCCTCTGAAGCAGGAGGCAAGGCTATCTCCTGGGAGTCAGGGAAGAGACAGAGGGAAGGTTAGAGGTGTGCAGAGAGCAGAGAATGTTGACACAACTAAGTGATAAGTGGTGAAATGTGCTCACTAGAAAAACCCTGGAGGATTACCTGGCAGAGGCAACATGGTGGGCATTGATTTGTAGTCTTAGAAATCTGTGCTGGGAGAGCCTTCTGCTTGCAGGCTCAGAACAAATAGAGCTGGGTGAACGGAGATGGAAATCGTCCTGTTGAGGAACTGAAAAGATCAAAGCTCAAGGGGGTTTTGTCTGTCATAAGGAGAGTGCTGACTGTGGATGCAGAGCTAGAAGGTGGGGAAGTGGAAGTAAGAGGAACGTGAACAGGCAGGAAAGCAGAGGAGTCAGTGCATGATGCCCCAGTGAGGGTGAAGGAGGGCCAGGGAGGCCAGTGGTGAAGTAGCTGGATGGCTAGAGGTGGGCACTTAAAGGAGAGATCATGGACCTGGGGTGGAGACAGGCCTGGGTATGAGCCCATGGGTAGGGTGAATGGGGGTGGCTGGCTCAGGCTGATGGAGAAGAAGACCCTAAAATGACCATACTGGGTTGTGGAGGGAGAATCAGCTTTGACGTCTTGATGGTAGGAGGCGAGGCAATACAGAGGTGGTGGTCCAGGTGCTCCTGACTGAGGCAGATGAGCAGGGAGGACAGGGTGGCAGGCACTGCTAGGAAAGGATCTGGGTTTTCCAGGTGATCCCAAGAGAGGAGGAGCAATGATCTGAAGGTGGAAAGTGAGCACAAGGAGGTCAACCCAGGTTCCTTATCAAACGGGGGTTGTGAGGGGGCAAAGCGTCAACTCCAGAGATGGTTGCCCAGGAATCAGGGACCACGGGTGAAATGACAGGACACTCAGAGAAGAGAGGGAGAAGAGTCTTCTGGGTGTAGGGGGAAGAGTGGCCCCAGGACAAAGGAGCACATAGGCACAGTGATGAGGATGGACTGGCTCCACGGTGACACTGGCGGGATGGCTGGATCTTTGTCCTGAGTGCTTAGGTTGTGGGGCTACTGGCCTCATGAGGACTCCCCTCTCAGAAGTCTGGACAGAGGCTCCCGCTCCTGAGAGCTGCGTGGCCACCACTGTTCCCGGAGGAGGTCTGCCTCCATCATCTCCTATCAGACTTTCCTGCCCAGACCCCAACTGCCAGTGAGGGAGCCTGGGCCTCGCAGCTGTTTCCCATGGAGGGACACAGGCTCCTTGGAGAAGCAGGCTGATCTTAGTTTGCTCCATAACCCAGGGCCTAGCAAAGCGCCAGCCCATGAGTGGGCCATAAAGGGGCTTGGATACTTACTAAATTAACCCAAAGCAGTAGAATATCAGAGCTGGAGGAAATGACAACTGAGCTCACAGAGTTCACTGCCCACACCCCCATTCTACAGATGAGGAAATAGAGACCAAGCGGTGAAGCAAACTTGGCCAAGGACACACTGCTCTTAAATGCTGGCCTGTGTTGGGCATGCCAGGTGATGAGCTGCAGTGAAGGGGCTGAGAGGGGACTCTTCGGCCAGACAGCTTGGGTTCAAGTCCCAGCTCTGCCATTTATTAGCCGTGTGATTAATGAATGTCCTTACCTTTAAAGTGGAACTCACAGTGGTGCCAACTCATTGGATTGTCATGAACACAGCATTCCTGGAACAGCAGGACAGAGTTCTGTAAGGGTTTGCTATTACTTTGGTTACTATTATTATCACCAAGTGAACCCTGAAATGAAGAACAAAGGCAGCAAGAATTTTTATTTTAAAGGATTTTAAAATCCTCTGATGAATGTTTCATTACATCTATTCAAGTCTGCATTTGACCCTTATTAACAACTACACAATGGATGACTTTTGAGGCAATCTTGCTTCATGTCTTTAATTCTCACTAATGACAGAGGCTATTAAACAGGCAGCAGTTTCTTTTCCAGGAAGAGGGACAAAAAGTTAAAAATAACTCAGTGCCTCTTGGTCCCCAGTGAGTTGGTTGTGACCTGTCAACCCAGATTTGGGGAAGTGCCCGCTCCCTCAGGGCTCACTGCGCTGCCCCGCGGCCTCCAGGGGGCGCTGTACCCCCACACGAATCCAGTCTCTTGGTTCCTATCTTTGCTTCAGATCCCTCAAGGACTGCCCATGCCCCATGGCCCCATCTGCCCCGCCAGCCTCGCCTGCTGGACTCCAAGACACCATCCTGGGTCTCAACCATCCTCTATTCCTACGCCCGCCCCACTACTCTTCACTTTGTCCTTCAAGTGAGGGCTCCTGTGGCTCGCCACCCAGCAGGGGTCTCCCGTCCTCCACCTCGGGTAACTGCATCGTCCTGCACGGTGCCTCAGGAACCCGTGTGGAGGCAGGAAGAATACAGAACAGGTGCTCAGAGGGGCTGCCTTTCCCACTACAGGGGCCCTGGAGAGCTTTCTCCCAGCTGGTTATTCACAGGTGCTGAAGCTGTGGAATCTCGATCTCACCAATATAAAGGGCATTATCATTAATTACAAAATCAATCATTTCTTCAGGAGCAAAAGGAGAAAAGACTTTGTGTTCCCCGCCTCCAACTTTTTTTCTCCACCTTCAGAAGTTTCTCATCTATGGGCAAGGGTAGAAAACAACACACAGAATATTATTTTTCAATTTTTTTCCCAATCTGAAGATTGCTTTCCCAGAACTGATGAAGGCTAAAATGGTTTGGCTTTCCTGAACTGAGAATTCAGAGGCGTGGGGGTGGGAGGGGAGATAACTCAGCAATATTGAACCTAACAGAGACATTAAAAGGTTCTATTCTAAACAGAAAAGAAGTAGGATGCTATAGAAACAGGAAAACCATAGCTGGAAATGCAATAACGTGTTACAAGAGAATAAACATGAAGATGTGAAAAAGAAAAAGGACACCAAAATAAAAAAAGGTGGGAATGGTAGAGGGGAGCAAGAAAATATAATTTTTTTCTTTCTTTTTTTTCTAAATTATTCTTAGGATGTGTTGGAGCCTACGTGATTATCAGTCTAAAGGAAATAGATATAGTAATGGGTTGATAGAGTTGAAAAATAAGGTAACCAGTAATCAAAAGCGTACAATAGAGTCACAAAAAAAAAAAAAAAAACCCAAAAGAAACAAACTCAAAATGGCTTAAAGACTTAAACATTAGACAGGACACTATAAACTTCTTACAAGAAAACATAGGCAAAACATTATTTGACATATATCACAGCAATGTTTTCCTAGGGTAATCTACCCTTGCGACAGAATTGAAAGCCAAAATAAACAAATGAGACCTAATTAAACGTATAAGCTTTTGCACAGCAATAGAAACCATAAGCAAAACTAAAAGACAACCTATGGAATGGGAGGAAATATTCGCAAAAATGAGAATGACCATGGCTTAATTTCTAGACTATATAAATATTTCATACAACTTAATAAGAAAAAAATAAACAACCAAATCCAAAAATGGGCAGAACAACTAAACAAGCAATTCTCCAATGAAGACACACAAATGGCCAATAGGCATATTAAAAAAATGCTCAATGTTGCTCTATTATGAGAGAAATGCAAAGCAAAACTAGAGTAAGTTATCATCTAACACCAGTCAGAATGGCCAGTATTCAAAAATCCACAAACCATAAATGCCGGAGAGGCTGTGGAAAAAAGGGAACCCTCCTACATTGTTGATGGGAATGTAGTTTGGTGCAGCCACTGTGGAAAACAGTATGGAGATTCCTCAAAAGACAAAAAAATAAATAAAAAAGACTTATCACTTGATCCAGCAATCCCACTCCTGGTCATATATCCAGAGGGAACCTTAATTCCAAAAGATACCTGCACCACAATGTTCAATGCAGCACTGTTTGCAATGGCCAAGACATAGAAGCAACATAAACATCCACTGACAGATGACTGGATAAAGATGTGGTATTTAGATATAACAGAATATTTCTCAGTCGTAACAAAGAAGGAAATAATGCCACTTACAGCAACATGGATTGACCTGGAGATTATCACACTAAGTGAAATAAGTCAGACAAAGACAAGTATCATATGATATCACTTATATGTGGAATTTTCAAAAATGATACAAATGAAATTATTTATCAAACAAAAACAGACTCACAGACTTAGAAAACAAACAGGAGTTTGGGATTAACAGATACAAATTACTATATGTAAAACAGACAAACAACAAGGATTCACTGTAGAACACAGGGAACAATATTCAGTATCTTGAAACCTATAATGGAAAAGAACCTGAAAAAGAATAGACTATGTATATGTACAACTGAATCACTATGCTTTATACCTGAAACTAACAAAAGAGCTGTATATCTGAAACTCACAAAACATTGTAAATCAACCACATTTCAATTAAAAATTAAAAAAGAATGATAAGTTCTAAATACCTTTATTCAAAGAAAATCTTCAACCCTTCCCTCTTACAAAAATTAAAATGGGAATCTTGAGCAGGACCAAATTATACTGGATGGGCAGTTATATGTCTTCTGCAGCATGTGGCCCATGCTACACACACATCGTGTTTTCCTACAGGTAAGAATGGCCCTGGCTGCCCAGGGAGCGAGTCCTGCTGGGACAAGGCCTCTGTGGCAGTGGCCTCTTTGTCACGCTCCATCTCACCAGGAGGCCAGGATTTTCAGAGGGGAGGGGACATAGAGCTCATACAATTCAAATCGATATCCCGAGAAAATCTATGGGAACAGCAAATTTACCTGCAGTGTGGGAAACATGAGCAGGGCCCCTAAGCAGACCAACAAGCCCAAAGCAAGATGGCCCGATGTTCAGATCGGAACCAGAACAATGACCACCTGTCTCCAGTTAAATGACCACCACCTCACCTGCAATGAACTACTCATACTCAATGTCAGGAATGTTTCTGTTGAGACTTGGGAGATCAAAGAAGTCGGACCAGAGAATCTGGACCTGGTTGATGTTGGGGCTCCTCCATTGGTAGAGGTGGCCCCAAGGGGGGAGCACCAGTACCGACTCCTCCATCTTCAGCAGGGTTTTCAGAAGGAAGGCAATGTGGATGCAGACGTTCCTATGGTGGCTAAAGCCCTCTGGAGGGTTGATATCACACAGAAGTTACCTGGCAGGGAGCAAAGGAGAGTGGGTCTTCAGGGCCAGGCCTCTGCACAGGAATCCCAGCTTAGATATAACAGATAGAACAGGAATCCCTGCACAGCACATGGCCTAGACTCCAGACACTTTCAGCAGCTTCTGGTTTTTAAAGTGGAGGCACTGCCCACCCATCTCCATGTGGCCAATTACTTCGAGTCCAGGAGCAGCTGCGGAAGACATCTTGGCATCCGTCTAACACTGCTAAGCACCTGACTAGCACCTGAGCACCCGTTCTCCAGGGGCTTTCAAACTTCTTGGTCTACAGAACCATATACACTCTTAACAATTACTGAGAAATCCAAAAGGCTGCTATTTATGTGAGCTAAATCTATCAAAATATTGTGTGTTAGAAGTTAAATAAGAACTTAAAAAAGTGTATGAATTCACTTAAAAATATTAACAACCTACTACATGTTACGATTAATACTCCTAAACAAAAAATAAGTCTATTTTTCAAAACAAAAATCATTAGTGGGAAGAATAGCAGTGATTTTAATTTCTGCAAATCTCTTTTGGACTGTTGAGAGCTGAATTCTCCTATCTGCCTCTGCATTCCTGTTTTGTGATGTCACAGGCCAGGTTTTCCCTGGAAAACCCCACAGGAGCTCAGAAGAGCAAGAGTGTGCAAAAGGCATTTCACATCCCGGCGTTTCTACGAAAATAGTCTTGCACCTCAGGGGCCTCAGACACACTTTGATAACTGCTGCCCTACCCTAGGCGAAACTCTTCTACACAAGAGCCAGGCAAGGGTCCTAGCTTCTGTAATGAGTTACAGCCACCACATCCCTCCCTTCTCAGTGTGTTTCCCACAACCTCCATTACTGCAGATGAGGATGTAATCCTCATCTGGGGCCTCTAGTCCTAGAAGACTGCTAACTTCGAGAGGGAGGGTCCCATCTACCAACCCTACACCCCGCACAGTCTATTTTGAGTCAAGCCCTAGATAACTGCTAATCAGCACTGACCCTTGTGACTTATTCCTGAGTTTTACTGAAGGAATCAACATCTGGATGGAGCTCAAATTTCCCTGCAGATAAACAAGGCTGATAAACCACCCCATTCCAACATCTGATTCTGGGGCTCTTCAAAACCTGGGTAAGGCCCCTCTTCATCTAAGAGGGGTCCTCTGCCTGCCCTTCCCGGGGGGTTCGGGAGGCCGTGGCCACCCAGTGTGATCCAGACTCGCGGCCCCAGACCCAGGGCCTGAGGGGGAGGAAAGCCTGAGGCTGTGCCCCAGCCCTGTCTCCCCCACACCTACCCGCTCCCCGGCACCACAGCCCCTCACCGGCCACCACCACAACCCCGATCCCACCGTGATTCATGTCCACCCACCCCGCCGACGGCACAGCCATACGTTTACCATCTGTGGGATGCCGCCCCAGACAGGATGTCGGCCGCCGACTGACCAGGCTAGAACTAGTCTCCCGGCCAAGCAAGCCGCCATCCCCAGCAGCAAGCACCGCCATGGTCCCTGGCAGCTACACACTTCCAGAGCCAGCTCCCTGCCCCAGAAGCTCACGCCAGCGCCCCGTGGAGCATGGCGCCTGTAGCCATGGCAACGCCGCTGGGCCCTCCCTTAGCTCTTGAGTCGTGCATCCTCCCGAGGCTAGATGTGCGAGGGCAGAATTTGAGGATCCAATGGGAGCCGGGGCACGGCCAGGACTGGGGTCGGTGGGAGGCTTATGGGGCAGCTGATCGAGACTGTGATGGGTGGGGCCGCACGGAAGTTCTCACTTGCACGTGGCACCGGCCGAAGTCTGGGGCATTGCTGCCAACAGTGGTCGTGTCAGTGGGGCGGGGGCACCCTCACCTGTCTGTGTGTGGGGCTCAGCCTGGGCTCCGTGGCCTCCACTTGCACTGGACGTGGACCCGGGCTGCGGGTGGGCAAGATAGAGGACTGAGCCCAGGCTCGCAGGGCTGGCCAGGTTAGGGCACCTAAAGTGCAGATCTGCCAGGCCCGCTGCCGGCCTTGAATTCGCGCTGCTGGGCAGTTTCGAAGAAGACAGGGTCTGTCCCAACAGGGGAGGTAGGGCAGGGGTGCCAGATGCCGGGTTTGGAGCGGTCTCTCAGGAGAGCCATGGTGAGAGGGCGCAGAGTGGCCCCTGTGTTGGCGGGGCTAGGAGTTTGGGGTATAGGGTGGGGATGGTGTGTGCCATGATCTGTGGCCTCCCCAAGAACCCTCACTCCAGAGCAAGGGCCTCTGCTCCCCACACCCTTCACTGCACTCCCTGCCTTCCCCAGCACCACTGCCCCTGCCCCCAGAGTGTCCAATGACCTTTCCCCACACCGGGTATGTCTCTGTTAGAGGTACTGAGCTCCTGTGGCTCCAGCCCGAGGGTGAGGGGCTGTATCTGACCAGTTAGGACGCCTGAATCCTTTACATGAAACCTCAGACCATGATTCAGGCATGCATAGAGGGCCCTCTAACAGGATTCCCTGCATGGCCCTCACCACCACGCACCCACAGCGCAGCTGCAACACCGGGCCAAGCCTGCCAGAGAACCGCTGGTCCCTCTCCTCCTGTCCCTGATCAAGAGTGCACCGCCCACACTGCTGGGTATTTAGGGGGCCTTAGAAGAGCAGCTGGCATTTTCATGGGCAAATACTTGCTCTTTGGGGAAGATTTGATTGCAAAGGGATGTAGGGTATGCTTTTTCTGTTGCCCTGGAACTGGTGACTGGGATACAAATGTAAGTCAAAGCAGTTTTTAGAGAGAGCCGCAAAACATCTCACAACCAAAGATCACTGTTCCCCAACAAAGGCAACACCACCTGGCAGGTGGGGGGCCTGGCCTCTCTTTCTGGAGGTTGCGGATTGCACCCTCCAGCTGGGACAGAGTCAAAAACAGCTCTGAACACACTGGGAGTCGCTTCTCACAAGACCTGTGGTCTCCATTGCAGGTCCGGCTCCAGAGCCCAGAGCCAGTATGATGACTCTGCTCCCGCTGTCCATTCTGGGAGGTCTAGGTATCCTCCACGGCCCTTCCACCATTGTTTCTTTTGGAAACAGCCTCCGGATGAAATGAGTCTGAGAACAGGAGAGCTGGATGCCAGCAGCCACTGCCCAGTTTGTGGCCCCAGGGAGGGGCATCTCCTATCCTTGGGCTCTGATCTCTCCTCTTCTCTCCCCATATCCTCACCCCTCTTCTCCTTCATTTCTTGATTGATCCCTGGATAATGGTCCTTACCAGGAATGACCTGGGAGAAGTTTTATGAGTCCTTAAGGAAAAAAAACAAGAAATCTATAGACGTATTACTGAAAGCAACTTCCGTCTTTCCCAGGAAAGTCTTCTTTCCAATGTTTAAGGCTAGTTGACAGGGTGTCAAGTGGCCTGACCAGTCACATCTGAGCAAGTGTTAACTCTCCCTCCAGCCACCAGCAGCATCCGTCTGTGGCAACTTAGCCACAAGAACGCAATAAAGCTCTTTCCCCATGCCAGTGACAGCGTGGCTTTGGAGGCAGTGGAGGCCGAGAGAAAGGGCCCCGCCCTGAGGCTTGGGGGATCTCCAGCCACAGCCAGAGGAACTGGAGGTTTTCAGAGCTGGCCCAGCAGGGAAACCAGGCAAGGCCGCCTGACCCAAGTCTTTCCTGCCCAGAGAGCCCCATGAACTGCCCTGGGCCCCACTCCCCAGTAGGCCTCCCTGCAAAAAGTTACCACGGGATCCACACCTGAGAAGGGAGGAGGACGGCCCTTTGGCCTGGGGTCCCAGCAGATGTGTCCTGTGAGATCCATGGCCACATATCTTCCTTGTCTCCCCAGGTCTCTGATGGGTCCATGCTGGACATTCTGGTGGTCAGGGACACTGGAACAACTCTAAACTCTGAAGAAGGACAGAGAGACCCTTCTGGAAACAAGGATTCCAGGGAGATGCCTTGCCCAGAACGGGGGACTGTGTGCTGAATAGACCCCTGGGAGGCACTGTGGAGCTGTGGGGTCCTCTTCAGAGAAGGGAGCAGTTGTGATTCCCAGTGAGGGGCCCTGCTTTGTTCAGTCATGTCCTCGTGTGAGACTTACTTACAAACACCTCCCAGTCCATCTAGGGGTGGACCCATGGGTGGGGGCAGAGGAGGAGTGTGAAGGGGGCAGCCTTAGGACCCCTGACCCACACAGGGAGCCAAGGGCCAGTGGGAACATCTTGGGAATCAGACGCAGGAGAGGAAGACGGGCACTAAGAACATGCCAAGTCATGCAATAAAGTGACCCGTGACCACAAGACACAGGCGGCCTTCCACCAAAGCAGGGAGATAGAAATTTAGACCCAGGCTCTGAGAAACTTGAGTGGGGCTGGAGGGCCCCAGGAGCCCTGAGGAGCAGCTCTCCTAGGGGCAAAGACATTCCAATACACACATTTCTCATGGATGCTTTTTGGGGTGCAGAGTGAGTTACCAGAATCCTGAACTTAGTATGGAATCCCATCCCCTTGTTCATCAAGGTTCCTGGCAATAATTTGCTGTCATTTGTCCCTGGACATTCACAGGGGAGCTGACTGTTGTGGGGGTCACTGCAGGACTGGAAGCTTCTGGTGTGGGCTCTGTGACCACAGAAACCCAGGGGGAATTCTTAACGGGAGCAGCTGGAGACCATGCCTGCCAGGACCACCCTCATGGGATGGTCAAGGAGCCCATGGTACCAGGCCACCAAGTGACCAATTTGTAAGGCTGCCTGGGGTTTCCTGGGCGCGTGTAGATTCCTCTGGTCAGCACGTGGGCCCAGGACAGCAAGACGGTCTGCCCAAAGAGGGGCCTGCCCTTCTGATGATGGCTCCTAACACCTGCAGGGAAACTGCTCCCAGGTCTCCTGGAGGTCCATAGTGAGAGTGGCCTGCCTGCCACGTGGGGTCACCTTCCCCTGATGCAGAGGCACACGTCTCCCCCTTGAGGCCCAGGGGAAACCTGGCTCAGGTCCCACCTGTGTGCCCTGGACAAGCAGAGCCCCAGAGCTCTGGCACAGCCTGGGGTGTGGTCGTGTTGGGGCAGGGAAGGCCCAGGGAAGGGGCTCATTCAGGGTCAGGGTCCACTCTGCAGGGATGCTGGACCTGGAAGCGATGTGGTGCTTCAGAACTCCCCTGGGCTGGGTTTCCAAGCTGTGGGATGGAAGGGTCTCTCCTTCCTGCGGTGCAGTGGGGGGAACTAGATCCATCATGAATGTCAACCCTGAAAATGGAGGCTGCGCTACATCCATTCCTGGAAAGAAAAATCAGGCCCCTCCATCCCAGGTGACTCGGAAAGACATTCAGTCCCCAGTTTAGGCTTTGAATTAGAGCTGAGTGGCTCAGGAGGCCAGATCCCCGTCCGTGGCTCCAGGAGTAGGCTTTCTTCTGGGAGACAGGATCCTCACAAACACCTGTGTCTTTGTGGGACACTCCCCTCTGACCAGCTGGGAGGCAGGGTGCAGTTGTGGGAAATCTTGTTTCCATGAGCAGAGGGCCACCAAGTGGTGGGGGCACAGGAGACAGTGAGAATGAGTCCCGTAGCCTTTCTGGAATCAAAAAACTGGCAAAGGTGAAAAACTGCATAATTTGTTTTATTGAACAGGCTGCTTATGTACGTTTGGAGGGCCAGGATCAAGGACTGCATCCCTCCAGGACAATAGCCTCAAGAGAAGAACAGACAGAGCAGGAGGAGATCTGGGGTTTCTCCCAGGAATGAGGCAGAACTGGGATTTCTGCACATTTGCAAGGAGTCCCTGCCCACTGAGCACAGGGTTACCATCCACGTGACCTCTGTCGTGTTTGACTTGGGCTCTGGGTCTGGCCTGACATTGTATTCTTCCAGCTGAGTTCCAGAAGCTCAGAGGGTGGGCATAGAGGGGCTGCATTTGGAACCTGGTGAGGAGTTGGAGGGTCCTTTATCCTGAGTCCCCTCAGCCTAATCACTGTAGCTGAGGCCCAACACCCCTCAGGCCCCCAGGGTGGCCGTGGAGGGAGAGCAAGCCTGGAAGGAGACCTGGGGGTCCCACTTCTGTGTCCCTCCCTTGTCTGTGTTCCCTTTCATCCCGGAAGGTGTGATTGTCTCATGTCACGGCAATCTCTTCTCTGTCAGGTGGGGTCCCCACCCCCGCTCAGCCTTCTCTCTGCATGGATGCTGAAGGACCAGGCCCACCTGAAGTTCTGAGCTTGAGCAGTAAGGTGGAAACAAAGAAACCAATGGAAACAAAGAAACAAGTGATTGTGGCAAAGCTCCCCACCACAGAGAAGCTGCCCTGAGTGGAAGGGAGGGTGTGGGCATGCCCGTTTGCTTCCTGTCTCCCAGTGCTCTTAGCTTTCTTATTGCAGACCTGCATGGTTATAACAAAATGATCTGCCAAACTGAAAATATTTACTCTCTGGCTTTTACGGAAATGGCTGGCCAGTCTCTGGTTCCCATACCGGGCAAGTGACTGGAGTACATTTCCAGTATGGAAACATCTGGGCAGGCCCAGGTTTGCACATGTCTTTAAGAGTAGTTACGGGGTTTTGCTTCTAAAATTTTTTTGACGGCTGTATACTTCTGAGCTGAGGTTTTGCTGTGTAAATCTGAGCTGGGATTTTCTCACACTGTTTCTCACTTCTTATACCGGACATCCCTAAATTCCAAGGGGAACTGGATATTAAGGAAGCCATGGAGTTTAGGAAAAGGATACAGATCTCATTTCATTTTAAGCATCGGTGTACCTCCATCCTAGGCAGTATCGGTTATGTGTTATTGCTATGGGAAATAAATACTAACCAAATTTATAGAAAACAGTGGGTCTTTAGGTATACAAGTTCATCTTTTCAACATTTTTTGTAATGTTTTCAGTTTAAGATGACCATTCCTGAGAAACCATTCTAACAGGCATCCTGTTAGAATGAAGTAGCATTTTCCCTGAGCCATACTTAATTTTTATTTCGTAGACAGCAGGAAGGGCAATCACACATCACACATTTGTGGACCTCAAAGATAAAATGTGACTTTCTGGGAGCACACTCACCCCATCTCCCCCTGCTCTTTTAACTGTCCCATTCTCCCTGAAGGCTCTTTCGTATCTTCTGCTCATGACTCCAGTAACTCTTTCTTCCTCCTCGTTCCTCAGCTGGTGAGTTTACTTTTTTACTTCTCTTCTGAAGCCAACAGAAGAGAACTTTCACCAGCAACTCCCAGCACATCTGCTCGCTTTCAGATGTCTGTGACCTCACTCTCACTGCCCCACCTCTTATTACAGGTGACATCAAAAGCCAGTTTCTCCAAAAGTCCCCGGGGCCCTGTTCCTCCTATCTTCTCCAGGCTATCACTCCCAAAACTATCCTCTCTCTCACTACCTCATCTATTTTGTTCTTCTGCTTGTTGGCTCCTATCAGTATATAAACGTCCATCCTCTTAAAATAAACAAACAGCACTCCTTGACCCTAATTCACCCCCACTAATTGCCACCCCATGTCTTTTCAGAAAATCTTTAAGGAGTTGTTTAAATTCACTGTCTGCATCTTCTCTTGAGCCATCCCTTTTTACACCCACTCTGGCTTTTCCCCTGATCCCTCGCTCTATGGAAACTGCTCTGTCAAGGCCATCAGTGACCCCACGTTGCTAAATATAGTGGTCAGTTTTCAGTCCTCATCATGCGTGGCCCCTCGGCAGCATTTGTCCCAGCTCTTCCATCACTCCTCCCCCATGTTCCTGCTTTAATTGGCCTCCAGCCCATTGCTCTGTCTGCTTTCTGCTTTTGGTCCACTGGCTGGTCCTTTGCCAATGTCTCCTCTTTCTTCCAAACATTTACTGTGGGTGTACCCCAGAGTTGGGTCCTGGGTCTCTCCTCTCTCTCTCTGCTATACCTTAGGTGGAAGAAACCAGCCTTGAAAATTGACATGCCATCAATTTGTCGATTTGTCAAAAACTCCCTGATTTGTCCTTTCCATTTGGACCCCTCTCCCTAAGACACATACTCTTTTTCTTTCATTCATCTTGCTTTCACATTCATACATATGTTCTCCTATGTAAGTTACTTTTCCAAATTTTGAACCAGTCCATATATATCATGTAAAATGCTCAAATCTCTATTATTTCCACTAAGATGCTTATTCTACCTTAAAATATTTCTGCATTTCTGTATTTATGTGAATAAAGCAAATAGTATTTCTACAAGCCTCATAGATAAACAGTGTGTTTGTTTGGGGCTCTTATATAACATGAAATAATGATACATCAAGAGAGTCTTTTTTCATTTATTTTTATGTAACACCAAGATGAGGTTTTTGCACTGCAGACTGGTTTTATTGAAATTTTACCCACGTTATGGACAGTCAGTTTATGTGAAAGCCCTCATTTCTCCCCTTTTCTGATATATTTTCCATTTGGCTATGTATAACATACACCTTGGCATGACATAAATTTCCAAAATCATTCACATAATACAATAAATATATATAAATTATAGTTTTTAAATGTTAAAAAGAAAAAAAATACCAGACTCCTCTACCTATTAGGCATTTCTGTGGCAATATCTAATAGACCCCTTAACCATGACATTGAAGAACTGAGCTGATTCCAGCCTCTTTCCACCTGCTCAGACTCACCTTGTCCCATCCCCTGTGGATGGAGAGGACATCCCTCCCATTGTCCAGGTCCAGATGTTCAAACCATGTTCTTTCTCTCTCTTTCTCTTACACACACACACAGCAAATCCAGCTTGTTAGAAAATTCTGGCTACTCTGTCTTCATTAACCATCTGCTCCCTGCTCCCTGCCCTCATAAGAGCCACCTTCAGCCCCTTCTTGGACACCAAATAGCCTCTTTCTTCCATCTTTGCTTTTATACAATCTCTCATCCATACAGAGTCAGAGGGAGCCTTTAAAAGCATACATTGAGGAGGTGAGTGTAGCTCAGTGGTATAGCGCATGCTTAGCATGCATGAGATCCAGGGTTCAATCCCCAGCACCTTCATTAAAATAAATAAATTACCATCCCCCCCAAAAAAAAAACAAAAACAAAGCATAAATTGGACATCACCCATCCCATCAAAACTCACTAAAAGGTTCACCATTTCATTAAGAGCCAAAGTTGTCACAAAGTCTTCCAGGACCTGGAGTGCTGTGCCCCTCTGCCCACACTCTCTCCCTCAATTTGGGGGCCTCTGGCCCCTGCTCTTCCTTCTTCTTCTGGAACTATTCTGCTTCAAGTTCATTACTCCGTGAGATCTTCCAGGACTGCCTTATTCCCTCCTGCCTGCCTCCCACCCCACCACCATCACCTGAGTTTGCACATATCACTCTTTTTTTCCCAAGCTCTTGTTACCTCCAACATGCTGCCTGTTTCCTCTACTAAAACTCTGAGCCCCCAGTGATGGGGAGTCTTGTCTATTTTGTTGACTAATAAAGCCCAAGGGCCTTGGGAACGGGTTTAGTTACTAGATTCCCATACATAGTAGGAGCTTATACAGATTTGCTGAATGAATGCAGAGGCCCGGGTCCAATCCGATGGAGCACTTCTGTGTCCTGCTCAAAGAATAACTCTCCTTTCCTCCTGAGATGGGGTGACCACTTCCTTGCTGATCAAAGGCAAGATCTTTTAGCTTTATGCTGTTAACCTTAGGCGGGGGACTGGGGAATCTTCATATATATTTTAAAATTTGATTCACTTTGCAGTTTGTCTTCGGTCTATGTATCCTTTTGAGAAACGGTTTATGAGTGATCATTCTTCCATCAGATTGAACAGGGTCCAGGGGGGAGGACCAAGCCTGTTCCATCGGCCATCTTGTGTGTCATGTCCTGTGACCCAGTGGATGCTCAGCACGTAAATGAACAGAGAGGAGTGAGTGAAGAGATGGGAGCATCTCCTTATTGTGGTGGTTGCTCTCTGCCCGATGCCTTGATATTTGGTGAAGGGCTTACAAGTGCAGAGGGGTGAAGACAGGGCCTCTGTGCTCTTCCTAAGTGCCCTGGCCTTACCCATTCCCCCAGCCCCCTCTGGGCAGCCAAGCCGAGGAGCTGGGCCACCGGGGGTTGTGCTGATCACTTCACCCCAAGTCCGGGGGTAGGAGCGTCTAGCACACATGGTTGTAGACTCTGGAGTCAGGTCCTTGGAGGAATTCCTCACTGAATGATGTTTTGGACCTTTTATTTTTCTCTATAGCCTCCAGCTGAAGAAGCAGATTGCCTTAGATACATGAAATTTGAGGACGCCTACTATCCCCATGAAGCCCAGTTGGGGCTGTGAGTCTGCTGTTTGTACAGCCGGTGGGCTCGTGTTGCTTCGGGCATTCCTGTGCCTGAATTCCTGCAGTACACTCGGTGGTAAGGATGGGGGTGCCTGGCAGGGAGGGAAGCGGGTCGGGAGTCTGCACAGCTGGGGATACGTTAACCTGGGGTGAGCGGGAGCCAGCTGATGCATGGCATCTCGGTGCAGGGAACTCTCCACACTCAGAGGGGTTCCCACTCCCACAGAGGCCCTTTGATCCGGGTGCTGGGCTGTCAGCACAGCAGGGTCCCTTTGAGGATCATGGTGCCTTCAGGCAATGGGAATTGAGGGGTCCAGTGGCACTTAAATTAACTGTGCATCTGAAGCCAACCCCCATCTCTTTCAGCCTGTTTCCTAATCTGCAAAACTGGAATGATGTTAACCATCCCGCAGGGTCGTTGATGGGCTGGGACACACTAGACAGTCAGGAGCTGGAATTCCTCTATCCCCTGATTGTTTTCCATCCTTCTCACTATTTGCTCTCAGTCTCTCTGCCTCTCTCTCTCTCATTCACTTGTAACTTCCTCTCCTACTCTGTTTCATTTGAATTCCACCCTCCTCCCAATTCCCAGATGAGTGAACTTGATTTCTGTGTGTCAGTTCCAAATTCCCAGGAAACATGCTCTGTCTCCCTCTGGATCTGTTGTCCAACCCATCAGTTACAGCTAGAGGAGCGATTCCCTCTGGGACCAGTGGAAGGGCTCTGCCCAGCACCCAGCCACCACTGTGGGAGCACATAGGTCTCCGAGGAGGAGGTACTGGCTGTGACTTGTTGTCACTAAGTGTGAATTTATGTCTCCTCTTGTCCCACCTTCATCCTCCTAAACAAAGATGAAAAACACTCCCAGGATTTGTGTCATGGAACACTCAGGATGGGGGCTCAGGAGGCTGGATTCCCTGCTGCATTTTAGGGGCTACAGTGACTCCCAAACGAGAGCCTGCAAAGGGAACAGCACTGGCCCCACCCGGCACTTAGGGTGCTGAGTCTGCGTGACATTGAGCCAGGCTACTGACCACAGCTCAGTGGTCTGGTCCGACCGGTTAGTCTTTGAAACCAACCAGCTTTGGATTCCTCAATCCCTCCCTGAGATTTTACCTGAACCACCAGCTTCTGTATCTCTGAAGACAGATGATGTGGACCCTTCATGTAAGCCGTTCACACAGCCCTGTGCGGGAATTTTTGCTGCTCGGTCTGCCCCACGAGCTGACCGAGGTTGGTATTTTACTGATCTTAGAAATAGTCTGGTTTCCCGATGCACTGTTTCACTGAACAAGCAACAGAAGCCACCTCTGGCTGATAAAAGCAAAACAGGGACTTAATGAAAAGATACTGGGAGAGTACATGGAGTGGCCTGGACCAGAGCCAACCCGGGGGCCGTGGGAGGTTTTGGGGAGCCCCAGGCACCAGGCCGGGCAGGGTACTGCTGGGTCCCCTGCTGCCCGAGCAGGGACTCCCCTCCTCCTGACCCTTCACCTCACTCACTGCAGATTCATGTCCCAGCAGGGCCAGGTCACACTGAATCCACCAGCACACACCTCAATGGGGGAGTTGGCCCCGTCTCAGCTGAGGGCGTGCCTGGTGTGGAGAGATGCCCAGTTAGAGGAAGGCGGTTCTCCTACTGTTCCGAGTTAATGTGCAAGTCAGTGCCCGTCACTCAGGAGAGCCAGGCTGGTTGGAACTCATTGTGGTGACTAGGCCGTCTGAGTTCACTTATTGTTTTTTATGTTCGAAGGCCCTGGAGGGAGCAAAACTGGAGGTTCTAGTACTTATTTTATATTTCCCATGTACCAGGTATGGTAAGCGAGCCACTTCAGACAAGGCCCAGAACAACCACGTAAATAAGCCATGGAGCAAATCATGCAGTCAGGCCTCTGCAGCCCTGAAACCCATGTCCCCATCAGCTCCGTAGTTACCAGTGGAAATTGTAGGGATTTATGGGACTGTGTGCTCCTGTGGGGGCTGGGATGTGTGTGTTTAAATCCACAGCTTCAGAAACTCGGCTAAAACCACAGCCACTGATTGTCTGCATGGAGGGAGAGGAGGGGAGGCTTCCAGCTTCTGGTCCAGCTTGTGAGGAGCTCAGAAATTGCTCCTTCTTTCCTGAAAACAACACCAGAGCTGAGGGAGCTGCAAACCCACAGCTCTTCTTAGATCCACCAGAAAACTGAGGGGAAAAGCTACTCCTAACCCAGAAAGGCAGCCAGGCAGGCTTGGAGAGTCACATCTCCCAGGGCAGAACACACTGCTGTAAGACCCGCTGGGGCAGGCAGATTTCAAAGCTCCCTGTGACCATCAGGAGGCTCAGCGTGGGGAAGTCTGAGTGTGACAACTCCAGGAGGCCAGTCAGAAGGGCCCTCTGCTCTTTTACATGCATTTTACCTCCAGGACCATGCACTGTTCTCAGAGTGAAGATCAGAGAAGAACCCCTCATGCTTCCTGCCAGTAAAGGAGAAAATATCTCTATTGAAATACACCCAGAACATTCTGTTCCATTGTTGGGGGTTGTGTTTTTTTTTTTAATGAGAAATTATTTTACCAGAGCCTAACCAACCTGGGGGAAGGGAAATATCTTCTGTGTCACCCAAATTGGGGTGGGGGGAAAGAGACACACTTGTGGAGGTCACAGCTCAGGGCACAGGCTCAATGAGAACTAATCACAGGAGTATAGATGCCCTGCTCTGTCCCGCTACCACAACACCTTACCTCCATGACAGTAGGGCCCCTGTGTGATAACAGGAATAAAACTAAAAGAAGTAAATGTCTCAGCAGTACTAGGGAAAACCCAAAGGCTGTGGGGAGATGAAAACAAGGACACACAGGTGGCTTTAGCCTCTCACACCAATAGCTGCAGCAAACTACACACAGCCCAGCCCCAGTAGATTAACAGAAAACCTCACAGAAGAAACTATAAATTTTGGTTCTCTTACCCAGTGCATTCCATGGTGCATCCCCGCCTAGAATTGAGTGGAAGCAAATCCATCTCAGAAGAGACCTAACTGAAAAGGGATGGCTTTCCAGACTCTGACTGGCAGAGAAAGCACCAGCCTGGGTGAGAGCAAGGTGAGGGCTGGGGTAGGGGGTAGGCTGCCCCCTTCCCCAAATAAACTTCCTGAGGCCAGCACCATGGGAGGGAGGGCCATGGGGTGGAAGCAGCCAGACTTCTTCCTGAGAACTGATGGGATGCCTCCAAGGGACCATTCAGGTGCCCAAACTTGGCCTTGAGGCTGGGAGCCAGTCTGTCTGCCTCAGAGACAGGACTGAGGTGGGTGAACAGCAGGTCTTACTTGGCCGGGGCCATTTCACTTCCCCAAAGCCCTGTGTAAAACATGAAGCATGGAAGGCCAGGGGAGCACAGCTCTGCCCTCAAGACCAGTTTCAAGTTCTCTCTTCCCAGAGTGTTATGGAAATGACCGGCCAGTCAAGAAACAAGCACCACTCGAAGGGTTGGAGCACTCAGATGTATTACGCCATCGGGCTCAGAGGGGTTTCTGCTCCGAAGCTCTGAGCACCTCCAAGACGTGCGCATGAGGTCTTATAGGGTAAAGTGCAAGCTTGGGGTATTCGGCCAATAGGCATGGAATAGCTTTAGCAGCATTATCATCACAAAAGTGGAGGCGGGGAGGCAGCAAACCACCATTCCAAAGCCAGATATGTATCTTCGAAAACCCAGCTGGCTAGCAAAACAAAAAACATGAACAACAAACCAACACTAATTAACTTAGATTTACAAGTTAGTCCAGCAGAACTCAGATCAGTATACTGATACATAGATTTGTGACTTATCTTTTTAGACCAGCCCGGCTTTTCCTTCACACTAGTAGATCTTTTGCATCCTGATTGGATCACCAAACTTGCATCAAAATGCTTGATCTTAGTTTAGACTTCAAACAATTTATGGTTGAAAATGCAGATTCACAGGACTAAGTTTGCCAAAGAAACATACTTTTCAATATCTGAATTAAGTGCCAAAGTTTTTTCTTTTAGTGTTTTTATCTAATTTGATAAAACTCTTTCATGTTGTTTTAGAATTTAAAGCAAAAGTTTAACAGTTTCAAATCTGTGCTACTTAAATTAAGCAAATTCACTAATTCTTGTGTCAACTTAGCGTTATTAACATCATTTCCTAAGGATATTGCATATATTGAACACCAACTTTAAATTTGGTCAAAACAACACACTGTTCAACTATTTCTGATTATTTTTGCAGCCAATTTTTACAACACTCTGCATTGTAAATAAAATATTCTGTATATTGTTTCATGTTAGAGAAAAATGTAAAATCTTTATTATCAATTCATATTATTGTGGGTTCGTCACCAGTCGTGGGTTCTGGCCAGCAGAAGCCCAACCGAGACGGAATTAATTACTCAAGACTGTGGAAAAGTCAAGTGAGCGAGAGGGAGTTGGGAACCTGGAGCCTCTCAAATCTCCCATATTTGTTGAGTACAGTCAAAGGAGGAATGCAGGAATTTAGGAAAGGATAGGTTCGGATCACAATGAGCACAAAGGCTTTGTTTATAGTTGGTGTTTGGCTCAAGGTCAGAAGAGTCTTTTTGGTGAATCATGTTTGTGTTGAGCCTTTCAGCTTATCTGGGCGGAACGTATGAGAATCAGCTGTTTAACAATTTGGACTCAGGCGGCCGTGCCTGTCTTAGGTTGCCCCCCTCAGGGTACCTTTCCGGTCATTGGCTAACCAGCCTTCTCACCTCTGAGTCTACAGCTTTTTACCATTCCAGCCCAAGGCTCTTTTGGGGATAGAAGACTAACAGCAGGCACGCCCAGCGTTTATAGCCAGGGGCCTTTTTCATTGCTAAAACCTCAAGGCAGTTACTAAGCACATCTCCTTTAAGGAGATAAGCGGCTGGGATCTGTTACCATTTGTTAACCCATCATGGGCTCCCACAATTATGAGAACTTTCAATTTCAACATAAATGTCTGTACCTGTGTAACTAGGTCGTAGGTACAATTTTTCTTTCTTTGGTACTTCAATCCATGCTTGTTTACCTGTACTGAGATACCAGTGAAAAAACATAAGCACTACCATTTTTGTCTTTGATTATTGAATATTGAAAAAAATACTTTCTTGATCAGTGTTAATAATACAGTAAATCTTTGTGAACTTCTTCCTCTTCTCAACTGAGCAAGATACACAAGATTCTTAAATGTATTGTTTTCTATTTTTCCAATAGTTTTGCAAGCTGGTTAGGATTCTTATTATTTTCATGTACATACTTATCAGTTTTAACAACTTAATACATGCTACTTTTCATAGCTTTAGAATGCTGAGCACAAACATTTTTTCATTCTATTTTTTGAGGGGGAGGTAATTAGGTTTATTTGTATGTTTGTTTGTTTTTGATGATGGCACTGGGGATTGAATCCAGGACCTTGTGCATGCTAGACACACACTTTATCGCTGAGCTATACTCGCCGCCTCACAAATCTACGCTATGTATATCATATATTGGAGCAGAGCCATAAGAGGAATATCAGTTTCTTTTTTAAAAAATCCAATAAGTGTAGCTTTTTAACCTAACATGGCTGGAGCTGTCTATTGAGACAGAGACTAATATTTTAATATATAGCTGAAATTGTTTGGCCGTGTAAAAGATGAAAAATTATCCATGCTACAATTTTGATTTTTTTAAGGTATATACTGACATTTATTCTTAAGTTTGGAAGTTCTTTCAAACAAAATGTGTCTAAAGTTGTACTTTGGTAGTGTCTCTTGTATCACATGGCTTATCTAAAGCTAAAAGAAAAGTAATTTCTCATATTTTGAATCTACTGATTTTTGATACTGTTAGACATGTCTTCCATATGATGGAGAGTTGTTTGGTGGCTTAATTGAAGGCCTTCTACTTTTTCTATAATATCTGTTTTAGTATTCCTCATAATTTTCTAATAAAATATCTATAATTGAAATAATTTATTTACCATCTCTCTACTTAAATGTGGTTTCTTCCCTCTTTCCTTCCTTCCATCCTTCCTTTCTTTCTTTCATATCTCTCTCCCTCCCTCTCTTTCTTTTTGCAAGAATCCACACCATTTTATAGCTCACTAGATTAAAAAGCCCAGATCCTTTATAAATCTTTTAAAAATGTTTGTTGGACATTTAATTCTGATCTCAGGTGAATAAGTTTGTTGCTTCTCTTTTGACTTAGGAAACTTCTTATGAAAATTTACTATGTATTTCCTGAAAATGTCTCTTAATACTGTCTACTTTTTTTGTTTAAAATATTTTTATATAAGTAATAGTTTCTAAATTTTGCTTTACCAGAGATAATTGTGATTATTATTCATGTTAAAATTGGTTCATTGTTTTCTTCTAGTCTCACTTCACTGTGCCGGTGGCAGCGCTATCACAGCATCTGCTCACTTTATGTCTTTGTGTTACATTTTAGCAATTCTTGCAATATTTCAAAATTTTTCATTATTATTATACTTGTTGTGGTAATCTGTGATCAGTAATCCTTGATGTTACTATGGCAATTGTTTTGGGGTGCCAAAAACCACACCCATTTAAGATGGCAAACATAATCGGTAAATGCTGTGTGTTCTGGCTGCTCCACCAATTGTTCATTCCCCCATCTGTCTCCCTCTCTTCAGACCTCCCTATTCCTTAATACAGAACAATATTGTAATCAGGGTAATTAATAACCCTACAGTGGTCCCAGTGTTCAAGTGAAAGTAAGAGTTGCATGTTTCTCACTTTAAATCAAAAGCTAGAAACAATTAAGTGAAGTGAGGAAGACATGCTGAAGCTGAGATAAACTGAAAACTAGGCCTCTTGTGCAAATGAGCCAAATTGTGAGCAAAGGAAATTTCTTGAAGGAAAGTTACAGTGCTACTCCAGTGAATACACTAATAATAAGAAAGTGAAACAGGCTAATTGCTGATACGGAGAAGGCTGTATTGTTCTAGATAAAAAATCTAAGCCACAGCATTCCCTTAATCCAAAACCTAATCTAGAGCAAGACCCTAATTCCTTGAACGCTGAGAGAGGTGAGAAAGCTGCAGAAGAAAAGTCTGAAGCTAGCAGAGGTTGGCTGATGAGGTTTAAGGAAAGACACAATCTCCTTAACAAAATAGTACAAGGAGAAACAATAAAGGCTGATGGAGAAAGTGCAGCAAGTCAGCCTCAAGATCTCAATAAGAGAATTCATTTTGGTGTTCACACTAAATGACAGATTTTCAGTGTTGCTGGAACAGCCTTATATTGGAAGATGCCATCTAGGACATACATTCCGGTCTAACATTGCTGGTGACTTTAAGTTGAAGCCAGTACTTATCCAGCATTCTGAAAACCATCAGGCCCTGAAGAATTATGTTCAGTCTGCTCTCCTATGTTCTATGAATGGAACAACAAAGCCTAGATGAGAACACATCTATTGACAACATGGCTTAATGAATATTTTAAGCTCACAGTTGAGACCTCAGAAAAAAAACAAAAAGATTCCTTTCAAAATATTTTTGCTCATTGGCAATGCAAATGATTACCCAAAAGCTCTGATGGAGATTAATGTTATGTGCCTGCTAACAAAATATATGTTCTGCAGCCCATGGATAGAGTGACTACAACTCTCGTCTTATTATTTAAGATATATTTTGCAAGGCTACAGCTGCCATAGGTAGAATTTCCTCTGATGAATCTGTGCCAAGTAAAGTGAAAACCTTCTGGAAATGGTTCCCCATTCTAGATGCCATTAAGAACATTTGTGACTTGCGGGAAGAGGTCAAAGTATCAACAATAACAGGAGTTTGAAAGACATTGATTCCAATCCTCCTGGATGCCTTTTTGAGGAGTTCAAACCTTCAGTGGAGGAATGAACTACAGATGTGGTGGAAATAGCAAGAGAATGAGAATCAGAATTGGAGCATGGGGATGTGACTGAATTAGCTGCAATCTCAGGATAAAATGTGAATGAGTGAAGAGATGCTCCTTATGGATGAACAAAGACAGTTATTCTTGAGATGAAATCTACTCTTGGTGAAGATGTTATGAAGATTGTTGAAATGACCAAAAAGGATTTAGAATATTACATAAACTTGATAAAGTGGCAGTAGGGTTTGAGAGAATTGAGTCCAGAATTGAAAGAAGTTTTACTGTGGATAGAGTGCTATCAAACAGCATTACACATTAGAGGGAAATCACTTGTAAAAGGAAGAGCCAATTGATGCAGCAAGCTTCACTGCTTAATTTTTACAAATTACCACAGTCACCCCAGCTTCCAGCAACCACCGCCCTGGTCAGTCAGCCGCCACCAACATGGAGGCAAGATCCTCCACCAGCAGAAAGATTACAGCTCACTGTCAGCTCAGTGGATAATTAGCATTTTTTAACAATAAAGTACTTTTTGATCAAGGTATGTATAATTTTTAGACATAATGTTATTGTGCACTTAATAGGCTATAGTATATTGTAACTATAACTTTATATGTACTAGGAAACCCCAAAACTCCTGTGACTTGCTTTGTTTCACATTGACTTCATTGTGGTAGCCTGGAATTGAGCCTGCAGTGTTTCCAAGGTATGCCTGTACTTGCATTGTCTTTGTGGCATGCCTCATAGTCATGCCAAATTAAAAAGAAAAAACATTTCAAACACTGTTTATGGATAAAGGCTATTTAGGAATCAAACATTTGGACACATGTATTATATTTGAAGTCATGGTTCATCCCCCATTATTCTCCAAGTATTCTGCAGGAGTACTTGGGGAGTGGGGGCATGTCTATATTCTAAAACTGCTTTCATCATTTCACTGAAAGACCAAATGACAACAAAAGAGGGGAGTAATTTTGTTTAAGCGCTCTCTCACAAGTTAAAATTTAAGAACATCTCATCTATAGAGATCTATAGATATCTCATCAGGCATACAACAGATGTTTAAATTAGGAAGTTTAATTTCAGCTGACATGGACTGTGGAAAGAGGTTAATGGAGTTCAAGTATTTAATATTCTGAGTTTGGGTAATTATGAAAATGTTTTTTTATGCACACCTCAACTGCTTTGTGGTTTTTAAAGCTAGGGCTCTCTCAACTAGTTATAGTACCAGCCTTTCTCTCACTCTCTCTTTCTTTCTTGCTTTTTCTTTTGCCTTATTTTCTTTCTTTCACTGTTGTCTTTTGAGCAAGCCAAGCAGTAAGTTCTCCATGTTTCTGATTTCCCCAAAATAAACGAGTGTAAATACTTATTCCATTCTCAGCCATGATCTGTGAATAGAAGGGGATGTCTAAAGACCTATTTTAAAAATCAGAGGAGCATGTCTATGAATAAAAAAAGGAATTGAAACTTGTCAACTAGAGAATTTGTCTACTAGATTGTTTCAAAATGCATTCTGTCATAGTCACTAGAGATGGCCCTTGAAGAAAGGTTACTGTGATTAAGTTTGAAGAAACACTGTGTACCATAATAGTGGCCTATTGATGATTCATAAAGCACAATGGTATGTTAAAGATTCTGAGACATCTTACAAGAAAGAAACTTGTAAAAGCTTATTTATTTTTGTCTCTTAAACTTCTTGGACAGTGGAAATCTTTTATATTTGTCATACTTGTATGAGGAATGCTGCCCTCTAGAGGCATAATTTTTTTGGTTTTTTTTGGTTGAGGGAGAAAATTTTCTTATATATTATATGTCTAACATGAGAAAAAGGACAAATCTCATGGACTAAATTCCATAAATTTAATGTAATTGTATATTTTTCATTTTTTAAAGTTTTATTTTAAAAAATCTGAGACAAGAAAAACATATAAAGCAACAGTGAGAAGAGAAACCAGTAAGACCTACTGGTAATGTCTAAGTAAGAGCTGGTTAATGTTTTCAAATCAGAAATTCTTAGAAAAAATAAATAGAGCTCTATCTCTCATGTCCAAATGCCTTTAGATGATTCTCCTAATTTTCGAGAAATACATTATTTTTCTACACATATTTTCCTTTTCTGCAATTTTACCTAAATGGTTTTTATAAGGCTAATACTACACAGATGCCAAAATTGGAGAGACGGTACTCACACAATCTTCACACATTTATTTTATTTTACAAACACATAGAGGTTACATACCACAGTGTTATAATAGCACAGAACAGAGGTAGAAATTGACAAAACAGACATTGTCTAGGAAAGGATCCATATAAAATGCAGTTTTGCATGTAACACAGCTGGCGATTGAAATGGCGAGGAATGGCAGATTATGCAACATATTTTGGGATAAATGATTAGGTAAATCCCATAAAAATGAAAATATTAATTTAAAACAGGTACAATTTCTAAAATAAAGGAATTATAAGACAAAAGAGAGCAAGATGATGAACACATGACTGTAAAGAAATGGAAATAGTGTAAGCATAAAAATATGCTCAGTTGCAGTCACCAGAGACACTGCAAATTAACCCAACCAGATACCAGCATCCTATCAAATTAACAAAGAAAAAAATTTAAAGTGATAATCAATGCTCAGAAAGTTGAAAATAAACAGGTAATTTAATCTCTGCTGGAGGGAATACTGGTACAGCTTAACAGGAGGACAATCTATTAATATAAAATAAACATATACTACAAACTGGTGATTCCATTTTCAGTGTCTACCCTAGAGAAATAGGTTTTATCTTTTACAAATTGCATTGCAGCAATTTGTAAGAGAAAAATTGAAAAATCTAAATATATATCACCAAGAAATACATATATATATATACACATATATAAACTTGGATATATATCCCTACACTGTGGAATGTTTTGCAATGATTCAAAGGAGATATACATACATAATATATATAGAGAGAGACAAGGAAACACAATCAAGACATTAAGTGGGAAAAAATAAGTTCAGGAACATATATTCTTCCTATTACTCATGTAAAAGTGGAAAAGAAAATGATTCCTACATATTCCACATAGACCCATATATACACACACACATACAGACACATACAGACAGACGTACATAATCGTGTTGGAAAAGCACTGGTAGAAAAACTGACAAGCAATCATTGTCTGCAGGAAAGAATCTGTGACTGGTAGAAGGCAGTCAAGGAAAAAATCAATATATTCATTTATTATTTTTTCTGCAACATTTAATTAGGAATATTTGCAAATACATAGAAAGGTTAGAAGAAATGTAAGTGAACATCCATAAACCCACCTAGATTCTACAGTAGTCTACTATATTTATCTTATATCTATTCACCATCTGTTTTTAATGCATTCCATGTTGCAGATGTCCATACACTTTACCCTTAAAAACTCCATGCATATTAATAAAATTGAGAAAGCAAATTATATTCAGTGAAATGCACAAACCTCCAATGTACCATTACTTGAGTTCAACCTATATGATCCAAGCCACTGTCAAGATAGAGAACATTACCATCACCCTGTAAATGTCTCTCATGTCCCTACCCAGTCAATCCCCACACCCACCATCCTAGAGGCAGACATAATTTTGAGCTTTTTTCAAGCACAGATAAGTATTGCTTGTTTTATAATTTCATAAAAATGAAATTATATAGTAATGTTCTCATAAATAAAATACTGAAATGCTATTTTACATAATTTTTATGGCCACTTTCAAGCTACTAATAGCAGAGTCGAGGAGCTGCAACAGTCTATGGCTAGCAAAGCCTAAAATACTATCTGGTCCTTTAAAGAAAAAGTTTGCAGCCTCCTGTTCAAAAGCTTTTATAGGCTTTTTCATTCCAAACTGATACCTGAATCTATCTTATGCAACTTTTCCCTTATAGAGGAAATTAAGACCAAGAGATTTTAAATGACTTATCTAAGCTTAGGTGGAAATGTGGAACTCAAATTTAGGTCTGTATTCTGAGTCCTAGTCTGATCATCTTCTCAATATACCAGTAAATTTTTAAACTTATCAAGTAAAAATATATATGCCCACAGGCTCACTTTGACTCTTATGCCCTACCTGTAAACTTCAAAATGAGTTAGAAGTTTAGTGGAACAGAATCATGGTGAGCTAAGGGAAATTTCACCTTTATGAACAAGTTTTTCCACAAAGAAGACTTTCATAGTGTGAAGCTAAACCAATGAATCCACAGTACTCTCAACTTACAAACAGGTGGATCACAGGTGACAACTGATTAAGTGACAATTTTTTCATCAAAAAAATAGCAAGTGCTTATTATGTGCTGGATGCTGTAGGGATATAAAGTCCTGCTGTGAGAACATCCAGTGAATAGGAGCAGTGCATAGAAAAAACTATCATTCCATTTTACAAAGTTTTAGGTGTTAGAGGTGATAAGTGTGGATTTATTATCATCTTGGCATGCCAGAGAAGGCCTATGATGGAGCTGGAACTGAAGAGTTTATGACGTAGAGGATGAAGGGTGTGGGGGAGGGAATGAACAGGGCACCCCAGACCAGCGGTCCTCAGATACACCTATCTGGCTGTGACAGGAGGTATACCAGGAATATGGTGTAAAATAGCAGGTTATGAAGGTTGGAAATGTAGTTCTAAGTCAATATGTAATACACTCAGAATGCCAGGCTATCTGGAACTTATGTAAACATTCTGAAAGCAGCGGGAATCCAAATAGTTTTGAGGTACAGGGAAGTAGCATGAGCAAAACTACAGCCTTAGAAATAATGAGAAATATTGGTTTAGGTCTGTCAGCCATGTGAGGCTGGAGAGGGGATGCGAGGAGGTGAGCTTCCCAACTGGAAAAAATGCACAAGGAGCTGACATAATGCGTGAGGAGCTGACATGGAGCAAAACAGCAGCTTATTGCATTACAAGCGGGTGAAGCGTGTCCTCGGGCATATGAACTTGTCCTTTTATTATGCCCGTGCATGCGTATTGTTCATAATACTTTCTCATGCTATTGGCACGTGCATACATTTACTTCCCACCTCACACACATACAAGTTATTGTGAACTTTGACCTTGGTCCCATGGCCTACTCACTTAAGACTGTCGAAAAGGTCACAATTCCAAATGATTCTTGGATCTTTCTAGAGGGGCGCCAGTATTTAAGAGACCATGGTCCCCTGTCAAAAAACACTGCACTGCTTTTAAACAGCAGATAAAAGCTGAAAGCCAAGCGTCTATTTAAACTTGGAACAATTTTGAAAGAAAGTTACAAAAAATCTTCATCTGGTGCTTAAGTTTTACAATCAGAGAATTCACATGAAAAGGCACTGCCAGGTCCTGATAAAGAGGGGCAGAACTGATAGGAATGTTAAGGGCTATGCAATTTGCAACAGGTGGTTAGAATTGCAGAGCTAGGAAAGACAAGCACCCGAGGCTCCCTGTGAATGTGCACCTTCACAAGGCATTGGAGGATGAGGCCAGATGGAAGAGTGGTGTGCAGGTCAGAGAAAATTCATTCCTGAACTGACCGTGGTAGGGTGTGCATCATAGAGATTCAGGAGGTGTTACGGGAACTAGAACTGGCATGATCTGGTCAGGTTCAGAGCCCAGATGACAGCAGTGATAGTGACAGTCTTCAAAAACTACAAATACAGGAGCAACTCAGAACTTCAGTGAAGGAAGGGGAAAGAGCCCCGCTTAATCAGTTGACGTATAAGGTACCTGAGATATCTAAGCCTCACTCTCAGGTTTATGGGATGTGCAAGAAGCAACTGCAATCTGAGATGATAACCAAGAAGTAAAATTTGTCAATAATCTTTGCAATTGTTTTAAGATGAAGATGAAGAGAAGACAAGGCCCAAAAGAGCAGCTGGGAAATACATATTCAGGAAACAAGAGAACCAGGAAATGAATGGCTAGAGAAGTGTGGAGTGGGGGTAAGAGCCGCTTTTTATGGGCCAGATACTGCCAGCCGGTCAGAAACCACCAAAAGAAAAGTACCTCATTCTGTACACAAGGGCCAATTCCTTACCATGGTATTAGCAAAATACTAAGAGGAAATCATAAATAAGAGCCAGCTCCACAAATGTCTCAACAACAAAGTTTAAAAAGATATGGGGAGGTTGTTATGTTAGAGAATTCTTTTCAAACATATTATTCGCTAACAGCACCCTGTAGGGAGAGGATGAGACTGTTAAAATAACCTACACTGAGTCTGAGGGAAGGTAAGTTAAAAAATAATCAGAAGCCTCTATGAAGTTCTCGTAAGAGCCGTATAAGCAGCTGAATAGGGCAATAAAGCCGGACACCTCAGAGCTGGGTAATAGCTCTGGTTCTGTTATCCTAATCAGGTGCACCACCCAGGCGTGTTAAGCTCAGCTGAGTCTCCCATGAGAAAGTAAAGGGGAGGCTTCTTCTGAGCACTGAACTATGAAAACCCATTCGTGCTGTACTCAAAAGAAAAAAAGAAAGGAAAGTGCCGAAACACTGGGTGAACCTTAGTGCTATTAAATGCCAATACCATCAAAGACATTAAAAATAATGTAGAAGACTAATTACAGCTAATTAGACTGGGGACACTTCATAATACTGTTCGCTTATCCAAACAATTTTTATTACGTCCCTACTAATTGCCAGGCCCCAGACTATGTGTTAGGAAATTGTGAATAAGAAGTTTATGTCTAGTAAACAGGCAACAATAATACTATATGAAGTGACAAATGCTATGGTGGAAAAAGGTATCAGAGGGTACATTGAAGCACTTGACCCAGTCTTAAGGAGGTCAAAGAGGAGTTCAAAAACATTTCCCAGAGATCAGGCTCTGAAACCTGATGTCTGAGTAGCCAGGCCAAGTTGAAGGAAGGAGATGTTAAGAAGCTAGGAAACCAGCCCAGAAGGGGTGGGAGAGAACTAAGTAGAACAGTAAGGCGACAGGAGAGAAATACACCAAAGTGATTGCAAACAGTTTGTAGGTCACACTAAGAGCCCCAGGGGAGAGTAAAAATTTACATGAAGAGGTGCCTATAAAACATCCAGTTGAAAATTTCTGACAGGTAGTTAGAAGAATATAAAAAAGGCTTAGGGACTAGAGATGCAGATTTGGATCCCAACATAGAGACAGTAACTAAAGCCACAAGAACACCAAAGTTCTAGCAGGAACTGTGGACAGTCTCCACACTGAAAGGTGATGGAGAGGCCCAGGGAGACTCCCAACGCATCAACCTGTAAGAAGGTGGCAGAGGGAAAAAAATCATTCCCATTACACGTTAAGTGATACGACTAAGAATCTAGCTGAATATACATATATATATATATATATATATTTTTCTTCTCCTTGACTTTTTTTTTTGGTCAATTAAGCTTTTCTAAAATTATACTGTTACAATTTGTCAATTTCTAGTGATCAGCATAAAGTTTCAGTCATACATATACACAAATATATTCATTTTCACATTTTTTATTATAGATTACTACAAGATATTGAGTATATTTCCCTGTGCTATACAGAAGAAATGTGTTTTTTAATCTATTTTTATATATAGTAGTTAATGTTTGCATATCTCAAACTATCAATTTATTCCTCCCCATCCCCTTTCCCCCAGTATCCATAAGATTGTTTACTATGTCTGCAAGTCTCTTTCTGTCTTGTAGATGAGTTCATCAATGTCTTTTTTTCTTTTTTTAGATTCCACATATGAGTGATATTATATGGTATTTTTCTTTCTCAGTCTGACTGCCTTTACTTAGACTGATGATCTCCAAGTCCATCCATGTTGCTGCAAATGATATTATTTTATTCTTTTATAGGGCTGAGTAGTATTTCATTATATAAATATACCACAGCTTGTTTATCCAGTTATCTTTTGATGGACATTTTAGGTTGGTTATAGTAAATAGTGCTGCTATGAACATTGGGGTTCATGTGACTTTTTGAATTAGAGTTCCCTCCAGATGTATGTCCCGGAGTGGGATTGCTGGATCATATGTTAGGTCTGTTTTTAGTTTTTAAAGGAATCTCCATACTGCTTTTCATAATAGCTGCAACAAACTACATTCCCACCAGCACTTTAGGAGGGTTCTCTTTTTTCCACACTCTCTCCAGCATTTATCATTTGTGGACATTTGGGTGATGACCATTCTGACTGGTGAGGTGATATCTCATTGTAGTTTTAATTTGCATTTCTCTGATAATTAGCGATACTGAGTATTTTTTCATGTGCCTATTGGCCATTTGTTTGTCTTCATGGGATAATTACTTGTTTAGGTCTTCTGCCCATTTTTGGATAGGACTTTTTGTTGTTGTTGTTGTTGTTATAATGTATCAGCTGATTTTTTTAATATTCTGTGAATTAAGCAGTTGTCAGTTTCATCATTTGCAAATATTTTCTCCCACTCTATAGGTTGTCATTTTGTTTTGTGTATTGTTTTCTATTCTGTGCAAAGATTATAAGTTCAATTAGGTCTCATTTGTTTATTTTTGCTTTTATTTCTATTGCCTGGGTTTACTGCCCTAGGAGAACATTGCTAAGATTTATTTCAGAGAATGTTTTGCCTATATTTTCTTCTAGGAGTTTTTTTTTAATTGAAATAAAGTTAGTTTGCAATGTTGTGACAATTTCTGGTATACAGCATATTGCTTCATTCTAGCTGTATATTTAAAAATTTATTTATACATTAAAAATTGCACATACAAATATGTTAACAGTGATTATTCAAAGTGATTAAAGATTACAGGTTTTACTTCAAAATAAATGTAATAAATGCATAATTAGAAAATAATAAATTTATTTTTGAAAGTTAAAATGTTTTTTCTTCTATTACAAACACAATGTTAAATGGTCCTTAAACAAACATGAAGACAAATCATGTTAAAGTTGTTACTAAAGATAGGGTTTTTAAACTTCTTTGAATGCAACTAATTTAATTCTGTAAATCTTTATTCAAAAATCAACTTCAAAGAAATCAAATTATTTCAAGAGTGAAGGGAGGAGCTCTTTAACATAGTAAAACACATACTACAGTTATTGCAAAGGTACTGGAAGGCCACAGAGACACAAACACACTCTCTCCCTCCCTTCCACTAGCAGTAAAGGAAGTGCTACCCCCTGGTGGAGGATGGCTCAGTAAGCCTATGCGGCTGCCACCGCCACGCCCACCACTGACCTTCATTTCCAGCCTGCACACAGGGTAAGGCAAGTCCTGTTACTTTCCCAACAGCGCATATTTTTGTAAAATATCTCCAATATGTCACCTCACAGGACAAATAGCATCCTAGAAAACTGGGAAAATACACATATTTGCCTTCTCCTCTACAGTCAGACACCCAAGATAGGATGGAGTCTGATCTCCAAGGCAGACAGCATTATCTGAGGTATGACCTAGAAAGGGAAAAAGTGACTGAAAAAAAAAAAGGCACTTCATGGACTTACAATAAAAGAGATGCACATGAACAAAATGGAGATGTTAATAGTTTTGGTCCAGAATTCTGACCTTGCTTGGAACCAGTAACTTGAGTTTTCAGTTAATATTAACATAAAGCATCTATTGACAGATAACCTTAAGATAATGACAAGTGGTCGTCACTAAATGACACCATGTCATGACATAGTTTGAAAAGTAAAGAAAAGCTCTGTCCATACAGAGAATTGAAAGGCCAAGGATTCTATTACTGAGTGAGTGAATTTTGATAGATCAGATCTGTGGGTTCAATGTTCACATCTATGAAATGAAGGCACAAGATTAGTTTAGTAATTTTCAAGCTTTTTTTTTTTTTAACTGTGAGTCATAGTAAGAGGTACATTTTACAGCAGGGTATCTGAATACACAAAACACAGGCAAGTTTCATGGAACAACATTATCTCTTAAACTTAGGAAGAATAATGTTCATGGAAAGAGAGACAAATGAGATTAAAGCAATTGAACTTTTAAGCAAGAGGGAGAAGATTAAAAGAACAAGTTTCTGGAGGAGATATGGGGTAGACAAAATCAAAAGGACTGATATCAGTCTTGGGAATGATAGGGATCACCCTTTTCTTCACAGACAGGAAGTAAGGAAAGAGGAATCAAGAAACAAAATCCTTCTAGATTGAGAGGTAGCAAATTGACAGAAGCCTAGCTCTGAAATCTTCAATTATCTCGATGAGGAGAGTAAAACACTGAGCAGTGTAAGCTCTAGTTGTTAAATAAACATTTTATTTTATGTAGGACTGTTCAATTTTGATTCATATTTTGTTTTATCACAGTGGAAATTTAATAACTTTCAATATTGATAAATTTTAGTAACTTACATTACCAGAGTTAAAATTTGTTTAAGGTTTGACATTCTTAAAGTATTAGTGATGTCTTAGACACGTTACAGAGAGATTTAAATGAAGAAGCCCACTTAGTAATGTGTATTTTCTGTGACCAGTATTGTGAAATATTGTTTTCTCCTTAATAATTGACATTTTCATAAGGAAATAATCTCAAGTATGCTGTCTGTAGACTAATTCTAAGGAAAAAACCTATATTATTATTGTAATGAATGTCATCTTCCTTGTGGAATTAAAAATTTTTTTAACTGACTCAAAATATTTTTAATACATAGTATATATTAGAATTTACATTTAATTTATCATAATTGTGAGAATTTTGAGATCATATATTCTACTTCTGTTAATATAATCTGTATTTTAAAACGTTATCTTCTATTTTTGTTTATTTCAAATATTTCACTCCAACTCTTTTTATTTCTTAATGTAAAAATAAAAATAGGCAATGATTTGGTTTGACAAAGTAATTCTTTATTGTTTAGCAGCAATAAAGTTTATTTAACCTCTCAGTGTAGATTGGTTTTACTCTGTAACAGCAAATACTGAAGAACTTAGACTAGGTCTGAATAAAGCTGGTGGTGAAACTAGGTTTTCTTCAATACCATAATACAGGCAGTTCTTTTGTAAAGCAATATATGTGTCTCTGGAAAAAAAATTAAAGTTCTGCAAAATTATACCCTAAAAATATGGACAAGCAACTCAGGACTATGCAGCCTTGTAATCTCTGTACTAGCAAAACTGGTAAAAGTTCTCATAAAATGCTAGTATAGCTGAACATTTGCACCCAATATCAGTTAGTCTTCTTTGAAATGTAGTTCCATGAGGGCATTCAATTCTGTTAAAGATAAATTGTCAAAATTAAAAATTCTAATCCAGGATGTAAACTTTCTTCTTTAGATACTCCCCTCTTATTTTTCTTTTAAGTAAACATGTGGAAATATTTTCATGACATATTTGTATTCACAGCTCAGCCAGATTGTCTAACATTGTAGAAATCCTAGCAGTTCTTGAAGCCATTAACTGGCCTCTGTTCACCCTCTTCCACAGGATGGTCATCTGTTTTCCTTAAGGTCATCATATATTGCTAAGACTCTGTGAGAAAGCTCATCCCTCACGGGTTTAAAATATTACTCTGCTGGAAATAATTCTTTCTGGACCAATGTGACTTTCACATTATACTGACCTCATCACTTAATGATGAATAATTGAACTAATTCTCCCTACAGAAGTGTGTTATGTAGAAAAAATTAGACAGTAGTCTCTAGCTGTCCCATTGCTATGTCATGATTCATGTAGTGGAATGTATTTGTGCACATTCATATTTATATATACATAGTACCATATAGTAAAGGAAAAGGGCTTTGGAGTTTGGCTGACTTGGCCAATGGAATCAAATTTAGGTGACTGAGTTTTGGTTATGTGAAGTAAATTCTAATTATCTGGTAGGATTCTTTTGGAGATTGAGATAATTTACATAAAACATCTAGCACAGTGATTGGCATATTGCAGAAACTCAACAAGTGCTATTTCATTTTCTAGTGATGAATCTTAAGGCTAAAAATACTAAGTGACTAGTTACACCTGTACATAGCAAAAGTCAGATTCACTATGTAATTCTTATGAGAAATTCCTATACAGGCATACATACCTGTAGGTGCATAGATAAATGCAGATTCTCCTACAGATTTAAGGTTTATTCTTCCCTTAATTGATTAATGTTTCACTAGTTCATATCCTTTTCTATTCAGATATTGAGGCTGATAATGATTAAAAAAATTTTTAGGGAAGCTCTTTCCTTGACGTAACTTCCTATACTAATTAGACTAGGATGCTGTACTAAGGTTGTGTCAGCAGTTTAATTCATGCGTTTGCACTTTTCCAGTAGACTATAAAATGTTTCCCTAGCTGCCTGATAATAGTCAGATATTGGCAAATTCATTGTTTCCTTCTTTAAAAAAAAATGGCATCTCCCCCAGTCAAAATAAAATATAGCAGGTTGCTTGTTTTATGTTACTGCATTATGTTGATTGTGTGAGTTTTCCTTTAGAGTAATTTATAAATGAATATGAAATTCATTAATATGAAGTTAACACCTTTCTATTTCTTTTTCAGTAAAACTTCTACATGTTAAGATGGTCAGTATTTTATTCTTTTATTTATAGATAAAATTATAGCAACAAAAATAATTTTCTTTTCCCCAACTTTCCACCTTTTAGTGTAAAATGGGAAGAATATCTTCCGTATTTCTATAACATGTTTGTTTACAGTATCTGCAGTTATTTACCTCACAGCACCGTTTGCAGTAACATTGCAGATTCTGCATGCTCTAGATTTTAAGATGTGCTGTATGAGTTTGTAGTGGTTGTAATTTTGTTATTTTATGTTTTGAAACCTTAAGAATTAGATCTCACAGGAGTTGACATCACAATTTTTCATTGGCTTTCATTAAGTTTTTGAGCTGTTATGTATAATAAAAGTTATAATAAGGTATATAAATTTACATGTATAAGGGATTAATTTTGAAATCATATTACATACAATAACATTTGTTTAGAGTCAATCAATATGCTTCATCAAATTTAAGATGCTTGAGATACACATTTATTTTAACTATTAGAAAGAAAAAATGCTACTCTTTAAATTATGGCTTCTCATCAATTTCTGAGAAGCTGAGACATGAAAACAGATATGTGCCTTTAGACTCAATGAAATATTTCAGGTGTGTATTTAGACTTGAGGGCTTTTGTTTGGTGAGGAGCAGATTTTGTGTTGCTGGTTGTTGAAAACCCTGCTCAAGCCTATGTATCTGCACAGCTATGCTGGTTTTTCTTGTTCATTCATTTGTTCCCTCATTTAGTATTTACTGAGTGTCCTTCAGGTGCAAAGCTATGTCATGTTTCAAGTCACACAAGATTTCTTCTCTTGGTACTTCCTTTATATATCTGGAATATAACACAAAACCAAGTAATTGTTTGATGGCACAACATAGTACTTATGTCTCCAGCTAGATTCTAAACTATCATAAAAATTGCTCTTTTTCACATGTTTTGTATCTGCTTCATGTCCTAGGACATAATTTGTAATTCATTGTAACTTCTTGATTAATTGAACTTTGTTTATAATGATAAGAAAAAAGTGTAGTGTGTACACCTGACAAGTGTGTCTGTATGATTATGCATTAATATAATCAGAAGTTTTGAATTTTAGAAAAATGGAATAAAAAATTTTAACTGTAAAATGAGATAACAAAGATTTCTTCAAATAGCAAATGACTTTTCTGGATTTCTTTGACATTACAAGAAATCTAGAAAAGCCCAGTGGTCTGGCAGCTGTGGCTTATTACCCAGCTGCACAAGTGAATTACTGTTTTGAACACTGTGGAGTGGTGGAATGAAGAGGTGTCTAGGTGTTCTACTGCTTGGATAGAGTGCCCTACGAGGACATTGCTAAGATTTATGTCAGAGAATGTTTTGCCTATGTTTTCTTCTAGGAGATTTACAGTGTCTTGCCTTATATTTAATTCTTTAAGCCATTTTGAGTTTATTTTTGTGTATGGCGTGTGGGAGTTGTTCTAACTTCATTGATTTACATGCTGCTGTCCGGTGTTCCCAACACCATTTGCTGAAGAGACTGTCTTTAATCACTGTATTTTCTTGCCTATCTTTGTCAAAGACTAATTGACTGTAGGTCTGTGGGTTTATTTTTGGGCTTTCTAGTCTGTTCCATTGATCCATATGCCTGTGTTTATGTCAATAACATTCTGTTCTGATGACTGTAGTTCTATAGTGTTGTCTGAAGTCTGGGAGGGTTATTTCTCCAGCTTCATTCTTTTTCTTCTTTATTGCTTTGGCAATTCTGGGTCTTTTGTGGTTCCATATAAATTTAAGATTATTTGTTCAAATTCTATAAAAAAAAAAAGTCCTGTGTAATCTGATAGAGATCACATTAAATCTGTAGATTGCTTTGGGCAGTATGACCATTTCAACAATATTAATTCTTCCAATCCAGGAGCATGGGGTATCTTTCCATTTTCTAGAAACTTCTTTAATTTCCTTCATCAATGTTTTATAGTTCTCCGTTGAATTTTATTAAGTGTGTTTTCTGCATCTATTGAGATTATCATGTGGTTTTAGTCCTTTCTCTTGTTGTTGTGAATTATTACATTGATTTGTATGTGTTGAACCGCACTTGTGTCCCTGGGATGAACCCAACTTGATCATAATGTATGATCTTTTTTTATGTGCTGTTGCAATCTATTTTGTAGTATTTCCTTGAGGATTTTTTGCATCTATATTCTTCTGTGATATTGGTCTTTAATTCTCTTTCTTGGTGGTGTCTTTGCCTGTTTTTGGTATCAGACTGATGGTGGCTTCATAGAATGAGTTTAGGAGTATTCCCTCATGCTTTTTTTTTCTTTCTATCAGCTTTATAATGTTCTGGAAAGCACAAGAAGAAAATATGGTAAAGTGGCATAAGGCTATGACTATGGTAAGTTCACCTAACGAGTAGTTTTCCCAACAACATAAATTCTTTTGTAACAAAAAGGGAGGGAAAATGACTGCTTTAAGATGTAAGATGTGAAAGGCTATTCTACCACACACATTTCTTGTCAGTCACACAGAAGTTGTCAAATAATTATCCCCTGCCACTCAGAAAAAGATAATACTGTGAGAACACACTGTCCACAGAACCCCCAGTCCACTTCAGCATAGGCATCAATTTTTCTGCCCTGCTCAATGAGGACACACAGCCGTGGCTACAGGAAAGAGCCCTGATGCCCAAGCACCATCACATCCCATGACAGGAGCCATTCCCTTCCCATGGGGGGGCAGACAAACTCAGAATGCCCCAAAAGCCTGGGCGGATGGCCTTAGTAGTGTTCGTTTTTCAAGGCTCTGAGCCCCAACCTATGTTGTTTGCATCCAAAAAGAGGCCATATTAACAGATACACACCATTATATATAAAATAGATAAGCACAAGGACCTACTGTATATCACAAGGAACTATATTCAATTTCTTGTAATAACGTACAGTGGAAAAGAATCTGAAAAAGAAAAAAATATATATATATATACTGAATCACCCTGCTGTACAACTGAAACTAACACAACATTGTAAATCAAATATACATCAATATAATGTTTTGAAAATGCAGCTCTAAAGAGCAATACAGTCATGATGTGAGCTGCCAGGCCCAGTGAAGGAATTTTGAGAGGTGAATGTTTTAAAAAATAATTCCTAATACCCTGAGATAACTATTTCCAGGATGGTGCAATTTTACCTTTAAAAAGGGAAAGAAAAAAAAAAAAAAACAAAATACAAAAAACTCAGACATCACCATCCTGGAATTAACCAGCACACAATTAAATTTTGGAAAAGAAAACACAAAACCGTAATGCAGTCATTCATCAAATTCAGAAAGCAAAACCAAAAATGCTAGCTCCTTACTGCTTGATTTCAAACAGAATTCTGGTATAGGTTACAGCATGAAAACGTAATTCTAATAATTAAACAAAACTTCATAAAATGAACAGGACTGGCAAAAGTATGTTTCTGGTAATTCAACTCAGGGGATGTCCAAATATAATGCAAACAACTCATGCAGTTTTAAATTTTCCAGAAGCCTCCCCAACTTTTTTAAATAAGTAAAAAAAAAAAAAAAAAGGAATTGATTTTAGCAATATATTTATATTTAATCCAATAGAGCCAAAATATTATCATTGCTGCATATAATCAACAGAAAAATATATGAGATATTTCACATGCTTTTATTCATACTAGACCTTGAAAATCTGAGTGTATTTTACATGTACTGTGCATCTCAACTTCAGCTGGCTATGTATCAAGCAAGCAATAGTTACATGTGGCTAGCGGCTGCCACTTTGTTTTTCTGTGCTTTGTTTTGGTTTTTTTTTTTTTGTTTGTTTGTTTTGTTTTGTTTATTTGGGAGGGTAATTAGGTTTTTATTGATTTATATTTAATGGAGGTACTGGGGAGTGAACCCAGGACTTCGTGCATGCTGAGCACATGTTCTATCACATAGCTATACCCTCCCCCCTAGCAGCTGCCACTTTGGACATGGCAGATCTCAATGGATACTTTGCACTTATTTGTAAGTCCAAGTCTTCTCAAAAAAGAATCCCAATGGCAACCTCTTAAATGGATGCCTTCAGAAAATATAATTTCAAATATAATTTTTAAGTTTTTCCACTTCACCAAGGATGCTCTCTACTGTGATAATCAAGCAGATGGCTTCCCTATCCCTCATGGAGTCCCTGAAAGCAACTTGTAATGGGAGCAGAATGGGAGACTTCTGAACTCTCTGTGCCTTTGAGGATCACTTTCGAGAAAAGAGACATTTTACTTCTGTTCCAGTCTCTTCACCTCCCTAGAAAAGTGTCTTCACATCATCACCATGTCCTTTCTTTCCTCGAATCCACCTCTCATTCCACTGCTGTCGGTTTTAGCCTCCCCAAACAGAAAACCATTGGTACTCCCCCATTTTTAACACATCACCAAGCCTCAGTGTGTCCTTCTACAAAAATACCCCACTACTTTTCCTCACCCTGACTTTGGCTTCTCCACACCCAGTCTCTTGTAGTCTACATGTGAACTAAGATTTAAGAATAACCCCACCTCCCAGCCCTGACACATACACCCTCACTGCTGTTAATGGCCTGTTGCCACTTTCTCAGACAGTGACCTTCATCTCCCCCACACCTGTGGTCCCGGTTGTTCATGGACCTGGGAATCTACCTTTGTGGGACTGTGGAATTCTGTTCATGCTAGTTCCATTCCAGGCCATCTGGTTCTAGACACATGTCCCAGGAAACCATTTCCAGTGATTCTGGACTCCCTGACCCCACCTTTCCTTGGAGCACATGCTCATTAACAGCACCCCGCCAACCCTAACCTCAGCAGGTCCACAGTGGAATCTGCACTCGGTTCCTCTCCACTCCCCACAAGCATGACTCACTCTGCTCTTCTACACATTCAGGGAAGAGGTAAGGTCCTTCCTATAGTTACAGTGTGTCTCCTACCACCATTCATCCCTACCTTCCTCCAGGGTGTTTCTAAATTTGGAATTAATGACACATGTAAAAATCATCTGAACTTTGGAGAAGCTAGTGTGTGAATCAACCTATCTATCTTGCTATGGTGGCTTCAGAGATCTTTTAAAACAACTAGATTAAACTGCATCCTGATTTTTCTTTATTGCACGTGAAATTGTAAATAAGAAGAAAATGGAAGACCTTCCTAATGTCTAATATAAACCAGGCTATATCAAGTTGCCCATTTTTATTAGGTTTTGAAGATTTTTATGTTTTTTTTTATTTTTTAAGTGAAAGGTCTTTATTGTAGAAAACAAATCACTATGATTAAATTTGTTTGACAGAATCTACTGTTAATGACAAATTAATAGCAAGTAATTCATGCCAAGAACTTGAGCTACACATTTCCATCTTGAGTCTGCCAGGGACCAGTGATCAGTACAGAGACCGAGCTTGGTTTGATATTTATATTTGTAGCTGTGCTTCTTTAAATTTTTCTCAATGGAGGCAGCTAGCCCACCAAAATAATGTTTTCGATTTCTTTAAATTTTAAAGACAGAAGAAAAACTCATTATCTTATTTGTCAGATCTTGTAAACTCTTGTAATTCTAGTAACCTCAGAGACCATAGTGATGGCTTCATAAGCAGTACATACAAGTGAATATTTTGATGATGCTGATTGGTAGACATATATCTCAAAACGTTTTGAGAAACTATTTCTTTGTGCTGTGGATGTATTTGAGGTCCCCCACTGCCTTGGTGCTGTGTTCTTCCACCTGGAGTGAGACACTCGCTCCCCTGTCACAGCTAAGATGGCTGATCAGAGAACATGGATTGAGCATCAGCTAGCCTGAAGTCCCTAACACTTCCCTTCCATGTCGGATTTCCATGAGAATGAAGTCCAAAGGGAAAAACCAAGAGTGGAAAATATTAAATTTGGTTTGGGCTCATTGCCTGTTTTTTCCAAATTCAGTGCAAGTTTCCTCCTAACCCACTGTGATTTCATTTGGACAGTGACAGTGGGTTCATCTGTATGTGCTCTCTGAGCATTTTTGCTAGTTTAATGACAACTTTTTTTTTTTTACTTTTTAAAATTGAGTTATAGTTAGTTTACAATGCCTCAATTTCTGGTGCACAGCACAATTCTTCAGTGATACATAAAAATACATATATTAATTTTCATATTCTTTTTAAAAAATTGGCTACCACAAGATATTGAATATAATTCCCTGTGCTATACAGTAAAACTTGTTTATCTATTTTGTATATGTCACTCAGTATCTGTAAATCTCAAATTCCCAGTTTATCCTTTCAAAATCCCCTCTACCCTAGCAACCACAAGTTTGTATTATATGTCTGTGAGTCTGTTTTTGTTTTACATATAAGTTCATTTGTCTTATTTTTTAGAGCCCACATATAAGTGTTATGTGGTATATTTCTTTTTCTGGGTTAATTCACTTAGAATGACATTCTCCAGGGACATCCATGTGGCTACAAATGGCAATATGTTCTCAATTTTCATGGCTGAGTAGTATTCCATTGTATAAATATACCACAACTTCTTTATCCAGTCATCTGTCAATGAACATTTAGGTTGCTTCCATGTCTTGGCTATTGTAAATAGTGCTGCTATGAACATTAGGGTGCAGGTGTCTTTCGGAATTAGGGATTCTTCTGTATATATGCCCAGGAGTGGGAACACTGCATCATATGTTAAGTCTACTTTTGGTCTTTTGAGGAATCTCCATACTGTTTTCCACAATGGCTACACCAAACAACATTCCCACCAACAGTGTAGGGGGGTCCCTTTTCAACAAAACCCTTTCCAGCATTTGTCATTTATAGACTTTTGAATGATGGTCATTCCGACTGGTGTGAGGTGAAGCCTCATTGTAGTTTTAATTTGCATTTCTCTGATAATTAGAGGTATTGAGCATTTTCTCATATGCCTTTGGCCATTTGTATGTCTTCATGGGAGAAGTGCTTGTTTAGGTGTTTTGCCCATTTTTTGGATTGGGTTGTTTTTCTTTTTCTTATTAAGTCGTATGAGATGCTTATATATTCTGGAGATTAAGCATTGTCAGTTTCATCTTTTGCACATATTTTCTCCTAATCCGTAGGTTGCCATTTTGTTTTGCCTATGGTTTCCTTTGTTGTGCAAAAGCTTTTAAGTTTAATTAGGTCCCATTTGTTTATTTCTACTTTTATATCTATTTCTTTGGTAGACTGCCCTGGGGAACATTGCTGAGATGTATGTGAGATTATGTTCTGCTTGTGTTTTCTTCTAAGAGGTTTATTGTGACTTGTCTTATGTTTAACTCTTTAATCCATTTCGAGTTTATTTTTGTGTATGGTGAGAGGGAGTATTTTAACTTCATTGATTTACATGCTGCTGTCCAATTTTCCCAACACCATTTGCTGAAGAGACTGTCTTTTTTCCATTGTATGTTCTTGCCTCCTTTGTTGAAGATTAATTGACCAAAACATTGTGGGTTCATTGCTGGGCAATTTTGTTCCATTGATCCATATGTCTGTTTTGTATCAATACCATGCTGTTTTAATTAATGTAGCTCTGTAGTATGGTCTGAAGTCTGGGAGGGTTGTTCCTCCAGCCTCATTCTTTTCCTTCAGTTATGTTTTGGCAATTCTGGGTCTTTTGTGATTCCATATAAATTTTATAATAATTTGTTCCACTTCTGTGAAATATGCCCTTAGTAATTTGATAGGGATTGCATTAAATCTGTAGATTGCCTTGGGAAATGTGACCATTTTAACAATACTAATTCTTCCAATCCAGGAGCATGGGATATCTTTCCATTTTTTAAAGTCTCCTTTAATTTCCTTGTAGTTCTCCATGTATAAGTCTTCTGCTTCCTTGGTTAGATTTACTCCTAGATATTTAATTACTTTAGATGTAATTTTAAAAGGGATTGTTTCTTTATTTCTTTTTCCTGTTGATTCATCATTAGTGTAAAGAAATGCAACTGATTTTTGTACATTAATCTTGTATCCTTTTGTACATTAATCTTGTGATCTTGTATCCTTGTACCTTGCCAAATTCTTTCATTAGTTCGTGTAGTTTTTGCCTGGGCCTTTTAGGGTTTTCTATATATATAGTATCATGTCATCTGCATATAGTGATGATTTTTTAGATTCTTTTCCAATTTGGATCTCTTGTATTTCTTTTTCTTTCCTGATTGCAGTGGCTAGGACTTCCAAGATTATGTTGAATAAAAATGGTAAGAGTGGAGAACCTTGCCTTTTGCCAGATTTTGGTAGGAAGGTTTTCAGCTTTTCACCATTGAGTTCTATGCCGGCTGTAGGTTTGTCATGAACAGCTTTACTTATGTTGAGATATGTCACCTCTATACCTACTTTGGTGAGGATTTTTATTATAATGGGCATTGAATCTTATCAAATGCTTTTTCTGCATCTATTAAGATGATCATGTGGGTTTTGTCCTTTCTCTTGTTGTTGGGGTATATTATTGATTGATTTGCATATGTTGAACCATCCTTGTGGTCCTGGGATAAACCCGACTTGATCATGGTGTATGATCTTTTCTATGTGCTGTTGGATTCTGTTTGCTAATATTATGTTGAGAATATTTGTATCTATGTTTCCTCAGTGATATTGATCTGTGAGTTTCTTTTTTAGTAGTGTCTTTGTCTGGTTTTGGTATCAGGGTGATGGTGACTTCATAGAATGAGTTTGCGAGTACCCCCTCCTTTTCAATTTTCTGGAAGATTTTGAGAAAGGCCGGTATGAGTTCTTCTTTGTATGTATGATAGAATTCTCTGGGGAAGCCATGTAGTCCTGGACATTTGTTCATTGGGAGTTTTTTTTTTTTTATGCTTATTCAATTTCATTTCTAGTGATTGGTTTGTTCTGGTGGTCAATTTCTTCTTGATTCAGTCATGTGGACTGTATGTTTCCAGAAACTTGTCTTTTTCTTCAAGGTTATTCATTTATTTTCCATAAAGTTGTTCACAGTATTCTCATATGATATTTTGAATTTCTGTGGTATTGGTTGTAATTTCTCTTTTCCTTTCTTATTTTGATTGTGCTCTGACTTTTCTCTTCTTTGTAAGCTAGGCTCGAGGTTTGTCAATTTTATTTACTGTTTCAAAAAAAAAAACAACAGCTCTTTGTTTGATTGACTTTTTCTATTGTTTTTTAAATCTCTATTTTATTTATTTCCTCCTTGATCTTTATTGTTTTCTTCCTTCTGCTGACTTTAGGTTTTGTTTGCTCTTCTTTCTCTAATTCTTTTAGTTGGTTAGTTGTTTATTTCAGAGTGTTCATCTTTTTTGAGGAAGACCTTTATTGCAATGAACTTTCTTCTTAGGAATGCTTTTGCTGCGTCCTATAGATTTTGTGTGGTTTTGATTTTTGTCATTTGTCTCAAAGTAGTTTTTAATTTCTTCTTTGATTTTATCATTGACCCATTGGTTTCTTAGTATCATGTTGTTTAATCATCATGCTGTTGTTTTTTTCTCCTTTGTTTTTCTGTAGTTGATTTCTAGTTTCATGCATTGTGTTCAGAAAAAAATGCTTAAAATAATTACTATCGTCTTAAAATTGTTGAGTCTTCTTTTGTGCCCAAGTACATGATCCACCCTAGAAAATGTTCCATGTGCACTTATGAAGAATGTATATTGTATTTTTTTTTCGGATGTAATATTCTGAAATACCAACCATGTCTAATTTGTATATTGTATCATTTAATTTCTGTTGCGTTATTAAATTTGCATCTGGAAGATCTTCCTGTGAGGATAATGGGATGTTTTAATTTCCTACCATTATTTTATACCCAGCAATTTCTCCTTTTATATCTGTTAGTATTTGCTTTATGTATTTAGTTGCTCCTACATTGGGTGTAGTTATGTTAATGGATGTAATATCTTCATCTAGTATTGCTCCTTAAATCATAAAACGTTCTTCATCTTACTTTATGGTCTTTGTTTTAAAGTTCATGTTGTGTGAAATCAGTATTGCTACCCCTGCTTTCTTTTCATTTCTGTTTGTGTGTAATATCTTGTTCAATTTTCTCACTCACAGTCTATTTGTGTCCTTTTCCCAAAGGTGGGTCTCTTGTATGTGGCATATTGTAGGTTCTTGTTTTATTATCCAGTCTGTCATTCTAGGTCTTTTCATTGGAGCATTTAACCTATTGAAATTTAAAGTAATTTCTGATAAACTTTAGTTTATTGGGATTTTGAACTTAATTTTGCAGGTGATTTGGCATTTTTTCCCTTGTTCCTTTCTTTTTCTTATTGTGTGTGTGTGTGTGTTTTTTTTAAGTTTTCCTTCCTATTATCTTGGTTAATTTTTTGTATTTGTGACTCTCTTGTAAGTTTTTGTCTTATGGTTACCCAATTTTGTACATATGTTAACCCATTACTGTATCTGCTTGTTTTAAACATATAGAAATATAAGCTCAAACCCATCCTACCGAGAATGATTTAGATGTCTTCTTCTACTATTCCATGTTTATTCTGTTGTAATTCATGGTATTTATCACCTTTCCAATTATGGTTTTCTCCTTTCAAAAGCAACCTACTTCTTTTTTATTTAGAGTATACCATTCAATATTTCTTTTAGTATAGATTTAGTGTTGCTAAATTCTTTTATTTTTGCTTGTCTGTGAAGATATTTATTTCTCCTTCTATTCTAAAGAATAGACTTGCTGGATAAATTATCCTAGGCTGAATCTTTTTTGTTTGTTTGTTTCTCATTCAGGACTTTGAATATATCTTGCCACTACCTTCTGGCTTGTAGTGCTTCTGTAGAGAAATCAGCTGGAAGCCTTATGAGGTTTCCTTTGTAACTAACTCTGTTTTTCTCCTTATGCCTTTAGAATCATTTCTTTATCTTTAACCCAGGCCATGCTGATTATAATAGAGCTCAGTGTGTGTCTGTTTGGTTTCTTCTTGTTTTGGTCCCTTCGTACTTCCTGTATTGGTATATCTGATTGCTTCTTTATGTTTCAGAAGTTCTTAATTAAGATTTCTTCAAATACCTTTTCAATCCCTTTTGCTTTTTCTTCTCCTTCTGAGACCCCTGTTATGCATAGGTTTTGGCAAGTTTTATATAATCCCATAGGATAATTGTTTTCATTCAATTTTGTTCTTTCATTGGTTTTTATTTGTTTTCCTCTCTTCTGTTCTGATTAGTTGATTTCTGTTGTCCTGTATTCTAAACCACTTATTAATTCCTCTGCATTAAGTAGCCTACTTTTTTTTTTACAACTTTTAACTCAGGTCTTATCTCAGCAAATGTGTTTTCCTATTTTAATTCACACTTTATAAAGTTTCAATTTCCTATTTGACATAGTCTTTGCCTCTATACACAATCACCTTTTGTGTCTTTAGTACTTTTATCTCTCCTTCTTTGAAATCATGATTTAATAGATTATCAAGGTCTATTTCATTGATCTGTCTTTCAGGGGATTTTACCTGCTCTTTTAAATGGGTGTTGTTCCTCTACTTCTTTATTTTACTTATATCTCTCCTGCACTATTGATTGTGGAGCATCAGTTATCTTTTCTGTTTCTAAAGGTTTTCTTTTTACTTATTTACCTAAAACAGATGCAGAAATAAATCTCAAAAATAAATTTAAAAGAAGAGAATAAGATTTGAAAACAGATTATGAACAATAAAAGAACAAGTCAAAGAGAAATAAAAATTGAGTTGAGACAAATTTTAAAAGCCTTAAAATTAGAAAATAATATCTGAAAACTGATTATAATAAATAAGAGAACAAAACAAAGAGATAAAAAGCAAATTGTGAGAAATTAAAAATCTTAAAAAAGAAAAAATATTAGAGAACAGAGTCTAATCAATAATAGAAGATTAAAGCAAAGAGAAATAAAAATGAAATTGAGACAAACTAAAAACAATTTAAAATATTTTAATGTCCAATTTTTAAAGGGGTTAAACATAGAAACATAAAAATCTTTTAAAAGTAAAAATTTAAAAAGTAAAAGAAAAAAGTGAAAATATGTGGATGTGTTCTTGTGGGCACTATGTGCTCTTAATAATTTTGTCGATAGCTCTGTCTGAAGTATGGATGGTTACTAAGTCTTCCTGTCTTTTGCCTGTTATCCTTTTTGTTGGGGATTTGGCCTGTGATCTGGTAGTAAGAGTCTTCCCTGGCTATTAAATGAGATCTCCTTTTTATTTTGTGGTTGTTGCTGCTCCTGTTCTCACCCTGCTACATGAACTCCAGTCACTGGTTCCAGAAGCCCTCCAGTTGTGCCCCTGATGTGTGCTTCTCCTAGTGCCATGTGTCATGTCTCCTCCAAATGCTGCATTGTGGTGGTGCACTTGTGCATGATAGGTGGTTGGGTCACTCTGTCTTTCAGTGCCCATCCCAACTTCACTTCAGTTCCATGCTCTCTAGGTGGACTTGGATAAAATGGTCATACCAGACATCACCCCTGCTCTGTGCCAGAACTCTGCTCCTTGTTCATTTGTCTTAGAAGCATTAGTTCACAGAGGTACTGCAGCAGAACTTTCCTATTTTCCTGGGGCTGTAAACAAATCTGAGTCCCCTCTATGAGGTTGCAGAGCCCCTATGTAGGGATTGAGATTTCAACCCTGCCTCCACCTGGGTGCACATTAGAGTATATGGTGGGTGTGGTTGAGTCCCACCTCTCTTCTCCAGAAAAGGCACCAGAAATGATGCCACAAGTCTTCAAAGACAAAAGTTATGGCTCCCCTCCCCCCAGGGCACACCAGCAGTGTTGCTTTGCCTTTTTTTTTCATATTTTATGTGGGACTCATGTTGTTCTGCTCTGTATACCTTCCCAGCGATGGCACACAGCACATTGAAATCTCCTGAGGTTGCCTCTGTACAATTGGCCCAAGTCCTCCATCAGGCTCAGGCAGTCTGTTTCATCCCACACCTGCTGGTTCGTGTCTAAACTTGGGGAACATGAGGACCCTTTTTGCCCATTTAACTTTGTTCTGTCAGTCAAGGGCTATTCTACACAATTTCAAGCCTCAGAGTTCCCCCCCCACCCAGCTGACCTCTTCATTGGAGTGAGAGAGACCCAAAAAATGAGCACTATACCACCTTTGCTGATCCCTCCCATGGGACTAGACTGCACTATTTTCCTTTTTCTTCCTTTTATTTTCCTTTTCTCCTACCAGATTAATGGCGTGTTTTGTCTTTTGATGAAGGTGAAGTTCTGTCAAAGTTCATCAGACTTTCTGATTGGATAGGTGGGTCAGTGGATGTCAGTCTTGGTGCATTTGTGGGAGAGGGTGAGCTAAGAGTGTTGTTCTACTCTACCACCTTGGCCCTTCTTGATTTTTTTCTTTTTTTAAGTGTACAGTAGTCTAGTGTCTGTATAAGTGTCAATTGTAGTGGGATTTTGTTCAGTAAGCCTAAAATCTCTACTTTGAAATAAAGTACTGGGTTTATAAAAAAGAACTAAGTTAACAGCTGCAAGCCAGCATCATCCATTCAAGGGTGTGTTAGAGAAGGATGGAGGGGAGGAAAGGGAGAGGGGGAAGAGACACAAAGGGTGAGAGAGTGGAGAAGGGGGAAGTCCTACCTGCTAAAAAGTGGATGCTTGCTGCCTTTCAACACAGCTCAGTGCAGGGGCACCCTAATTTATGCAGGAAGAGCTAGCTGTCTGGACTCTGATCTACAGACACTGCTCTCAGTTTCTACTCTGGAGTTGAGCAGGCGCTGCTGGAGGAGAGTGTGGAGTCGGGGCAATGGTGGTTGGATGGAAGCCTCTGATGTGAACAAGGAGCTGTGAGTTCAGACTTGCTCCTTAAGCCCCTAAAGGACAATGAGCAAGTGAGTCCTTCTAGAGAGACAAGGAGGGAGAGGGTCCTGTGGTGCTCCCACTGACTCTCCAAGCATCTAACTTGGAATTCTGCGTCAGGCTGACATCTTTGATCAAGAAACAACACAGGTTGCTTTTATTTCCTAATTTAATAAAAGCCTTTTGTTCACTTCCACGGGAAGCATAATAACAAATCTGAGCTACTTTAAGAAGAAGGGAAATCCTCACTGAGCACCTACCCTGCACCAGACATGGTATAAGGAACTTCGTGGCTGTGATCTCAGTGACATCTGACAAGTCACTAAGAACTGGGATGAAGGGACATGAGCAGATACCAGAAGACAAAGACAAGCTGAAGGCAGATGTCATACAGAGAATTCCACAAGAATGAATAGCAGAAGCAGAAAGTGGAGATGGTGTGGGACCACATGGGCAAATTCCTAGGTTTGAATTCCAATGAACTAGGCAGGGAGGTAATCCTGGACTTAAAGCATAAAGATCATTGGTTTCACAGTTTCTCTGCATGACCAATTATTTTTGTTTGTTTGTTTCTTTTTGCTGTCCTAGATTTTCCAACATGGCAATTTTTATACTTCTTCATCAACCATTCCCTTGACTGCTTCTCTTTCAACTCATATGCATAAAAGACTTCACCCCAGGACCAGATAAGAAATCAGTTAATAACAGGAAGGATAAGCCTTCAGAACTTGCCAAGCAAAAGGAGAGATTGGTATGCACAAAGGTAAATATGTAAGATGATGAATAATTGAAATTTAAATGAGTGGCTCACAGTAGTGCTCAAAAAGTTCAAAGAGGAAAGGAAGGCAGGTGGAAGTGATCCCGTTTGTGTGTGTTTGTCTGTGTGAGTATGCATGCTGGGAAAGGAATTGGGTAATGGATGAAGACATCATGCAAGATGGTTGAAGTGTCAGTAACAGTCTTTGGAATGTGAGTTGAGAAAGGGAAATAAAAAGTTGAATTTGGAAATGATGTTTGAGGCCAGAATGTAAAAGGCCTTGAAGGTCAAATTAAGATATGCTATCATATTTTATAAGTCTTGTCTTTCAAACCAATTATGTGTTGACCCTCTTAGAAATGGTGAATTAGAGAGGAGATGAAGGGTTCCTTTAAAGAAGACATCTAGGCAAACAACAGCACACTGAGGCAATGGTACCCAGCAGTTGCATTCCACAAGATTAAGTACATTAGCATTTCTAAAGAAAAATAATAATTTATAGTACTGTATGTTTCCTACTACCTACAGAGTTAGAAAATAGCTCAGTAACATTGAATTTGAAATATTCAAAGGGTGAGCTAGACAGACATCAAGTAATCTTTTGTGTGGTTGAATGTGTGTTTCAAAATGTTTCAGTTTTTCCTGACAGTGGCCACTTTTATTAGGTATTTACCTAGAAACAGATTTGCTGGAATAGGTTTATCTGTATGTTCAGGTTAAAGTGGATACTGACAGGTATTTGCTTCTCAGGTGATTGTACTAATTTACATGCTCATCAGCAATGTAGCATTCTTTATGTGCTCCTGAAAGTTAGGAAGTTCTGAGCCTCAATTCAGTTCTACAAAGGGTAAAATTTTAAACAATCTCCTTTGTAGTTCTCATGCATACCAAATTTTTAGAGTTATTATCAGTGGTATAATAAATAAATTATCTGTCCTTTATTTCTGGTACCAGACACAGAACTTCAAAACTCTTGGAATTTCTTGAGTGAGAAGACCGTCTATTATGCTAATGAGGTGACTCATGGTAGTGGGCCCCAAGTTAACTTCAGCATGAGCACTAATCCCAGAAAGACCAGCCACATAATTAGAGGGTTGAAAATTAGGGACACGCTGGACTCTGGGAAGATGGGAGTAGATGGTGCTGGAGATGGAGATTAGTCATGTGTCCAATGATTTAATAAATTATAAAGCCCAAGTAAAACCTCTGGACTTCAAACTCAGTGATGCTTTCTGGTTTGTGAATACCCTGAATCCACTTGCAGCCAGTGTCTGAGTTTGGCATATACTAAGTCTGTGTAATTTATTTGTTGAACAACTTAATGCACTGATTCTAACCTGAGTCTTACATCCAACTCTTGTATCATTCTGGAAGTATAAAGTCTACGAGCTTGTGTCTCTCATGGTGAAGCTTGACATTTCTGTCCATGTGGGGAGATTCAGGAAAGGTATGACTAAACAGTGGGAATATTACTGTGTGGAAAAAGGCATCATCATAGGAAATGAAATCCTCTAACACAACAATTTTCAGTTCAAAGCAAGCCAAAACAAATTGACTATTCCACTTGTGACCTAGGCAGTGAGCATTGGTCTCTCCAGTAAGATTTGGCCTCTCCAGTAAGATTAACAAGAGGACAGATGACTGGATAAAGAAGTTGTATATTTATACAATGGAATAATGTACATCCATAAAAAATAATAAAATAATGCCATTTAAAGCAACATGAATGGACCTGGGAAATATCATTCTAAGTGAAGTCAGAAAGAGAAAGAAAAATGCCATATGATATCACTTATATGTAGTATCTAAAAAGTAGATGAAATTATTAAAAAAAGACTCACAGACATAGAAAACAAACTTATGGTTTCCAGAGGGAGAAGAGAGTGGGAAGGGCTAAATTGAGAGCTTGAGATTTGCAGATAACAATATATATATATAATATATAAAAAACAATTCCAAATTGTGTAGCACAGAGTACTATATTCAATATCTTATGCTAACTTATGGTGAAAAGGAATATAAAAAAGAATATATGTATGTTAATGTGTGACTGAAGCATTATCCTGTACACCAGAAATTGACATAACATTGTAAATTGACTAAACTTCAATAAATAAATATAAATAAATATATAGATATATTTTAATTATGCATTAAATTTCAACAATAAACTTTTATTCTCTAAAAGAAAGAGGAGAGTGAGTGGAGAAGCAAATTGAAATGTATTTTGTATTTCATTATCTCATAATATAAGGATGATTCTAGTCTATAATTAATAAATAACTTGTAAGACTTAAACCCAGCAGAGAAAATACTTAAATATTTACTTTTGGGAAATTAGATTTTGCCCAAGAGGAAAAAAATCTAAAACTGATATTAGACATCCACCAATAGACATTCAAAAGAAGTGCAGTGTCTTCCAGTATTAGACTGACATGTTCACCTTTATTTCCTAGAATTATACGGATTGTGGGGGAATGGAATTAAGATAAAACTATGTTTGACTTTGGATGTCTGGCTAAGACATTTTAGTTTTAATTTTTGTTCACAGTGGAGAGTGGAGAAGTTTTGAAAGGCAGCTATGCTCACCAATATACCACCAATGCCTTCGAATGGAGAAGTTTTGATCAGTAGAGGGAAGAGAAGGAATTAGTACCACAGAAAAAGGCATTATCAAGGAAGGTAGAACAAAGATAACTGATATTGACTGTACATGGCTACCAGACTTTCCATTAATTCATCCTTTTATTGAAGATTCATAGGATTACACTTATATTTACTTCTTCCCTGCAGAATGTGCTGTCAATTTTTTTAAAAATAAGAAATGTCATGCTAATTTTCAGACAGGTATACAATATCTGTCTGAATAGATCATGGAAACATTGAGAATTCTGGCCAATTATTAGTAATTTCAGTATCAAATCTAAGAAAGAGGAGTCAGGAGCAGCCAAGATGGTGGAGTAGAAAGACACTAGTAGCTCACCCTTTCCCACAAATACACCAAGAGAAACACCCCAGGACCCACCCATTCACTCAGAACACCTACTGAACATTGACAGAACATCACCTTCTTCAAAAGACAAAATTCACCACAAATCTGGTAGGAAAAAAGTAAAAGGAAAATAGCGTGGGATGGATCCCACAGTGTGGGAGTGACAAATAAGGATTCACACTCTTAAACTGGGGGTGACGGAGGACTCCAAGTCTTGTATCTGTGCAAAGTAGCCCTTGACCCACAAAACAATAAGTAAAATGAACACTAAATTTCCCTTTGACCTCAGCCCTAGACACAAACCAGCAGGGGGTGGGCTGGGGATGGCTGCCAGAGCCACGTGGTGGACTGGGGCCAACTGCAAAGAGGCAATCTCAGGGGGCTGGAGTATGCTATGAACTATGTCTGGGAGGATATAAAGAACAGAACAGCCTAAGTTCTCCATAAAATTTAAAAAAAGAAAACAATACTGCTGTTGTGCATTGTAGGGAGGAGCACAATGCAGCTGGGCCATAGCCTTTGTCTACACAGGCCTGTGGCACCATTGCTGATGTGTTCTTAGAAGAGAGGCAGGGCTCCAGCACAACCGCCATATCCCTTAGTGTTCAGCTCCCAGGCAGAGGTGGATTTGAAACACGAATTCATACCCAGAGGGTCCACAACTTCACAGGCAGGACTGAAATTTGTTTACAACACCAAGCAAAGGGGACCATTGTGCTATGCAGGTGTCTTTGTGGACTCACACCTCTAAGACAAATGGGCAAGGACTAGAGTTCTGGCACAGAGTGAGGGTGAGTGCTGGTGTGGCCATTTTCTGTGAGCCCACCTACCCTGAGTGGATGCAGCACTGAGAGTAGTTCTGACCAAGTAGCATGGCCTGTGGGCCTCTGGGAAGAGTGAGCAGAATTTGCAAAGTGGGGTGATTGAAGGGGCAGCATTTGGCACTTGGCATGGTGCTGATCTGGTAGCATGAATTCAGTTACTGAGTGCTGGAAGCCCTACTGGTGTAGGCATCTAAGACAGGTGAGCCGAGTTTGTGTATCAGGGCAAGTGCAGGTGCAGTGTTTGCTGCTGGTGATGTCACTGACCTGATAGTGCATCACCAACCAAGTGTGTGACACTGACATTCCTTTAACTAAAGCTAGGACAAGGGCAGAGTCAAGAAAAAGTACTTAAACTGCTCCAACCCCACCTACTATGCACCAGAGCTCAGAATCAGGTCTGGAAGCCTCACTCCCAACAAAAAGGAAACAGACCCAGTCCCTGACAGAGCTGTGACAACCACAGAACAAAAAGGAGACCACATTAAAAAACCAGAGAAGGCTCTGGTCACCAAAACACCAGCCACATCCCTAATCAAAAGGATAACAGACAACACACATAGAAGAAAGACGTGGCTACCATCCATACTAAAAACAGACATAGCGAAAAAATTATTAGGTAAGCACAGTCTACACAGGAACACATCCTCTTCAAAAAAAAATCCCTTGAAGGTCAGAGAAGATAACTGATACTTCATAATCCATAGTGCCAGAGAGATATAAGTAAAATGAAGAAGGAGGGGAACGATTCTCAATTAAAAGAACAATAGAAATCCCCAGAAAGAACAGTCAATGAAATACATCTCAATAGTCTACTAGATCATGACTTCAAAACTGGAGTGATGAAAGCACTGAAAGAAATAAAAGAGACTATAAATAGAGAGAGAGAACATTATGAAAAGGAAATTGAAACTATAAAGAGGAGATAATTAAAAACATAATACTCAATGGCTATGAAAAGAGCCAAGCGATAGAGAGTCAAAAACAGACTAGACAATGCAGAAGAATGAATAAGTGACTTAGAAGACATGATAAGAGAATTCACCCAATCAGAACAGCAGACAGAAAAGCAAGAGAAAAAAAGGAAAAAAAAAAACAATGAAAGCAATATAAGGGATATATGGGATAATATATTACATTCCAACCTATGCATAATAGGGGCCACAGAAGGAGAAGAAAAACAAAAGGGATTGAAAAAGTATTTGAAGAAATCATGACTGAAAATATCCCAAACCTAAAGAAGCAATCAAATATCCAAGTACAGGATAAACAAGAGAGTACTCAAGAAGAAGAACCCAAATAGACCTACACCAAGACATATTAAAATTAAGATGGTGAAATTTAAAGATAAAGAAATTATACTAAAGGCAGCAAGAGAAAAATGAATTGTTAGTTATAAGGAAAACCCCATAAGGCAATCTGTTGGTTTCCCTTCACCAACACTGCCAGCCAGAAGGGAGTGGCAATATATATTAAAACTTCTGAATGAGAGAAAGCTGCAACCTAGGATAATTTATGCAGTAAGGCTGTACTTTAGACTAGAAAGAGAAAGAATTTCACAGACAAGCAGAAACTAAAAGAATTCAGCAATACTATACCTATGCTAAAGGAAATAATGAAAGGTTTACTCTAAATAGAAAATAAGCAGAGGACAAGGGCAAAGATGGTGGAGTAGAAGGACACTTGTAGCTCACCCTCTCCCACAAATACACCAAGGCTGATATCCATGAACCCACCCATCCAATCAGAACAAATGCTGAACTTTGACAGAACATTGCCTTCTTCAAAAGACAAAATACATTGCAAATTGAGTAGGAGAAAAGAAAAAAAAAAAGGAAAAGAAAGGAAAATAGTGGGGAACCGGTCCTGAAGGGAGAGAGTGACAAAAGAGTAATAGCATTCATTTGTTAGGTCTCCTTCACTCCAAAGGAGAGGTCAGTGGGATGGAGGGGGAGCTTCCAAGGTTTGGATCTGGATGGAATGGCCTTTGACTGACAGAACTAAGTTAAGTGGGCACAAAGGATCCCTGTAATCCCCAGGCATAGACATCAACCAGCAGGGTTGGGACAGGACAGGCTGCCCGAACCAGGAAAAGGATATGGGCCAACTCTACAGAGGCAAGCTTGGGGGACTTCAGTGAGCTATGTGCCATAGCTAGGGGGATATACAGATCAGAAAAGCCTGGGTCCCTCATAAAATACACACACACACAAAGCAACACTGCAGGTGTGCCCTAGGGAGAGGGGCACTGTAGCATTTGTCTCTGCAGACCCATGGAACCATTATGGGTGTATCCTTGGGAGAAGAGAGGCAGGGCTTAATGACAACCACCATATTCTCCAGTGTGCAGCTCCCAAGTGAAAGTGGGGTTAAAACCTGAAGCTATACCTAGGGTTTGGCAACCTCATAGGTGAGAGTGAGATTTGTTTACAGCCCCAGACAGAGGGAAACTTTCTGCAAAGGTGCCTCTGTGGACTCATGCTTCTAAGAGAAATGAATAAGAAGCAGAAATTTGGCACAGAGCAGGGGCAAGGGCTAGTGAGGCCATTTTCCCTGATCCAGGGACATGACTGTTGGGCCTCTAGAACCAGTGAGTGGAATTCAGGCAGCAGGGTGAGGATAGGGTCGGTGACAACAACAGAACCAAAAGGAGGGCCCAGTAAATAGCCAGGGCATGCTCTTGCCACCAGAACACTGGCCACAACCCCAACCAAAGTGATAACAGGCAAAAGGGAATGAAGGAAGACTTGGCAACTACCCATAAGTAAGAAAGAACTCTCAACAAAATTATAAGGGCACACAGTCTATAGAGAAATATATCCATATTTTCTTTAATTTTTACTTTAATTTATTTATATTTTATTCATTAAAAAATGTTTCTTTAAAATATTTTTATTAATTTTTAAAATTGATTTCAATTTCAGTTTTATTTATTTTGTTCTTCTGTTATTGATTATACACTGTTTTCAATGTTTTATTTTGCATTTCTTTTTCATAGTTTTATTTCTGCATCCACTTCAGATAAATAAATGAATAAATAAAACCTTTCAGGACCAGAGTAGATAACTGATACTTCATAATCCATAGTGCCAAAGAAAGTTAAGCAAGATAAAGAAGCAAAGAATCACTCCCAATTAAAAGAACAAGAGAAATTCCCTGAAAGAATAATCAATAAAACAGACTTTGATAGTCTGCTACATCATTATTTCAAAAAATGACTGATCACAGTACTGAAGGAACTAAAACAAATTGTGCATAGAGACAGAGAATATGTCAAAAAAAAGAAATTAACACTATAAAAAAGAGCCACATAAAATTGGAAAACCCATTTATTGAAATGAGAGCTAGTGGGCTAGATAATGCAGAGGAACAAATAAGTGACTTAGAAGACAGGAAAACAAAATCACCTAATCAGAATAGCAGAGAGAGAAAAAAAAACAATGTAAACTATATAAGTGACCTATGGTATAATATAAAGTGTGTCAATCTATGCATAATTTGGGTCCCAGAAGGAGAAGAAAGAGCAAAAGGGATTGAAAAGGCATTTAAAGAAAAAATAACTGAAAACTCCCCAAACCTATAGAAGCAATCAGATATCCAAGTACAGGAAGCACAGAGGGTCCAAAACAAGAAGAAACCAAGCATAACCACACCAAGACATATTATAATCAGGATGACCAGTTTTCTACTGAAAGGAAAAAAATGTAATTGGAAAGGTGATAACTACAATGAATAACAACAGGATAAACATGAAATTGTAAGAGAGACGTCTAAATCATTAAGAATGGGAGAGGGAAGCAAGAAAATTAAGAGTATTTTTCTTTTTTTCTTTTTCTTTTTCTTTTTGGCAGGATGGTTTGAACTTATATCACTATCTGTTTAAAACAAACAGACATAGTAATGGGTTAGTATATGTAAAAACCAGAGTAACCACATGACAAACACTTACAACGGAGACACACACAAAATAAAACAGACATAATACAAGGAAAATTATCAAACCACAAAAAGAAAAAGAAAGAAACAAAGAGGAAATACCAAATCAACTGCAAAACCAAGTTCAAAATGGCAATAAATACAAGTCTATCAATGATTACTGTAAATGTCAATGGACTAAATGCTCCAATAAAAAGACAGAGTGGTATATTGGAAAATAAAACAACAACATACCATATGCTGTATACAAGAGACACACTTTAGGGAGAAGAAGAGACATAGAGTGAGAATGAGAGGATTGAAAATGATATTCCATGCAAATGGAAAAAAAAACAAAGTAGGAGTAGCAATACTGATTACAGACAAAACAATTTAAAAACTAAAGCCATAAAGATAAACAGGGCACTGTATAATGATTGAAGGCAAAATGCAAGATGAGGATAGTATACATGTTAACATAGAAGAACAAAACATAAGAGAACCTAAATACATAAAGTGAATACTAACAAATATAAAGAGAGAAATCTATGGGAATACAATCATGGTAGGAGATTATAACACCCCATTCACATCACTTGACAGGTTCTTCTGACAGAAAGATAAAGGCAACACAGCAACTAAATGATACAATGGAACAATTAGACTTGGTTGATATTTTCAGAATATCACATCCCCCAAAATTACAATATACATTCTTTCCAGTGCACATGGAACACTTTCTAGGATGGACCATGCACTTGGGCACAAAAGAAGACTCAACAATTTTAAGAAGATAGTAATTATTTTAACTATTTTTTTCTGAACACAATGCCATGAAACTAGAAATCAACTACAGCAAAACAAAGGAGAAAAAAACAACAGCATGATGATTAAACAACATGATACTAAGAAACCAATGGGTCAATGATAAAATCAAAGAAGAAATTAAAAAATGCTTTGAGACAAATGACAAAAATCACAACCACACAAAATCTATGGGATGCAGCAAAAGCAGTACTAAGAAGAAAGTTCATTGCAATAAAGGCCTTCTTCAAAAAAGATAAACAATCTGAAATAAGCAACCTAACCAACCAACTAAAAGAATTAGAGAAAGAAGAGCAAACAAAACCTAAAGTCAGCAGAAGGAAGAAAACAATAAAGATCAGGGAGGAAATAAAATAGAGATTTAAAAAAATAGAAAAAGTCAATCAAACAAAGAGATGGTTTTTTGAAAGAGTAAATAAAATTGACAAACCTCAGGCTTAGCTCACAAAGAAGAGAAAAGACAGAGCACAAATTATCAAAATAAGAAAGGAAAATGGAGAAATTACAACCAATACCACAGAAATTCAAAATATCATATGAGAATACTGTGAACAACTTTATGGAAAATAAATGAATAACCTTGAAGAAATGGACAAGTTTCTGGAAACATACAGTCCACATGACTGAATCAAGAAGAAATTGACCACTAGAACAAACCGATCACTAGAAATTAAATTGAATAAGTATTAAAAAAAGAACAGAATATTTACATAATCTCAGAATATTTACATAATCTCAAATTAATAGATGCTTAAAAATAGTGGGTGAAATTTTGATGAAGAACAGAATATTTACATAATTTCAAGTTACTGGTTAGTCAGAAAGGAAAAAAGAACTTTATAGGGAAGAAATCTAATAGACACCACCTAATGCAGTGATGAACTTAGCATCACCCATAAGTGGAAAAACTGACATCTTGTGCCATCTAAAGTAACACTTTGGGAAGAACATAGCATCACTGATGCCTGTTGTGCTCCTGCTAACAATACATGACATGGAACTAGTCATCAGGCAATATCAGAAAACTATAAAATGGACACTATAAAATTAATGACATGTGTTCTTCAAAAATCATAAGATCAGGAAAGAAAGGAAATGCTGAAAATTGTTCCATACTAAAGGAGAATAAAAATACAAATCAAATGAATACTATTTTTCAATATCTGAGCACAGATATTAGATATTATAGATATAATATTAGACATTATAACTCCTATAAGAACAAAAAGTCATGATTAAAATTTTAAAGGAAGATATGCAAATGTCTCATCCAATAGAAAATAATAAGAAAGAACTTACTTTAAAAAAAAAAGGAATGGAAAACCTGAAGTTGAAAAGTATAACTGAATTTAAAAATTTGCCAGAGAAATGATAATGTCAAGAGAATGACAGAGAAGACATTTGGAGAAAATCTTTTCAAAAGGCACATCTAATAAAAGACTGTTATCTTCAATATACACAAAACACTTAAAACTCAACAGTGAAACAAAAATACCTGATTAAATGTAGCCAAAAGTCATTAACAGACATCTCAACAAAGAAAATACACAGAGGGCAAATAAATATATCAAAAAATGTTCCGCATCATATGTCATTACAAAAAAGGAAACAAACCTATTAGAACACCCGAAATTCAGGACACTGACAACACCAAATCCTGGTGAGGATGTGAATCTATAGCACTTCTTATTCACTGCTGATGGGAATGCAAGATTGTAGGGAATCTGTGGAAGACAGTTTGGCATCTTCTTAAAAAGCTCAACACTCATGCACAATATAATCCAGCAGTTGCACTCCTTGGTATTTACCAGAAGGAGTTGAAAACTTATGTCCACACAAAAAACAATATACAGATGTTTAGAGCAGCTTTATCCATCATATCCAAATCTTGGAAGCAACCAAGATGCTCTTCATTAGGTAATGCGTAAACAAACTGTGGTACAGCTGGAAAACAGAACAATATTCTATGCTAAAAACAAATGTGCCATCAAGGTATGAAAAGACATGGAAGAAATTTGAATGCCTTTGTTTTTTTTTTTTTTTTTTTTTGAATGGCTATTACTAAGTGAAAGAAGCCAATTGGAAAAGGCTACATATTGTATGATTTCAACTATGTGATATCTTAGAAAAGGCATAACCATATGGACAGTAAAAAGACTGATGGTTGCCAGGGATTTTGGATGGGAGAGCTGAATCGGCAAGCAATGAAGATTTTGAAGCTGGTGAAAATACACCATTTGATACTATAATAATGCATGTATGTCATTACACATTTGTCCAAATCCACAGAACGCACACCAAGAGTGAAACTTAATAAAAACCATGAGCTTCAGGTGATAAAGATGTGTCATTATTGGTTCATCAACAGTAACAGATAGAAACGTCCCCCACCAGAGTGGCCTAATAGGGAAGGTTGTGCAAGTATGGGGACAGGGCATATGGGCAATCTCTGTACCTTCCTCTCAGTTTTGATGTGAGTGTAAAACTGCTCTTGGAAAACATCTATTTAAAGTTTTACTAGTCATAACCACAGAGAATATATGCTTTACAGGAAAAGGAGTCCTAGGAGGGAAGCTCATACTAATACAGGACTTCCTCAAAAAAGAAGAACAATCTCAAATAAACATTCTAACCTACTAGCTAAAAGAATCAGAAAAACCAAGAGCAAACAAAAGCAAGTCAGCAGAAGAAAGAAAATAAGAAAGATCATGGAGGAAATAAATAAAGATTAAAAAACAATGGAAAAAATCAATATACCAACAGCTGGTTTTCTGAAAGAGTAAACAAAATTGACACATCTCTGGCCAAGCTCATGAAGAAGAGAAAAGAGGGAGCAGAAATTAACTAAATAAGAGAGGAAAATGGAGAAATTACAAACAATACCACAAAATACAAAATGTCATATGAGAATACTATGAACAACTATGAGGAAATAAAATGGATAACCTAGAAGAAATGGACAAGTTTCTGGAACCATAGAGTCCACCAAGACTGAATGAAGAAGAAATTGACCACTTGAACAAACCAATCAGGAGAAATCAAATTGAATTAGAAATAAAAGGCTTACCTAGAAACAAAAGTCCAGGACCAGAAGGCTTCACTGAGGAATTCGACCAAACATACAGAGAACTCATAACAGTCCTTCTTGAACACTTCCAGTAGACTGAAAAAGAGAGAGTACCCCCAAATTCATTCTATGAAGCCACTATTAGCCTGATACCAAAAACAAAGGTACTACCAAAAAACAACATTATGTACTAATATCACTGGTGATCATAGATGCAAAACTCCTCAACAAAATATTAGCAGAGTCCAACAGCACATAAAAGAGATCATACACCATGATCAATTTGGATTCATCCCAGGAACACAAGGATGCTGCAACATACATGAATCAATCAATGTAATGCATCTCAACAAGAGAAAGAAAAAAACACACACACACAATCATCTCAATAGATGCAGAAAAATCATTTGATAAAATTCAACACTAATTTATGATAAAATACATTACCAAAGCGGTTATAGAGGGAACACATCTCAACATAATAAAAGTTTTTTTTAAACTTTTTAAAATTGTTATAGTCATTTTACAATGTTGTGTCACATTCCAGTTTAGAGCACAATTTTTCAGTTGTACATGAACATACATATATTCATTGTCACATTGTTTTTTGCTGTGAGATTCCACAAGATCTTGTATATATTTTCCTGTGCTATATAGTGTAATCTCCATAAAGGACAAGGTTGTCACTCTCACCACTTGTATTCAATATAGTCTTGGAAGCCCTAGCCACAGCAATCAGGTAAGAAGAAAGAAATAAAAGGGATCCAAATAGGAAATGGAAGAGGTAAAATTGTGACTATATGCAGATGACATGATACTGTATACAGAAAAATTTGAAATTTTCACACAAAACTTCTAAAACTAATAAAAGAATTTGGCAAGGTAACAGATACAATCTTAATGGACAAGAATTGGTTGCATTTCTTTATACTAATAATGAATCATCAGGCAAAGAATTTAAAGAAACATTCCCTTTTAAAATAGCACCCAAAGTAATAAAATATCTAATAATAAATTTAATCAAGGAGGTGAAAGTTTTATAAATGAAGGACAATGAAACTTTGATTAAGGAGATTAAAGAAAACCTGAAAAAATGGAAAGATATCCCATGCACCTGGAATGGAAGAAAAATATTGTTAAAATGCTCATACTGCCCAAGGCAATTTACAGATTTAATGCAACCTGTATTAAATTAACTAGCACATACTGCACAGAAATAGAACAAATCATATTAAATTTTATATGGAATCACAAAAGACACAAAATTACCAAAGCATAGCTGAAGAAAAAGAATAAGGCTGGAGAAATAACCCTCCCAGATTTCAGAAAATACTACAAGCTACAGTAATCAAAACAGCATAGTATTAGTACAAAAACAGAAATATGGATCAATGGAACAGGATAGAAATCCCAGAAATAAACCCAGAAAATTTTGGTCAATTAATCTTCAACAAAGGTGGCAAGAACATACAATGGAATAAACAGAGTCTTTTCAGCAAATGGTGTTGGAGAAACTGGAGAGCAGCATGTAAATCAATGAACTTAGAATACTCCCTTACACCATACACAAAAATAAATGCAAAATGGATTAAAGACTAAAACATAAGACAATACACAATAAATTTCCTAGAAGTAATCATAGGCAAAACATTATCTCACATGCATCTCAACAATGTTCTACTAGGGCAGTCTACCCAAACAATAGAAATAAAAGCAAAACTAAACAAGTGGGATATAATTAAACTTACAAGCTTTTGCACAGCAAAGAAAACCATAAACAAAACAAATCGGCAACCTATGGAATGGGAGAAAATATTTGCAAAAGATGAAACTGAATGGCTTGGTCTCCAGAATATATAAACAGCTCATATGTCTTAATAAGGAAAACAAAAAACTCAATCCCAAAATGAGCAGAAGACCTAAACAAGCAATTCTCCAATGAAGACATATAAATGCCCAATAGGCTCATGAAAAAATGCTTAAAAAAACTAATTATCAGAGAAATGTAAATCAAAACTACAATGAGATATTATCTCACACTAGTCAGAATGGCCATCATTCTAAAGTCTACAAATGAAAAATGCTGGAGGGGGTGTGGAGAAAGGGCACCCTAATATACTGTCAGTGTCAATGCAGTTTGGTGCAGCCATTGTGGAAAACAGTATGGAGATTCCTAAAAAGACTAAAAATACAAATAACTTATGATGCAACAATCCCACTCCTGGGCAATTGTACAAAGGGAATGCTAAATCAAAAATACGTCTACACATCCTACAGCCAGCATAGTACTCAATGGTGAAAAACTCAAAATCTTCCCACTAAAATCTGGAACAAGACATGGTTACCCACTATCACCACTCCTATTCAACATAGTCTTGAAAGTCCTAGCCACAGCAATCAGGCAAGAGAGAGAAATAAAAGGGATCCAAATTGGTAAAGAAGAGGTAAAATTGTCACTATATGCAGATAACATGATATTATATAAAGAAAACCCAAAAACTACTAGAAATTATCGCAGAATTCAGCAAGGTAGCAGGTTACAAGATTAGCATTCAAAAATAAATTTCATTTCTTTACACTAATGATGAATCAACAGAAAAAGAATGTAAAGAATCAATCCCCTTTAAAATAGCCCCCAAAGTAATAAAATACCTAGGAGTAAATCTAACCAAGGCAGTGAAAGACTTCTACACAGAAAACTATAAAATACTGATGGAGGAATTTAAATAAGACAAAAAAATAAATGGAAAGATATCCCATGCTCCTGGATTGGAAGAATCAATATTGTTGAAATGGTCATATGCCCAAGGCAATCTACAGATTTAAGGTGATCCTTATCAATTTACCCAGGACATATTTCACAGAAGTAGAACAAATCATAATAAAATTTACATAACATTGTTTAATAAAAGCTATTTTTGACAAACCTACAGCCAGCACAATACTCAATGGTGAAAAACTGAAAACTTTCCCACAAATATCTGGATTGCAGTTGGACCGAAAAAAAAAATTATTAAGAAGAACATGATTAGAACAGCTGGTACAATTTGAATATGAACTGTGGCATACATAATAATACTGAATCAGTATTAAGTATCCTGATTTTGATAAATATATTGTGATTGCATAAGAGAAATCTATATCTTAAAAAATAGTCACTGAATTTGAGACACGATTTCTATAAATTATACTCAGATCATTCAGAAATAGATATGCCCAGGAGTGGATCATGCGGTAAGTCTATTTTTAGTTTTTTGAGACATATCCATAATGTTTTCCATAGTGGCTGTACCAATCATATGATCTAGCAATACCACTCCTGGGTATATATCAAGAGGGAACTCTAAATTGAAAAGATATATGCACCCCAATGTCCATAGCAGCACAATATACAATAGCCAAGATGTGGAAACATCCTAAATGTCCATTGACATATGACACTATAAAGAAGCAGTGTTATATTTATACAATGGAATACTATTCAGCCATAAAAAAGAATAATATAATAACATGGATGGATATAGAGATCATCATTCTTAAGTGAAGGAAGCCAGAAAGAGAAAGAATATATATGGTATCACTTATATGTGAAATCTAAGAAATGAAAGAAAAGGAACACAGTAATGAACTCATCTACAAAGTAGAAACAGACTTGTAAGCAAAGTAAATATTCTTATGGTTACTGGGGGAAAGCGAGTGGGAAGGGATAAATTTGGGAGTTTGTGATTTGCAAATGTGGGCCACAATATATAAAAGCTGGATTGAAAAAAACAAATTTCTTCCATATAGCACAGGGATCTTTATCTCCTTCTGCTTCTTTTCCAATTTGGATCTCTTTTATTTCTTTTTCTTGCCTGAGTGCAGTGGCTAGGCCTTCCAAGATTAAGTTGAATAGAAATGGGGAGAGTGGACAACTTTGCCTTTTCCCAGATTTTAGTAGGAAGGTTTTCAGCATTTCACAATTGAGTTCTAGGCTGGCTGTAGGTTTGTCATAAATAGCTTTTATCATGTTGAGATATGCTCCCTATAAGCCCACTTTGGTGAGAATTTTTATCATAAATTGGCATTGAATTTTATCAAATGCTTTTTCTGCATCTATTAAATTCAAATAAGAAATTATATGGAATCATAAAAGACCTAGAATTGCCAAAGAATTGCTGAAGGAAAAGAAAAGAGGCTGGAGGAATAACTCTCCGAGACTTCAGACAATACTACAGAGCTACACTAATCAAGATATTATGGTATTGGTACAAAAACAGACATATGGAATATTGGAACAGAATAGAGAGCCCTGAAATGAACCCACAAAATTTTGGTCTACTAATCTTCAACAAAGGAGGCAAGAATATTCAGTGGAGTCAAGAGAGTCTCTTCAGCAAATGGGGTTGTTAAAACTGGACAGCAGCATGTAAAGCAATGAAGCTAGAACACTCCCTTACATCATACAAAAAAAATAAACTCAAAATGAATCAAAGACTTAAACATATGACATGATACAATAAACCTCCTAGAGGAAAATATAGGCAAAACATTATCTGACATACATCTCAAAAATATTCTCCTAGAACAGTCAACCCAAGCAATAGGCATAAATGAAAGAATAAACAAATGGGACCTAATAAAATTTACAAGCTTCTGCACAGCAAAAGAAACCATAAGTAAAACAAAATGACAACCTAGTGAATGGGAAAAAAATTTTGCAAATGAAATTGACAAATGCTTGATCTCCAGAATATATAAGCATCTCACACAATTTAATAAGAATAAAAACAAACAACCCAATCCAAAATGGATAGGAGACCCAAATAAGCAATTCTCTAAGGAAGGCATGCAAATGATCAATAGGCAATGAAAAAAAGCTCAATATCACAAATTATCAGAGAAATGCAAATCAAAACTAAAATGAGGTATCACCCCAAACAAGTCGGAATGGCCATCATTCAAAAGTTCACAAATGACAAATGCTGGAAAGGCTGTGGATAAAAGGGAACCCTCCTACACTGCTGGAGAGAATGCAGTTTGGTGCAGCCACTGTGGAAAACAGTATGGAGATTCCTAAAAAGATTAGGATTAGACAACATATGACACAGGGTACCACACTTGGGCATATATACAGAAGGAACCCTACTTCAAAATGACACTTGCACCCCAATGTTCATAGCAGAACTATTTACAATAGCCAAGACACAGGAAGAGCCTAAACGTCCATCAACAGATGACTGGATAAAGCAGATGTGGTATATTTATAAAATGGAAAACTATTCAGACATAAAATCTGACAAAATAATACCAATTGAAGCAACATGGATGTTACTGGAGAATACTATTCTGAGCGGATTAAGCCAGAAAGAAAAAAGAAAAATACCATATGAGATCACTTATATGTGGAAATATATGTATATATATATATAACAGAGACAGACTCATAGACATAGAATAAAAACTTCTGATCAAAGGGGAATGGGGGTGGGAAAGGACTGGGATATCAAAATGTAGAAAATATACACAAGACTGTACTGTGTAGCACAGGGAAATATATACAAGATTTTGTGTTGGTTAAAAAAGAAGAGAAATGTCAATGAATGTATATATGCACATGCATAAGAGAAAAATGGTGCTCTACACTGGAATTTGAAACAAAATTGTAAAATGATTATGAATCAATAAACAGTTAAAAACAAAAAGAAACTTTAGTGGATGAGATAATAGCATGGCTAAAGACAGGAATTGGCAGACTAGATAATGAAGAAGGACTTAAAAGTGTTTGAGAAGACATGAGGACACAAAACTGTCAGTAAAAAGATGACATATAAATTCAAGCGTAAACCAATGCAAACATTGCTGTTGAAACATGGGAAAAGACAAAGAATGCAAGGTTAGGACATATAGGATTCCCAGATGAAAAAGAAAGATTATAAAAGAATAAGAAAAAAAAAAAAAAGGGCTGAAAATATATTCGAAAAATATCAGACTGAAATTTCCTGAAAGCCAAGAAACAATCATCTATACGAAATCAGGATGCAAACAGCTTCCAAAGCAGGCGGAATCCCAATAGACTTACAAGCAGCTGTATTATCATTGAAATCATCAAAGTTCATGATCAACCCAATGATTTTAAATACACCTAGAGTAAAGCAACTTAGTCACAACAGAACCTCCAGAGGGGTTTCAGCTGATATCCCGACAGAAATATTGAAGGACAGGAAGGAGTGCCAAGAAATAGACCAAATCCTGAATGAGAAAAAGCTGCAAACTAGCGTAGCCTATGCCACAAGACCAAGCTTTAAAATAATGGCAGAAGTAGAGAAATTCACAGACCAGCAAAACTTAAAACAATTCAGCAGTTCTAACCTTATCCTAAAAGAAAGATTGAGATTTCTACCCTGAATAGAAAAGAAGCAAGACGAAATGGAAATAAGAAAACCGTCATTGGAAATGCAAGAAGAGCTATGACTTGCAGAGAATAAACAAAAAGAAGGCAAGGAGGACATCAAAACCCTAAAGATGGGATAGGGTAGCAGGAAAACATTGGTGAGATTCAGCACTATACTAAGTGAATCAGCTTATATGACCCTCTGTTTGAAGCAAACGGAGAGATGCATGGCCTAATGTGTTTGCAAAACAAAGAACAAGCAAACAGACAATCAAACAAACAAACACCAAAACAGTACGGTTGGATGATATATATCCAAAGAACCATGATAATTCAAAAGAAAATACTCAAAGGGATGTCAAAGAGCTTTCAGCACGCATCGACGCAGTATTGCTGCTTGCATGTACTCAACAGACTTGTATTCAGAAAACAGATGCGTGCAATAATATTCAAAAATACTGATTCATAAGAGGACATCGTGACCTAAACCAAATGCCTATTTTGAATAAAATCGATTCGTATTCCATGATATAGATTTACTAGTCTTCCAATAGGAAGAATGAATGGCCTATTCGACCCTACATAGAGAATAAATGGCATATGCCTTTAACAAAGACAAGTAGCTCTACAAAACTGCACTAAGAGCAAAAGAGACAGGCAGTAAAGTGTACATTATGATTGGATTAATTTCTAGGAATTTCAGCCGCCATGAATCAAATGGATCCATTTTCTGGGACTGTGGGTGTTTCAGCCGAAAAGCAACAGACGGATGTGTATTCTGGGTGAAAGGCTATTACACAAACATAAGATTCCTATAGTGGGGTCTTTTTGTACTTTTAACTGTGAGAAAAGTTAAAGATGTGTGGAACCATAAAATTAACATGAACACACTTCCCTATTTTGTACTGTGTATAGAGTTCTGAACTAAAGGAAAGAGGGTAGGAAAAAAAGGACCATGGGACGCTATTGGAGAGAATCACTTTTATCTTAGGAATCTCTCGTCTGATGCAGCCCCTCCCCCAACACTGGAAAGATGCAGCAAATATTGGAGATGGCAGTTACCGGTTGCTTTCCAGATGGAATATTGGTGTGTTCAACCAGGCTTGTTGTGGCTGTTGGATCCAAGTTAACTGGACAGAGCTCTGTGGGTGGATCAGTGTCATGAAGGGACTGCCACCCTCTGTGGAGCTTGGCTTAGGTCTAAATTTGGAAAGATTTGTAAGTTCGAGATACTGCTGCTTCCCAATGGCCTGAGATCACGGGTCAGTTTCAAGAAACTGAAAAGACAGACTGTGGAAGATCTGCCCATCATCAGCATACCGGTGAGGCTGTGAGGTACTTTCAGACTTGCCCAGTGCTGTAGAAGTCGACTTTAATGGAGACACGAAGAGAAGCTGGCAGAAAACCTGGCTGCACAGATTGAAGAGACGTGCGAACACATTGATGAGAGTTGTTCTGCTACAATGGAGAATACTGGCATGAAGACTTCTTTAGAGAATACCAGGCTTGAAAGACTTTCATGAGTCATGTTGAGCCTCACTGATACTAGCAGAAACCTGTGGAGGGTCAACGTTTACTTGAGGAAGGTACTCAATTCTCTGCTCCAAGAAGTGGTCCAAGATTCCTGACGTCTAAAAGAGAAGAAATGGCAGGGATGATAAAAACGCTCATGTTCTTGGAAGTGTTTGTGAGAATCCACATATCCCAAGGGGCATTTAAAAATCACACAGACCACAGAGCATGAGGCCCTGGTAAGCTTTCCCCGGGGTTGGGCCTAGATATCAAGAAATTGCTCTTTCCTCCCCTCCACTCAGGCATCCATTTCAAAGGATCAGCACTTGAGTTGCAATGAAGCCAGTAGGAGAAAAGCAAGCCACTCCTACGTACAGTGTTCCTCCAACTTCACACTTTGTGCACAACACTTAAATCCTCAAAGATCAAATACTGTAGGCTATAATAGATAGGAATAGAATACACAGCTCACAAAAAGAAATGATGAACTTAGCCTAGTTTCAGCAAATGCTGGGGTTATGTCTACCTTGGGGTGAAGGGAGTGTGGTAAGTGAGGGGAATCTTTGACTGAACTTGATATATATTAGGCCTCAGTTTTTCTAGACAGTATAGGTAACAGTTATGTCAGTTAGTGAAGTGAACTGTAAAAGTCACCATAGTCATGTAAGGACACATGATATGTGGACCATCTTTTCACTTCATTGAAGCCCCAGGTGCAGTATATCATGTTGGTGCATAATTTGTTGGGTTAAACTGCTTTACCCAACATGATCAACCGTTTGTTCTCATGGTTGATAGAAGAGCACCTGGTTCTCAATAGCAGAGCAAAACTGCAGCAGTTTTCTCATAGCTATAACTCCTCTAGGAGTTTTGGAACCAAGAATACACATAAATATGGTGTTTTAGTTTAATTGGGTTTCCCTAGAGAGAATTGTTCCCCCTTGAAATGACAACATTGGCCTGTATGTGTCTTTGGGAGGAAAGTGCAGCACATGCAGAAGGGAAACCCAGGATGGGGGTTATTTCATGGTTCCAATAGTTATTTCATGGTTCCTGTTGATGTTGTAGTTATCAACAGTAAAGATTTGACCTGTCCCCTTCATCATTTTGGACTGCTACTGTACATTCTATCTGTCTATTTTTCCCTTAGACCTAACAAAATTGTAAAAGAACTTCACAAGTCTGGCTTGTAATTAGATTTAGTATGTTTCAAAATCTAACTTCATTTTCATATAAATCCCAAAATATGTAAATAAATTCTATTAACCTTTTGAAAGACTGCAACTGAGGTATTAACACAATGTCAAAACTGTAGTCTTCGGACAAACCCTCCCACCATGGCTGTATAGAAAACAGAGATAAGCAAGAATCACATTTCTGTGAGTTATATATAGAATGTGTTGATTTCTCGATGCCCAGTTGGCAGGGTATTAGTGCCAACTATGCTCACTCGTTCCCATGTACACAGCAAGATAAACATCCACTCACGAAGCCCTTGGTTCAGGACACATGCTGGAGTGGTCCCTTAGTTCCAAAAGAGAATGAGGCCTCAGAGAACCTGGGAGGAGGAGAAGGCAAAGTAGAGAATGGAAATCAGTGCAGTACCTGACGTCTGGTGATGGAACAGCAAAGGTGAAACTCTGTTTTACTTGGACACACAATCTCAAGCGGAAAGGACACATGGGATTGAAAGCGATGCGCTGAGTTTTAGAAGCATGCACAGAAAATACTTGGCTGACAGAACTCAAGGAAATCAGCACAAAATATCCCCACAATTGATTCTGAGACCAAGATCCGAGCTGCCAAATTTGAGCTAGCATTGGCTGTGGAAAATGAGGTATAAGGCTATGTATGATGTCACACGCTGTGTCTCAGGGATCCGGAGTGTGTTGTGGATTGTGGTTTGCCCTACCAAGAGAGGAAACTGACCTTAGACCCCAATGTGAAAGCAACCACCCTGTGTGCAAAGTTGAGTTTATCGAAATGTCCTATGGCCACATTCACTGCATCTGCAGGCCAAGGGAACAATTTGACATTTGCCAATAGAGCACGAGTGGGGCTCAATTAGAGAAATCATGCATCTGGTCTGAGGGATCCAGGGGTCCTTGGGGTTGAAATCAGATTGCAAAGTGTTAGGATCAGCTAGTTTCCTAGCCTGGACTGGGATTAAGTTTTGGTATGAGGCAGAGGATGCAGGACATCGCTGTGTTTGCCTTTGTGGTCCCAAGCCACAAGGATGAGAGAACAAAGGTTAGTTGTCTAGGTCCGCAGCATGAGAAAATGAAGCATTTCATTCACCATTACCTCCCAAATGCAGATGCTACATTTTGGATAGTACTGAAATTGTACGGCACCGAGGACAACTTGGTGGGGCTGTGGGATAATGGCAGCAGGCCCTGATGCATGACATCCTTAGATATGTTTCCACAGGTTTTTCTGTAGACAGAGAAGCTCTGGGAAGAACTGGTAAAATTGGGACATTCCCATAGAACTAGAAAGGACAAGTGCACTAATAATATTCTGTTTTGAAAACACTCCAAAATGACATACAACAGCCTACAGAGCTGAAAACATTTAGATGCTCCATTTCCACAAGAGGAAGGGTCCTGTGCACTTTCAGAAAAGTGACATAAGCATAATAAAAGGAGATTATTCTAAATGATGCGTGTATGGTGTGTTCATCACAAGAAAGGTATCACCAGTAAATAGAGGTATACCAGACAACACACACAGGAAGACGAAATGGCTTCAATGTCAAGGAAAATTTGTCTTCAGGGAAATATCATGGGATTGGGTACACCAAATAGACTAAAAGTTTCACTTAAACAAGCCTTACAAGTCTGCATTAGATACCTGATAGTACTTGACCAACAGAGATAAAGATATGGTAAAAGAAACAGGAAGTAACAATTTCAGTTCCAAAGAGATTGAAGGCCAAAAAAAAAGCTTTGAAACAACTAGATTTTGAAACATTACTAGAGAAATTATTGAAAATGGAGGTGAGAGAAACAATAAAGAACAACAGTGTCTCAGAATCACAAAAGGCAGAATATCAGAAAAGGGGAAGAGAACCTCTAAGATGAGCCAAATAAAATAAGTAAACTCAATGTATAAGATAATAGCAGGTTAAAAGTCAGTCCTGAGCAGTCTAGATAATGCAGAGCGACTCGTGAATGTCTGTGAACAAAGGGGAACAGAAATCCCTCTATAAGAAGATGACACAGAAAAGCTAGTGTAAACCAATGCAAATATTGCTGTTGAATCCTGGGGTAAGACAAAGCATGAAAGACTAGGATTCTTAAGAGTCTCAGAAGGAAAAGCTGGGTATACAAAAAAAAAAAAAAAAAAACCTCTGAAAAGATATTTGGAGAAAAATCTGACTGAAATTTGCTGAAAGCCAAGAAACAATCATCTATACGAAACCAGGAGCAAACAGCATCCAAATTATGTGGAATCCCTATAAACCTACAAGCAGCTGTATTATTCAAATCATCAAATTTCATGATCAACCCAGTGATTTTAAATGCACCTAGAGGAAAGCAACGTAGGTACAACAGAAAGACCATAGGGGTTTCAGCTTATACCTCGACAGAAATATTGCAGGACAGGAAGGAGTGCCAGGACATAGACCAAAACCTGAATGAGAAAAATCTGCATTCTAGGGTAGCCTATGCCACAAGACTGCCATTTCTGATAACGGCAGATCTAAAAATTTCATAGGCCGGCAAAAAGTAAAAGAATTCAGCAGCACGAACCTTATCATTAAACAAAGATTGAGAATTCTACCCTTAATAGAAAAGTAGCAAAATGAAATTGAAATAAGAAAACCATCATTGGAAATGCAAGAAGAGCAAAGAGTTGCAGAGAATAAACAAGAAGAAGGGAAGGAGGACATTAAAACCCTAAAGATGGGAGAGGGATGCAGGTAAACATAGGTGATTTTCAGCACTATACAAAGTTAATCAGCTTATATGACTCTCTGCTGCAAACGGAGAGATGCATGGCCTAATGTGTTTGCAAAACAAAGAACAAGCAAACAAAAAATCAAACAAACAAACAAACACCAAATACTATGGTTGGCTGACATATACCCAAAGAAACCATGATAATTCAAAAGAAAATACTCAAACGGGTGTCAAGAATCATTCAGCATGCATCGATACATTATCGCTGCTGGCATGTACTCAAAACACTTGTATTCAGAAAACAGATGCGTGCATTAATATTCAAAAAGTTGATTCATTAGAGCATATCGTGACCTAAACCAAATGCCTATTTTGAATAACATTGATTCGTATTTCATTATATAGATTTACTAGACATCCTACAGGATGAATGAATCACCTATTCAACCCTACGTAAGAATAAATGGCATATGCCTATAACAAAGAAAAGTAGCTATACAAAACTGTACTAAGAGCAAAAGAGACAAACATTAAAGTATACATTAGGATGGGCTTCATTTCTAGGAATTTCAGCCCCCATGAATCAAATGAATCCATGATCTGAGAGTGTGAGAGTTTCAGCCAAAAAGCAAGAGACAGATATGTATTCTGGGTGAATGGCTATTACACAAACTTAAGATTCCTATAGTGGGGTCTTTGTGAACTGTTAATTTTAGAAAGGTTAAAGACGTGTGGAACCATAAACTTAACATGGACACACTTCCCTCGGTTTGTACTTTGTATAGAGATCTGAACTAAAGCAAAGAGGGTAGGGAAAAAAGGACCATGGGATGCTAATGGAGAGAATCATATTTACCTTAGGAAACTCTCGACTGATGCAGCCCCTCCCCCAACACTGACAAGATGTAGCAAATATTGTGGATTGCAGGTACCGGTTTGATTCCAGGTGGAATGTCAGTGTGTTCTGTGAGTCTTGGTGTAGCTGGTGGATCCAAGGTAACTGGGCAGAGCTCTGTGAGAGGATCAGGGTCATGGAGGGGCTGCCACCCTATGTGGAACATGGCTTAGGTCTATTTTTCAGGAAGCTGTGTAATTTCGAGATACTGATGCTGCCCAAAGACTTGAGACCACGGGTCAGTTTCTAGAAATTGAAACAGCAGACAGTGGAAGATCTGCCTGTCATCAGCTTACTGGTGACGCTCCGAGGGACTTTCAGACTTGCCCAGTCCTGTAGAAGTCGACTACATGGGAGACACCAAGAGAAGCTGTCAGAAGGATGAGTGCACGGATTGAGGAGAGATGTGAACACATTGATGAGTGTTCTGCTACAATGGAGAATACTGGCATGCAGACTTCTGTAGAGAATACCAGGCTCAAAAGACATTCATGAGAAATATTGAGCCTTGCTGATACTGACAGAAACCTGTGGAGGGTCAACGTGCACTTGTGGAAGGTACTCAATTCTCTGCTACAAGAACTGGTCCAAGAATCCTGACGTCTAATAGAGAAGAGATGGCAGAGTTGATAAAATGCCTCTTGTTCTTTTAAGAGGTCATGAGAATCCACACGTCCCAAGGGGCATTTATAAATCACTCAGACCTCAGGGCATGAATCCCTGGTAGGCCTTTTCCCAGGGTTGGTCCTAGCTATCAAGCACTTGCTCTTCCCTCCCCTACACTCAGCCATCCATTTCAGAGGATCAGCACCTGAGATGCATCGAAGCCAGTAGGAGTATAGCAAGCCCCTCCTAGATTCAGTGTTCTTCCAACTTTACTCTCCATGCACAACACTATACTCCTCAATGGTCAAATACTCCCGACTAAAATAGGTAGGAATTGAATATTAACTCACACAAAGAAATGATGACCTTCCCCTAGATTCAGCAAATACTGTGGTTACATCTTCTTTGGGGTGAAGTGTGTGTGGTAAGTGAGGGGAATCTTTGACTGAACTTGTATATGTATATGTCCCCAGTTTTTCAATACAGTCCAGGTAACTAGTATAAGTCAGTTAGTGAACTGAATTGTAAAAGTCGCCATAGACATGTAAGGACACATGATATGTTGATAGTCTTTTCCTTCACTGAAGCCCCTGGTGCAATATATCATATGGGTGCAGACATGGTTGTGTTTAATTACTTTACACAACATAATTGGAAGATTAAGCATTCTCATCTTTGATAAAAGGGCACCTGGTTCTCAATAGCCTATCAAAGCTGCAGCAGTTTTCTCATAGTTTTAATGCCTGTAGTTGCTTTTGGATCCAAGCGTATATATAAATAAGTAGTTTGGGTTACCTTGTGTCTTCCTACAGTGAAATGTTACCCATAGAAATGACAACATTGGCCAGTACAATTCACTGGGTGAAAAGGGCAATACATGCAAATGGGAAACATTTTGTGAGGGTAATTTCATGGGACCAATATTTATTTCATGGTTCCTGTTTGTGTTGGAGGCATCAACATTTAACATTTGACCTGTCCCCTTCATCATTTTGGACTGCTTTTTTACATTCTGTCTTCTTTTCCCTTAGAGCTGACAAAATGGTACCTCAATGTGACAAGTCTGGCTTGTAGGCAGATTTAGTATGTTTCAAAATCTATCTTCATATTCATATAAATCCCCAAAAACATAAATCAATTCTACTAAATTTTTGAAAGACAGCAACTGAGGTATCAACACAATTTCAAAACTGTAGTCTTCAGAAAAACCCTCCCACCATGGCTGTATAGAAAATGGAGATAAACAAGAATCACATTTCTGTGAGTTATACATGGAAAGTGTTGATTTATTGATGTCCAGTTGTCAGGGTAGCAGTGCAACCTACACTCACTCACTCCCATCTACACAGCAAGATAAACATCCACTCACCCAGTGCGTGGTCTACGACACTTGCCAAACAGTGATCTCTTATTTCCAAAGACAGAATGAGGCCTCAGAATACATGGAAGGGGGAGAAGTCAAATTAGAGAATGGAAATCAGTGCAGGACCTGATCTCTGTTAATGCAGAAGCAAAGGTGAATCCCTGTTTTACTTTGAAACACACTCTCAAGCGGACAGAATGCATGGGATTGAAAGCGATGTGCTGAATGTTAGAAGAGTGCACAGCAGATGCTTGGCTGACAGAACTCAAAGAAATCAGCACAAAACATCGCTACAATTGATTCTGAGACCAAGATTGGTGCTGCCATATTTGGGCTCACAGTGGCTGCGAACAATGAGGGATAGGGCAATGGATGATGACACATGCTGAACCTCAGGGATCTGGAGTGTGTTGTGGATTGTGGTTCTCCCTATCCAGAATGGAAGCTGACTTGGGACACCAATGAGAAAGCTATAAACCTGGTGCATGAGGTTGAGTTTCTCGAAATGTCCCATGGCCACATACACTGCATCTGTAAGCCCAGGGACCAATTTGGTATTTTGCCAATACAGCACATGTGGGGCTCAATCAGAGATATCATGCATATGGTCTGAGTGATCCAGGGGGCCTTGTGGTTGAAATCATTTTCCAAAGGCTTAGGATCTGCTACATACATAGCGTGGACTGAGATTACGTTTGGTATGAGGCAGATTATGAGGGACAGTTCTGTGGTTGCATTCGTGGTCCCAAGCCACAAGGATGAGAGAACAAAGAACAGTGGTCTAGGTACACAGCATGAGTAGATGAAGCATTTCCTTCATCATTATCTCCCAAATGCAGATGCTACATTTTGAATGGCAGTGAAAGGTTACGGCACCAAGGACACCTAGCTGGGGCTGCCCAAAAATGGCAGCAGGCCCTGATGCATGACATCTTTATATATGTTTCCACAGTTTTTTCTGTAGACAGAGAAGCTCTGGAAAGAACTCGTTACATTGGGAAATTCCCATGGAAATAGAAAGGACAAGCTCACTGTCATGATGCTGTTTTTGAAACACACACACAAAAAATGACATTAAAGAGCCTGCAAAGCTCAAAACCTTTACATGCTTCATTTCCACAGGAGGAAGGGTCCTGTGCACTTTCAGAACAGTGATATAAGAGTAGTAAAAATGACATACTAAACAACAAGATTATGTTGTGTTCATCACAACAAAGGCATCACCAGCAATTAGAGATATACATGACAACACACACAGGAAAACGACATGGCATCAATGTGTAGGAAAAATTGTCCTCACACAAATATCATGGAATTGCGTACATCCAGTGGTATAAAATTTTCACTTAACAAAACCCTATAAGTCTGCATTAGATACCTGAAAGTACTTGACCAGTAAAGATAAAGAAGTATAGTAAAAGAAACAGGAAGTACTATTTTAAGTACAAAAGAGTTTGAAGGCCCAAAATATAAGCTTTCAAACAACTAGATGGCAAAACGCTACCAGAGAATGTATTGAAAACTGAGGTGAGGAAAACACTGTAGAACAACAGTGTCTCAGAATCACAAAAGACAGAATACCAGAAAAGGGGAAGAGAACCTCTAAAGATGAGCGAAAGAATATCAGAAAACTCAATGGATGAGATAATACCAGGGCTAAAGTCATTCCCAAGCAGAATAGATAATGCAGAGGGACTCTTGAATGACTGTGATGACAGAGGAATAGAAATCCCTCGATTAGTAGATGACATAGAAAAGCAAGTGAAAATCAATGCAATCATCGCTGTTGAATCACAGGGTAATACAAAGCATGAAAGATTATGATTCATAAGTGTCCCAGATGAATTAGCAAGAGATAAAGAAGAAAAGTCTGAAATATATTTGCAGAAAAATCAGACAGAAACTTCCTTAAAGCCAAGAAGCAGTCATCTATACGAATTCAGGAAGTACAAGTGTCCAAAGGAGGTGGAATTAAAATAGACCTACAAGAAGCTGTATTATTCAAAGCAACAAAGTTCATGGTCAACCAAGTGATTCTTAATGCACGTAGAGGAAAGCAACTTAGTCACAACAGAATCTCCAGAGGGTTTTCAGCTGATATCTCGACACAAATAGTACAGGAGATGTAATAGTGCCAGGACATATACCAAAACTTGAATGAGTAAAAGCTGCAATCTAGGGTAGCCTATGCCACAAGACTACCATTTCTAATAATGGCAGAACTAGAGAATTTCACAGACCGGCAATACTTAAAAGATTACAGCAGTTCGAAACTAATATTAAAAAAAGGATTGAGAATTCTAAACAGAATAGAAAAGTAGCAAGACGAAATGGATATAAGATTACCATTATTGGAAATGCAATTAGAGCAATGAGTTTCAAAGAATAAACAAGAAGAAGGCAAGGAGGACATCAAAATCCTAAAGATGGGAGAGGGAAGCAGGAAAACATAGGTGATTTTCAGCACTATACTAAGTTAATCAGCATATATGACTCTCTGAATCAAACGGAGAGATGCATGGCCTAATGAGTTTGCAAAACAAAGAATAAGAAAACAAACAATTGAACAAAGAAACAAACATCAAAAGAGTACGCTTGGCAGACACCTATCCAAAGGAACCATGAAAAATTAAATAAAAATACTCAAAGTAATGTCAAGGATCATTCAGTACGCATTGACAAAGTTTCGAGGCATGCAAGTACTCAAAAGACTTGTATTCAGAAAACAGATGCGTGCATTAATATTCATAAATTTTGATTCATAATAGCACATTGTCTCCTAACCCAAATCTCTATTTTGATTAAAATGGATTCCTAGTCCGTGGTATAGATTTAGAAGTCTTTCAACATGATGAATGAATGGCATATTCTACCCTACATACAGAAGAAATGGCATAAGCCTAAAACAAAGGAAAGTAGCTCTGCAGAACTGTACTAAGAGCAAAAGAGTCAGTCAGTAAAGTGCACAATGGGATTGGTTTCATTTCTAGGAATTTCAGCCCCGATGGAACAAATGGATACATGTTCTTAGAGTGTGGGTGTTTCAGCAGAAAAGCAACAAACGGATATGTATTCTGGGTGAATGGATATTACACAAACATAAGATTCCTTTAGTGGGTCTTTTTGTACTGTTAACAGTTAGAAAGTTTAAAGACGTATGAAACCATAAACTAAAAATGGACACACTTCCCTCCGTTTGTACTGTGTATAGGGATGAGAACAAAAGGAAAGAAGGAAGAAAAAAAGGACCATGGGATGCTACTGGAGAGATTCACATTTACCTTAGGAACCTCTCGTCTGATGCAGCCCCTCCCAAACACTGACAAGATGTAGCAACCATTCGGGATGGCAGGTACTGTTTGGATTCCAGGTGGAATTTTGGTGTGTACAGTGCAGCTTGTTGTGGCTGGTGGGCCCAAGGTAACTGGGCAGAGTTCCATGGGTGGATTGGTGTGATGGAAGGGCTGCCACCCTCTGTGGAGCTTGTCTTAGGTCTTTAGTTCGGGAAGCTGGGTAAGTTCGAGATACTGCTTCTGCCCAAATACCTGAGTTCACGGGTCAGTTTCCAGAAACTGAAAGGGCTGACAGTGGAACATCTGCCAGTCATCAGCATACTGGTTACGTTCCGAGGATCTTTCAGACTTGCCCAGTCATGTAGAAGTCTAATTTATGGGAGATTTAAAGAGAAGCTGGAAGAAAACCTGGCTACATGGTTTGAGGAGATATGAGAACACATTGATGAGAGTTGTCCTGCTACAATTGAGGACACAGTCATGGATACTTCGGTAGAGAATACCAGGCTCAAAAGACATTCATGAGACATATTGAGCCTCGTTGATACTGGCAGAAATTATGGAGTATCAACATGCACTTGAGGAAGTTACTCAGTTCTCTGCTCCAAGAATGGATCCAAGATTCTTGACTTCTAAAGAGAAGAGATGGCAGAGATGATAAAATCGCTCATGTTGGTGGAATAATTTGTGAGAATCCCCATGTCCCAAGGGGCATTTACAAACCATTCAGACCAAAATGCACCAAGCCCAGGTAAGCCTTTTCACAGGCTTGGGCCTTGCTATCAAGCACTTGCTCTTCCCTCCCCTCCACTCAGGCATCCATTTTAAAGGATCAGAACCTGAGCTGCAATGAAGCCAGTAGGAGAAGAGCAAGCCCCTCCTAGAATCAGAGTTCCTACAACTTCACACTCTGTGAACAACTGTGAAATCCACAAAGGTCAAATACTCTCAACTAAAATAGCTAGGATTTGAATATTTAGCTAACACAAAGAAATGATGACCTTCCCCTAGATTCAGCAAATGCTCTGGTTATGTCTTTTTGGGGTGAAGGGAGTGTGGTAAGTGAGGAGAATCTTTGACTGAACTTGAATAAGTATTATGCCTCAGTATTTCAAGACAGTATTGGTAAATATTATGTCAGTTATTGAACTGAACTGTAAAAGTCGCCAAGGACATTAAAGGACATAATTTATGTGTACCGTCTTTTCCCTTCATTCAAGCACCGGGTGGACTATATCATGGGATGCAGACAATGTTATGTTAAATTGCTTTACCAACATGATCAGACGATTAATCTTTGTCATCACTGATAGAAGAACACCTGATTCTCGATAGCCTCGTATAGCTACAGCAGGATTCTCATAGATATAATGCCTCTAGGTGCTTTTGAAATGAAGCCAAAATGTACATATTTTATTTGGTTTTTCTTGTGTTTTCCTCTAGAAGAATGATACCCCTTGAAATGAAAACATTGGCCAATATGTGCCATTGGGAAGAAACGGCAACACATGCACAATGGAATCCCAGGTTGGGGGTTATTTCTTGGTTCCAATAGTTAGTTCATCCTTTCTGTCAGTGTTGGAGGATTCAACATTAAAGGGTTGACATGCCCCGTCAAAATATTGGACTGCTATTTTATATTCTATCTGTCTATTTTTTCCTTAGAGCTGACAAAAGTAACAAAAATTGACAAGTCTTTCCTCTAGGCAGATTTAGTATGTTTTGAAAACTAACTTCATATTCATATAAATTTCAAACATGTAAATCAATTATTCTAACCTTTTTAAAGACTGCAACTGAGTTATCAACACAATGTCAAAACTAATGTGTTCGGACAAACACTTCCACCATGGCTTTATAGAAAACAGAGCTAAGTAAACATCATATTTCTGCGAATTATATCTGGAAAGTGTTGATTTATCACTGCCCAGTTGGCAGGGAACAAGTGCATCATGTGCTCACTCGCTCCTATGCACACAGCAATGTAAACATCCACTCAACCAGCCCTTGGAAAAGGACATTGCTGAAGAGTGGTCTGTTAATTCCAAAGACAGGATGAGGCCTCAGAAACCTGGAAGGAGGAGAAGACAATGTAGAGAATGGAAACCACTACAGGATCTGAAATCTGGTAATGGAGCAGCAAAGGTGAAACTCTGCTTTACTTGGATGCACACTCTCTAGCAGACAGCACACATGGGATTGAGGGTGATGAGTGGAGTGTTAGAAGAGTGCACAGCAGATGCTTGGCTGACAGGACTCAAAGAAATCAGCACCAAATATCCCCAGAATTTAATCTGAGACCAAGACCCGAGCTGCCAAATTTGTGCTGGCAGAGGCAGCAGAAAATGAGGGATAGGGCTACGGATGACGGCACACGCTTACTCTCAGGGATCTGGATTGCGTTGTGGGATGTGGTGGGTCCTATCAAGAGAGCAAACTGACTTGTGACCCCAATGAGAAAGCAACCACACTAGCTTGCAAGTTTGAGTTTATCAATAAGTCCCATGGCCACATCCACTGCATCTGCAGGACCAGGGACCAATTTGGCATTTTGCCAAGAGAGCACATGTTGGGCTCAATCAGAGATACTGTGCATCAGGTCTGGGGGAACCAGAGGCCTTGGGTTTGAAATCAGTATTAAAAGCATTAGGATCTGTTACATTCAATGTCTGGAGTGGGATTACATTTTGGTTTGAGGCAGAGGATGCAGAACAGCTGTTCTTCCCTTCGTGCACACATGACAAAAGGATGAGAGAACAAGGAAGAGTGGTCAAATTCTGCAGTGTGAGAAGATGAAGAATTTCATTGAGCATTTTCCCAAATGCAGATGGTACATTTTCGATGGCACAGAAATGTTACTGCACCGAGAACACATACATCGGTCTGCAGGATCATTCCAGCAGGCCCTGTTGTATGACATCCATAGATAAGTTTCCACTGGTGTTCCTGTAGACAGAGAAGCTCTGGGAAGAACTGGTAATATTGGGACATACCCATGGCAATAGAAAGCACAAACTCACTGTCAGTTTCCTGTTTTGGAAACACTCCAAAATGACATACAGCAAAATGCAGAGTTGAAAATGTTTAGAAGCTTCATTTCCACAAGAGGAAGTATTCTGTGCACTACCAGAATTCTGAGATAAGCATAATAAAAATGAGGATATAATACTCAAAATATTATAGCGTGTTCACCACAACAAAGCAACACCAGCAATTACAGATATAACAGACAACACACACAGGAACAAGACTTGGCATCAATGACAAGGAAAAATTGTCCTCAGAGAAATATGGAATTGCGTACACCCAAGAGTCTATAATATTCAATTAACAAAGCCGTATAAGTCTACAAATAATACCTGATAGTACTTGAACAGTAGAGATAAAGAAGCATAGTAAAAGAAACAGGAAGTACAATTTTCTGATCCAAAGTGATTGAAGGGACAAAAAATAAGCTACCAAACAACTAGAATGCAAAACGCTATCAGAGCAAGTATTGAAAGAAGAGGTGAGGAAAACATGAAGTACAACATTGTCTCGGAAACACAAAAGGCAGTATACCTGGAAAGGGGAAGAGAAACTCTAAAAACGAGCCAAATAATATCAGAAAACCCAAGGATGAGACAATACCAGGGCTAAAGTCAGTCCAAAGCAGACTTGATAATGCAGACGGACTCGTGAAAGACTATGAAGACAGGTGAACAGAAATCCCTCGATCAGAAGAAGACATAGAAAAAGAAGTGCAAACCAATGCAAACATTGCTGTTGAAGCCTGGGGTAAGACAAAGCATGAAAGAGTATGATTCGTAAGAGTCCCAGATGGAAAAGCAAGATTAACCAAAAAAAGCCAGAAAAGATAATTGTAGAAAAGTCAGACTGAAACTTGCTGAAAGACAAGAAAGAATCATCTATATGAATTCAGGAACTACAAAGAGTCCAAAGGAGGTGGAATCCCAATAGACTTACTTGCAGCTGTATAATTCAAATCAACAAAGTTCATGATCACCCCAGTGATTTAAAATGCATCTAGAGGAAAGCAATTTAGTCACAACAGAACCTCCAGAGGGGTTTCAGCTCATATCTCGGCAGAAAAATTGCAGAACAGGGAGGAGTGCAAGGACATAGGCCATATCCTGAATGAGAACAAGCTGTAATCATGGGTATCCTATGCCACATGACTGCCATTTCTAATAACGACATAGCTAGGGAAATTCACAGACCAGCAAAGGTTAAAAGAATTCAGCAGTTCAAAACTTATCCTAAAAGAAAGATTGAGAATTCTACCCTGAATAGAAAAGTAGCAAGATGAAATGGAAATGAGAAAAACCATTATTGGAAATGCAAGAAGAGCGTGAGTTACAAACAAGAAACAAGAAGAAGGCAAGGAGGACATCAAAGCCATAAGATGGGAGAGGGTAGCAGGAAATCATAGGTGATTTTAAGCACTATCTGAAGTGATTCACATATATGACTCTCTGATGGAAGCAAACGGAGTGATGCATGGCCTAATGTGTTTGCAAAACCAACAACAAGCAAACAAACAAACAAACAATCAAACAAACAAACAGACACAAAAGGGTTACGGTTGGCTGACATATACCAAAGAAACCATGAGTATTCAAAACAAAATACTCAAAGTGATGTCAAGTATAATTCAGCACGCAACGACACATTATCGCAGCTGAAATGTACTCAACACACTTGTATTCAGAACACAGATGCGTGCCTTAATATTCATAAATATTGATTCAAAAGAGCATATCGTGACCTAACCCAAATGCAGATTTTGAATAAGATTTGGTCATAGTCCGTGATATAGATTTACAATTCTTCCAACAGCAAGAATAAATGCCATATTCTACCCTAAGTAGAGAAGAAACGGCATAAGCCTATAACAAAGACAAGTAGCTCTGCAAAACTGTACTAAGAGCAAACGAGACAGACAGTAAAGTGCACATTGGGATTGGTTTCATTTCTCGGAATTTCAGCCCCCATGAAACAAATGGATCCGTTTTCTGAGAGCGTGAGTGTTTCAGCAGAAATCAAAAGACGGATATGTATTCTGGGTGAATGGATATTACACAAAAATGAGTTTCCTTTATTGGGGTCTCTGTGTACTGTGAGCTGTTAGAAAGTTTCAAGACGTGTGAAACTTTAAACTAAAAATGGACACACTTCCCTCCGTTTGTACTGTATATACAGATCTGAACCAAAGGAAAGAGGGAAGATAAAAGGACAGTGGCACGCTAGTGGATAGAATCACATTTAACTTAGGAACCTCTCGTTTGATGCAGCCCCTCCCCCAACACTGACAATATTCAGCAACCATTGGGGATGGCAGATACCGTTTGGATTCTAGGTGGAATCTTGGTGTGTACCGCGAGGCTTGTTTTGGCTGGTGGATCCAAGGTAACTGGGCAGAATTCTGTGGGGGGATCAGTGTGATGGAGGGGCTGCCGCCCTTTGTGGAGATTTGCTTAGGTCTTTTGTTCTGGACGCTGTGTAAGTTCGAGATAATGCTGCTGCCGAAAGACCTAAGTTCACGGGTAAGTTTCCAGAACCTGAAAGGGCAGACAGTGGAAGATCTGCCTGTCATCAGCTTACTGGTGAGGCTCCGAGGTACTTTCAGACTTGCCCAGTCCTGTTGAAGTCGACTTTATGGGAGACACGAAGAGAAGCTGGCAGAAAAGCTGGCTGCACGGATTGAGGAGAGATGCGAACATATTGATGAGAGTTGTTCCGCTACAATGGAGAATACCGGCATGGAGACATCTCTAGAGAATACCAGGCTCGAAAGTCATTCATGAGACCTACTGAACCTCTGTGATACTGGCAGAAATATTCGGAGTGTCAACGTGCACTTGACAAAGTCACTCCATTCACTGCTCCAAGAACGGCTCCAAGATTCCTGACGTCTAAAAGAGAAGAGATGGCAGAGATGATAAAAGCGCTCATGTTCTTGGAAGAGGACATGAGAATCCACATGTCCCAAGGGGCATTTACAAACGATTCAGACCAAAATGCACCAAGCCCAGGTAAGCATTTTCCCAGGTTTGGTCCTTGCTATCAAGCACGTGCTCTTCCCTCCCCTCCACTCAGGCATCCATTTTAAAGGATCTGAATCTGAGCTGCAATGATAACAGTAGGAGAAGAGCAAGCCCCTCCTAGAATCAGAGTTCCCCCATCTTCACTCTCTGTGAAAAACAGTGAAATCCTGAACGGTCAAATAATATCGCCTAAAATAGTTGGGTATTGAATACTTAGATCACACAAAGAAATGATGACCTTCCCATAGATTCAGCAAATGCTGGGTTTATGACTTGTCTTGGGTGAAGGGAGTGTGGTAAGTGAGAGGAATCTTTGACTGAACTTGAATATTTACTAGGCCTCAGTTTTTCAAGACAGTATAGGTAAATATTATGTCAGATAGTGACCTGATCTGTAAAAGTCGTGAAAGCTTTAAAGACAAAGGTTTGTGGACCGTCTTTCTCTTCAGCCAAGCACCGGGTGCACGATATATTGGGGGTGCAGACTTGGTTGTGTTAAATTGCTTTACCCAACATGATCGGATGATTAAGCCTTCTCATCACTGATAGAAGTACACCTGTTTTCAGTAGCCTAGCATAGCTGTAGCAGGGTTCTCATAGCTAAAATGCCTGTATGTGCTTTTGAAATCAAGCCTAAATGTATATATTTTGTTTGGTTTTTCTTGTACTTTCCTAGAGAGGAACGTTACCCCTTGAAATGCCAACATTGGCCAGTATGTGTCATTGGCAATATAGGGCACCACATGCACAACGGAATCCCAAGTTCTCGGTTATTTCATGGTTTCAATAGGTACTTCATTGTTCCTGTTGGTGTTGGAGGCTTCAACAGTAAAGAGTTGACATGTCCCCTTCAACATTTTGGACTGCGATTTTACTTTCTATCTGTCTACATTTTTTTTAGAGCTGACATAATATTACAAAAATTGACAAGTCTGACTTCTAGGTAAATTTAGTACGTTTCAAACACTAACTTCATTTTCATATAAATCCCAAAACATGTAAATCAATTCTATTAAACTTCTTAGAAACTGCAACTGTGTTATCAACACAATGTCAAAATTGGAGTCTTCGGAAAACCCCTCCAACCATGGCTTTATAGAAAACAGAGCTAAACAAACATCACATTTCTGTGAATTACATCTGGAAAGTGTTGATTTATCGATGCCCAGTTGGCAGAGAACCAGTGCACCCTGCGCTCACTCTCTCCCATGTACACAGCAATGTAAACTTCCACTCACCCAGCCCTTGGCACAGGACACTTTCCGAAGAGTGGTCTGTTACTTCCAAAGACAGGCTGAGGCCTCAGAAAACCTGGAAGCAGCAGAAGGCAAAGTAGAGAATGGAAATCTGTGCAGGATCTGACCTCTGCTGATGGAGCAGCAAAGGTGAAACTCTGTTTTACTTGGATGCACACTCTCAAGCGGACAGCACACATGGGATTGTAGGTAATGCGCTGAGTGTTAGAAGAGTGCACAGCAGAAGCTTGGCTGACATCTCATAGAAATCAGCACAAAATATCCCCACAATTGATTCTGAGACTATGATCCGATCTGCCAAATTGGAGCTAGCAGAGGCAGTGGAAAATGAGGTATAGAGCTACAGATAACGGCACAGGCTGAGTCTCAGTGATCTGGAGTGCGTTGTGGGTTGTGGTGTGTTCTATCAAGAGAGCAAATCGACCTGTTACCCCAGTAAGAAATCAAACACATTGGCGTGTGAGTTTGAGGTTTTCGATATGTGACATGGCCACATCCACTGCATTTGCAGGCCCAGGATCAATTTGGCATTTTGCAAATAGAGCACGTGTGGGGCCCAACTAGAGGAGCCGTGCATCTGGTCTGAGGGATTCAGTTGCCCTTTGGTTTGAAATCAGTATCAAAAGCTTTAGGATCTGCTACAGCAATAACCTGGACAGGGATTATGGATTGGTTTGAGGAAGAGAATCCGGTACAGCTCTGTGGTTGCATTTGGGCACCCATGACCCAAGGATGAGGGATCAAGGGAGAGTGGTCAAAGTCCACAACGTGAGAAGTTGAAGCATTTCCTTCAGCATTATCTCCCAAAACAGATGCTACATTTTAGATGGCACTGACATGGTAATGCCCAGTGGACACAAAGATCGGTCTGCGGGATCATTCCTGCAGTCCCTGATGTATGACATCCTTACATATGTTTCCACTGGTGTTTCGGTAGACAGAGAAGCTCTGGGAAGAACTGGTAACATTGGGACATTTCCATGGCAATAGAAATCACAAGCGGACTCTCAGTTTGCTGTTTTGGAAAGACTCCAAGATTACGTACAGAAGAATGCCGAGCTGAAAATATTTAAGCTTCATTTCCAGAAGAGGAAGTGTACTCTGCACTTTCAGAATTGTGAGGTAAGTGCAATAAAACGAAGATTTTCTGATTGAAATAATATGGTGTGCTCATCACAACAAAGGCAACACCAGCAATTAGAGAAATACCAGACAAAACACAAAGGAACAGGACATGGCATCAATGCCTAGGGAAAATTGTCCTCACAGAAATATCATGGAACTTTGTACACCCAATGGTCTAAAATTTTCACTTAACAAACCCCGAAAAATCTATATTTGATACCTGATATTACATGAAATGTAGAGATAAAGAAGTATAGTAAAAGAAACAGGAAATACAATTTTCAGTTCCAAAGAGCTTGAAGGCCCAAAAAATAAGCTTTCAAACTTCTAGACTGCAAAACGCTACCAGAGCAAGTAATGAAAACTGAGGTGAGGAAAACATGAAATAAAAAGTGTCTCAGAATCACAAAAGGCAGTATACCAGGAAAGGAGAAGAGAAACTCTAAAAACGAGCCAAATAATATCACAAAACCCAAGGATGAGACAATACCAGGGCTAAAGTCAGTCCAAAGCAGACTTGATAATGCAGATGGACTCGTGAAAGCCTGTGAAGACAGGGGAACAGAAATCCCTCGATCAGAAGAAGACATAGAAAAAGAAGTGAAAACCAATGCTAACATTGATGTTGAAGCCTGGGGTAAGACAAAGCATGAAAGAGTATGATTCGTAAGAGTCCCAGATGGAAAAGCAAGATTAACCAAAAAAAGCCAGAAAAGATAATTGTAGAAAAGTCAGACTGAAACTTGCTGAAAGACAAGAAAGAATCATCTATATGAATTCAGGAACTACAAAGAGTCCAAAGGAGGTGGAATCCCAATAGACTTACTTGCAGCTGTATAATTCAAATCAACAAAGTTCATGATCACCCCAGTGATTTAAAATGCATCTAGAGGAAAGCAATTTAGTCACAACAGAACCTCCAGAGGGGTTTCAGCTCATATCTCGGCAGAAAAATTGCAGAACAGGGAGGAGTGCAAGGACATAGGCGATATCCTGAATGAGAACAAGCTGTAATCATGGGTATCCTATGCCACATGACTGCCATTTCTAATAACGACATAGCTAGGGAAATTCACAGACCAGCAAAGGTTAAAAGAATTCAGCAGTTCAAAACTTATCCTAAAAGAAAGATTGAGAATTCTACCCTGAATAGAAAAGTAGCAAGATGAAATGGAAATGAGAAAAACCATTATTGGAAATGCAAGAAGAGCGTGAGTTACAAACAAGAAACAAGAAGAAGGCAAGGAGGACATCAAAGCCATAAGATGGGAGAGGGTAGCAGGAAATCATAGGTGATTTTAAGCACTATCTGAAGTGATTCACATATATGACTCTCTGATTGAAGCAAACGGAGTGATGCATGGCCTAATGTGTTTGCAAAACCAACAACAAGCAAACAAACAAACAATCAAACAAACAAACAGACACAAAAGGGTTACGGTTGGCTGACATATACCAAAGAAACCATGAGTATTCAAAACAAAATACTCAAAGTGATGTCAAGTATAATTCAGCACGCAACGACACATTATCGCAGCTTAAATGTACTCAACACACTTGTATTCAGAACACAGATGCGTGCCTTAATATTCATAAATATTGATTCAAAAGAGCATATCGTGACCTAACCCAAATGCCGATTTTGAATAAGATTTGGTCATAGTCCGTGATATAGATTTACAATTCTTCCAACAGCAAGAATAAATGCCATATTCTACCCTAAGTAGAGAAGAAACGGCATAAGCCTATAACAAAGACAAGTAGCTCTGCAAAACTGTACTAAGAGCAAACGAGACAGACAGTAAAGTGCACATTGGGATTGGTTTCATTTCTCGGAATTTCAGCCCCCATGAAACAAATGGATCCGTTTTCTGAGAGCGTGAGTGTTTCAGCAGAAATCAAAAGACGGATATGTATTCTGGGTGAATGGATATTACACAAAAATGAGTTTCCTTTATTGGGGTCTCTGTGTACTGTGAGCTGTTAGAAAGTTTCAAGACGTGTGAAACTTTAAACTAAAAATGGACACACTTCCCTCCGTTTGTACTGTATATAAAGATCTGAACCAAAGGAAAGAGGGAAGATAAAAGGACAGTGGCACGCTAGTGGATAGAATCACATTTAACTTAGGAACCTCTCGTTTGATGCAGCCCCTCCCCCAACACTGACAATATTCAGCAACCATTGGGGATGGCAGATACCGTTTGGATTCTAGGTGGAATCTTGGTGTGTACCGCGAGGCTTGTTTTGGCTGGTGGATCCAAGGTAACTGGGCAGAATTCTGTGGGGGGATCAGTGTGATGGAGGGGCTGCCGCCCTTTGTGGAGATTGGCTTAGGTCTTTTGTTCTGGACGCTGTGTAAGTTCGAGATAATGCTGCTGCCGAAAGACCTAAGTTCACGGGTAAGTTTCCAGAACCTGAAAGGGCAGACAGTGGAAGATCTGCCTGTCATCAGCTTACTGGTGAGGCTCCGAGGTACTTTCAGACTTGCCCAGTCCTGTTGAAGTCGACTTTATGGGAGACACGAAGAGAAGCTGGCAGAAAAGCTGGCTGCACGGATTGAGGAGAGATGCGAACATATTGATGAGAGTTGTTCCGCTACAATGGAGAATACCGGCATGGAGACATCTCTAGAGAATACCAGGCTCGAAAGTCATTCATGAGACCTACTGAACCTCTGTGATACTGGCAGAAATATTCGGAGTGTCAACGTGCACTTGACAAAGTCACTCCATTCACTGCTCCAAGAACGGCTCCAAGATTCCTGACGTCTAAAAGAGAAGAGATGGCAGAGATGATAAAAGCGCTCATGTTCTTGGAAGAGGACATGAGAATCCACATGTCCCAAGGGGCATTTACAAACGATTCAGACCAAAATGCACCAAGCCCAGGTAAGCATTTTCCCAGGTTTGGTCCTTGCTATCAAGCACGTGCTCTTCCCTCCCCTCCACTCAGGCATCCATTTTAAAGGATCTGAATCTGAGCTGCAATGATAACAGTAGGAGAAGAGCAAGCCCCTCCTAGAATCAGAGTTCCCCCATCTTCACTCTCTGTGAAAAACAGTGAAATCCTGAACGGTCAAATAATATCGCCTAAAATAGTTGGGTATTGAATACTTAGATCACACAAAGAAATGATGACCTTCCCATAGATTCAGCAAATGCTGGGTTTATGTCTTGTCTTGGGTGAAGGGAGTGTGGTAAGTGAGAGGAATCTTTGACTGAACTTGAATATTTACTAGGCCTCAGTTTTTCAAGACAGTATAGGTAAATATTATGTCAGATAGTGACCTGATCTGTAAAAGTCGTGAAAGCTTTAAAGACAAAGGTTTGTGGACCGTCTTTCTCTTCAGCCAAGCACCGGGTGCACGATATATTGGGGGTGCAGACTTGGTTGTGTTAAATTGCTTTACCCAACATGATCGGATGATTAAGCCTTCTCATCACTGATAGAAGTACACCTGTTTTCAGTAGCCTAGCATAGCTGTAGCAGGGTTCTCATAGCTAAAATGCCTGTATGTGCTTTTGAAATCAAGCCTAAATGTATATATTTTGTTTGGTTTTTCTTGTACTTTCCTAGAGAGGAACGTTACCCCTTGAAATGCCAACATTGGCCAGTATGTGTCATTGGCAATATAGGGCACCACATGCACAACGGAATCCCAAGTTCTCGGTTATTTCATGGTTTCAATAGGTACTTCATTGTTCCTGTTGGTGTTGGAGGCTTCAACAGTAAAGAGTTGACATGTCCCCTTCAACATTTTGGACTGCGATTTTACTTTCTATCTGTCTACATTTTTTTTAGAGCTGACATAATATTACAAAAATTGACAAGTCTGACTTCTAGGTAAATTTAGTACGTTTCAAACACTAACTTCATTTTCATATAAATCCCAAAACATGTAAATCAATTCTATTAAACTTCTTAGAAACTGCAACTGTGTTATCAACACAATGTCAAAATTGGAGTCTTCGGAAAACCCCTCCAACCATGGCTTTATAGAAAACAGAGCTAAACAAACATCACATTTCTGTGAATTACATCTGGAAAGTGTTGATTTATCGATGCCCAGTTGGCAGAGAACCAGTGCACCCTGCGCTCACTCTCTCCCATGTACACAGCAATGTAAACTTCCACTCACCCAGCCCTTGGCACAGGACACTTTCCGAAGAGTGGTCTGTTACTTCCAAAGACAGGCTGAGGCCTCAGAAAACCTGGAAGCAGCAGAAGGCAAAGTAGAGAATGGAAATCTGTGCAGGATCTGACCTCTGCTGATGGAGCAGCAAAGGTGAAACTCTGTTTTACTTGGATGCACACTCTCAAGCGGACAGCACACATGGGATTGTAGGTAATGCGCTGAGTGTTAGAAGAGTGCACAGCAGAAGCTTGGCTGACATCTCATAGAAATCAGCACAAAATATCCCCACAATTGATTCTGAGACTATGATCCGATCTGCCAAATTGGAGCTAGCAGAGGCAGTGGAAAATGAGGTATAGAGCTACAGATAACGGCACAGGCTGAGTCTCAGTGATCTGGAGTGCGTTGTGGGTTGTGGTGTGTTCTATCAAGAGAGCAAATCGACCTGTTACCCCAGTAAGAAATCAAACACATTGGCGTGTGAGTTTGAGGTTTTCGATATGTGACATGGCCACATCCACTGCATTTGCAGGCCCAGGATCAATTTGGCATTTTGCAAATAGAGCACGTGTGGGGCTCAACTAGAGGAGCCGTTCATCTGGTCTGAGGGATTCAGTTGCCCTTTGGTTTGAAATCAGTATCAAAAGCTTTAGGATCTGCTACAGCAATAACCTGGACAGGGATTATGGATTGGTTTGAGGAAGAGAATCCGGTACAGCTCTGTGGTTGCATTTGGGCACCCATGACCCAAGGATGAGGGATCAAGGGAGAGTGGTCAAAGTCCACAACGTGAGAAGTTGAAGCATTTCCTTCAGCATTATCTCCCAAAACAGATGCTACATTTTAGATGGCACTGACATGGTAATGCCCAGTGGACACAAAGATCGGTCTGCGGGATCATTCCTGCAGTCCCTGATGTATGACATCCATACATATGTTTCCACTGGTGTTTCGGTAGACAGAGAAGCTCTGGGAAGAACTGGTAACATTGGGACATTTCCATGGCAATAGAAATCACAAGCGGACTCTCAGTTTGCTGTTTTGGAAAGACTCCAAGATTACGTACAGAAGAATGCCGAGCTGAAAATATTTAAGCTTCACTTCCAGAAGAGGAAGTGTACTCTGCACTTTCAGAATTGTGAGGTAAGTGCAATAAAACGAAGATTTTCTGATTGAAATAATATGGTGTGCTCATCACAACAAAGGCAACACCAGCAATTAGAGAAATACCAGACAAAACACAAAGGAACAGGACATGGCATCAATGCCTAGGGAAAATTGTCCTCACAGAAATATCATGGAACTTTGTACACCCAATGGTCTAAAATTTTCACTTAACAAACCCCGAAAAATCTATATTTGATACCTGATATTACATGAAATGTAGAGATAAAGAAGTATAGTAAAAGAAACAGGAAATACAATTTTCAGTTCCAAAGAGCTTGAAGGCCCAAAAAATAAGCTTTCAAACTTCTAGACTGCAAAACGCTACCAGAGCAAGTAATGAAAACTGAGGTGAGGAAAACATGAAATAAAAAGTGTCTCAGAATCACAAAAGGCAGTATACCGGGAAAGGAGAAGAGAAACTCTAAAAACGAGCCAAATAATATCACAAAACCCAAGGATGAGACAATACCAGGGCTAAAGTCAGTCCAAAGCAGACTTGATAATGCAGATGGACTCGTGAAAGCCTGTGAAGACAGGGGAACAGAAATCCCTCGATCAGAAGAAGACATAGAAAAAGAAGTGAAAACCAATGCTAACATTGCTGTTGAAGCCTGGGGTAAGACAAAGCATGAAAGAGTATGATTCGTAAGAGTCCCAGATGGAAAAGCAAGATTAACAAAAAAAAAAGCCTGAAATGATAATTGTAGAAAAGTCAGACTGAAAACAGCTGAAATACAAGAAACAATCATCTATACGATTTCAAGAACTACACAGAATCCAAAGGAGGTGGAATCCCAATAGACTTACTTGCAGCTGTTTAATTCAAATCAACAAAGTTCATGATCACCCCAGTGATTTAAAATGCATCTGGAGGAAAGCAATTTAATCACAACAGAACCTCCAGAGGGGTTTCAGCTCATATCTCAGAAGAAATATTGCAGAACAGTGAGGAGTGCTAGGACATTGGCCATAACCTGAATGAGAACAAGCTGTAATCATGGGTAGCCTATGCCACATGACTGCCATTTCTAATAACGGCAGAGCTAGGGAAATTCACAGACCTTCAAAGTTTAAAAGAATTCAGCAGTTCAAAACTTATCCTAAATGTAAGATTGAGAATTCTACCCTGAATAGAAAAGTAGCAAGATGAAATGGAAATAAGAGAAACCATTATTGGAAATGCAAGAAGAGCGTGAGTTACAAACAAGAAACAAGAAGAAGGCAAGGAGGACATCAAAGCCATAAGATGGGAGAGGGTAGCAGGAAATCATAGGTGATTTTAAGCACTATCTGAAGTGATTCACATATATGACTCTCTGATTGAAGCAAACGGAGTGATGCATGGCCTAATGTGTTTGCAAAACCAACAACAAGCAAACAAACAAACAGTCAAACAAACAAACAGACACCAAAAGGGTACGGTTGGCTGACATATACCAAAGAAACCATGAGTATTCAAAACAAAATACGCAAAGTGATGTTAAGGATCATTCAGCACGCACCGACCCAGTATCACAGCTTAAATGTACTCAACACACTTGTATTCAGAACACAGACGCGTGCCTTAATATTCATAAATATTGATTCAAAAGAGCATATCGTGACCTAACCCAAATGCCGATTTTGAATAAGATTTGGTCATAGTCCGTGATATAGAATTACAATTCTTCCAAAAGCAAGAATGAATGCCATATTCTACCCTAAGTAGAAAAGAAACGTCATAAGCCTATAACAAAGACAAGTAGCTCTGCAAAACTGTACTAAGAGCAAATGAGACAGACAGTAAAGTGCACATTGGGATTGGTTTCATTTCTCGGAATTTCAGCCCCCATGAAACAAGTGGATCCATTTAATGAGAGCGTGGGTGTTTTAGCAGAAAGCAACAGACGGATATGTATTCTGGGTGAATGAATATTACACAAACATGAGTTTCCTTTAGTGGGGTCTCTGTGTAATGTGAGCTGTTAGAAAGTATCAAGACGTGTGAAACCATAAAATAAAAATGGACACAATTCCCTCCTTTTGTACTGTATATACAGATCTGAACCAAAGGAAAGAGGGAAGGTAAAAGGACAGTGGCACGCTAGTGGATAGAATCACATTTAGCTTAGGAACCTCTCGTATGATGCAGCCCCTCCCCCAACTGTAACAATATTGAGCAACCATTGGGGATGGCAGTTACCGGTTGGATTCTAGGTGGAATCTTGGTGTGTACCGCGAGGTTTGTTGTGGCTGGTGGATCAAAGGTAACTGGGCAAAATTCTGTGGTTGGATCAGTGTGATGGAGGGGCTGCCGCCGTTTGTGGAGATTGGCTTAGGTCTTTTGTTCTGGACGCTGTGTAAGTTCGAGATAAATCAGCTGCCAAAAGACCTAAGTTCACGGGTAATTTTCCAGAACCTGAAAGGGCAGACAGTGGAAGATCTGCCTGTCATCAGCTAACTGGTGATGCTCCGAGGTTCTTTCAGACTTGCCCAGTACTGTTGAAGTCGACTTTATGGGAGACACGAAGAGAAGCTGGCAGAAAAGCTGGCTGCACGGATTGAGGAGAGATGCGAACATATTGATGAGAGTTGTTCCGCTGCAATGGAGAATACCGGCATGGAGACATCTCTAGAGAATACCAGGCTCGAAAGACATTCATGAGACCTACTGAACCTCTGTGATTCTGGCAGAAACATTTGGAGTGTCAACGTGCACTTGAGAATGTAACTCAATTCTCTGATCCAAGAACGGCTCCAAGATTCCTGACGTCTAAAAGAGAAGAGATGGCAGAGATGATAAAAGCGCTCATGTTCTTGGAAGAAGTCATGAGAATCCACAGGTCCCAAAGGGCATTTACAAATCATTCAGACCAAAATGCACCAAGCCCAGGTAAGCTTTTTCCCAGGTTTGGGCCTTGCTATCAAGCACATGCTCTTCCCTCCCCTCCACTCAGGCATCCATTTTAAAGGATCAGAACCTGAGCCGCAATGAAGCCAGTAGGAGAAGAGCAAGCCCCTCCTAGAATCAGAGTTCCTCCATCTTCACACTCTGTGAACAACAGTGAATTCTTGAAAGGTCAAATACTCTCGCCTAAAATAGTTGGGAATAGAATACTTAGCTCACACAAAGAAATGATGACCTTCCCCTAGATTCAGCAAATGCTGGGTTTATGTTTTTTGTGGGGTGAAGGGAGTGTGGGGAGTGAGATGAATCTTTGACTGAACTTGAATATATACTAGGCCTCAGTTTTTCAAGACAGTATAGGTAAATATTATGTCAGATAGTGACCTGATCTGTAAAAGTCGTGAAAGCCTTTAAAGACACAGGTTTGGTGGACCGTCTTTCTCTTCAGCCAAGCACCGGGTGCACGATATATTGGGGGTGCAGACTTGGTTGTGTTAAATTGCTTTACCCAACATGATCGGATGATTAAGCGTTCTCATCACTGATAGAAGAACACCTGCTTTTCAGTAGCCTAGCATAGCTGCAGCAGGGTTCTCATAGCTAAAATGCAAGTATGTGCTTTTGGAATCAAGCCTAAATGTATATATTTTGTTTGATATTCTTGTACTTTCCTAGAGAGGAATGTTACCCCTTGAAATGCCAACATTGGCCAGTATGTGTCATTGGGAATATAGGGCACCACATGCACAACGGAAAACCAGGTTCTCGGTAATTTCATGGTTTCAATAGGTACTTCATGGTTCCTGTTGGTGTTGGAGGCTTCAAAAGTAAAGAGTTGACATGTCCCCTTCAACATTTTGGACTGCGATTTTACTTTCTATGTGTCTACATTTTTCTTAGAGCTGACATAATATTACAAAAATTGACAAGTCTGACTTCTAGGTAAATTTAGTACGTTTCAAACACTAACTTCATTTTCATATAAATCCCAAAACATGTAAATCAATTCTATTAACCTTCTTAAATTCTGCAACTGTGTTATCAAACCAATGTCAAAATTGGAGTCTTCGGACAATCCCTCCAACCATGGCTTTATAGAAAACAGAGCTAAACAAACATCACATTTCTGTGAATTACATCTGGAAAGTGTTGATTTATCGATGCCCATTTGGCAGAGAACCAGTGCAACCTGCACTCACTCCCTCCCATGTACACAGCAATGTAAACTTCACTCACCCAGCCCTTGGCACAGGACACTTTCCGAAGAGTGGTCTGTTACTTCCAAAGACAGGCTGAGGCCTCAGAAAACCTGGAAGCAGGAGAAGGCAAAGTAGAGAATGGAAATCTGTGCAGGATCTGACCACTGCTGATGGAGAAGCAAAGGTGAAACTCTGTTTTACTTGGACGCACACTCTCAAGCGGACAGCCCACATGGGACTGTAGGTAATGCGCTGAGTGTTAGAAGAGTGCACAGCAGGTGCTTGGCTGACATAACTCATATAAATCAGCACAAAATATCCCCACAATTGATTCTGAGACCAAGATCCGATCTGCCAAACTTGAGCTAGCAGAGGCAGCGGAAAATGAGGTATAGAGCTACAGATAATGGCACACGCTGAGTCTCAGGGATCTGGAGTGCGTTGTGGGTTGTGGTGGGTTCTATCAAGAGAGCAAACCGACCTGTTACCCCAGTAAGAAAGCAACCACATTGGCGTGTGTGGTTGAGGTTTTCGAAATGTGCCATGGCCACATCCACTGCATCTTGCAGGCCCAGGATCAATTTGGCGTTTTGCCAATAGAGCACGTGTGGGGCCCAACTAGAGGAGCCGTGCATCTGGTCTGAGGGATTCAGTTGCCCTTTGGTTTGAAATCAGTATTCAAACTTTAGGATCTGCTACAGTCATAACCTGGACAGGGATTAAGGATTGGTTTGAGGAAGAGAATTCGGTACAACTCTGTGGTTACATTCGTGCACCCATGACCCAAGGATGAGGGATCAAGGGAGAGTGGTCAAAGTCCACAACGTGAGAAGTTAAAGCATTTCCTTCAGCATTATCTCCCAAATGCAGATGCTACATTTAGGATGGCACTGACATTCTACTGCCCAGAGGACACAAAGTTCGGTCTGCTGGATCATTCCAGCAGGCCCTGATGTATGACATCCATACATATGTTTCCACTGGTGTTTCTGTAGACAGAGAAGCTCTGGGAAGAACTGGTATCATTGGGACATTCCCATGGCAATAGAAATCACAAGCGCACTCTCAGTTCGCTGTTTTGGAAAGATTCCAAGATGACGTACAGCAGAATACCGAGCTGAAAAGCTTTAAGCTTCATTTCCAGAAGACGAAATGTACTCTGCCCTTTCAGAATTATGAGGTAAGTGCAATAAAACGAAGTTTAACTGATTGAAATATTAAGGTGTGCTCATCACAACAAAGGCAACACCAGCAAATAGAGATGTACCAGACAACACACACAGGAACAGGACTTGTAATCAATGCCTAGGGAAATTGTCCTCACAGAAATATCATGGAACTTTGTACACCAAATGGTCTAAAATTTTCACTTAACAAAGCCCTATAAATCTATATTAGATACCTGATATTACTTGACCAGTAGAGATAAAGAAGTATAGTAAAAGAAACAGGAAGTACCATTTTCAGTTCCAAAGAGTTTGAAGGCCCAAAAAATAAGCTTTCATACGTCTAGACTGCAAAACGCTACCAGAGCAAGTATTGAAAACTGAGGTGAGGAAAACATGAAGTTCAACAATGTCTCAGAATCACAAAAGGCAGTATACCGGGAAAGGAGAAGAGAAACTCTAAAAACGAGCCAAATAATATCACAAAACCCAAGGATGAGACAATACCAGGGCTAAAGTCAGTCCAAAGCAGACTTGATAATGCAGACGGATTCGTGAAAGACTGTGAAGACAGGGGAACAGAAATCCCTCGATCAGAAGAAGACATAGAAAAAGAAGTGCAAACCAATGCAAACATTGCTGTTGAAGCCTGGGGTAAGACAAAGCATGGAAGAGTATGATTCGTAAGAGTCCCAGATGGAAAAGCATGATAAACAAAAAAAAGCCTGAAAAGATATTTGTAGAAAAGTCAGACTGGAACATGCTGAAAGACAAGAAATAATCATCTATACGAATTCAGGAACTACACAGCGTCCAAAGGAGGCGGATTTCCAATAGACCTACTTGCAGCTGTATAATTCAAATCAACAAAGTTCATGATCACCCCAGTGATTTAAAATGCATCTAGAGGAAAGCAATTTAGTCACAACAGAACCTCCAGAGGGGTTTCAGCTCATATCCCGGCAGAAATATTGCAGAACAGGGAGGAGTGCAAGGACATAGGCCATAACCTGAATGAGAACAAGCTGTAATCATGGGTAGCCTATGCCACATGACTGCCATTTCTAATAACGGCAGAGCTAGGGAAATTCACAGACCAGCAAAGCTTAAAAGAATTCAGCAGTTCAAAACTTATCCTAAAAGAAAGATTGAGAATTCTACCCTGAATAGAAAAGTAGCAAGATGAAATGGAAATAAGAAAAACCATTATTGGAAATGCAAGAAGAGCATGAGTTACAAACAAGAAACAAGAAGAAGGCAAGGAGGACATCAAAGCCATAAGATGGGAGAGGGTAGCAGGAAATCATAGGTGATTTTAAGCACTATCTGAAGTGATTCACATATATGACTCTCTGATTGAAGCAAACGGAGTGATGCATGGCCTAATGTGTTTGCAAAACCAACAACAAGCAAACAAACAAACAGTCAAACAAACAAACAGACACCAAAAGGGAACGGTTGGCTGACATATACCAAAGAAACCATGAGTATTCAAAACAAAATACGCAAAGTGATGTCAAGGATCATTCAGCACGCACCGACCCAGTATCGCAGCTTAAATGTACTCAACACACTTGTATTCAGAACACAGACGCGTGCCTTAATATTCATAAATATTGATTCAAAAGAGCATATCGTGACCTAAACCAAATGACGATTTTGAATAAGATTTGGTCATAGTCCGTGATATAGAATTACAATTCTTCCAACAGCAAGAATGAATGCCATATTCTACCCTAAGTAGAGAAGAAACGGCATAAGCCTACAACAAAGAAAAGTAGCTCTGCAAAACTGTACTAAGAGCAAACGAGACAGACAGTAAAGTGCACATTGGGATTGGTTTCATTTCTCGGAATTTCAGCCCCCATGAAACAAGTGGATCCATTTAATGAGAGCGTGGGTGTTTCAGCAGAAAGCAACAGACGTATATGTATTCTGGGTGAATGGATATTACACAAACATGAGTTTCCTTTAGTGGGGTCTCTGTGTACTGTGAGCTGTTAGAAAGTTTCAAGACGTGTGAAACCATAAACTAAAAATGGACACACTTCCCTCCGTTTGTACTGTATATACAGATCTGAACCAAAGGAAAAAGGGAAGATAAAAGGACAGTGGCACGCTAGTGGATAGAATCACATTTAACTTAGGAACCTCTCGTATGATGCAGCCCCTCCCACAAAAGTCACAATATTGAGCAACCATTGGGGATGGCAGTTACCGGTTGGATTCTAGGTGGAATCTTGGTGTGTACCGCGAGGTTTGTTGTGGCTGGTGGATCCAAGGTAACTGGGCAGAATTCTGTGGGTGGATCAGTGTGATGGAGGGGCTGCCGCCCTTGTGGAGATTGGCTTAGGTCTTTTGTTCTGGACGCTGTGTAAGTTCGAGATAAATCAGCTGCCAAAAGACCTAAGTTCACGGGTAAGTTTCCAGAACCTGAAAGGGCAGACAGTGGAAGATCTGCCTGTCATCAGCTTACTGGTGAGGCTCCGAGGTACTTTCAGACTTGCCAAGTCCTGTTGAAGTCGACTTTATGGGAGACACGAAGAGAAGCTGGCAGAAAAGCTGGCTGCACGGATTGAGGAGAGATGCGAACATATTGATGAGAGTTGTTCCGCTGCAATGGAGAATACCGGCATGGAGACATCTCTAGAGAATACCAGGCTCGAAAGACATTCATGATACCTACTGAACCTCTGTGATACTCGCAGAAACATTTGGAGTGTCAACGTGCACTTGAGAATGTCACTCAATTCTCTGATCCAAGAACGGCTCCAAGATTCCTGACGTCTAAAAGAGAAGAGATGGCAGAGATGATAAAAGCGCTCATGTTCTTGGAAGAGGTCATGAGAATCCACAGGTCCCAAAGGGCATTTACAAATCATTCAGACCAAAATGCACCAAGCCCAGGTAAGCCTTTTCCCAGGTTTGGGCCTTGCTATCAAGCACATGCTCTTCCCTCCCCTCCACTCAGGCATCCATTTTAAAGGATCAGAACCTGAGCTGCAATGAAGCCAGTAGGAGAAGAGCAAGCCCCTCCTAGAATCAGAGTTCCTCCATCTTCACACTCTGTGAACAACAGTGAACTCCTGAAAGGTCAAATACTCTCGCCTAAAATAGTTGGGAATTGAATACTTAGCTCACACAAAGAAATGATGACCTTCCCCTAGATTCAGCAAATGCTGGGTTTATGTTTTTTGTGGGGTGAAGGGAGTGTGGGGAGTGAGATGAATCTTTGACTGAACTTGAATATATACTAGGCCTCAGTTTTTCAAGACAGTATAGGTAAATATTATGTCAGATAGTGTCCTGAACTGTAAAAGTCGTGAAAGCCTTTAAAGACACAGGTTTGGTGGACCGTCTTTCTCTTCAGCCAAGCACCGGGTGCACGATATATTGGGGGTGCAGACTTGGTTGTGTTAAATTGCTTTACCCAACATGATCGGATGATTAAGCGTTCTCATCACTGATAGAAGAACACCTGCTTTTCAGTAGCCTAGCATAGCTGCAGCAGGGTTCTCATAGCTAAAATGCAAGTATGTGCTTTTGGAATCAAGCCTAAATGTATATATTTTGTTTGGTATTCTTGTACTTTCCTAGAGAGGAATGTTACCCCTTGAAATGCCAACATTGGCCAGTATGTGTCATTGGGAATATAGGGCACCACATGCACAACGGAAAACCAGGTTCTCGGTAATTTCATGGTTTCAATAGGTACTTCATGGTTCCTGTTGGTGTTGGAGGCTTCAAAAGTAAAGAGTTGACATGTCCCCTTCAACATTTTGGACTGCGATTTTACTTTCTATCTGTCTACATTTTTCTTAGAGCTGACATAATGTTACAAAAATTGACAAGTCTGACTTCTAGGTAAATTTAGTACGTTTCAAACACTAACTTCATTTTCATATAAATCCCAAAACATGTAAATCAATTCTATTAACCTTCTTAAATTCTGCAACTGTGTTATCAAACCAATGTCAAAATTGGAGTCTTCGGACAATCCCTCCAACCATGGCTTTATAGAAAACAGAGCTAAACAAACATCACATTTCTGTGAATTACATCTGGAAAGTGTTGATTTATCGATGCCCATTTGGCAGAGAACCAGTGCAACCTGCACTCACTCCCTCCCATGTACACAGCAATGTAAACTTCACTCACCCAGCCCTTGGCACAGGACACTTTCCGAAGAGTGGTCTGTTACTTCCAAAGACAGGCTGAGGCCTCAGAAAACCTGGAAGCAGGAGAAGGCAAAGTAGAGAATGGAAATCTGTGCAGGATCTGACCACTGCTGATGGAGAAGCAAAGGTGAAACTCTGTTTTACTTGGACGCACACTCTCAAGCGGACAGCCCACATGGGACTGTAGGTAATGCGCTGAGTGTTAGAAGAGTGCACAGCAGGTGCTTGGCTGACATAACTCATATAAATCAGCACAAAATATCCCCACAATTGATTCTGAGACCAAGATCCGATCTGCCAAACTTGAGCTAGCAGAGGCAGCGGAAAATGAGGTATAGAGCTACAGATATTGGCACAGGCTGAGTCTCAGGGATCTGGAGTGCGTTGTGGGTTGTGGTGGGTTCTATCAAGAGAGCAAACCGACCTGTTACCCCAGTAAGAAAGCAACCACATTGGCGTGTGTGGTTGAGGTTTTCGATATGTGCCATGGCCACATCCACTGCATCTTGCAGGCCCAGGATCAATTTGGCGTTTTGCCAATAGAGCACGTGTGGGGCCCAACTAGAGGAGCCGTGCATCTGGTCTGAGGGATTCAGTTGCCCTTTGGTTTGAAATCAGTATTCAAACTTTAGGATCTGCTACAGTCATAACCTGGACAGGGATTAAGGATTGGTTTGAGGAAGAGAATTTGGTACAACACTGTGGTTACATTCGTGCACCCATGACCCAAGGATGAGGGATCAAGGGAGAGTGGTCAAAGTCCACAACGTGAGAAGTTAAAGCATTTCCTTCAGCATTATCTCCCAAATGCAGATGCTACATTTAGGATGGCACTGACATTCTACTGCCCAGAGGACACAAAGTTCGGTCTGCTGGATCATTCCAGCAGGCCCTGATGTACGACATCCATACATATGTTTCCACTGGTGTTTCTGTAGACAGAGAAGCTCTGGGAAGAACTGGTATCATTGGGACATTCCCATGGCAATAGAAATCACAAGCGCACTCTCAGTTCGCTGTTTTGGAAAGATTCCAAGATGACGTACAGCAGAATACCGAGCTGAAAAGCTTTAAGCTTCATTTCCAGAAGACGAAATGTACTCTGCCCTTTCAGAATTATGAGGTAAGTGCAATAAAACGAAGTTTAACTGATTGAAATATTAAGGTGTGCTCATCACAACAAAGGCAACACCAGCAAATAGAGATGTACCAGACAACACACACAGGAACAGGACATGTAATCAATGCCTAGGGAAATTGTCCTCACAGAAATATCATGGAACTTTGTACACCAAATGGTCTAAAATTTTCACTTAACAAAGCCCTATAAATCTATATTAGATACCTGATATTACTTGACCAGTAGAGATAAAGAAGTATAGTAAAAGAAACAGGAAGTACCATTTTCAGTTCCAAAGAGTTTGAAGGCCCAAAAAATAAGCTTTCATACATCTAGACTGCAAAACGCTACCAGAGCATGTATTGAAAACTGAGGTGAGGAAAACATGAAGTTCAACAATGTCTCAGAATCACAAAAGGCAGTATACCGGGAAAGGAGAAGAGAAACTCTAAAAACGAGCCAAATAATATCACAAAACCCAAGGATGAGACAATACCAGGGCTAAAGTCAGTCCAAAGCAGACTTGATAATGCAGACGGATTCGTGAAAGACTGTGAAGACAGGGGAACAGAAATCCCTCGATCAGAAGAAGACATAGAAAAAGAAGTGCAAACCAATGCAAACATTGCTGTTGAAGCCTGGGGTAAGACAAAGCATGGAAGAGTATGATTCGTAAGAGTCCCAGATGGAAAAGCATGATAAACAAAAAAAAGCCTGAAAAGATATTTGTAGAAAAGTCAGACTGGAACATGCTGAAAGACAAGAAATAATCATCTATACGAATTCAGGAACTACACAGCGTCCAAAGGAGGCGGATTTCCAATAGACCTACTTGCAGCTGTATAATTCAAATCAACAAAGTTCATGATCACCCCAGTGAATTAAAATGCATCTAGAGGAAAGCAATTTAGTCACAACAGAACCTCCAGAGGGGTTTCAGCTCATATCCCGGCAGAAATATTGCAGAACAGGGAGGAGTGCAAGGACATAGGCCATAACCTGAATGAGAACAAGCTGTAATCATGGGTAGCCTATGCCACATGACTGCCATTTCTAATAACGGCAGAGCTAGGGAAATTCACAGACCAGCAAAGCTTAAAAGAATTCAGCAGTTCAAAACTTATCCTAAAAGAAAGATTGAGAATTCTACCCTGAATAGAAAAGTAGCAAGATGAAATGGAAATAAGAAAAACCATTATTGGAAATGCAAGAAGAGCGTGAGTTACAAACAAGAAACAAGAAGAAGGCAAGGAGGACATCAAAGCCATAAGATGGGAGAGGGTAGCAGGAAATCATAGGTGATTTTAAGCACTATCTGAAGTGATTCACATATATGACTCTCTGATTGAAGCAAACGGAGTGATGCATGGCCTAATGTGTTTGCAAAACCAACAACAAGCAAACAAACAAACAGTCAAACAAACAAACAGACACCAAAAGGGAACGGTTGGCTGACATATACCAAAGAAACCATGAGTATTCAAAACAAAATACGCAAAGTGATGTCAAGGATCATTCAGCACGCACCGACCCAGTATCGCAGCTTAAATGTACTCAACACACTTGTATTCAGAACACAGACGCGTGCCTTAATATTCATAAATATTGATTCAAAAGAGCATATCGTGACCTAAACCAAATGACGATTTTGAATAAGATTTGGTCATAGTCCGTGATATAGAATTACAATTCTTCCAACAGCAAGAATGAATGCCATATTCTACCCTAAGTAGAGAAGAAACGGCATAAGCCTATAACAAAGACAAGTAGCTCTGCAAAACTGTACTAAGAGCAAACGAGACAGACAGTAAAGTGCACATTGGGATTGGTTTCATTTCTCGGAATTTCAGCCCCCATGAAACAAGTGGATCCATTTAATGAGAGCGTGGGTGTTTCAGCAGAAAGCAACAGACGTATATGTATTCTGGGTGAATGGATATTACACAAACATGAGTTTCCTTTAGTGGGGTCTCTGTGTACTGTGAGCTGTTAGAAAGTTTCAAGACGTGTGAAACCATAAACTAAAAATGGACACACTTCCCTCCGTTTGTACTGTATATACAGATCTGAACCAAAGGAAAGAGGGAAGATAAAAGGACAGTGGCACGCTAGTGGATAGAATCACATTTAACTTAGGAACCTCTCGTTTAATGCAGCCCCTCCCCCAAAAGTCACAATATTGAGCAACCATTGGGGATGGCAGTTACCGGTTGGATTCTAGGTGGAATCTTGGTGTGTACCGCGAGGTTTGTTGTGGCTGGTGGATCCAAGGTAACTGGGCAGAATTCTGTGGGTGGATCAGTGTGATGGAGGGGCTGCCGCCCTTGTGGAGATTGGCTTAGGTCTTTTGTTCTGGACGCTGTGTAAGTTCGAGATAAATCAGCTGCCAAAAGACCTAAGTTCACGGGTAATTTTCCAGAACCTGAAAGGGCAGACAGTGGAAGATCTGCCTGTCATCAGCTTACTGGTGAACCTCCGAGGTACTTTCAGACTTGCCAAGTCCTGTTGAAGTCGACTTTATGGGAGACACGAAGAGAAGCTGGCAGAAAAGCTGGCTGCACGGATTGAGGAGAGATGCGAACATATTGATGAGAGTTGTTCCGCTACAATGGAGAATAGCGGCATGGAGACATCTCTAGAGAATACCAGGCTCGAAAGACATTCATGAGACCTACTGAACCTCTGTGATACTCGCAGAAACATTTGGAGTGTCAACGTGCACTTGAGAATGTCACTCAATTCTCTGATCCAAGAACGGCTCCAAGATTCCTGACGTCTAAAAGAGAAGAGATGGCAGAGATGATAAAAGCGCTCATGTTCTTGGAAGAGGTCATGAGAATCCACAGGTCCCAAAGGGCATTTACAAATCATTCAGACCAAAATGCACCAAGCCCAGGTAAGCCTTTTCCCAGGTTTGGGCCTTGCTATCAAGCACATGCTCTTCCCTCCCCTCCACTCAGGCATCCATTTTAAAGAATCAGAACCTGAGCTGCAATGAAGCCAGTAGGAGAAGAGCAAGCCCCTCCTAGAATCAGAGTTCCTCCATCTTCACACTCTGTGAACAACAGTGAACTCCTGAAAGGTCAAATACTCTCGCCTAAAATAGTTGGGAATTGAATACTTAGCTCACACAAAGAAATGATGACCTTCCCCTAGATTCAGCATATGCTGGGTTTATGTTTTTTGTGGGGTGAAGGGAGTGTGGGGAGTGAGATGAATCTTTGACTGAAGTTGAATATATACTAGGCCTCAGTTTTTCAAGACAGTATAGGTAAATATTATGTCAGATAGTGACCTGATCTGTAAAAGTCGTGAAAGCCTTTAAAGACACAGGTTTGGTGGACCGTCTTTCTCTTCAGCCAAGCACCGGGTGCACGATATATTGGGGGTGCAGACTTGGTTGTGTTAAATTGCTTTACCCAACATGATCGGATGATTAAGCGTTCTCATCACTGATAGAAGAACACCTGCTTTTCAGTAGCCTAGCATAGCTGCAGCAGGGTTCTCATAGCTAAAATGCAAGTATGTGCTTTTGGAATCAAGCCTAAATGTATATATTTTGTTTGGTATTCTTGTACTTTCCTAGAGAGGAATGTTACCCCTTGAAATGCCAACATTGGCCAGTATGTGTCATTGGGAATATAGGGCACCACATGCACAACGGAAAACCAGGTTCTCGGTAATTTCATGGTTTCAATAGGTACTTCATGGTTCCTGTTGGTGTTGGAGGCTTCAAAAGTAAAGAGTTGACATGTCCCCTTCAACATTTTGGACTGCGATTTTACTTTCTATCTGTCTACATTTTTCTTAGAGCTGACATAATGTTACAAAAATTGACAAGTCTGACTTCTAGGTAAATTTAGTACGTTTCAAACACTAACTTCATTTTCATATAAATCCCAAAACATGTAAATCAATTCTATTAACCTTCTTAAATTCTGCAACTGTGTTATCAAACCAATGTCAAAATTGGAGTCTTCGGACAATCCCTCCAACCATGGCTTTATAGAAAACAGAGCTAAACAAACATCACATTTCTGTGAATTACATCTGGAAAGTGTTGATTTATCGATGCCCATTTGGCAGAGAACCAGTGCAACCTGCACTCACTCCCTCCCATGTACACAGCAATGTAAACTTCACTCACCCAGCCCTTGGCACAGGACACTTTCCGAAGAGTGGTCTGTTACTTCCAAAGACAGGCTGAGGCCTCAGAAAACCTGGAAGCAGGAGAAGGCAAAGTAGAGAATGGAAATCTGTGCAGGATCTGACCACTGCTGATGGAGAAGCAAAGGTGAAACTCTGTTTTACTTGGACGCACACTCTCAAGCGGACAGCCCACATGGGACTGTAGGTAATGCGCTGAGTGTTAGAAGAGTGCACAGCAGGTGCTTGGCTGACATAACTCATATAAATCAGCACAAAATATCCCCACAATTGATTCTGAGACCAAGATCCGATCTGCCAAACTTGAGCTAGCAGAGGCAGCGGAAAATGAGGTATAGAGCTACAGATAATGGCACAGGCTGAGTCTCAGGGATCTGGAGTGCGTTGTGGGTTGTGGTGGGTTCTATCAAGAGAGCAAACCGACCTGTTACCCCAGTAAGAAAGCAACCACATTGGCGTGTGTGGTTGAGGTTTTCGATATGTGCCATGGCCACATCCACTGCATCTTGCAGGCCCAGGATCAATTTGGCGTTTTGCCAATAGAGCACGTGTGGGGCCCAACTAGAGGAGCCGTGCATCTGGTCTGAGGGATTCAGTTGCCCTTTGGTTTGAAATCAGTATTCAAACTTTAGGATCTGCTACAGTCATAACCTGGACAGGGATTAAGGATTGGTTTGAGGAAGAGAATTCGGTACAACTCTGTGGTTACATTCGTGCACCCATGACCCAAGGATGAGGGATCAAGGGAGAGTGGTCAAAGTCCACAACGTGAGAAGTTAAAGCATTTCCTTCAGCATTATCTCCCAAATGCAGATGCTACATTTAGGATGGCACTGACATTCTACTGCCCAGAGGACACAAAGTTCGGTCTGCTGGATCATTCCAGCAGGCCCTGATGTATGACATCCATACATATGTTTCCACTGGTGTTTCTGTAGACAGAGAAGCTCTGGGAAGAACTGGTATCATTGGGACATTCCCATGGCAATAGAAATCACAAGCGCACTCTCAGTTCGCTGTTTTGGAAAGATTCCAAGATGACGTACAGCAGAATACCGAGCTGAAAAGCTTTAAGCTTCATTTCCAGAAGACGAAATGTACTCTGCCCTTTCAGAATTATGAGGTAAGTGCAATAAAACGAAGTTTAACTGATTGAAATATTAAGGTGTGCTCATCACAACAAAGGCAACACCAGCAAATAGAGATGTACCAGACAACACACACAGGAACAGGACATGTAATCAATGCCTAGGGAAATTGTCCTCACAGAAATATCATGGAACTTTGTACACCAAATGGTCTAAAATTTTCACTTAACAAAGCCCTATAAATCTATATTAGATACCTGATATTACTTGACCAGTAGAGATAAAGAAGTATAGTAAAAGAAACAGGAAGTACCATTTTCAGTTCCAAAGAGTTTGAAGGCCCAAAAAATAAGCTTTCATACGTCTAGACTGCAAAACGCTACCAGATCAAGTATTGAAAACTGAGGTGAGGAAAACATGAAGTTCCACAGTGTCTCAGAATCACAAAAGGCAGTATACCGGGAAAGGAGAAGAGAAACTCTAAAAACGAGCCAAATAATATCACAAAACCCAAGGATGAGACAATACCAGGGCTAAAGTCAGTCCAAAGCAGACTTGAAAATGCAGACGGATTCGTGAAAGACTGTGAAGACAGGGGAACAGAAATCCCTCGATCAGAAGAAGACATAGAAAAAGAAGTGCAAACCAATGCAAACATTGCTGTTGAAGCCTGGGGTAAGACAAAGCATGGAAGAGTATGATCCGTAAGAGTCCCAGATGGAAAAGCATGATAAACAAAAAAAAGCCTGAAAAGATATTTGTAGAAAAGTCAGACTGGAACATGCTGAAAGACAAGAAATAATCATCTATACGAATTCAGGAACTACACAGCGTCCAAAGGAGGCGGATTTCCAATAGACCTACTTGCAGCTGTATAATTCAAATCAACAAAGTTCATGATCACCCCAGTGATTTAAAATGCATCTAGAGGAAAGCAATTTAGTCACAACAGAACCTCCAGAGGGGTTTCAGCTCATATCCCGGCAGAAATATTGCAGAACAGGGAGGAGTGCAAGGACATAGGCCATAACCTGAATGAGAACAAGCTGTAATCATGGGTAGCCTATGCCACATGACTGCCATTTCTAATAACGGCAGAGCTAGGGAAATTCACAGACCAGCAAAGCTTAAAAGAATTCAGCAGTTCAAAACTTATCCTAAAAGAAAGATTGAGAATTCTACCCTGAATAGAAAAGTAGCAAGATGAAATGGAAATAAGAAAAACCATTATTGGAAATGCAAGAAGAGCGTGAGTTACAAACAAGAAACAAGAAGAAGGCAAGGAGGACATCAAAGCCATAAGATGGGAGAGGGTAGCAGGAAATCACAGGTGATTTTAAGCACTATCTAAAGTGATTCACATATATGACTCTCTGATTGAAGCAAACGGAGTGATGCATGGCCTAATGTGTTTGCAAAACCAACAACAAGCAAACAAACAAACAGTCAAACAAACAAACAGACACCAAAAGGGTACGGTTGGCTGACATATACCAAAGAAACCATGAGTATTCAAAACAAAATACGCAAAGTGATGTCAAGGATCATTCAGCACGCACCGACCCAGTATCGCAGCTTAAATGTACTCAACACACTTGTATTCAGAACACAGACGCGTGCCTTAATATTCATAAATATTGATTCAAAAGAGCATATCGTGACCTAAACCAAATGACGATTTTGAATAAGATTTGGTCATAGTCCGTGATATAGAATTACAATTCTTCCAACAGCAAGAATGAATGCCATATTCTACCCTAAGTAGAGAAGAAACGGCATAAGCCTACAACAAAGAAAAGTAGCTCTGCAAAACTGTACTAAGAGCAAACGAGACAGACAGTAAAGTGCACATTGGGATTGGTTTCATTTCTCGGAATTTCAGCCCCCATGAAACAAGTGGATCCATTTAATGAGAGCGTGGGTGTTTCAGCAGAAAGCAACAGACGTATATGTATTCTGGGTGAATGGATATTACACAAACATGAGTTTCCTTTAGTGGGGTCTCTGTGTACTGTGAGCTGTTAGAAAGTTTCAAGACGTGTGAAACCATAAACTAAAAATGGACACACTTCCCTCCGTTTGTACTGTATATACAGATCTGAACCAAAGGAAAAAGGGAAGATAAAAGGACAGTGGCACGCTAGTGGATAGAATCACATTTAACTTAGGAACCTCTCGTATGATGCAGCCCCTCCCACAAAAGTCACAATATTGAGCAACCATTGGGGATGGCAGTTACCGGTTGGATTCTAGGTGGAATCTTGGTGTGTACCGCGAGGTTTGTTGTGGCTGGTGGATCCAAGGTAACTGGGCAGAATTCTGTGGGTGGATCAGTGTGATGGAGGGGCTGCCGCCCTTGTGGAGATTGGCTTAGGTCTTTTGTTCTGGACGCTGTGTAAGTTCGAGATAAATCAGCTGCCAAAAGACCTAAGTTCACGGGTAAGTTTCCAGAACCTGAAAGGGCAGACAGTGGAAGATCTGCCTGTCATCAGCTTACTGGTGAGGCTCCGAGGTACTTTCAGACTTGCCAAGTCCTGTTGAAGTCGACTTTATGGGAGACACGAAGAGAAGCTGGCAGAAAAGCTGGCTGCACGGATTGAGGAGAGATGCGAACATATTGATGAGAGTTGTTCCGCTGCAATGGAGAATAGCGGCATGGAGACATCTCTAGAGAATACCAGGCTCGAAAGACATTCATGATACCTACTGAACCTCTGTGATACTCGCAGAAACATTTGGAGTGTCAACGTGCACTTGAGAATGTCACTCAATTCTCTGATCCAAGAACGGCTCCAAGATTCCTGACGTCTAAAAGAGAAGAGATGGCAGAGATGATAAAAGCGCTCATGTTCTTGGAAGAGGTCATGAGAATCCACAGGTCCCAAAGGGCATTTACAAATCATTCAGACCAAAATGCACCAAGCCCAGGTAAGCCTTTTCCCAGGTTTGGGCCTTGCTATCAAGCACATGCTCTTCCCTCCCCTCCACTCAGGCATCCATTTTAAAGGATCAGAACCTGAGCTGCAATGAAGCCAGTAGGAGAAGAGCAAGCCCCTCCTAGAATCAGAGTTCCTCCATCTTCACACTCTGTGAACAACAGTGAACTCCTGAAAGGTCAAATACTCTCGCCTAAAATAGTTGGGAATTGAATACTTAGCTCACACAAAGAAATGATGACCTTCCCCTAGATTCAGCAAATGCTGGGTTTATGTTTTTTGTGGGGTGAAGGGAGTGTGGGGAGTGAGATGAATCTTTGACTGAACTTGAATATATACTAGGCCTCAGTTTTTCAAGACAGTATAGGTAAATATTATGTCAGATAGTGTCCTGAACTGTAAAAGTCGTGAAAGCCTTTAAAGACACAGGTTTGGTGGACCGTCTTTCTCTTCAGCCAAGCACCGGGTGCACGATATATTGGGGGTGCAGACTTGGTTGTGTTAAATTGCTTTACCCAACATGATCGGATGATTAAGCGTTCTCATCACTGATAGAAGAACACCTGCTTTTCAGTAGCCTAGCATAGCTGCAGCAGGGTTCTCATAGCTAAAATGCAAGTATGTGCTTTTGGAATCAAGCCTAAATGTATATATTTTGTTTGGTATTCTTGTACTTTCCTAGAGAGGAATGTTACCCCTTGAAATGCCAACATTGGCCAGTATGTGTCATTGGGAATATAGGGCACCACATGCACAACGGAAAACCAGGTTCTCGGTAATTTCATGGTTTCAATAGGTACTTCATGGTTCCTGTTGGTGTTGGAGGCTTCAAAAGTAAAGAGTTGACATGTCCCCTTCAACATTTTGGACTGCGATTTTACTTTCTATCTGTCTACATTTTTCTTAGAGCTGACATAATGTTACAAAAATTGACAAGTCTGACTTCTAGGTAAATTTAGTACGTTTCAAACACTAACTTCATTTTCATATAAATCCCAAAACATGTAAATCAATTCTATTAACCTTCTTAAATTCTGCAACTGTGTTATCAAACCAATGTCAAAATTGGAGTCTTCGGACAATCCCTCCAACCATGGCTTTATAGAAAACAGAGCTAAACAAACATCACATTTCTGTGAATTACATCTGGAAAGTGTTGATTTATCGATGCCCATTTGGCAGAGAACCAGTGCAACCTGCACTCACTCCCTCCCATGTACACAGCAATGTAAACTTCACTCACCCAGCCCTTGGCACAGGACACTTTCCGAAGAGTGGTCTGTTACTTCCAAAGACAGGCTGAGGCCTCAGAAAACCTGGAAGCAGGAGAAGGCAAAGTAGAGAATGGAAATCTGTGCAGGATCTGACCACTGCTGATGGAGAAGCAAAGGTGAAACTCTGTTTTACTTGGACGCACACTCTCAAGCGGACAGCCCACATGGGACTGTAGGTAATGCGCTGAGTGTTAGAAGAGTGCACAGCAGGTGCTTGGCTGACATAACTCATATAAATCAGCACAAAATATCCCCACAATTGATTCTGAGACCAAGATCCGATCTGCCAAACTTGAGCTAGCAGAGGCAGCGGAAAATGAGGTATAGAGCTACAGATATTGGCACAGGCTGAGTCTCAGGGATCTGGAGTGCGTTGTGGGTTGTGGTGGGTTCTATCAAGAGAGCAAACCGACCTGTTACCCCAGTAAGAAAGCAACCACATTGGCGTGTGTGGTTGAGGTTTTCGATATGTGCCATGGCCACATCCACTGCATCTTGCAGGCCCAGGATCAATTTGGCGTTTTGCCAATAGAGCACGTGTGGGGCCCAACTAGAGGAGCCGTGCATCTGGTCTGAGGGATTCAGTTGCCCTTTGGTTTGAAATCAGTATTCAAACTTTAGGATCTGCTACAGTCATAACCTGGACAGGGATTAAGGATTGGTTTGAGGAAGAGAATTTGGTACAACACTGTGGTTACATTCGTGCACCCATGACCCAAGGATGAGGGATCAAGGGAGAGTGGTCAAAGTCCACAACGTGAGAAGTTAAAGCATTTCCTTCAGCATTATCTCCCAAATGCAGATGCTACATTTAGGATGGCACTGACATTCTACTGCCCAGAGGACACAAAGTTCGGTCTGCTGGATCATTCCAGCAGGCCCTGATGTACGACATCCATACATATGTTTCCACTGGTGTTTCTGTAGACAGAGAAGCTCTGGGAAGAACTGGTATCATTGGGACATTCCCATGGCAATAGAAATCACAAGCGCACTCTCAGTTCGCTGTTTTGGAAAGATTCCAAGATGACGTACAGCAGAATACCGAGCTGAAAAGCTTTAAGCTTCATTTCCAGAAGACGAAATGTACTCTGCCCTTTCAGAATTATGAGGTAAGTGCAATAAAACGAAGTTTAACTGATTGAAATATTAAGGTGTGCTCATCACAACAAAGGCAACACCAGCAAATAGAGATGTACCAGACAACACACACAGGAACAGGACATGTAATCAATGCCTAGGGAAATTGTCCTCACAGAAATATCATGGAACTTTGTACACCAAATGGTCTAAAATTTTCACTTAACAAAGCCCTATAAATCTATATTAGATACCTGATATTACTTGACCAGTAGAGATAAAGAAGTATAGTAAAAGAAACAGGAAGTACCATTTTCAGTTCCAAAGAGTTTGAAGGCCCAAAAAATAAGCTTTCATACATCTAGACTGCAAAACGCTACCAGAGCATGTATTGAAAACTGAGGTGAGGAAAACATGAAGTTCAACAATGTCTCAGAATCACAAAAGGCAGTATACCGGGAAAGGAGAAGAGAAACTCTAAAAACGAGCCAAATAATATCACAAAACCCAAGGATGAGACAATACCAGGGCTAAAGTCAGTCCAAAGCAGACTTGATAATGCAGACGGATTCGTGAAAGACTGTGAAGACAGGGGAACAGAAATCCCTCGATCAGAAGAAGACATAGAAAAAGAAGTGCAAACCAATGCAAACATTGCTGTTGAAGCCTGGGGTAAGACAAAGCATGGAAGAGTATGATTCGTAAGAGTCCCAGATGGAAAAGCATGATAAACAAAAAAAAGCCTGAAAAGATATTTGTAGAAAAGTCAGACTGGAACATGCTGAAAGACAAGAAATAATCATCTATACGAATTCAGGAACTACACAGCGTCCAAAGGAGGCGGATTTCCAATAGACCTACTTGCAGCTGTATAATTCAAATCAACAAAGTTCATGATCACCCCAGTGAATTAAAATGCATCTAGAGGAAAGCAATTTAGTCACAACAGAACCTCCAGAGGGGTTTCAGCTCATATCCCGGCAGAAATATTGCAGAACAGGGAGGAGTGCAAGGACATAGGCCATAACCTGAATGAGAACAAGCTGTAATCATGGGTAGCCTATGCCACATGACTGCCATTTCTAATAACGGCAGAGCTAGGGAAATTCACAGACCAGCAAAGCTTAAAAGAATTCAGCAGTTCAAAACTTATCCTAAAAGAAAGATTGAGAATTCTACCCTGAATAGAAAAGTAGCAAGATGAAATGGAAATAAGAAAAACCATTATTGGAAATGCAAGAAGAGCGTGAGTTACAAACAAGAAACAAGAAGAAGGCAAGGAGGACATCAAAGCCATAAGATGGGAGAGGGTAGCAGGAAATCATAGGTGATTTTAAGCACTATCTGAAGTGATTCACATATATGACTCTCTGATTGAAGCAAACGGAGTGATGCATGGCCTAATGTGTTTGCAAAACCAACAACAAGCAAACAAACAAACAGTCAAACAAACAAACAGACACCAAAAGGGAACGGTTGGCTGACATATACCAAAGAAACCATGAGTATTCAAAACAAAATACGCAAAGTGATGTCAAGGATCATTCAGCACGCACCGACCCAGTATCGCAGCTTAAATGTACTCAACACACTTGTATTCAGAACACAGACGCGTGCCTTAATATTCATAAATATTGATTCAAAAGAGCATATCGTGACCTAAACCAAATGACGATTTTGAATAAGATTTGGTCATAGTCCGTGATATAGAATTACAATTCTTCCAACAGCAAGAATGAATGCCATATTCTACCCTAAGTAGAGAAGAAACGGCATAAGCCTATAACAAAGACAAGTAGCTCTGCAAAACTGTACTAAGAGCAAACGAGACAGACAGTAAAGTGCACATTGGGATTGGTTTCATTTCTCGGAATTTCAGCCCCCATGAAACAAGTGGATCCATTTAATGAGAGCGTGGGTGTTTCAGCAGAAAGCAACAGACGTATATGTATTCTGGGTGAATGGATATTACACAAACATGAGTTTCCTTTAGTGGGGTCTCTGTGTACTGTGAGCTGTTAGAAAGTTTCAAGACGTGTGAAACCATAAACTAAAAATGGACACACTTCCCTCCGTTTGTACTGTATATACAGATCTGAACCAAAGGAAAGAGGGAAGATAAAAGGACAGTGGCACGCTAGTGGATAGAATCACATTTAACTTAGGAACCTCTCGTTTAATGCAGCCCCTCCCCCAAAAGTCACAATATTGAGCAACCATTGGGGATGGCAGTTACCGGTTGGATTCTAGGTGGAATCTTGGTGTGTACCGCGAGGTTTGTTGTGGCTGGTGGATCCAAGGTAACTGGGCAGAATTCTGTGGGTGGATCAGTGTGATGGAGGGGCTGCCGCCCTTGTGGAGATTGGCTTAGGTCTTTTGTTCTGGACGCTGTGTAAGTTCGAGATAAATCAGCTGCCAAAAGACCTAAGTTCACGGGTAATTTTCCAGAACCTGAAAGGGCAGACAGTGGAAGATCTGCCTGTCATCAGCTTACTGGTGAACCTCCGAGGTACTTTCAGACTTGCCAAGTCCTGTTGAAGTCGACTTTATGGGAGACACGAAGAGAAGCTGGCAGAAAAGCTGGCTGCACGGATTGAGGAGAGATGCGAACATATTGATGAGAGTTGTTCCGCTACAATGGAGAATAGCGGCATGGAGACATCTCTAGAGAATACCAGGCTCGAAAGACATTCATGAGACCTACTGAACCTCTGTGATACTCGCAGAAACATTTGGAGTGTCAACGTGCACTTGAGAATGTCACTCAATTCTCTGATCCAAGAACGGCTCCAAGATTCCTGACGTCTAAAAGAGAAGAGATGGCAGAGATGATAAAAGCGCTCATGTTCTTGGAAGAGGTCATGAGAATCCACAGGTCCCAAAGGGCATTTACAAATCATTCAGACCAAAATGCACCAAGCCCAGGTAAGCCTTTTCCCAGGTTTGGGCCTTGCTATCAAGCACATGCTCTTCCCTCCCCTCCACTCAGGCATCCATTTTAAAGAATCAGAACCTGAGCTGCAATGAAGCCAGTAGGAGAAGAGCAAGCCCCTCCTAGAATCAGAGTTCCTCCATCTTCACACTCTGTGAACAACAGTGAACTCCTGAAAGGTCAAATACTCTCGCCTAAAATAGTTGGGAATTGAATACTTAGCTCACACAAAGAAATGATGACCTTCCCCTAGATTCAGCATATGCTGGGTTTATGTTTTTTGTGGGGTGAAGGGAGTGTGGGGAGTGAGATGAATCTTTGACTGAAGTTGAATATATACTAGGCCTCAGTTTTTCAAGACAGTATAGGTAAATATTATGTCAGATAGTGACCTGATCTGTAAAAGTCGTGAAAGCCTTTAAAGACACAGGTTTGGTGGACCGTCTTTCTCTTCAGCCAAGCACCGGGTGCACGATATATTGGGGGTGCAGACTTGGTTGTGTTAAATTGCTTTACCCAACATGATCGGATGATTAAGCGTTCTCATCACTGATAGAAGAACACCTGCTTTTCAGTAGCCTAGCATAGCTGCAGCAGGGTTCTCATAGCTAAAATGCAAGTATGTGCTTTTGGAATCAAGCCTAAATGTATATATTTTGTTTGGTATTCTTGTACTTTCCTAGAGAGGAATGTTACCCCTTGAAATGCCAACATTGGCCAGTATGCGTCATTGGGAATATAGGGCACCACATGCACAACGGAAAACCAGGTTCTCGGTAATTTCATGGTTTCAATAGGTACTTCATGGTTCCTGTTGGTGTTGGAGGCTTCAAAAGTAAAGAGTTGACATGTCCCCTTCAACATTTTGGACTGCGATTTTACTTTCTATCTGTCTACATTTTTCTTAGAGCTGACATAATGTTACAAAAATTGACAAGTCTGACTTCTAGGTAAATTTAGTACGTTTCAAACACTAACTTCATTTTCATATAAATCCCAAAACATGTAAATCAATTCTATTAACCTTCTTAAATTCTGCAACTGTGTTATCAAACCAATGTCAAAATTGGAGTCTTCGGACAATCCCTCCAACCATGGCTTTATAGAAAACAGAGCTAAACAAACATCACATTTCTGTGAATTACATCTGGAAAGTGTTGATTTATCGATGCCCATTTGGCAGAGAACCAGTGCAACCTGCACTCACTCCCTCCCATGTACACAGCAATGTAAACTTCACTCACCCAGCCCTTGGCACAGGACACTTTCCGAAGAGTGGTCTGTTACTTCCAAAGACAGGCTGAGGCCTCAGAAAACCTGGAAGCAGGAGAAGGCAAAGTAGAGAATGGAAATCTGTGCAGGATCTGACCACTGCTGATGGAGAAGCAAAGGTGAAACTCTGTTTTACTTGGACGCACACTCTCAAGCGGACAGCCCACATGGGACTGTAGGTAATGCGCTGAGTGTTAGAAGAGTGCACAGCAGGTGCTTGGCTGACATAACTCATATAAATCAGCACAAAATATCCCCACAATTGATTCTGAGACCAAGATCCGATCTGCCAAACTTGAGCTAGCAGAGGCAGCGGAAAATGAGGTATAGAGCTACAGATAATGGCACAGGCTGAGTCTCAGGGATCTGGAGTGCGTTGTGGGTTGTGGTGGGTTCTATCAAGAGAGCAAACCGACCTGTTACCCCAGTAAGAAAGCAACCACATTGGCGTGTGTGGTTGAGGTTTTCGATATGTGCCATGGCCACATCCACTGCATCTTGCAGGCCCAGGATCAATTTGGCGTTTTGCCAATAGAGCACGTGTGGGGCCCAACTAGAGGAGCCGTGCATCTGGTCTGAGGGATTCAGTTGCCCTTTGGTTTGAAATCAGTATTCAAACTTTAGGATCTGCTACAGTCATAACCTGGACAGGGATTAAGGATTGGTTTGAGGAAGAGAATTCGGTACAACTCTGTGGTTACATTCGTGCACCCATGACCCAAGGATGAGGGATCAAGGGAGAGTGGTCAAAGTCCACAACGTGAGAAGTTAAAGCATTTCCTTCAGCATTATCTCCCAAATGCAGATGCTACATTTAGGATGGCACTGACATTCTACTGCCCAGAGGACACAAAGTTCGGTCTGCTGGATCATTCCAGCAGGCCCTGATGTATGACATCCATACATATGTTTCCACTGGTGTTTCTGTAGACAGAGAAGCTCTGGGAAGAACTGGTATCATTGGGACATTCCCATGGCAATAGAAATCACAAGCGCACTCTCAGTTCGCTGTTTTGGAAAGATTCCAAGATGACGTACAGCAGAATACCGAGCTGAAAAGCTTTAAGCTTCATTTCCAGAAGACGAAATGTACTCTGCCCTTTCAGAATTATGAGGTAAGTGCAATAAAACGAAGTTTAACTGATTGAAATATTAAGGTGTGCTCATCACAACAAAGGCAACACCAGCAAATAGAGATGTACCAGACAACACACACAGGAACAGGACATGTAATCAATGCCTAGGGAAATTGTCCTCACAGAAATATCATGGAACTTTGTACACCAAATGGTCTAAAATTTTCACTTAACAAAGCCCTATAAATCTATATTAGATACCTGATATTACTTGACCAGTAGAGATAAAGAAGTATAGTAAAAGAAACAGGAAGTACCATTTTCAGTTCCAAAGAGTTTGAAGGCCCAAAAAATAAGCTTTCATACGTCTAGACTGCAAAACGCTACCAGAGCAAGTATTGAAAACTGAGGTGAGGAAAACATGAAGTTCCACAGTGTCTCAGAATCACAAAAGGCAGTATACCGGGAAAGGAGAAGAGAAACTCTAAAAACGAGCCAAATAATATCACAAAACCCAAGGATGAGACAATACCAGGGCTAAAGTCAGTCCAAAGCAGTCTTGAAAATGCAGACGGATTCGTGAAAGACTGTGAAGACAGGGGAACAGAAATCCCTCGATCAGAAGAAGACATAGAAAAAGAAGTGCAAACCAATGCAAACATTGCTGTTGAAGCCTGGGGTAAGACAAAGCATGGAAGAGTATGATCCGTAAGAGTCCCAGATGGAAAAGCATGATAAACAAAAAAAAGCCTGAAAAGATATTTGTAGAAAAGTCAGACTGGAACATGCTGAAAGACAAGAAATAATCATCTATACGAATTCAGGAACTACACAGCGTCCAAAGGAGGCGGATTTCCAATAGACCTACTTGCAGCTGTATAATTCAAATCAACAAAGTTCATGATCACCCCAGTGATTTAAAATGCATCTAGAGGAAAGCAATTTAGTCACAACAGAACCTCCAGAGGGGTTTCAGCTCATATCCCGGCAGAAATATTGCAGAACAGGGAGGAGTGCAAGGACATAGGCCATAACCTGAATGAGAACAAGCTGTAATCATGGGTAGCCTATGCCACATGACTGCCATTTCTAATAACGGCAGAGCTAGGGAAATTCACAGACCAGCAAAGCTTAAAAGAATTCAGCAGTTCAAAACTTATCCTAAAAGAAAGATTGAGAATTCTACCCTGAATAGAAAAGTAGCAAGATGAAATGGAAATAAGAAAAACCATTATTGGAAATGCAAGAAGAGCGTGAGTTACAAACAAGAAACAAGAAGAAGGCAAGGAGGACATCAAAGCCATAAGATGGGAGAGGGTAGCAGGAAATCACAGGTGATTTTAAGCACTATCTAAAGTGATTCACATATATGACTCTCTGATTGAAGCAAACGGAGTGATGCATGGCCTAATGTGTTTGCAAAACCAACAACAAGCAAACAAACAAACAGTCAAACAAACAAACAGACACCAAAAGGGTACGGTTGGCTGACATATACCAAAGAAACCATGAGTATTCAAAACAAAATACGCAAAGTGATGTCAAGGATCATTCAGCACGCACCGACCCAGTATCGCAGCTTAAATGTACTCAACACACTTGTATTCAGAACACAGACGCGTGCCTTAATATTCATAAATATTGATTCAAAAGAGCATATCGTGACCTAAACCAAATGACGATTTTGAATAAGATTTGGTCATAGTCCGTGATATAGAATTACAATTCTTCCAACAGCAAGAATGAATGCCATATTCTACCCTAAGTAGAGAAGAAACGGCATAAGCCTACAACAAAGAAAAGTAGCTCTGCAAAACTGTACTAAGAGCAAACGAGACAGACAGTAAAGTGCACATTGGGATTGGTTTCATTTCTCGGAATTTCAGCCCCCATGAAACAAGTGGATCCATTTAATGAGAGCGTGGGTGTTTCAGCAGAAAGCAACAGACGTATATGTATTCTGGGTGAATGGATATTACACAAACATGAGTTTCCTTTAGTGGGGTCTCTGTGTACTGTGAGCTGTTAGAAAGTTTCAAGACGTGTGAAACCATAAACTAAAAATGGACACACTTCCCTCCGTTTGTACTGTATATACAGATCTGAACCAAAGGAAAGAGGGAAGATAAAAGGACAGTGGCACGCTAGTGGATAGAATCACATTTAACTTAGGAACCTCTCGTTTAATGCAGCCCCTCCCCCAAAAGTCACAATATTGAGCAACCATTGGGGATGGCAGTTACCGGTTGGATTCTAGGTGGAATCTTGGTGTGTACCGCGAGGTTTGTTGTGGCTGGTGGATCCAAGGTAACTGGGCAGAATTCTGTGGGTGGATCAGTGTGATGGAGGGGCTGCCGCCCTTGTGGAGATTGGCCTAGGTCTTTTGTTCTGGACGCTGTGTAAGTTCGAGATAAATCAGCTGCCAAAAGACCTAAGTTCACGGATAAGTTTCCAGAACCTGAAAGGGCAGACAGTGGAAGATCTGCCTGTCATCAGCTTACTGGTGAACCTCCGAGGTACTTTCAGACTTGCCAAGTCCTGTTGAAGTCGACTTTATGGGAGACACGAAGAGAAGCTGGCAGAAAAGCTGGCTGCACGGATTGAGGAGAGATGCGAACATATTGATGAGAGTTGTTCCGCTACAATGGAGAATACCGGCATGGAGACATCTCTAGAGAATACCAGGCTCGAAAGACATTCATGAGACCTACTGAACCTCTGTGATACTCGCAGAAACATTTGGAGTGTCAACGTGCACTTGAGAATGTCACTGAATTCTCTGATCCAAGAACGGCTCCAAGATTCCTGACGTCTAAAAGAGAAGAGATGGCAGAGATGATAAAATCGCTCATGTTCTTGGAAGAGGTCATGAGAATCCACAGGTCCCAAAGGGCATTTACAAATCATTCAGACCAAAATGCACCAAGCCCAGGTAAGCCTTTTCCCAGGTTTGGGCCTTGCTATCAAGCACATGCTCTTCCCTCCCCTCCACTCAGGCATCCATTTTAAAGGATCAGAACCTGAGCTGCAATGAAGCCAGTAGGAGAAGAGCAAGCCCCTCCTAGAATCAGAGTTCCTCCATCTTCACACTCTGTGAACAACAGTGAACTCCTGAAAGGTCAAATACTCTCGCCTAAAATAGTTGGGAATTGAATACTTAGCTCACACAAAGAAATGATGACCTTCCCCTAGATTCAGCAAATGCTGGGTTTATGTTTTTTGTGGGGTGAAGGGAGTGTGGGGAGTGAGATGAATCTTTGACTGAACTTGAATATATACTAGGCCTCAGTTTTTCAAGACAGTATAGGTAAATATTATGTCAGATAGTGACCTGATCTGTAAAAGTCGTGAAAGCCTTTAAAGACACAGGTTTGGTGGACCGTCTTTCTCTTCAGCCAAGCACCGGGTGCACGATATATTGGGGGTGCAGACTTGGTTGTGTTAAATTGCTTTACCCAACATGATCGGATGATTAAGCGTTCTCATCACTGATAGAAGAACACCTGCTTTTCAGTAGCCTAGCATAGCTGCAGCAGGGTTCTCATAGCTAAAATGCAAGTATGTGCTTTTGGAATCAAGCCTAAATGTATATATTTTGTTTGGTATTCTTGTACTTTCCTAGAGAGGAATGTTACCCCTTGAAATGCCAACATTGGCCAGTATGCGTCATTGGGAATATAGGGCACCACATGCACAACGGAAAACCAGGTTCTCGGTAATTTCATGGTTTCAATAGGTACTTCATGGTTCCTGTTGGTGTTGGAGGCTTCAAAAGTAAAGAGTTGACATGTCCCCTTCAACATTTTGGACTGCGATTTTACTTTCTATCTGTCTACATTTTTCTTAGAGCTGACATAATGTTACAAAAATTGACAAGTCTGACTTCTAGGTAAATTTAGTATGTTTCAAACACTAACTTCATTTTCATATAAATCCCAAAACATGTAAATCAATTCTATTAACCTTCTTAAATTCTGCAACTGTGTTATCAAACCAATGTCAAAATTGGAGTCTTCGGACAATCCCTCCAACCATGGCTTTATAGAAAACAGAGCTAAACAAACATCACATTTCTGTGAATTACATCTGGAAAGTGTTGATTTATCGATGCCCATTTGGCAGAGAACCAGTGCAACCTGCACTCACTCCCTCCCATGTACACAGCAATGTAAACTTCACTCACCCAGCCCTTGGCACAGGACACTTTCCGAAGAGTGGTCTGTTACTTCCAAAGACAGGCTGAGGCCTCAGAAAACCTGGAAGCAGGAGAAGGCAAAGTAGAGAATGGAAATCTGTGCAGGATCTGACCACTGCTGATGGAGAAGCAAAGGTGAAACTCTGTTTTACTTGGACGCACACTCTCAAGCGGACAGCCCACATGGGACTGTAGGTAATGCGCTGAGTGTTAGAAGAGTGCACAGCAGGTGCTTGGCTGACATAACTCATATAAATCAGCACAAAATATCCCCACAATTGATTCTGAGACCAAGATCCGATCTGCCAAACTTGAGCTAGCAGAGGCAGCGGAAAATGAGGTATAGAGCTACAGATAATGGCACAGGCTGAGTCTCAGGGATCTGGAGTGCGTTGTGGGTTGTGGTGGGTTCTATCAAGAGAGCAAACCGACCTGTTACCCCAGTAAGAAAGCAACCACATTGGCGTGTGTGGTTGAGGTTTTCGATATGTGCCATGGCCACATCCACTGCATCTTGCAGGCCCAGGATCAATTTGGCGTTTTGCCAATAGAGCACGTGTGGGGCCCAACTAGAGGAGCCGTGCATCTGGTCTGAGGGATTCAGTTGCCCTTTGGTTTGAAATCAGTATTCAAACTTTAGGATCTGCTACAGTCATAACCTGGACAGGGATTAAGGATTGGTTTGAGGAAGAGAATTCGGTACAACTCTGTGGTTACATTCGTGCACCCATGACCCAAGGATGAGGGATCAAGGGAGAGTGGTCAAAGTCCACAACGTGAGAAGTTAAAGCATTTCCTTCAGCATTATCTCCCAAATGCAGATGCTACATTTAGGATGGCACTGACATTCTACTGCCCAGAGGACACAAAGTTCGGTCTGCTGGATCATTCCAGCAGGCCCTGATGTATGACATCCATACATATGTTTCCACTGGTGTTTCTGTAGACAGAGAAGCTCTGGGAAGAACTGGTATCATTGGGACATTCCCATGGCAATAGAAATCACAAGCGCACTCTCAGTTCGCTGTTTTGGAAAGATTCCAAGATGACGTACAGCAGAATACCGAGCTGAAAAGCTTTAAGCTTCATTTCCAGAAGACGAAATGTACTCTGCCCTTTCAGAATTATGAGGTAAGTGCAATAAAACGAAGTTTAACTGATTGAAATATTAAGGTGTGCTCATCACAACAAAGGCAACACCAGCAAATAGAGATGTACCAGACAACACACACAGGAACAGGACTTGTAATCAATGCCTAGGGAAATTGTCCTCACAGAAATATCATGGAACTTTGTACACCAAATGGTCTAAAATTTTCACTTAACAAAGCCCTATAAATCTATATTAGATACCTGATATTACTTGACCAGTAGAGATAAAGAAGTATAGTAAAAGAAACAGGAAGTACCATTTTCAGTTCCAAAGAGTTTGAAGGCCCAAAAAATAAGCTTTCATACGTCTAGACTGCAAAACGCTACAAGAGCAAGTATTGAAAACTGAGGTGAGGAAAACATGAAGTTCCACAGTGTCTCAGAATCACAAAAGGCAGTATACCGGGAAAGGAGAAGAGAAACTCTAAAAACGAGCCAAATAATATCACAAAACCCAAGGATGAGACAATACCAGGGCTAAAGTCAGTCCAAAGCAGACTTGATAATGCAGACGGATTCGTGAAAGACTGTGAAGACAGGGGAACAGAAATCCCTCGATCAGAAGAAGACATAGAAAAAGAAGTGCAAACCAATGCAAACATTGCTGTTGAAGCCTGGGGTAAGACAAAGCATGGAAGAGTATGATTCGTAAGAGTCCCAGATGGAAAAGCATGATAAACAAAAAAAAGCCTGAAAAGATATTTGTAGAAAAGTCAGACTGGAACATGCTGAAAGACAAGAAATAATCATCTATACGAATTCAGGAACTACACAGCGTCCAAAGGAGGCGGATTTCCAATAGACCTACTTGCAGCTGTATAATTCAAATCAACAAAGTTCATGATCACCCCAGTGATTTAAAATGCATCTAGAGGAAAGCAATTTAGTCACAACAGAACCTCCAGAGGGGTTTCAGCTCATATCCCGGCAGAAATATTGCAGAACAGGGAGGAGTGCAAGGACATAGGCCATAACCTGAATGAGAACAAGCTGTAATCATGGGTAGCCTATGCCACATGACTGCCATTTCTAATAACGGCAGAGCTAGGGAAATTCACAGACCAGCAAAGCTTAAAAGAATTCAGCAGTTCAAAACTTATCCTAAAAGAAAGATTGAGAATTCTACCCTGAATAGAAAAGTAGCAAGATGAAATGGAAATAAGAAAAACCATTATTGGAAATGCAAGAAGAGCGTGAGTTACAAACAAGAAACAAGAAGAAGGCAAGGAGGACATCAAAGCCATAAGATGGGAGAGGGTAGCAGGAAATCATAGGTGATTTTAAGCACTATCTGAAGTGATTCACATATATGACTCTCTGATTGAAGCAAACGGAGTGATGCATGGCCTAATGTGTTTGCAAAACCAACAACAAGCAAACAAACAAACAGTCAAACAAACAAACAGACACCAAAAGGGTACGGTTGGCTGACATATACCAAAGAAACCATGAGTATTCAAAACAAAATACGCAAAGTGATGTCAAGGATCATTCAGCACGCACCGACCCAGTATCGCAGCTTAAATGTACTCAACACACTTGTATTCAGAACACAGACGCGTGCCTTAATATTCATAAATATTGATTCAAAAGAGCATATCGTGACCTAAACCAAATGACGATTTTGAATAAGATTTGGTCATAGTCGGTGATATAGAATTACAATTCTTCCAACAGCAAGAATGAATGCCATATTCTACCCTAAGTAGAGAAGAAACGGCATAAGCCTACAACAAAGAAAAGTAGCTCTGCAAAACTGTACTAAGAGCAAACGAGACAGACAGTAAAGTGCACATTGGGATTGGTTTCATTTCTCGGAATTTCAGCCCCCATGAAACAAGTGGATCCATTTAATGAGAGCGTGGGTGTTTCAGCAGAAAGCAACAGACGTATATGTATTCTGGGTGAATGGATATTACACAAACATGAGTTTCCTTTAGTGGGGTCTCTGTGTACTGTGAGCTGTTAGAAAGTTTCAAGACGTGTGAAACCATAAACTAAAAATGGACACACTTCCCTCCGTTTGTACTGTATATACAGATCTGAACCAAAGGAAAGAGGGAAGATAAAAGGACAGTGGCACGCTAGTGGATAGAATCACATTTAACTTAGGAACCTCTCGTTTAATGCAGCCCCTCCCCCAAAAGTCACAATATTGAGCAACCATTGGGGATGGCAGTTACCGGTTGGATTCTAGGTGGAATCTTGGTGTGTACCGCGAGGTTTGTTGTGGCTGGTGGATCCAAGGTAACTGGGCAGAATTCTGTGGGTGGATCAGTGTGATGGAGGGGCTGCCGCCCTTGTGGAGATTGGCTTAGGTCTTTTGTTCTGGACGCTGTGTAAGTTCGAGATAAATCAGCTGCCAAAAGACCTAAGTTCACGGGTAATTTTCCAGAACCTGAAAGGGCAGACAGTGGAAGATCTGCCTGTCATCAGCTTACTGGTGAACCTCCGAGGTACTTTCAGACTTGCCAAGTCCTGTTGAAGTCGACTTTATGGGAGACACGAAGAGAAGCTGGCAGAAAAGCTGGCTGCACGGATTGAGGAGAGATGCGAACATATTGATGAGAGTTGTTCCGCTACAATGGAGAATACCGGCATGGAGACATCTCTAGAGAATACCAGGCTCGAAAGACATTCATGAGACCTACTGAACCTCTGTGATACTCGCAGAAACATTTGGAGTGTCAACGTGCACTTGAGAATGTCACTCAATTCTCTGATCCAAGAACGGCTCCAAGATTCCTGACGTCTAAAAGAGAAGAGATGGCAGAGATGATAAAAGCGCTCATGTTCTTGGAAGAGGTCATGAGAATCCACAGGTCCCAAAGGGCATTTACAAATCATTCAGACCAAAATGCACCAAGCCCAGGTAAGCCTTTTCCCAGGTTTGGGCCTTGCTATCAAGCACATGCTCTTCCCTCCCCTCCACTCAGGCATCCATTTTAAAGGATCAGAACCTGAGCTGCAATGAAGCCAGTAGGAGAAGAGCAAGCCCCTCCTAGAATCAGAGTTCCTCCATCTTCACACTCTGTGAACAACAGTGAACTCCTGAAAGGTCAAATACTCTCGCCTAAAATAGTTGGGAATTGAATACTTAGCTCACACAAAGAAATGATGACCTTCCCCTAGATTCAGCAAATGCTGGGTTTATGTTTTTTGTGGGGTGAAGGGAGTGTGGGGAGTGAGATGAATCTTTGACTGAACTTGAATATATACTAGGCCTCAGTTTTTCAAGACAGTATAGGTAAATATTATGTCAGATAGTGACCTGATCTGTAAAAGTCGTGAAAGCCTTTAAAGACACAGGTTTGGTGGACCGTCTTTCTCTTCAGCCAAGCACCGGGTGCACGATATATTGGGGGTGCAGACTTGGTTGTGTTAAATTGCTTTACCCAACATGATCGGATGATTAAGCGTTCTCATCACTGATAGAAGAACACCTGCTTTTCAGTAGCCTAGCATAGCTGCAGCAGGGTTCTCATAGCTAAAATGCAAGTATGTGCTTTTGGAATCAAGCCTAAATGTATATATTTTGTTTGGTATTCTTGTACTTTCCTAGAGAGGAATGTTACCCCTTGAAATGCCAACATTGGCCAGTATGTGTCATTGGGAATATAGGGCACCACATGCACAACGGAAAACCAGGTTCTCGGTAATTTCATGGTTTCAATAGGTACTTCATGGTTCCTGTTGGTGTTGGAGGCTTCAAAAGTAAAGAGTTGACATGTCCCCTTCAACATTTTGGACTGCGATTTTACTTTCTATCTGTCTACATTTTTCTTAGAGCTGACATAATGTTACAAAAATTGACAAGTCTGACTTCTAGGTAAATTTAGTACGTTTCAAACACTAACTTCATTTTCATATAAATCCCAAAACATGTAAATCAATTCTATTAACCTTCTTAAATTCTGCAACTGTGTTATCAAACCAATGTCAAAATTGGAGTCTTCGGACAATCCCTCCAACCATGGCTTTATAGAAAACAGAGCTAAACAAACATCACATTTCTGTGAATTACATCTGGAAAGTGTTGATTTATCGATGCCCATTTGGCAGAGAACCAGTGCAACCTGCACTCACTCCCTCCCATGTACACAGCAATGTAAACTTCACTCACCCAGCCCTTGGCACAGGACACTTTCCGAAGAGTGGTCTGTTACTTCCAAAGACAGGCTGAGGCCTCAGAAAACCTGGAAGCAGGAGAAGGCAAAGTAGAGAATGGAAATCTGTGCAGGATCTGACCACTGCTGATGGAGAAGCAAAGGTGAAACTCTGTTTTACTTGGACGCACACTCTCAAGCGGACAGCCCACATGGGACTGTAGGTAATGCGCTGAGTGTTAGAAGAGTGCACAGCAGGTGCTTGGCTGACATAACTCATATAAATCAGCACAAAATATCCCCACAATTGATTCTGAGACCAAGATCCGATCTGCCAAACTTGAGCTAGCAGAGGCAGCGGAAAATGAGGTATAGAGCTACAGATAATGGCACAGGCTGAGTCTCAGGGATCTGGAGTGCGTTGTGGGTTGTGGTGGGTTCTATCAAGAGAGCAAACCGACCTGTTACCCCAGTAAGAAAGCAACCACATTGGCGTGTGTGGTTGAGGTTTTCGATATGTGCCATGGCCACATCCACTGCATCTTGCAGGCCCAGGATCAATTTGGCGTTTTGCCAATAGAGCACGTGTGGGGCCCAACTAGAGGAGCCGTGCATCTGGTCTGAGGGATTCAGTTGCCCTTTGGTTTGAAATCAGTATTCAAACTTTAGGATCTGCTACAGTCATAACCTGGACAGGGATTAAGGATTGGTTTGAGGAAGAGAATTCGGTACAACTCTGTGGTTACATTCGTGCACCCATGACCCAAGGATGAGGGATCAAGGGAGAGTGGTCAAAGTCCACAACGTGAGAAGTTAAAGCATTTCCTTCAGCATTATCTCCCAAATGCAGATGCTACATTTAGGATGGCACTGACATTCTACTGCCCAGAGGACACAAAGTTCGGTCTGCTGGATCATTCCAGCAGGCCCTGATGTATGACATCCATACATATGTTTCCACTGGTGTTTCTGTAGACAGAGAAGCTCTGGGAAGAACTGGTATCATTGGGACATTCCCATGGCAATAGAAATCACAAGCGCACTCTCAGTTCGCTGTTTTGGAAAGATTCCAAGATGACGTACAGCAGAATACCGAGCTGAAAAGCTTTAAGCTTCATTTCCAGAAGACGAAATGTACTCTGCCCTTTCAGAATTATGAGGTAAGTGCAATAAAACGAAGTTTAACTGATTGAAATATTAAGGTGTGCTCATCACAACAAAGGCAACACCAGCAAATAGAGATGTACCAGACAACACACACAGGAACAGGACTTGTAATCAATGCCTAGGGAAATTGTCCTCACAGAAATATCATGGAACTTTGTACACCAAATGGTCTAAAATTTTCACTTAACAAAGCCCTATAAATCTATATTAGATACCTGATATTACTTGACCAGTAGAGATAAAGAAGTATAGTAAAAGAAACAGGAAGTACCATTTTCAGTTCCAAAGAGTTTGAAGGCCCAAAAAATAAGCTTTCATACGTCTAGACTGCAAAACGCTACCAGAGCAAGTATTGAAAACTGAGGTGAGGAAAACATGAAGTTCCACAGTGTCTCAGAATCACAAAAGGCAGTATACCGGGAAAGGAGAAGAGAAACTCTAAAAACGAGCCAAATAATATCACAAAACCCAAGGATGAGACAATACCAGGGCTAAAGTCAGTCCAAAGCAGACTTGATAATGCAGACGGATTCGTGAAAGACTGTGAAGACAGGGGAACAGAAATCCCTCGATCAGAAGAAGACATAGAAAAAGAAGTGCAAACCAATGCAAACATTGCTGTTGAAGCCTGGGGTAAGACAAAGCATGGAAGAGTATGATTCGTAAGAGTCCCAGATGGAAAAGCATGATAAACAAAAAAAAGCCTGAAAAGATATTTGTAGAAAAGTCAGACTGGAACATGCTGAAAGACAAGAAATAATCATCTATACGAATTCAGGAACTACACAGCGTCCAAAGGAGGCGGATTTCCAATAGACCTACTTGCAGCTGTATAATTCAAATCAACAAAGTTCATGATCACCCCAGTGATTTAAAATGCATCTAGAGGAAAGCAATTTAGTCACAACAGAACCTCCAGAGGGGTTTCAGCTCATATCCCGGCAGAAATATTGCAGAACAGGGAGGAGTGCAAGGACATAGGCCATAACCTGAATGAGAACAAGCTGTAATCATGGGTAGCCTATGCCACATGACTGCCATTTCTAATAACGGCAGAGCTAGGGAAATTCACAGACCAGCAAAGCTTAAAAGAATTCAGCAGTTCAAAACTTATCCTAAAAGAAAGATTGAGAATTCTACCCTGAATAGAAAAGTAGCAAGATGAAATGGAAATAAGAAAAACCATTATTGGAAATGCAAGAAGAGCGTGAGTTACAAACAAGAAACAAGAAGAAGGCAAGGAGGACATCAAAGCCATAAGATGGGAGAGGGTAGCAGGAAATCATAGGTGATTTTAAGCACTATCTGAAGTGATTCACATATATGACTCTCTGATTGAAGCAAACGGAGTGATGCATGGCCTAATGTGTTTGCAAAACCAACAACAAGCAAACAAACAAACAGTCAAACAAACAAACAGACACCAAAAGGGTACGGTTGGCTGACATATACCAAAGAAACCATGAGTATTCAAAACAAAATACGCAAAGTGATGTCAAGGATCATTCAGCACGCACCGACCCAGTATCGCAGCTTAAATGTACTCAACACACTTGTATTCAGAACACAGACGCGTGCCTTAATATTCATAAATATTGATTCAAAAGAGCATATCGTGACCTAAACCAAATGACGATTTTGAATAAGATTTGGTCATAGTCCGTGATATAGAATTACAATTCTTCCAACAGCAAGAATGAATGCCATATTCTACCCTAAGTAGAGAAGAAACGGCATAAGCCTACAACAAAGAAAAGTAGCTCTGCAAAACTGTACTAAGAGCAAACGAGACAGACAGTAAAGTGCACATTGGGATTGGTTTCATTTCTCGGAATTTCAGCCCCCATGAAACAAGTGGATCCATTTAATGAGAGCGTGGGTGTTTCAGCAGAAAGCAACAGACGTATATGTATTCTGGGTGAATGGATATTACACAAACATGAGTTTCCTTTAGTGGGGTCTCTGTGTACTGTGAGCTGTTAGAAAGTTTCAAGACGTGTGAAACCATAAACTAAAAATGGACACACTTCCCTCCGTTTGTACTGTATATACAGATCTGAACCAAAGGAAAGAGGGAAGATAAAAGGACAGTGGCACGCTAGTGGATAGAATCACATTTAACTTAGGAACCTCTCGTTTAATGCAGCCCCTCCCCCAAAAGTCACAATATTGAGCAACCATTGGGGATGGCAGTTACCGGTTGGATTCTAGGTGGAATCTTGGTGTGTACCGCGAGGTTTGTTGTGGCTGGTGGATCCAAGGTAACTGGGCAGAATTCTGTGGGTGGATCAGTGTGATGGAGGGGCTGCCGCCCTTGTGGAGATTGGCTTAGGTCTTTTGTTCTGGACGCTGTGTAAGTTCGAGATAAATCAGCTGCCAAAAGACCTAAGTTCACGGGTAATTTTCCAGAACCTGAAAGGGCAGACAGTGGAAGATCTGCCTGTCATCAGCTTACTGGTGAACCTCCGAGGTACTTTCAGACTTGCCAAGTCCTGTTGAAGTCGACTTTATGGGAGACACGAAGAGAAGCTGGCAGAAAAGCTGGCTGCACGGATTGAGGAGAGATGCGAACATATTGATGAGAGTTGTTCCGCTACAATGGAGAATACCGGCATGGAGACATCTCTAGAGAATACCAGGCTCGAAAGACATTCATGAGACCTACTGAACCTCTGTGATACTCGCAGAAACATTTGGAGTGTCAACGTGCACTTGAGAATGTCACTCAATTCTCTGATCCAAGAACGGCTCCAAGATTCCTGACGTCTAAAAGAGAAGAGATGGCAGAGATGATAAAAGCGCTCATGTTCTTGGAAGAGGTCATGAGAATCCACAGGTCCCAAAGGGCATTTACAAATCATTCAGACCAAAATGCACCAAGCCCAGGTAAGCCTTTTCCCAGGTTTGGGCCTTGCTATCAAGCACATGCTCTTCCCTCCCCTCCACTCAGGCATCCATTTTAAAGGATCAGAACCTGAGCTGCAATGAAGCCAGTAGGAGAAGAGCAAGCCCCTCCTAGAATCAGAGTTCCTCCATCTTCACACTCTGTGAACAACAGTGAACTCCTGAAAGGTCAAATACTCTCGCCTAAAATAGTTGGGAATTGAATACTTAGCTCACACAAAGAAATGATGACCTTCCCCTAGATTCAGCAAATGCTGGGTTTATGTTTTTTGTGGGGTGAAGGGAGTGTGGGGAGTGAGATGAATCTTTGACTGAACTTGAATATATACTAGGCCTCAGTTTTTCAAGACAGTATAGGTAAATATTATGTCAGATAGTGACCTGATCTGTAAAAGTCGTGAAAGCCTTTAAAGACACAGGTTTGGTGGACCGTCTTTCTCTTCAGCCAAGCACCGGGTGCACGATATATTGGGGGTGCAGACTTGGTTGTGTTAAATTGCTTTACCCAACATGATCGGATGATTAAGCGTTCTCATCACTGATAGAAGAACACCTGCTTTTCAGTAGCCTAGCATAGCTGCAGCAGGGTTCTCATAGCTAAAATGCAAGTATGTGCTTTTGGAATCAAGCCTAAATGTATATATTTTGTTTGGTATTCTTGTACTTTCCTAGAGAGGAATGTTACCCCTTGAAATGCCAACATTGGCCAGTATGTGTCATTGGGAATATAGGGCACCACATGCACAACGGAAAACCAGGTTCTCGGTAATTTCATGGTTTCAATAGGTACTTCATGGTTCCTGTTGGTGTTGGAGGCTTCAAAAGTAAAGAGTTGACATGTCCCCTTCAACATTTTGGACTGCGATTTTACTTTCTATCTGTCTACATTTTTCTTAGAGCTGACATAATGTTACAAAAATTGACAAGTCTGACTTCTAGGTAAATTTAGTACGTTTCAAACACTAACTTCATTTTCATATAAATCCCAAAACATGTAAATCAATTCTATTAACCTTCTTAAATTCTGCAACTGTGTTATCAAACCAATGTCAAAATTGGAGTCTTCGGACAATCCCTCCAACCATGGCTTTATAGAAAACAGAGCTAAACAAACATCACATTTCTGTGAATTACATCTGGAAAGTGTTGATTTATCGATGCCCATTTGGCAGAGAACCAGTGCAACCTGCACTCACTCCCTCCCATGTACACAGCAATGTAAACTTCACTCACCCAGCCCTTGGCACAGGACACTTTCCGAAGAGTGGTCTGTTACTTCCAAAGACAGGCTGAGGCCTCAGAAAACCTGGAAGCAGGAGAAGGCAAAGTAGAGAATGGAAATCTGTGCAGGATCTGACCACTGCTGATGGAGAAGCAAAGGTGAAACTCTGTTTTACTTGGACGCACACTCTCAAGCGGACAGCCCACATGGGACTGTAGGTAATGCGCTGAGTGTTAGAAGAGTGCACAGCAGGTGCTTGGCTGACATAACTCATATAAATCAGCACAAAATATCCCCACAATTGATTCTGAGACCAAGATCCGATCTGCCAAACTTGAGCTAGCAGAGGCAGCGGAAAATGAGGTATAGAGCTACAGATAATGGCACAGGCTGAGTCTCAGGGATCTGGAGTGCGTTGTGGGTTGTGGTGGGTTCTATCAAGAGAGCAAACCGACCTGTTACCCCAGTAAGAAAGCAACCACATTGGCGTGTGTGGTTGAGGTTTTCGATATGTGCCATGGCCACATCCACTGCATCTTGCAGGCCCAGGATCAATTTGGCGTTTTGCCAATAGAGCACGTGTGGGGCCCAACTAGAGGAGCCGTGCATCTGGTCTGAGGGATTCAGTTGCCCTTTGGTTTGAAATCAGTATTCAAACTTTAGGATCTGCTACAGTCATAACCTGGACAGGGATTAAGGATTGGTTTGAGGAAGAGAATTCGGTACAACTCTGTGGTTACATTCGTGCACCCATGACCCAAGGATGAGGGATCAAGGGAGAGTGGTCAAAGTCCACAACGTGAGAAGTTAAAGCATTTCCTTCAGCATTATCTCCCAAATGCAGATGCTACATTTAGGATGGCACTGACATTCTACTGCCCAGAGGACACAAAGTTCGGTCTGCTGGATCATTCCAGCAGGCCCTGATGTATGACATCCATACATATGTTTCCACTGGTGTTTCTGTAGACAGAGAAGCTCTGGGAAGAACTGGTATCATTGGGACATTCCCATGGCAATAGAAATCACAAGCGCACTCTCAGTTCGCTGTTTTGGAAAGATTCCAAGATGACGTACAGCAGAATACCGAGCTGAAAAGCTTTAAGCTTCATTTCCAGAAGACGAAATGTACTCTGCCCTTTCAGAATTATGAGGTAAGTGCAATAAAACGAAGTTTAACTGATTGAAATATTAAGGTGTGCTCATCACAACAAAGGCAACACCAGCAAATAGAGATGTACCAGACAACACACACAGGAACAGGACTTGTAATCAATGCCTAGGGAAATTGTCCTCACAGAAATATCATGGAACTTTGTACACCAAATGGTCTAAAATTTTCACTTAACAAAGCCCTATAAATCTATATTAGATACCTGATATTACTTGACCAGTAGAGATAAAGAAGTATAGTAAAAGAAACAGGAAGTACCATTTTCAGTTCCAAAGAGTTTGAAGGCCCAAAAAATAAGCTTTCATACGTCTAGACTGCAAAACGCTACCAGAGCAAGTATTGAAAACTGAGGTGAGGAAAACATGAAGTTCAACAATGTCTCAGAATCACAAAAGGCAGTATACCGGGAAAGGAGAAGAGAAACTCTAAAAACGAGCCAAATAATATCACAAAACCCAAGGATGAGACAATACCAGGGCTAAAGTCAGTCCAAAGCAGACTTGATAATGCAGACGGATTCGTGAAAGACTGTGAAGACAGGGGAACAGAAATCCCTCGATCAGAAGAAGACATAGAAAAAGAAGTGCAAACCAATGCAAACATTGCTGTTGAAGCCTGGGGTAAGACAAAGCATGGAAGAGTATGATCCGTAAGAGTCCCAGATGGAAAAGCATGATAAACAAAAAAAAGCCTGAAAAGATATTTGTAGAAAAGTCAGACTGGAACATGCTGAAAGACAAGAAATAATCATCTATACGAATTCAGGAACTACACAGCGTCCAAAGGAGGCGGATTTCCAATAGACCTACTTGCAGCTGTATAATTCAAATCAACAAAGTTCATGATCACCCCAGTGATTTAAAATGCATCTAGAGGAAAGCAATTTAGTCACAACAGAACCTCCAGAGGGGTTTCAGCTCATATCCCGGCAGAAATATTGCAGAACAGGGAGGAGTGCAAGGACATAGGCCATAACCTGAATGAGAACAAGCTGTAATCATGGGTAGCCTATGCCACATGACTGCCATTTCTAATAACGGCAGAGCTAGGGAAATTCACAGACCAGCAAAGCTTAAAAGAATTCAGCAGTTCAAAACTTATCCTAAAAGAAAGATTGAGAATTCTACCCTGAATAGAAAAGTAGCAAGATGAAATGGAAATAAGAAAAACCATTATTGGAAATGCAAGAAGAGCGTGAGTTACAAACAAGAAACAAGAAGAAGGCAAGGAGGACATCAAAGCCATAAGATGGGAGAGGGTAGCAGGAAATCATAGGTGATTTTAAGCACTATCTGAAGTGATTCACATATATGACTCTCTGATTGAAGCAAACGGAGTGATGCATGGCCTAATGTGTTTGCAAAACCAACAACAAGCAAACAAACAAACAGTCAAACAAACAAACAGACACCAAAAGGGTACGGTTGGCTGACATATACCAAAGAAACCATGAGTATTCAAAACAAAATACGCAAAGTGATGTCAAGGATCATTCAGCACGCACCGACCCAGTATCGCAGCTTAAATGTACTCAACACACTTGTATTCAGAACACAGACGCGTGCCTTAATATTCATAAATATTGATTCAAAAGAGCATATCGTGACCTAAACCAAATGACGATTTTGAATAAGATTTGGTCATAGTCGGTGATATAGAATTACAATTCTTCCAACAGCAAGAATGAATGCCATATTCTACCCTAAGTAGAGAAGAAACGGCATAAGCCTACAACAAAGAAAAGTAGCTCTGCAAAACTGTACTAAGAGCAAACGAGACAGACAGTAAAGTGCACATTGGGATTGGTTTCATTTCTCGGAATTTCAGCCCCCATGAAACAAGTGGATCCATTTAATGAGAGCGTGGGTGTTTCAGCAGAAAGCAACAGACGTATATGTATTCTGGGTGAATGGATATTACACAAACATGAGTTTCCTTTAGTGGGGTCTCTGTGTACTGTGAGCTGTTAGAAAGTTTCAAGACGTGTGAAACCATAAACTAAAAATGGACACACTTCCCTCCGTTTGTACTGTATATACAGATCTGAACCAAAGGAAAGAGGGAAGATAAAAGGACAGTGGCACGCTAGTGGATAGAATCACATTTAACTTAGGAACCTCTCGTTTAATGCAGCCCCTCCCCCAAAAGTCACAATATTGAGCAACCATTGGGGATGGCAGTTACCGGTTGGATTCTAGGTGGAATCTTGGTGTGTACCGCGAGGTTTGTTGTGGCTGGTGGATCCAAGGTAACTGGGCAGAATTCTGTGGGTGGATCAGTGTGATGGAGGGGCTGCCGCCCTTGTGGAGATTGGCTTAGGTCTTTTGTTCTGGACGCTGTGTAAGTTCGAGATAAATCAGCTGCCAAAAGACCTAAGTTCACGGGTAATTTTCCAGAACCTGAAAGGGCAGACAGTGGAAGATCTGCCTGTCATCAGCTTACTGGTGAACCTCCGAGGTACTTTCAGACTTGCCAAGTCCTGTTGAAGTCGACTTTATGGGAGACACGAAGAGAAGCTGGCAGAAAAGCTGGCTGCACGGATTGAGGAGAGATGCGAACATATTGATGAGAGTTGTTCCGCTACAATGGAGAATACCGGCATGGAGACATCTCTAGAGAATACCAGGCTCGAAAGACATTCATGAGACCTACTGAACCTCTGTGATACTCGCAGAAACATTTGGAGTGTCAACGTGCACTTGAGAATGTCACTCAATTCTCTGATCCAAGAACGGCTCCAAGATTCCTGACGTCTAAAAGAGAAGAGATGGCAGAGATGATAAAAGCGCTCATGTTCTTGGAAGAGGTCATGAGAATCCACAGGTCCCAAAGGGCATTTACAAATCATTCAGACCAAAATGCACCAAGCCCAGGTAAGCCTTTTCCCAGGTTTGGGCCTTGCTATCAAGCACATGCTCTTCCCTCCCCTCCACTCAGGCATCCATTTTAAAGGATCAGAACCTGAGCTGCAATGAAGCCAGTAGGAGAAGAGCAAGCCCCTCCTAGAATCAGAGTTCCTCCATCTTCACACTCTGTGAACAACAGTGAACTCCTGAAAGGTCAAATACTCTCGCCTAAAATAGTTGGGAATTGAATACTTAGCTCACACAAAGAAATGATGACCTTCCCCTAGATTCAGCAAATGCTGGGTTTATGTTTTTTGTGGGGTGAAGGGAGTGTGGGGAGTGAGATGAATCTTTGACTGAAGTTGAATATATACTAGGCCTCAGTTTTTCAAGACAGTATAGGTAAATATTATGTCAGATAGTGACCTGATCTGTAAAAGTCGTGAAAGCCTTTAAAGACACAGGTTTGGTGGACCGTCTTTCTCTTCAGCCAAGCACCGGGTGCACGATATATTGGGGGTGCAGACTTGGTTGTGTTAAATTGCTTTACCCAACATGATCGGATGATTAAGCGTTCTCATCACTGATAGAAGAACACCTGCTTTTCAGTAGCCTAGCATAGCTGCAGCAGGGTTCTCATAGCTAAAATGCAAGTATGTGCTTTTGGAATCAAGCCTAAATGTATATATTTTGTTTGGTATTCTTGTACTTTCCTAGAGAGGAATGTTACCCCTTGAAATGCCAACATTGGCCAGTATGTGTCATTGGGAATATAGGGCACCACATGCACAACGGAAAACCAGGTTCTCGGTAATTTCATGGTTTCAATAGGTACTTCATGGTTCCTGTTGGTGTTGGAGGCTTCAAAAGTAAAGAGTTGACATGTCCCCTTCAACATTTTGGACTGCGATTTTACTTTCTATCTGTCTACATTTTTCTTAGAGCTGACATAATGTTACAAAAATTGACAAGTCTGACTTCTAGGTAAATTTAGTACGTTTCAAACACTAACTTCATTTTCATATAAATCCCAAAACATGTAAATCAATTCTATTAACCTTCTTAAATTCTGCAACTGTGTTATCAAACCAATGTCAAAATTGGAGTCTTCGGACAATCCCTCCAACCATGGCTTTATAGAAAACAGAGCTAAACAAACATCACATTTCTGTGAATTACATCTGGAAAGTGTTGATTTATCGATGCCCATTTGGCAGAGAACCAGTGCAACCTGCACTCACTCCCTCCCATGTACACAGCAATGTAAACTTCACTCACCCAGCCCTTGGCACAGGACACTTTCCGAAGAGTGGTCTGTTACTTCCAAAGACAGGCTGAGGCCTCAGAAAACCTGGAAGCAGGAGAAGGCAAAGTAGAGAATGGAAATCTGTGCAGGATCTGACCACTGCTGATGGAGAAGCAAAGGTGAAACTCTGTTTTACTTGGACGCACACTCTCAAGCGGACAGCCCACATGGGACTGTAGGTAATGCGCTGAGTGTTAGAAGAGTGCACAGCAGGTGCTTGGCTGACATAACTCATATAAATCAGCACAAAATATCCCCACAATTGATTCTGAGACCAAGATCCGATCTGCCAAACTTGAGCTAGCAGAGGCAGCGGAAAATGAGGTATAGAGCTACAGATAATGGCACACGCTGAGTCTCAGGGATCTGGAGTGCGTTGTGGGTTGTGGTGGGTTCTATCAAGAGAGCAAACCGACCTGTTACCCCAGTAAGAAAGCAACCACATTGGCGTGTGTGGTTGAGGTTTTCGATATGTGCCATGGCCACATCCACTGCATCTTGCAGGCCCAGGATCAATTTGGCGTTTTGCCAATAGAGCACGTGTGGGGCCCAACTAGAGGAGCCGTGCATCTGGTCTGAGGGATTCAGTTGCCCTTTGGTTTGAAATCAGTATTCAAACTTTAGGATCTGCTACAGTCATAACCTGGACAGGGATTAAGGATTGGTTTGAGGAAGAGAATTCGGTACAACTCTGTGGTTACATTCGTGCACCCATGACCCAAGGATGAGGGATCAAGGGAGAGTGGTCAAAGTCCACAACGTGAGAAGTTAAAGCATTTCCTTCAGCATTATCTCCCAAATGCAGATGCTACATTTAGGATGGCACTGACATTCTACTGCCCAGAGGACACAAAGTTCGGTCTGCTGGATCATTCCAGCAGGCCCTGATGTATGACATCCATACATATGTTTCCACTGGTGTTTCTGTAGACAGAGAAGCTCTGGGAAGAACTGGTATCATTGGGACATTCCCATGGCAATAGAAATCACAAGCGCACTCTCAGTTCGCTGTTTTGGAAAGATTCCAAGATGACGTACAGCAGAATACCGAGCTGAAAAGCTTTAAGCTTCATTTCCAGAAGACGAAATGTACTCTGCCCTTTCAGAATTATGAGGTAAGTGCAATAAAACGAAGTTTAACTGATTGAAATATTAAGGTGTGCTCATCACAACAAAGGCAACACCAGCAAATAGAGATGTACCAGACAACACACACAGGAACAGGACTTGTAATCAATGCCTAGGGAAATTCTCCTCACAGAAATATCATGGAACTTTGTACACCAAATGGTCTAAAATTTTCACTTAACAAAGCCCTATAAATCTATATTAGATACCTGATATTACTTGACCAGTAGAGATAAAGAAATATAGTAAAAGAAACAGGAAGTACCATTTTCAGTTCCAAAGAGTTTGAAGGCCCAAAAAATAAGCTTTCATACGTCTAGACTGCAAAACGCTACCAGAGCAAGTATTGAAAACTGAGGTGAGGAAAACATGAAGTTCAACAATGTCTCAGAATCACAAAAGGCAGTATACCGGGAAAGGAGAAGAGAAACTCTAAAAACGAGCCAAATAATATCACAAAACCCAAGGATGAGACAATACCAGGGCTAAAGTCAGTCCAAAGCAGACTTGATAATGCAGACGGATTCGTGAAAGACTGTGAAGACAGGGGAACAGAAATCCCTCGATCAGAAGAAGACATAGAAAAAGAAGTGCAAACCAATGCAAACATTGCTGTTGAAGCCTGGGGTAAGACAAAGCATGGAAGAGTATGATCCGTAAGAGTCCCAGATGGAAAAGCATGATAAACAAAAAAAAGCCTGAAAAGATATTTGTAGAAAAGTCAGACTGGAACATGCTGAAAGACAAGAAATAATCATCTATACGAATTCAGGAACTACACAGCGTCCAAAGGAGGCGGATTTCCAATAGACCTACTTGCAGCTGTATAATTCAAATCAACAAAGTTCATGATCACCCCAGTGATTTAAAATGCATCTAGAGGAAAGCAATTTAGTCACAACAGAACCTCCAGAGGGGTTTCAGCTCATATCCCGGCAGAAATATTGCAGAACAGGGAGGAGTGCAAGGACATAGGCCATAACCTGAATGAGAACAAGCTGTAATCATGGGTAGCCTATGCCACATGACTGCCATTTCTAATAACGGCAGAGCTAGGGAAATTCACAGACCAGCAAAGCTTAAAAGAATTCAGCAGTTCAAAACTTATCCTAAAAGAAAGATTGAGAATTCTACCCTGAATAGAAAAGTAGCAAGATGAAATGGAAATAAGAAAAACCATTATTGGAAATGCAAGAAGAGCGTGAGTTACAAACAAGAAACAAGAAGAAGGCAAGGAGGACATCAAAGCCATAAGATGGGAGAGGGTAGCAGGAAATCATAGGTGATTTTAAGCACTATCTGAAGTGATTCACATATATGACTCTCTGATTGAAGCAAACGGAGTGATGCATGGCCTAATGTGTTTGCAAAACCAACAACAAGCAAACAAACAAACAGTCAAACAAACAAACAGACACCAAAAGGGTACGGTTGGCTGACATATACCAAAGAAACCATGAGTATTCAAAACAAAATACGCAAAGTGATGTCAAGGATCATTCAGCACGCACCGACCCAGTATCGCAGCTTAAATGTACTCAACACACTTGTATTCAGAACACAGACGCGTGCCTTAATATTCATAAATATTGATTCAAAAGAGCATATCGTGACCTAAACCAAATGACGATTTTGAATAAGATTTGGTCATAGTCGGTGATATAGAATTACAATTCTTCCAACAGCAAGAATGAATGCCATATTCTACCCTAAGTAGAGAAGAAACGGCATAAGCCTACAACAAAGAAAAGTAGCTCTGCAAAACTGTACTAAGAGCAAACGAGACAGACAGTAAAGTGCACATTGGGATTGGTTTCATTTCTCGGAATTTCAGCCCCCATGAAACAAGTGGATCCATTTAATGAGAGCGTGGGTGTTTCAGCAGAAAGCAACAGACGTATATGTATTCTGGGTGAATGGATATTACACAAACATGAGTTTCCTTTAGTGGGGTCTCTGTGTACTGTGAGCTGTTAGAAAGTTTCAAGACGTGTGAAACCATAAACTAAAAATGGACACACTTCCCTCCGTTTGTACTGTATATACAGATCTGAACCAAAGGAAAGAGGGAAGATAAAAGGACAGTGGCACGCTAGTGGATAGAATCACATTTAACTTAGGAACCTCTCGTTTAATGCAGCCCCTCCCCCAAAAGTCACAATATTGAGCAACCATTGGGGATGGCAGTTACCGGTTGGATTCTAGGTGGAATCTTGGTGTGTACCGCGAGGTTTGTTGTGGCTGGTGGATCCAAGGTAACTGGGCAGAATTCTGTGGGTGGATCAGTGTGATGGAGGGGCTGCCGCCCTTGTGGAGATTGGCTTAGGTCTTTTGTTCTGGACGCTGTGTAAGTTCGAGATAAATCAGCTGCCAAAAGACCTAAGTTCACGGATAAGTTTCCAGAACCTGAAAGGGCAGACAGTGGAAGATCTGCCTGTCATCAGCTTACTGGTGAACCTCCGAGGTACTTTCAGACTTGCCAAGTCCTGTTGAAGTCGACTTTATGGGAGACACGAAGAGAAGCTGGCAGAAAAGCTGGCTGCACGGATTGAGGAGAGATGCGAACATATTGATGAGAGTTGTTCCGCTACAATGGAGAATACCGGCATGGAGACATCTCTAGAGAATACCAGGCTCGAAAGACATTCATGAGACCTACTGAACCTCTGTGATACTCGCAGAAACATTTGGAGTGTCAACGTGCACTTGAGAATGTCACTCAATTCTCTGATCCAAGAACGGCTCCAAGATTCCTGACGTCTAAAAGAGAAGAGATGGCAGAGATGATAAAAGCGCTCATGTTCTTGGAAGAGGTCATGAGAATCCACAGGTCCCAAAGGGCATTTACAAATCATTCAGACCAAAATGCACCAAGCCCAGGTAAGCCTTTTCCCAGGTTTGGGCCTTGCTATCAAGCACATGCTCTTCCCTCCCCTCCACTCAGGCATCCATTTTAAAGGATCAGAACCTGAGCTGCAATGAAGCCAGTAGGAGAAGAGCAAGCCCCTCCTAGAATCAGAGTTCCTCCATCTTCACACTCTGTGAACAACAGTGAACTCCTGAAAGGTCAAATACTCTCGCCTAAAATAGTTGGGAATTGAATACTTAGCTCACACAAAGAAATGATGACCTTCCCCTAGGTTCAGCAAATGCTGGGTTTATGTTTTTTGTGGGGTGAAGGGAGTGTGGGGAGTGAGATGAATTTTTGACTGAACTTGAATATATACTAGGCCTCAGTTTTTCAAGACAGTATAGGTAAATATTATGTCAGATAGTGACCTGATCTGTAAAAGTCGTGAAAGCCTTTAAAGACACAGGTTTGGTGGACCGTCTTTCTCTTCAGCCAAGCACCGGGTGCACGATATATTGGGGGTGCAGACTTGGTTGTGTTAAATTGCTTTACCCAACATGATCGGATGATTAAGCGTTCTCATCACTGATAGAAGAACACCTGCTTTTCTGTAGCCTAGCATAGCTGCAGCAGGGTTCTCATAGCTAAAATGCAAGTATGTGCTTTTGGAATCAAGCCTAAATGTATATATTTTGTTTGGTATTCTTGTACTTTCCTAGAGAGGAATGTTACCCCTTGAAATGCCAACATTGGCCAGTATGCGTCATTGGGAATATAGGGCACCACATGCACAACGGAAAACCAGGTTCTCGGTAATTTCATGGTTTCAATAGGTACTTCATGGTTCCTGTTGGTGTTGGAGGCTTCAAAAGTAAAGAGTTGACATGTCCCCTTCAACATTTTGGACTGCGATTTTACTTTCTATCTGTCTACATTTTTCTTAGAGCTGACATAATGTTACAAAAATTGACAAGTCTGACTTCTAGGTAAATTTAGTACGTTTCAAACACTAACTTCATTTTCATATAAATCCCAAAACATGTAAATCAATTCTATTAACCTTCTTAAATTCTGCAACTGTGTTATCAAACCAATGTCAAAATTGGAGTCTTCGGACAATCCCTCCAACCATGGCTTTATAGAAAACAGAGCTAAACAAACATCACATTTCTGTGAATTACATCTGGAAAGTGTTGATTTATCGATGCCCATTTGGCAGAGAACCAGTGCAACCTGCACTCACTCCCTCCCATGTACACAGCAATGTAAACTTCACTCACCCAGCCCTTGGCACAGGACACTTTCCGAAGAGTGGTCTGTTACTTCCAAAGACAGGCTGAGGCCTCAGAAAACCTGGAAGCAGGAGAAGGCAAAGTAGAGAATGGAAATCTGTGCAGGATCTGACCACTGCTGATGGAGAAGCAAAGGTGAAACTCTGTTTTACTTGGATGCACACTCTCAAGCGGACAGCCCACATGGGACTGTAGGTAATGCGCTGAGTGTTAGAAGAGTGCACAGCAGGTGCTTGGCTGACATAACTCATATAAATCAGCACAAAATATCCCCACAATTGATTCTGAGACCAAGATCCGATCTGCCAAACTTGAGCTAGCAGAGGCAGCGGAAAATGAGGTATAGAGCTACAGATAATGGCACACGCTGAGTCTCAGGGATCTGGAGTGCGTTGTGGGTTGTGGTGGGTTCTATCAAGAGAGCAAACCGACCTGTTACCCCAGTAAGAAAGCAACCACATTGGCGTGTGTGGTTGAGGTTTTCGATATGTGCCATGGCCACATCCACTGCATCTTGCAGGCCCAGGATCAATTTGGTGTTTTGCCAATAGAGCACGTGTGGGGCCCAACTAGAGGAGCCGTGCATCTGGTCTGAGGGATTCAGTTGCCCTTTGGTTTGAAATCAGTATTCAAACTTTAGGATCTGCTACAGTCATAACCTGGACAGGGATTAAGGATTGGTTTGAGGAAGAGAATTCGGTACAACTCTGTGGTTACATTCGTGCACCCATGACCCAAGGATGAGGGATCAAGGGAGAGTGGTCAAAGTCCACAACGTGAGAAGTTAAAGCATTTCCTTCAGCATTATCTCCCAAATGCAGATGCTACATTTAGGATGGCACTGACATTCTACTGCCCAGAGGACACAAAGTTCGGTCTGCTGGATCATTCCAGCAGGCCCTGATGTATGACATCCATACATATGTTTCCACTGGTGTTTCTGTAGACAGAGAAGCTCTGGGAAGAACTGGTATCATTGGGACATTCCCATGGCAATAGAAATCACAAGCGAACTCTCAGTTCGCTGTTTTGGAAAGATTCCAAGATGACGTAGAGCAGAATGCCGAGCTGAAAAGCTTTAAGCTTCATTTCCAGAAGAGGACATGTACTATGCACTTTCAAAATTGTGAGGTAAGTGCAATAAATAGAAGTTTTACTGATTGAAATAATATGGTGTGGTCATCACAACAAAGGCAACACCAGCAAATAGAGATGTACCAGACAACACACACAGGAACAGGACATGGCATCAATGCCTGGGGAAAATTGTCCTCACAGAAATATCATGGAACTTTGTATACCCAATTGTCTAAAATTTTCACTGAACAAAGCCCTATAAATCTATATTAGATACCTGATATTACTTGACCAGTATATATATAGAAGTATAGTAAAAGAAACAGGAAGTACCATTTTCAGTTCCAAAGATTTTGAAGGCCCAAAAAATAAGCTTTCATACATCTAGACTGCAAAACGCTACCAGAGCATGTATTGAAAACTGAGGTGAGGAAAACATAAAGTACAACAGTGTCTCAGAATCACAAAAACCAATATACCGTGAAAGGAGAAGAGAAACACTAAAAACGAGACAAATAATATCAGAAAACCCAAGGATGAGACAATACCAGGGCTAAAGTCAGTTGAAAGCAGACTTGATAATGCAGACGGTCTCGTGAAATACTGTGAAGACAGGGGAACAGAAATCCCTCGATAAGAAGAAGACATAGAAAAAGAAGTGCAAACCAATGCAAACATTGTTGTTGAAGCCTGGGGTAAGACAAAGCATGGAAGAGTATGATTCGTAAGAGTCCCAAATGGAAAACCAAGATTAACAAAAAAAAGCCTGAAAAGATATTTGTAGAAAAGTCAGACTGAAACTTGCTGAAAGACAAGAAATAATCATCTATACGAATTCAGGAACTACACAGCGTCCAAAGGAGTTGGAATCCCAATAGACCTACTTGCAGCTGTATAATTCAAATCAACAAAGTTCATGATCACCCCAGTGATTTAAAATGCATCTAGAGGAAAGCAATTTAGTCACAACAGAACCTCCAGAGGGGTTTCAGCTCATATCCCGGCAGAAATATTGCAGAACAGGGAGGAGTGCAAGGACATAGGCCATAACCTGAATGAGAACAAGCTGTAATCATGGGTAGCCTATGCCACATGACTGCCATTTCTAATAACGGCAGAGCTAGGGAAATTCACAGACCAGCAAAGCTTAAAAGAATTCAGCAGTTCAAAACTTATCCTAAAAGAAAGATTGAGAATTCTACCCTGAATAGAAAAGTAGCAAGATGAAATGGAAATAAGAAAAACCATTATTGGAAATGCAAGAAGAGCGTGGGTTAAAAACAAGAAACAAGAAGAAGGCAAGGAGGACATCAAAGCCATAAGATGGGAGAGGGTAGCAGGAAATCATAGGTGATTTTAAGCACTATCTGAAGTGATTCACATATATGACTCTCTGATTGAAGCAAACGGAGTGATGCATGGCCTAATGTGTTTGCAAAACCAACAACAAGCAAACAAACAAACAATCAAACTAACAAACAAACACCAAAAGGGTAAGGCCGGATGACATATACCAAAGAAACCATGAGTATTCAAAACAAAATACGCAAAGTGATGTCAAGGATCATTCAGCACGCACCGACCCAGTATCCCAGCTTATTTATAACCAACACACTTGTATTCAGAACACAGACACGTGCGTTAATATTCATAAATATTGATTCAAAAGAGCATATCGTGACCTAAACCAAGTGCCGATTTTGAATAAGCTTTGGTCATAGTCCGTGATATAGAATTACAATTCTTCCAACAGCAAGATTGAATGCCATATCCTACCCTAAGTAGAGAAGAAACGGCATAAGCCTTTAACAAAGTCAAGTAGCTTTGCAAAACTGTACTAAGAGCAAACGAGACAGACAGTAAAGTGCACATTGGGATTGATTTCATTTCTCGGAATTTCAGCCCCCATGAAGAAATTGGATACGTTTTCTGAGAGCGTGGGTGATTCAGCAGAAAGCAACAGACGGATATGTATTCTGGGTGAATGGATATTACACAAACATGAGTTTCCTTTAGTGGGGTCTCTGTGTACTGTGAGCTGTTAGAAAGTTTCAAGACGTGTGAAACCATAAACTAAAAATGGACACACTTCCCTCCGTTTGTACAGTATATACAGATCTGTACCAAAGGAAAGAGGGAAGATAAAAGGACAGTGGCACGCTTGTGGATAGAATCATATTTACCTTAGGAACCTCTCGTTTGATGCAGCCCCTCCCCCAACAGTGACAATATTCAGCAACCATTGGGGATGGCAGTTACCGGTTGGATTCTAGGTGGAATCTTGGTGTGTACCACGAGGCTTGTTGTGGCTGGTGGATCCAAGGTAACTGGGCAGATTTCTGTGGGTGGATCAGTGTGATGGGGGGCTACCGACCTTTGTGGAGATTGGCTTAGGTCTTTTGTTCTGGACGCTCTGTAAGTTCGAGATAAATTAGCTGCCAAAAGACCTAAGTTCACGGGTAAGTTTCCAGAATCTGAAAGGGCAGACAGTGGAAGATCTGCCTGTCATCAGCTTACTGGTGAGGCTCCGAGGTTCTTTCAGACTTGCCCAGTCCTGTTGAAGTCGACTTTATGGGAGACACGAAGAGAAGCTGGCAGAAAAGCTGGCTGCACGGATTGAGGAGAGATGCGAACATACTGATGTGAGTTGTTCCGCTACAATGGAGAATACCGGCATGGAGACATCTCTAGAGAATACCAGGCTCGAAAGACATTCATGAGACCTACTGAACCTCTGTGATACTCGCAGAAACATTTGGAGTGTCAACGTGCACTTGAGAATGTCACTCAATTCTCTGATCCAAGAACGGCTCCAAGATTCCTGACATCTAAAAGAGAAGAGATGGCAGAGATGATAAAAGCGCTCATGTTCTTGGAAGAGGTCATGAGAATCCACAGGTCCCAAAGGGCATTTACAAATCATTCAGACCAAAATGCACCAAGCCCAGGTAAGCCTTTTCCCAGGTTTGGGCCTTGCTATCAAGCACATGCTCTTCCCTCCCCTCCACTCAGGCATCCATTTTAAAGGATCAGAACCTGAGCTGCAATGAAGCCAGTAGGAGAAGAGCAAGCCCCTCCTAGAATCAGAGTTCCTCCAACTTCACCCTCTGTGAACAACAGTGAATTCCTGAAAGGTCAAATACTCTCGCCTAATATAGTTGAGAATTGAATACTTAGCTCACACAAAGAAATGATGACCTTCCCCTAGATTCAGCAAATGCTGGGTTTATGTCTTTTGTGGGGTGAAGGGAGTGTGGTAATTGAGAGGAATCTTTGAACTTGAATATGTACTAGGCCTCAGTTTTTCAAGACAGTATATGTAAACATTATGTCAGATAGTGACCTGAACTGTAAAAGTTGTGAAAGCATTTAAAGACACAGATTTGGTGGACTGTCTTTTTCTTCAGTCAAGCACTGGGTGCAGGATATATTGGGGGTGCAGACTTGGTTGTGTTAAATTGCTTTACCCAACATGATCGGATGATTAAGCGTTCTCATCACTGATAGAAGAACACCTGCTTTTCAGTAGCCTAGCATAGCTGCAGCAGGGATCTCATAGCTAAAATGCCTGTATGTGCTTTTGGAATCAAGCCTAAATATATATATTTTGTTTGGTTTTTCTTGTACTTTCCTAGAGAAGAATGTTAACCCTTGAAATGCCAACATTGGCCAGTATGTGTCATTGGGAATATAGGGCACTTCATGCACAACTGAAACCCATGTTCTCGGTAATTTCATGATTTCAATAGGTACTTCATGGTTCCTGTTTGTGTTGGAGGCTTCAAAAGTAAAGAGTTGACATGTCCCCTTCAACATTTTGGACTGCGATTTTACTTTCTATCTGTCTACATTTTTCTTAGAGCTGACATAATGTTACAAAAATTGACAAGTCTCTCTTCTAGGTAAATTTAGTACGTTTCAATCACTAACTTCATTTTCATATAAATCCCAAAACCTGTAAATCAATCCTATTGACCTTCTTAAAATCTGCAACTGTGTTATCAACACAATTTCAAAATTGGAGTCTTCGGACAATCCCTCCAACCATGGCTTTATTGAAATCAGAGCTAATCAAACATCACATTTCTGTGAATTACATCTGGAAAGTGTTGATTTATCGATGCCCAGTTGGCAGAGAACCAGTGCAACCTGCGCTCACTCACTCCCATGTACACAGCAATGTAAACATCCACTCACCCTGCCCTTGGCACAGGACACTTTCCGAAGAGTGGTCTGTTACTTCCAAAGACAGGCTGAGGCCTCAGAAAACCTGGAAGCAGGAGAAGGCAAAGTAGAGAATGGAAATCTGTGCAGGATCTGACCTCTGCTGTTGGAGCAGCAAAGGTGAAACTCTGTTTTAAGTGGACGCACACTCTTTAGCGGACAGCACACATGGGACTGTAGGTAATGCGCTGAGTGTTAGAAGAGTGCACAGCAGATGCTTGGCTGACATAACTCATATAAATCAGCACAAAATATCCCCACAATTGATTCTGAGACCAAGATCCGATCTGCCAAACTTGAGCTAGCAGAGGCAGCGGAAAATGAGGTATAGAGCTACAGATAATGGCACACGCTGAGTCTCAGGGATCTGGACTGCGTTGTGGGTTGTGGTTGGTTCTATCAAGAGAGCAAACCCACCTGTTACCCCAGTAAGAAAGCAACCACATTGGCGTGTGTGGTTTAGTTTTTCGATATGTTCCATGGCCACATCCACTTCATTTTGCATGCCCAGGATCAATTTGGCATTTTGCCAATAGAGCACGTGTGGGTCTCAACTAGAGAAGCCGTGCATCTGGTCTGAGGGATTCAGTGGCCCTTGGGTTTGAAATCAGTATTAAAACTTTAAGATCTGCTAAAATAAAGGGGAAACTGTGTTTTACTGGAATGCACACTCTAAAGTGGACAGGTCATTTTAGATTGAAGACAATATGCTGAGGGTTAAAAGATTGCATATTGGACGTTTGGTTGACATATCTGAAAGCAATAATCACAAAATTTCTCTGCAATTCATTCCCAGACCAATACTCAACCTGTTAATTTTGAGCTAGTATTGCCTGTGGAATCTGTGTGTTAGTGCTTTGGCTGATGTCACAAATTTATTCCCAGGGGTTTGGAGATTGTTCTGGGCTGTGGTTGGTACTATCTAGAGAACACATCTGCCTGGGTCCTCTCTTAATATTAAATCTGCTGGCATATGTGTTGTGGATTAGATTAGTAACCCAGGGCCTTAGTCACAGTCTTTCCGCATCCACGGTATAATTGTACATTTTCTCCATAAAGGAGAAATGGTTCTCATTCAGAGCCATCTTCATCTATTTTCTAGAATCCAGGGCAATTTATTGTTGAAATCAGATTCTATAGCCCAAGGATCTGTAAGTTTCATAGGCAGGATTGAATTTTCTTATTGTCCAAAGCAGAGGTTTTTGAAATGCCTCATGCTTGCCTTTGAGTTCCAATGCCTTATTGCAAGAGTTCTTGGTGCAGAGATCTGCTGAACAATAGGTGAATTTGAAGCCTTTCCATCAGCCCTGACTACCACATGCTAATGCAACAATAGTTGTGGTGCTGACCCAGTACTACACTAAGGACCCAACTTTGGCACTGCATGCTTCAACAGGTTCTAATGTGTGACATCATTAGATTTGTTTCCACTTTTGTTTTTGTTTGCAGAGAACCTGAGGGAACCCATTATAAAATTTTGACTTTTCCGTGGCAATAGTAAGGATGAATGCACTTTCATGAGTGTGTATTGGAAACATTCCCTATCCACATATCCAGCCGGCAGCCCAGAAACCATTTGGAAGCCTCTATTCCAGCAAAAATTACTAGTCCCAGCACTGTCAGAGCTATGATAAGAATTTAACCAAAATGACACTCTGCTAACTTTAATAAAATAGGTTGTATTCACCACAACAAAAACCACACTAGCAATCATAGATATAACAGGCAACAGACACAGAAGGAATGCATGGCATCATTACATACCAAAAACAATCCTCACAGCATTAATACTAAATGTGCACAGAAATGATTTCACTTACAATAGCTGTTCAAGTCTATAATAGATAACTGATAATCCTTAACCCATAGCGATAGAGAGATATAATAAAGTTAAAAGAACCATTCCAAATTTTCAAAAGACAGGAGTCTCCTGAAAGAACATCCAATGTATTAGACCACCAAAATTTACTACAATATGACTTGAAAAGGGAGGACATAAAAACACTGAAGGAAATCTTGAGTCTATGAATACAAATGCAGGCTAGTATAAATGGAAAGAGAAACACTTTAGATGAGCCAAATAGAATCAGAAAACTCAACGGTGAGAATAGCTAAGCTAAAGACAGTCCAAATCAGACTAGATAATGCAGAGGAACAAATAACTGACTTCGAAAGCAGGATAACCGCAATCACTCAGTCAGAACATGACATAGAAAAGCAAGTGAAAACCAATGTAAGCAATGCAACTGAAACCTGGGATAAGAGAAAACATACCAGTCTATGACTCATAGGGATCCCACATGGAAAAGAAGAAAGACAAATGGTTTGAAAAGATATTTGAAGAAATCAGACTGAAATTTTCTTAAACCAAAGATAGAACCAGCTATCTCAACACAGGAAGCACAGAGGGTCCAAGCATAATGAACCCCAGTAGGCCTACAACACTATATATTCTAATTTATATGGCCAAAGTTGATAATAAAGAAATGATTCTAAATGCACCAAAATAGAAACAAGTGCATTGCAAGAGAACTTTCTTATGTCTTCAGCTGATTTCTCAATAGATAGATTCCTAATTTTTTCTTCCCTCTTTCATTTTGTGTTGATCTCTATTCCAAGAACTGATGAAAGGCAGATTCCTTCAGTCTAAACAAGATGAGTTGGCAGAGATTCTAAAAGTGTTCAAGTTCTTGGAAGAGGTCATCAGAATCAACACATCTCAAGGGGCTTTTTCAGACAATACAAGAGACCATGCACCAAGCCCTGTTTATACTTTTCCCAGTAGTGGGCCAACGTATTAAGACTTGCTGTTCCTTCACACTAAACCAGCCATGCAGGTATACCCTCAGTCTGCTACTGCAGTTGAATTAGAGCCAGGTCCAATTTTACCAACACTGTAGGGAGAACCTGAGCCTGCTACTGCAAGAGACACAGCACTGTGTCCCATTTCACCAATCTTTCAAGGAGACCCTGAGCCTATTCCTGCAGGAGACTCAGAGCCAAATCACATTCCACCAGCTGTGTAGGAAGACCCCCAAGCCTTCACTTGCAATGGATCCAGGAATGTGTCCAATTCCACTAGCCTTGTAGGGAGACCTTGAGCCTATTCCTGCAGGAGAACCAGATCTCTGTCATATTCCACCATCCCTCCAGGAAGATGCAGGGCCTCCTCCTGCAGGAGACTCAGGAATGGGTCCAATTTCACCAGTCCTGCAGGGAGACTCTGAGTCAATTCCTGCAGGAGACCCAGGACTGGGTCCCATTCCATCAACCATGCACTAAGACCTTGAAGTGGGTCCAATTCCACTAGCCTTGCTGGGTGACCCACAAGCCTGATCCTGCAGGAAAATTAGAGATATGTCATATTCCAGAAGCCCTGCAGGAAGACTGAAAACCTGCTCCTGCAGGAGACCCAGGAATAGGTCCAAATCCACCAGCCTTGCTGGGAGAGCACAAAGCTGATTCTGCAGGTGATACAGAGCAAGGTACAATTCCAACAGCCCTGCAGGGATATCCTGAGGCCACTTCAGCAGGAAACACATGACTGGGTCACGTTCCAATACCCCAGAAGGGAGACTGTGAGCCTGCTACTCCAGGAAACCCAGGACTTCATCCCATTCCACCAAACCTGCAGTCAAACACTGAGACTGCATCTGCAGAAAACACAGAGCGGGTCACATAACACCAGCCCTGTAGTGAGACTACAAACCTGCTCCTGGGGTAGACCAAGCCCTTCACAGAGAACATGAGCCAGCTCCTGCAGAAGAACAAGAGTTGAGTGACATTCTACCAGCTCTGCAGGTATTCCCTAGGCTTGCTCCTGCAGGAGACAGACATCCCAGTCCAATTCCATCAGCCTTTCCAGGGAGAACCCCAGCTTCCTCTTGTAGGAGAGCCAGAACTAGATCTCATTCCACCAACCCTGCACGGAAACACTGAGCTTGCTCCTGCAGGATACACACAGCCAAGTCATATTCCACAAATCCTGCAGGGAGACACTGAGTCTGCAATTGCAAGAGACCGAGGACTGGGACGAATTCCACCAGCTCTGCAGGGAATCCCTCACCTGCTCCCATAGGAGACTAAGAGCCATCAGTTCTGGTGGGGTCCCTAAGCCTGCATCTGCAAAAAATACTACAGAGTGGAGTCACATTCCACCAGCCCTGCAAAGAGAACAGAACCTGCTGCTGCAGGAGACACAGGACTAGGTCCCATTCCACCAAACTTGCAGGGATACCCTGAGCCTTGGACCAAGGAATGGGACAAATTCTGCTAACCTTCTAGGGAGACCATGAGCCTCTCCTGCAAGAGAACCAGAGATGGGTCATATTACAGTATTCTTCCAGGAAGACCCAAGGCCTGTTCCTGCAGGAAATGCAAGAACAGGCCCAATTCCTCCAGCCTGAAGGTAGAGTCCAAATCTGTTCTGGCAGGTGACCCAGAGATGGGTCCCATTCCATCAGCCCTGCAGGGAGACTCTGAGCCTACTTCTACAGGAGACCCAGGAATGGGTCCCATTAAACCAACCCTGAAGGGAGACACAGAACCTACACTTGCAGGAACCACAGAGCCAGGTCACATTCCATCAGCCCTGTAGTGACCCCTGAGCTGGGTCCAATTACACTATCCTTGCAAGGAGACCCTGTGCCTATTCCTGAAGCAGAACAAGTGATGGGGTCATGTTCCAACAGCCCTGCAGGAAGACCTGGAGCCTGCTTCTGCAGAAGACCCAGGACAGGGTCTGATTCCACCATCCCAGCAGGGAGAAAACTAGCCTGCTCCTGCAAGTGACCAAGGTCTGAGTCATATTCCACTAGCCCTGTAGGAAGAACATAAGACTGCTGTTACAGGAAACTCAGAGCCATGTGCCATTCCAGCAACACTGCAAGGAGAGCCTGAGACTGTTCCTGAAGGAAACAGAAACCCAGTCACATTCCACAAGCCCTGCAGGGATACCTGAGCCTGCACATGCAGGAGACCCAGGCCTGGGGCCAATTCTACCAGCCCTGTGGAAAGACCCTGAATCAGCTCTGGCAGGAGACTAAGAGCCATGTCACATTCCACCAGCCCTACAGGTAATTTATCAGCCTGCTCCTGCAGAAGACCCAGAGCCAGGTCACATTCCATGAGCAATGCAGGGAGACTTAGAACCTACACCTTCAAAAGACCCAAGAATTGGACCAATTCCAATGGCACTGCAGGGAGACCATGAGCCGTGTCCAATTCCACTAGCCCTGCAGGAAGGCCCCGAGCCTACTCCTGCAGGAGAACCTGAGATTGGTCATATAGCAACAGCTCTAAAATGACACAGAGCCTGCTCCTCCAGGAGACCCAGGACTATGTCCCATCCACCAGCCCTGCAGGGAAACCCTGAGACTGTTCCTTCAGTAGAACCACAACTGGCTCACATTTCACCAGCAATGCAGGGAGATTTAGAGCCTGCACCTTCAAGACACCCAAGAATTGGACCAATTCCAACAGCACTGCAGGGAGACCATTAGCCAGGTCCAATTCCACTAGCCCTGCATAGAGACCCCGAGCATGCTCCTGTAGGAGACCCAGCACTGGGTCTCATTCCACAAGGCTTGCAGGGAGAAACTCTGCCTGTTTCTGCAGGAGACCAACAGCTGAGTCACATTTCACCAGCCCTGAAAGAAGACTCCAATCCTGCACCTGCAAGGGACCTAGGACTGGAACAAAATTGACTAGCCCTGTAGAGGGACCCTGAGCCTGCTTCTGCAAGAGAATCAGAGATGGGTCATATGCCATCAACCCAGCAGGGACAGTCTGAGCCTGCTCCTGCAGGTGATACAGAGTAGGGTGAAATTGCAAAACCTTGCAGGGACACCATGAATCTGCTGCTGCAGGAGAAAAAGGATGGGGTCTCATTCCACAAGCCTTACAAGGAGACCCTGAGCCTGGTCTTGCATGAGATCCTGAGCTGGATCCTGCATGAGACACAGGACTGGGTCCCATTCTACCAACCCTGCAGGGGAACCCGAACCTGCACCTGCAAAAAACACAGAACCGTGTCACATCCCACCAGCTCTGCAGGGAGACTGTAAGACTAGCACTACAGGAGACCTAGAGACAGGTTACTTTACCAGTCCTGCAGGGAGACCCTGAGCCTGATATTGTAGCTCCTCCTGCACCTACACACACACTTCTATGAGACCCAGAGCCAATTCAGGCATCACCACCCCTACGGGCTGAGATGCCTCTGCAAACACCAACACTGTCATCTAATTCTCAGAATCAACCCACTCCCAGACCCAAACTTTACTTCCCTTCTCCTGGCATCATTTTTGTTTGTTTTTTCTGTAATTTCCTTGTTTTCTTTCATGTCATTTAGAGTATCATCTGTTTTTATGTTTTAAGTTTACAATAATAAAATTTAGATGTTTTTCCATTTTAAATTGTGCAATTCAGGAGCATTAAGTGCATTCACAATGCTGTGTAACCATCATCACTGTCTAGTTTCAGACTGTTTCTTTCCTCATAATAAAACCCTGTATCCAAAGCACACATTCTCTTTTCTCCCTCCCCCAGCCCCTGACAAGCCCTAATCCTATTTCTTTCTGTGTGTCTTTCCCTACCCTGGATGTTCCCTATCAATGAAATCATACAAAAGGTGGCTGTTTGTGTCTGCTCTCATATTTTAACAAGGGACTGGTTTTTTGGTTTTTTTTTTACTTGAAGTAGCATTTTGGTTATTTGAAAGGGAAACCCAGGTGGATTAAACATGAGATGTACAAAATGAAAATTTTTAGTAACTATGTGCATAATCTCGAGATAGGCACTGCTATTCTATGTGTGAAACCAGAGCCAGAAGGGAGATGCTTAGCTCTTCCTGTGGCAAAACATAACCTACAAAATAAAAAATAATAATATTCAAAAGCCATGAAAGACAAACCACAACCTGGAAAAATCATTTTTCATAACCTAAAGTCAGAGAAAGGTTTCACATCACTGTGGTCCAAAAACTTCTTGAAACACTGTGTTCTAAACAGAAACAGAACAAACACATGCAATTCCAACAAGAGGCAATGCAGGTGGCCAGTGTATATTAGAGGTGCTTGACCTCTCAAGTGAGGATGCACACAGATGTACACACTTTGGAGACAGCATTGGTCACCATCACACTGGCAGGACTTTAGCCTGGTGACAACCAGCTCTAGTGACAACATGAGGAGGCAGAGGCCACAGTAGATCCCCTGGAGGGAAGAGTGAGCAGACACTCCTCTCTGGGAGAACATTATGCAGGATGAATTACAGTTCCACAAGTTCACCCCTTTCCGAGTAGTGCTGATGCTTAGTGTTGATCATACTAAAATTCTTGCACAATTTTTCAAAGACGTCTTTTCAAGGATGTTCATCACAGTTCTGGTTTAACTAGTAGGAGATTGGAAGCAACACTAATGTTCATGGAGACAGGGTGGGATTCATCAGTTCTGGTTCACATGGAGGAATGATTGTTGTTCAGGTGGAAAAATGAGTGCAAGGTCTTTACCTGATGTCAAGGAAGCCCTCAGTTTGGATGCTTGTTAATCCATCATCTACATCCCAGATGCCATCTATGACCACATATGTGTCAAATCATCATAGATCTGAATGAATCTTGTGGTGTGTGAGAGACAGAGGCAGAGAGAATAAGAGAGATAGAGACTGAGAGATGTTCACCAAGCCATTCATGACGGTCACTTCTGGGGGTGGGATTTGCAAATCTCTGCACTTTTCCTTTAGGCAACATTTCAAGTGTTCATAATGTATCTATATTGCATTACTAATTCTAAGGTATTTAAAGCATATGTTACTTGAGATTCATTCATATTGCATCCACAGCATAAAGTTTATTATTTTTATTTTAAAGTATTTGTTACAAGTACAATCAGCATTTATGAGAGTAAAATGATAAATTCCAAAGAATTAAGAATCAGATAAAGAACAAAACCTTTTGGTGACTCAGACACAGGCCAGCTAGTTGGCAGCAAATGGCAGGGTGGGACATGTTTTTCCAGAAGGTTGTGTATGTTCTGAATCAGCATCCAATAGAGGCAAGGAAAAATTACAAGACATGTACGCTGGAAACTACAACAGCTTGTTGAGAATAATTAAGAAAGACCTAGCCCTATTTTAAAATTTGAAGGAGCCAAAGTGACAGAGTAGACAGACTCACAGCTTGACCTCTCCCACAAATACACAAAGAATTACATCTACAAAAACATTGAATTGCACAGAAACCTCCTGAACTCTGGCAGAGTGTCTCTCATTTTGAAATACAGGAAGATTCTCACAAAATATGGTAAAGAATAAAAAGAAAAAAGACAAATTCAGTGCAGGACTGATCCTGCAGGGAAAAAGTAGCATAGGAAGAAAGGCACCCTCACACTGGGACACAACCTCTCTAGCTGGGAGATCAGCTAGGAAAGAAGCAGAGCTTCCAAAGTTTGGAGGAGACAGTGGCAACTGCATGGCAGGCAGAACTGGGGAATACTGACACAGAGGGTCCCTGTTATGACCAGCCCTAGACATGAACTAGCAGGGATGAGCCAGGACTGGCTACAGGAGTCAGTGAAGAGCCCAGGCAGAGGGCTGGGTCACACTGCAGAGAGGCAGCATCAGGAAACTAGAGGGCAGTGTGAGCTCTGGCTGTGTGTGTGTGTGTATGTGTGGAACAGAACTGACTGAAACTCTCATAAAAAAGCACCAATGTTGGTATAATGGGGAAGGAATGACGCATGGCTGTGCCAAAGTCACTTTCTCCACTTGGCTCCATTGTTGGTGTGTTCTCATGAGAAGAGAAATGGGGCTTGGTCATAGCCAACACTGCTGAACAAAGGCAGAGCTGAATGTTGAATCCATATCCTGTGCCATTGCAACTTCACAGGCGGGACTGAGATTTGTTTACTGCCCCAGGCAGAGAGGGTGGATTTGCTCTCTCTGGTCACTTTGTGGATCCACACCTCTGGGACTTACAGGCAGTGAGTGGAGTTCTGACTCAAGAAGGGTGGCCAGTGAGGGTATTTACAACAGGGTGGTGTATGGTTCCATATGTGGATGCAGGATTGGGGTTTGAGCTGAACCTGTAGTGGACCACAAATTCATGTGTGTGAATACACACTTGCTAAGGCAGGTCCAAGGGACTGACACTGCTGGATCTGCACTGATGTTTCCTGGGGCTCAGAACCTGAGGGGCACCAGAGTAGGTGGCTGACATTCCCATAGCTAAAGCAGGGATAAAGCCAACATCAACAAATTGTACTTTGTAAGTCGGCATAACAAGTGACAGACAACACCACAGAGGGAACTCCCCAGTGGAAATCTCCTGCCTATTTTTCTTCACAACTGAAGTGCTCCCACCCTGCCTACTACACACCACAGCTCAGAAACGGGTCTAGAAGAAATACATAGAGCCAGAGAAATATAAGTAAATAAAGAAGCTGAGGAACCACTTTCAATTAAAAGAACAAGAGAAATCCCCTGAAAGAACAAACAGTAAAATAGACTGATAGTCTACTAGACTTCAAAAAGGGAATGATCAACACACTGAAAGAACTAAAAGAGACTATCAATAGAGACAGAAAACTTTGAAAAGAAAATTTAAACTATAAAGAAGAGCTAGTTAAAAATAGAAAATTCAACTACAGGCAATCAAAAACAGACTAGATAATGCAGAGGAATGAATAAATGACATAGGAGACAAGATAAAAGAAATAACCCAATACAGCAGACATAAAAGCCAATAAAAACCAATTAAAGCAAGATAATATAAAGTGCGCCAGCCTATGTATAATAGTGGGTCCCAGAAGGAGAAGAAAGAGAAAAGGGGATTGAAAAGATAGTTAAAGAAATCATGACTGAAAACTTTCCAAACCTTAAGAAGGAAAGAATTATCCAAGTACAAGAGGCACAGAGGGTCCCAAACAAGAAGAAACCAATCAGACCTACACCAAGACATATTATAATTAAAATGGTTAAAGTTAAAGATAAAGAAAATATTCTAAAGGCAGTGAGAGAAAAACAAAATGTTAGTTACAAGGGAGCCCCATAAGCATTCAGCAGATTTCTCTACATAAAAACTTCTGGCCAGAAGGGAGTGGCAAGATATATTCAAAGTCCTGAATGAGAAAAGGCTGCAAACTAGGATATTCTATCTAGAAAGACTCTCCTTTAGAACAGAAAGAGAGAGAAAGAATTTCACAGACAAGCAAAACTAAAAGAATTCAGCAGTACTAAATCTATGCTAAAAAAAAAATTAAAAGTTCTAATCTAAATAAAACATAAACAGGAAGCTATAGAAATTAGGAAACCATAATTGGAAATGCAATAAATACAGTGAATTGCAAGGGAAAACATGAAGATATAAATAAGTCAGTAAGTCAATAAAGAAAGCAAGAAAGAAAGAAAGAATAGCAAAATCATAAAAGGTGAAAGAGGAGAGCAAGAGAATATAGATTTTGTTCCCTTTTTTTTCTTCTTTCTTTTTGTCTTCTTTCTTTTTAGGATGCACTTGAGCCTACATGACTATCAACTAAAACCAAACAGATGAAGTAAGGGGTTACCATACTTGAAAGGCAAGATAACCACAAATCAGAAGTATATAAAGAGTCATAAAACCCAAAAAGAAACCAAGCTTATAGAAAAGAAATTTATCATATGACAAAAATGAAAAAAAAAATTAAAAGAAAGTAACAAATAAGAAATACCAAATCAACTGGAAAACAAATTTCAAAATGGCAACAAAACCACATCTATAAAATAACTACTATAAATGTCAATGGACTAAGTGTTCCAATCAAAAGAAAAAGTGAAGGAGGAGGAAAGATGGTGGAGTAAAAAAGATGCTCAGAGCTCACCCTCTCCCACAAATTCAGCAAGAGTGACATCCACAGACACACCCACCACCCAGAACACCTGCTGAACTTTGACAGAATATTGCCTTCTTCAAAAGATAAAATTTTCCACAAATCTGGTAAGAGAAAAGAAGAAAAAGGAAAATAGTTCAGGACCATTCCAATGAGGAGGGAGCTGCAAAAGAGTAATAGCATTAATACACTGGGTCTACCCAACTCCAATGGCGAGTTCAGCAAGATGGAGAGGGAACATCTGCGGCTCGGATCTGTACAGAATAGCCTTTGACTGACAGAACTAAGTTAATTGGGCACAAAGAGTCCCAATGATCCCCAGCCCTAGACGTGAACCAGCAGAGGAGGGATGGGACAGGCTGTCTGAGTCGAGCAGAGGATTCGGGCTGACTGTACAGAGGAAACCTTGGGGGACTGCAATGTTCTGTGTGCCATGGCTGGGAGAGTATACAGATTAGAACAGCCTGGGTCCCCCATAAAATCCAAAAAAAAAAAAAAAAGGCAAAGCAACACTGCTGGTGTGCCCTGGGGGGAAGGGGATCCGTAGCCTTTGTGTCCACAGACCCACAGTGCCATTATTGGAGACTTCTTGGGAGAAGAGTGTCAAGGCTCAGCCATAGCCACCATATTTTCTGGTTCATGGTTCCCAGGTGAATTAGGGTTCAAAAGCCGAATCCCTAACTAGGGGCTCCGCAACCTCATAGGTAGGACTGAGATTTGTTTACAGTCCCAAGCAGAGGGGACCATTACACACCGATGCCTCTCTGAATTGGCTTTTCTAAGACAAATGGACAAGAAGCAGTGTTCTGGAACAGAGCAGGGGTGAGGGCTAGTGCAGCTGTTTTCTCTGAGTCCACCTATGAAGCATGGACCTAATGCGGAAGGGGAGCTACCTGCCAACTATCTAGCACAACTGTGGTGCTGGGACCAGGCATCTGGTGGGGGTGCAGACCACCAACAAACTGATGCTGGAACACAGACCAGGAGCATGACTGGAGGGCCCCTGGAACCAGCAAGTGGAGTTTTCACAGCAGGATATGGGCAGGAGTGTGACAACCACAGGAAAAAAAGGAGCTCCTGCTCAATAGCCAGGGCAGACTCAGGCCACCAGAACACCAGCCACACCACCAACAAAGGGGATAACAGGCAAAAGGCATGGAAGGAAGACTTGGCAACCACCCATAATTAAAAACAACCTTATGACAAAATTATTAAGAGTGCATATTCTTGGAGAAAGTCCAAGATAGTGGAGTAGAAGGATACTTGTATCTTATCCTCTCCAATAAATACACCAAGACTGACTTTCACAGACACACCCATCCACTCAGAACATCTGCTGAACTTTGATAAAACATTGCCATCTTCAAAAGACAAAATGTGCCACCAATCTGGTAGGAGAAACGGAAAAAAGAAGGAAGAAATGCAAAATGGCTTGGGGTTGGTCCTTTGAAGAGGGAGCAGCAAAGGAGGGATAGTGCTGGTTGACTGGGTCTCCCCCTTTCCAACGGAGAGGTCAGCAGGATGGACAGAGAACCTCTGAGGCTCAGATGTGTACAGAAACGCCCTTGACTGACAGAATCAAGTTATATGGGCACAAAGTTTGTCAACAACCCCCAAACCTAGAAGTGAATCAGGGATGGGAAGGGACAGGCTGCTGGATCCAGGCAGACTCTGGTTGACTGTACAGAGGTAACCCTGGGGGACTACAGTGTGCTGTGGACAACTGCTTGGATTGTATACAGATCAGAACAGCCTGGGCCCCCCATAAAATAAGAAAAAAAAATAAAGCAAAGCAACACTGCTGGCTTGCCTGAGGGAAGGGGAGTTTTGTCGTTTGTCTCTGCTGACCCACAGCAACATAACTGGTGATTTCTCAGAAGAAGAGAGATGAGGCTCAGCCACAGCCATCATACCCACCCAGGCAGAGGCAGGGTTGAAACCTGAATATGTACCTGGCAGTTCTGCAGCCTCATAGGTGGGACTGAGACTTGTTTACATCCCCAGACATATGGGAAGGTTCTGTCCTGGTGCGTCTATGAACTCGCACCTCTAAGACAAATGAACAAGGAGCAGAGTTCTGGCAAAGAGCAGGGACTAGGGCTGGTGTGGCCATTTGCCTCAAGCCCACCTACAGAGTGTGGAACAGATGTGGAGTGGGGAGTAGCACTGAACAGGGGAGCAACCAACCCAACTACTGTGCAGGACTGCTGCACCTGGACACGGCATTGGGAAGGGGCACACCCTGCCCACCTACCATGCAGGAGATCAGCACCAAGATGCAGCATTGGGAGGAGATGTGACATGTCTACCTACAGGCACTGGGAGCAGCACAGACCAAGGGTGTGACCAGAGGGTCTCTGGAACCAATGAGCTGAGTTCATGAAACAAGGCAGGGGCAGGAGCAGTGACAACCACAAAACAAATAGGAGTCCCCATTCAATAGCCAGGGTAGGCTCTGGTAAACAGGTTAACGGCCACATCCGTAACCAAAGGGATAACAGACAAAAGGCACAGAAGTAAGACTTGGCAACCACACTTATTTAAGAAAGACATCTTGATAAAATTATTAAGGGCACACAATCTCCACGGGAACATCCTCTCTTCTTTTTCTGTTCCATTTTCTTTTACTTTTTAAATGTTACTTCTTAAATAATTTTTATATTTCTATTTTTAATCCCTTTTAAAAGTTTCTTTTAAAATACTAATATTATTATCTTTCAATTTGTCCAATTTCATTTTTATCTTTGTTTTGTTCTTCTGTTATGATTATACTCTGTTCTCAAATATTTTTCTTCCTTTAATGTTTTAAAAATTCATCGCAACTCAATTGTTAACTTGTTTCAATATGTTCTTCTGTTATTGATTATACTGCTTTTAAAACTAATTTCTTTGTGCTTAGTTTTATTTCTGCATCCACTTTATATAAATAAATAAACTCCTAAAGGACGACAGTAGATAACTGATACTCCATAAGCCAAAGTGCCAGAGAGATATAAGCAAGATGAAGCAGAGCCACCTCTCTCAATTAAAAGAACAAGATAAATCCCCTGAAAGAACAATCAATGAAATAGACATTGATAGTCTACTAGATGATTTCAAGAAAGGAGTGATCAAAGTACTGAAGAAACTAAAAGACATTGTCTATAGAGACAGAGAATATGTCAAAAAACGAAATTGAAACTCTAAAGAGGAGCCAGTGAAAATTGGAAAACTTATTTGCTGAGATGAGAGTTGAGCTAAAGGCTGTAAAATGTAGGCTAGATAATTGAGAGGAATGAATATGTGACTTAGAAGACAGGACAACAGAACAGCTGAGAGAAAACAAATAAAAACCAATGAAAGCAATATAAGGGATCTATGGAATAACATAAAGCATGCCAACCTACTCATAATGGGGGTCCCAGAAGGAGAAGAAAGAACAAAGGGGATTGAAAAGGTATTTGAAGAAATCATGACTGAAAACTTCCCAAACCTAAAGAAGGAATCAGATATCCAAGTACAGGAAGCACAGAGCGTCCCAAACAAGGAGGTCCCAAACAGACCCACACCAAGACATATTACAATTAGGATGACCAGGGTTGAGAATAGGAAATGATTCTAAAGGCAGCAAGAGAAAAACAAAGAATGAGATACAAGGGAACCCCCATAAGATTTTCAGCTGATTTCTCTACACAAACAGTACATGCCAGAAGGGAGGGGCAAGGAATATTCAAAGTCCTGAATGAAAAAATAATGCAGCCTACGATACTTTATCCAGCAAGGCTATCATTTAGAATAGAAGGAGAGATAAAGAACTTCACAGACAAGCAAAAACTAAAAGAATTTAGCAACACTAAACCTATGCTAAAGGAAATATTGAAAGACCTACTCTAAACAGAAAAGAAGCAGGATGCTACAAAAAGGAGAAAACCATGATTGGAAAGGTGATTGCTAAAATGAATTACAATAGAATAAACATGAAATCATAAAAGAGGACATCTAAATCATTAAGGGTGGGGGAGGCGAACAAGAAAATATACAGGTTTCTCTCTCTCTCTCTCTCTCTCTCTCTCTCTCTCTCTCTCTCTCTCTCTCTCTTGTTCTTGGTAGGATGAGTTTGAGCTTATATTACTATCTGTTTAAAACAAACAGATATACTAATGGGTTAATATATGTACAAAGTAGGGTAACCACAAGCCAAAAAGTTACAATAGAGTCACAAAACTAAGAAGACACCAAGATAATAAAAAGGAAAATTATCAAACCACAAAAAGAAAATGAAAGGAACAAAGAGGAAATACAAAATCAACTGCAAAACAAAGTTCAAAATATAATAAACACATATCTATCAATAATTATTATAAATGTCAATGGACTAAATGCTTTAATCAAAGGATATAGAGTGCAGAGTGGATAATAAAGCAAGTATCTACAATACACTGTATACAAGAGACCCACGTTAGGGAGAAGGACACACATAGATTGAAAGTGAGAGGATTGAAAAAGATATTCCACAAAAATGGAAATGACAAGAAAGCAGGAATATCAACAGTGATTTCAAATAAAATAGACTTTAAAACAAAGATTATAAAGAAAGATTAAGAAGGACATTTTATAATGATTAAAGGAGTCATAGATGAAGATATTACACTCATTAACGTATATGAACCCAACATAGGAGCACCTAAATACATAACAGATAAAAAGGGAAAATTTGATCGGAATACAGTCATGGTAGAAGACTTTAACTATCCATTAACATCACTGGACAGATCTTCCATACATAAATTTAATAAGACAACATAGAAATTAAATGATAAAATAGAACAATTTGTCTTAGTTAATATTTTCAGAACATTATATTTCCCTAAAATAGAATATACATTCTTCCCAAGCGCACGTACCACATTTTCTAGGATAGATCATATACTTTGGCACAAAAGAAGCATTAACAATTTGAAGAAGATAGAAAATATTTGAAGCAACTTTTTCTGAACACAATACCATAAAAGTAGAAATTAACTACAGAAAAATAAAGGAGAAATAAATGACAGCATGGAGATTAAACAACATACTGCTTTAAAAAAAAATGGGTGGATGATGAAATCAAAGAAGAAATAAAAAAACACAGTGAGACAAATGATGATGAAAACACAACCACACAGAACCTATGGGATCCAGAAAAGGCAGTGCTTAGAGGGAAGTTTATAGCGAGAGTATCAGGTCCACCTCAAAAAAGAGGAAAAACTGCAATAAACAATCAAACTTACCACCTAAAAGAATTAGAAAAAGAAGAGCAAAAAATAACAAAAGTAAGCAGAAGGAAGGAAATAATAAAGATCAGGGAGGAAATAAATAAAATAGAGATATTAGAAACATTTGAAAAAATCAAGCCAAGAGATGGTTTCTTGAAAGGGTAAACACAATTGACAAAATTATGCTCAATGCTGGAAATTGACACAACAATGCAAACTGACTTTAACTCAATAAAATAAAAATTAAAAAATAAATATATTAACAAAAGAAAAAAGAAAAGGTAGTTTCTACTCACCAGACTGGAGGAGGGGACTGCACCCCATGCGGGGTCACACACCATGGGAAAGCCTGGGGTCAGGATTGGAGGAGCAGGGTGCTGTGGACAGGATCTGTCACAGGGTTTCTGCAGGAGGGGAGGGTGAGGCATGTGAGCAGGCTGAGGACTGGCCATTTGAGTAAGTTCATGGGCTCTAGGGTGGAGGGGCTCCCCCAAGTGTCTGGACTTGACTCTGGGTGAGTTGGGCAGGTGGACAGTGGCTCAGTGTGAGTCCAAGTCCAGTGGAGGAGGTAGTGCGTTAGATCTAGAAGGACTCCTTCTGGGGTGGGAGGGCCCACAAGGGAGGCAAGAGGCCAAGTCCAGGTGACTGAGAACAGGGTGTGTCCTGCATAGGCCTGCAGGGCAGACGAAAGCATCCAGTCTACAGAAGGTGGAAACATGGTCCATACAAGGGCTCAGCTCAAATGTCAGCCCCTCAGAGGAGCCTTCCCTGCCTGCACAGTCTACAGGGACAGCCTCCTCCACGCACATCTCCCCAGCAGACACCTTCTCCATTTCCTGCATAGCATTCAGGACCCGGGCCCCTGCTCCACGCCCAGCCATGGTTTCGCTGCCCTGAGGAAAAGCCCTCACAGGAGCCATCAAGCCCTGCAAGACCTGGGCCCCACCTCTCTGTCTCTTCTGCCACCACTGTCTCCACCTCGCCCTCTTCTCCTCCACTCCTGCACTCCTGACTTCCCCCAGCCCTGTGTGCTCTCCAGAGCACGTGTCCCTCCTAACATGCTGTGTGTGCTCACTGTGTCTCATCCACTGCATGCCTCCCACCCAGGTCAGTATCCAGTGTACAGTAGGGCTCAGTAAGTAGAGAATGAATGACTCTTATCATCACTGCTGGGAAGACTTTTGTCTTTGGCCTACAGTGATCACACACCCGTCACACATTCGCTGACGTCCTACTGTGTGTTGGGCGGGTTCCAGACACCGGGCACAGCAGGTAGTGAAGCAGGCAGGTCTCCATTCTCATGCAGCAGACAGCCTGGTGGGGGACACAGAGAAAATTAAGTAAAATATGCACAGTGTCCGGAGGTGATATGTTCCATGGAGAAAAATAAGGTCAGGGAGGAAAATTGAGCAGATTCTTGGAGGTGTTTAAGAAGCAGGCAGAGAGAGATCCTGGCTGAAAGAGCAGCCAGCGCAAAGGCCCTGAGGCCACAGTGGGATGCGCGTGGAGGGTCTTAGTTATCCGTGTGAGTTCTTAGTCCTGCCGTGAGTATGTATGTTGCTTTTATTTGTAAACAATTGATTTCACCTTTATAGCAAATTAACCTGCATCATCAATCTGCATAATTTAGCCAATTCTGTTTAAAGTGTTGTGGGCACAGTGGCGGGCTATTTACTTGGGTTGGTAAAGAATTACCAGCATCTGAGAAGGGTTTAGGAAAGTTTAATAGGGACACTGCTATAGGCAACATCAGGCCACACAGGCAAGAAGTGCCTACACGAGGGCCAAGGTTGAGTTTGTGGGGTCTGTTATTGGGGGGGGTGCTGTGCACACAAGGAGGAGGGGGATGCATGATCAATTCTTGCACAGGTACCTGGTTGGTTGTGAGATCTGACAGGGGCTTCTCTGAACAACAGTCTTTACCACTTTAATAAGGGCAGGTTATGAGGCCTCTCTTCCTAGGGCAATGAGTTTTCATAGGGTAAACACACAGCAAGAGAAGATGTTTTATAGCTTGTGGAAATGCAGGTGTGCAAAGGGTCCTGCAGTGGGGAGTGGGAGGTAAGGTGTCACTGGGCTCTAGGCACACAGAGAGCCCAGGTGTGAGGGTGTATGACTCTAAAGAGTGCCAGCTGGTTTCACACCAGGGACTTTATGTGGAAACAGGAGACTCTAGGTTGTCAGCACGTGTCTACTCAGTGAGCTACCTAAGTCTAGCTCTGTCAGGCACCATGTGAAATGAACATGAAGGTCCCCACCCTGAGGACCCCAATGAATTAACATCTTGACATCCTCAAGCCCCTTACCCTGCACCACCGCCCCACCTCATCTGGGTCTCAGCCTCTGACACTGACATCAGTGGCACCTTTGTTCCCCATATCCAGCTCCTCTGGACGTCTCTGTGATGAGATGTTCCATGTCAGCGAGCCCCAAACTGAGCTCTGCCTTTACCCCATGAATGCTTCCTCCCTGTGAAGCCCCTTGAGAAGGAGCCACCACTAGCAGGATCCTTCAGCCCTGATTCTCTGCCTTCCCCACCCCTCTGATTTCCCCCAGCCCATGATCCCCTCTGGAGGTCCCTATTATCCTCTCCCTCCCACTTCAGTCGGGCTGCACACCAAATCCCTCTTCACAATCTCCCACAAGACAGGTCCAGGTCCACTTGGGGACACTGAGTTGACACAGGTGGGTGTTGCTGGGAATGAAGAGCAGGATCCTGGAGCAGAGGAGAGGCAAGGGCTCCCAATCCACCAGAACACAGGCTAAAGTGGGGGCAAGACACCCATAAAGGGTGAGGCATGCATCACACTGCAGCCCCGCCCTCTGTTCCCCCAGGGTGCCCTGTGTTTCCTGCTTTGGCCTGGGGGACTTCCCCCCTCACTCTCTGTTAGAGGGGTGCCCATTCATTCATTCACACCCTCATTCACCATGTACATGGGTCCTGCTCAGTGCCAGGCCTCAGCTGGATGACAGCTCATCCTTGGGGACACAGCTCAGATCTCACCTCCTCCATGAAGCACTTCTGGATTCTCACCCCTCCTGAAGTTCCTCTGGCCTCAGTTGGGACCACTAGGGCTGAGACCACACTCTGATTACCTCCCAAGTCTGTGATCTCTGTGAAAGCCCTGGGCTCAATGTGGAAAGAGACTCAGAAAAATGGGGCCAAAAGGGGCTAAGAAAAATGTTACTAGTTCTCTATTACAGAGAAGGGCACTGAGCAGAGAGAGGGCAGTGTCCAACCAAAGCCACAGAGGAGGGTCTCAGTGAGCCCTCCCATTGCCCTGTTACTAGTTCTCTGTTACAAATGAGGACACTATGCCACAGAGAGGGAGCAGAGCCCTGCTATAGTCTTGACCCCACAGCCTGTGTCCTTTATGACTAGCTCCATGCTGCCAGCAGGGGTATGGGCCTGGAATGGAGGTTGAAAGCAGCCTGACCCCCAGGACCCCTTCATACACAAAGTCAGTCTCAGGAAACACCCCTCAAAACCTACTCTACACCCCTGGGATTGGGACCTGATTGCTGTTCCTGGAAGCTGGCTGGGCTTCCTGTGAATTGGCCCAGGAGATGCTTGGGACAGACACAGGGCCCCTGAGGCTCCCTGTCCCCAGATGAGCAGCTCTGGTCCCCTTGACTGTCCCTGGCAGAGGCCTGATGACATAAGGTGTTGGCCGGGTAGCCAGCTGTGGAGATGAGGAAATGGGAGCAACATGCAGGTATATGCAGAGGTCCAGGTATTCACTCAACAATCATTGATTCAGGCCTTGCAGTGTGGCTGGCCTGGGCCCAGGCCTGGGTGTCCAATAGTGAATACAGTCAACCCCTTGAGCCTTCTGGGAAAGCAGTGCTCAGAGAAACGGGCCCTCAGTGCCCCCATCCTGCTCCCCATGAACAATCACACTGAGATGAGGCTGCAGCCATGGGTCCTAGTGGAGGGTGAAGGGAGGAAGGAAACCCAGAGTGGGCACTGACCATGAGCCTGGACACTGGAACCAGATGTCCTGGGCTCTGTAATCTGGGGTGGTCACCTCCCCTGTTCTCTCTGTGCCTCAGTTACTTCTTCTGCAGAAATGGTTGATAACGCTTGTCCCTGCCCCACAGATTTTCATGAGGAGTCAGTGATCTCTTATGCGTGTAGGACAGTGCCTGTCTATGGGTCAGGATCCTGCTCACCTCACAATAGTCTGTCCCACTTTAAAGATGAGAAAGCCAAGGCTAAGGGGGTTATGAGACCAGCCTGGGCTAGCCCCCTTCTCATGCTCTGCTGTCCAGGTCTCCTGCTTTTACATCATCCCTCTGCCCCCATATCCACCCAGCAAAGTAGGTGCTGAGAATCTGAGCAAATCAGAGTATGAATGGAGGCACACCCTCTCCCCAAATTTGGCTCTTGGGGCGGTGGGCAGGATGGGGATATCGGGCTCCCCCAGACTGTCCAGGAGGCCCAGCATGTCTGTCACCTCATTTCCACTCAACACGGAGTAGGTGTGTGTCCACGGGCCAGAGGGCGATGAAGTAACCCAGGGTGGGTGGATGCTAGGTAGGTGTGGGAGGCACAGAGTGGCCCCTGGAAGACAGTGTCCAGGCAGCCAAGGTGTAGGGAATGAGGGTGCCCAGAAGGGGCAGAGGACAGAGTCCAGCCTGGAAACCACCCCCTGCTGGACCCTGATCTGGGGTGAGAATTGGGACAAGCCAGGGCCCCGCTAGGACTCCTCATCCAGCAAAGAGGTGAGGAAAAGTTAAGGAGACAATGGAGGCTGACCCCACCATGCTCCCTGTGTGAGGGCGCTGCTTCCAGGATCCTGGAGTTTCCTTAGACCTTTGTGAAGTGGCTGCTAATTCCAGCACCATGTGGGCAGAAGGACTGAGGCAGGGAGGACAGAGTGACTCAGGACAGAGCTAGCATTCATCCAAGAGTGTGTGCTGGGCCTCTCGCTGAGAGCAGCTTCTGGGCATCATGGACTCAGGAAGTGTCTTGTCCTCCCTCTTAAGGCTCCTGGCATGTTAGGCAGGAAAGGTCCCAGTGCCCATACCTGGGCCTCTCTGGGTGATGCTGACATGTGGGATCATGATGGTCCTGGGAAAGGAGAGAGAATGTAGGCTGGGCGTCAGGTCTGCATCAGACCCTAATGATGCCCCTAATGTTGTGTGACCTGGAAACTCCCTGACCTCTCTGTGCCTGGCTTTCCAGCTCTGACTCAGAGGACTGCTGTGCTTGGCACACAGTAGGACCTCAGTCAGAGGAAAAAGGCAGCCCTTCCCCAGGAACCTCTCCTCTTACATGCCCAAAGCTAAGCCCATGTGCCACACATCACCAGAGCTGATACTTGACAAACAGGGCAAGTGAAATCTAGCAACCCCTCCCTCCTGCCTGAGGCCCTTCCCTCCTCAGTGAGTGGCTCAGAGCAGGCCTCTGCATCCCAGAAGCTTGAACTGAGCCTTGTGACCTGGAGGAGTCCCTGTTCCACACAACTTTTTTTCCAGGTGCTTCCAACAAGACACAAAAACACCTGGTCAGTCTCTTAGCTGCAAGGTCCTCCCTTTGCAAATTCCCCCATCACATCCGGGCTAGAAGATGTGAGTTCCAGGGCACATGACCATCCAAATGATGACTTCAGGGAAACATCCCTGCCCACACTGCACTCTTCAGAGCCCACCTTCTAAAAGAAGGGGTAGTGACCCACGGTTGTGCACAGTTTTATCAGAACACAGCCCTCACCCACCCACCATTGGAAACATGTGAGAAGCAGAGATTCCCAAGTGCCTGGACCCCTGTCATCCAGAAAGCAGAGGTTAGGGTAACAGACAGAATGGGAGAAAGTACTTTCATACTATGTATCTGATAAGGGGTTAACACCCAAAACATATAATAACTCTTACAATTCAACAGCAAAAAAACAAGCAATCTGATTTAAAAAGTGGGCAGAGGAACTGAATAGACATTTTTCCAAAGAAGGCACACAGATGTCTAACAGGTACATGAAAAGGTGCTCAACATCACTCACCATCAGGGAAATGCAAATCAAAACCACAATGAGATATCCCCTCACACCTGTCAGGGTGGGTGTCATCAAAATACAAGAGATAACAAGTGATGGTGGTGGTGTGAAGAAAAGGGAAACTTCTGCAATGTTGGTGGGAATGTAAATTGGTGCCATCACTCTGGAAAAGAGTAAGAAGACTCCCCCAAAATTTAAAATTAGAACTTCCGTATGATCCAGCAAGTCCACTGCTGGGAATATATCCAAAGGAAATGAAATCACTATGTCAATGAGACAACTGCACCCTCACTTTCACTGTATCATTATTTACAATAACCAAGATATGTAAACAACCTGTGTCCATCAACAGATGAATGGATACAGAAAACGTGACGCATATATATGTATATATAATGGAATCTTATTCAGACATTAAAAAAATGAAATCCTGCCATTTGTGACAACTTGGATGGACCTTCAGGGTATTATGCTAAGTGAAATAAATAAGACAGAGAAAGACAAATACCTATGATCTCATTTATATGTGGAATCTACAAAATAAACCGAAACCCATAGAAACAGAGATCAGGTTGGTGGTTGCCAGAGGTGAGTCAGGGGGTGATTGAAATTCGGGAAGATAATCAAAATGTACAAACTTCCAGTTAGAAGATAAACAAGTCCTGGGGACATAATGTACTGCAAGGTGACTGTAGTTAACAACACTGCGCTGTGCATTTGATAGTTGTTAAGAGAGTACCTCTTAAAATTTCTGATCACAAGGAAAATAGTGTGTGACTATGGGTGATGACAGACGTCAAGTAAACTTAATGCAGTGATCATTTCACAATATGCACATGTAACAAGTCATTATGCTGCACACCTAAAGCCAACAATGTTATGTGACAATTGTATCTCAGGAATATTTATCCCAGGAAGCGGGGGTGCGAGCCTGGATTACCTACTGCAGGAGCTGCCTTTGCCCTCCAACAGCAGAGGGTGGTAGTTGTGACAGGGACTGTAGGTCCCTCAAAGCCTAGAATGTTTACTGTCTGGACCTTCACAGGGAGAGTGTGCAGACCCTGCCCTGGAAGACGGTGGTCATGGCAGCAACAACGGCCTGCCTGTGTGCAGGCTCAGCCCAGACAGCTCCTGTGCTCTGCTGTCACCGCATTTACTTCCCTCCACACCCTCAGAGGGAGAGGCTTCAATGTTCCGATTTTACACATGAGAAAACTGAGGCTCATTTGCTTTGAATTATTGACCAAGTGGTGGGGGAAGCTTTGAACTCCAGTGTTCTGATTTCAAAGCCACATCTCAGTCCTGATTTTTAGAAGGTGGAGGTCCAGGCACTGGGGACCCTCCACCTTCCCCACTTGTAGTCTTACTCTAGGGCTGCCATCCCCGAGGCGTCTGGGTGAACACATTTAATCCGCTTACTCTGCACCAGCTGAGCCCTTGGCTGCAAGTCTGTTGTCGCTGCCTGACACCAGCTGAGTTTTACAAGTGAACCATTACCCCCTGCCAGCCCACCTGCCCTGCTATGTGGGGCAGACCCCTCCTAGCCTGGTCATTCTAAACCCTTAGCTCACACATTTGCGCAACTGCATCAAAAGGTCCCTACTCCCTGTGTGGAGGTATCGACAAGGGGAAGGGAGGGGAGTTTTGGGTGGCCCCTTACTCTGAAGGTGACACATGACAGGGACATGTTCATGTCCATAATGGCACTCAATTTGAAGCTAAGAACATGGTCACAGCGAGGGGTAAAAGCTGAGAGGCTACAAGGCTGCTGAGAAAGGGGCTTGACTATTGAATTGTAAATGTGTAATTTAATTTAAAAATTAGCCCCCTGGATGATAAGAATTTGCCCCGAAGGCCAGAATTGGCCACCTGACCCCTGGGAACCCCTCAATTCCAGGATGTAATCATCTGAGCATGGAGGGGGCTTAAATTGGGGTGCTGTCCTCTCAGTCATGGTGCACCTGCCCACGTATGCACCCATGAACTGCAGTTCTCACACATCAAGGCACCTCTCATGCCCTGCCAAGGAGGTCCAGGTCATAAGGAAGGGATGACAGACTGTGAGGTCACACGTGTGCCCCTGCAGTGGTGAATGTTGTATAGGGAAGAGCCACCCCACACTCTCACCTCCAGGAGGGGTGCTGGAGGGAGCAGGACTCCTGAGCCCCTAGGCTTAGCAAGCATCCTGGCTGAGGGTGGGGAGGCTGTCCACTCTGAAGTCATAGGTCAGATGGTAGATTGGGGTCCCACCCCCACAGCTCACCAGTGAGACCGTCTAGTCTGTTTTCTCTGTAAACTGGAACCCAGTCACCCTCACCCTCAGAAGTGGGGGCAGCCTGTGTAAATTACAACACAAAGCCCTGGGCTGTTTCAGGTGCCCGGGGGTGTCCAGCCCCCCTAGGCCTGGCAGGTGGGAGAGGAGATGTATGAGTTAGCAGGTGTGAGAGCAGAGCTGAGACTTGGCTGAGTGCATGCACTCTAATATCCAGGAACTGCGAGCTACCACTAGCAAATCTGTTCACTGAGGCCATGTGTACTCTCCCTTGTCATTCACAATCCCCTGTTTGAACAGAGGCCTCTGAAGTCTATTAGCCACATTGTTGCCTGTCACCACACTGTTGCAGTTCCAGGGTCTCCATTTAGCCAGCTTGAAGGAATAGTCAAACTTTTTCTTAAAACCAGTGACAGAAAACCAAAGTGGCTTAAAGAAGCAAACAGGGCAGGAGAGAATGACTTACCTAACTGAGACATCCACAGGGAGATAGCTTCATGCAGGGCTGTACCTGGTGCTCAGTGACATCAGCAGAAGTCATCCTTCCCCACCTCTGGGCTCTGCCACTGGTGTCATCTTCACATGGCTCTGCCTTTATGAGAGCAAGATAGTCACCAACTGCCACAGGCTGACATCATCACCCCTCAACTCCCAACTGAAATAGAACTTCTCTGCTCCCAGGATTCCAGTAACTAGGCCTGACCTCCGTGGAGCCTGATTAGGCTGGTGCCCAGCCCTGAGCCAATCACAGTGGCCAGGGAGGATGGAAAATGCTGATTGGCCAGATCAAGGCCATGTGACCATCCTCTCCAGGAAACCTGTGTGCTGTTCACCTGTTTTCAGGTTGGGAGAGTGTGATGTCTCCCAGAGGATCCTGCTACTAGTACAACCTGCAGGTGGCACAATGAGCTGAAATGAGCCTGTCTGCTTGGTGACAAGTGACAGGTCACTTAGTGGTTCCCTGCTCCAGGGAGGGAGGCATGTCCAAACAGTATTGGGGCTTCAGAGCCAGAATGTAGTAGAAAAGCCTCCCAGTATCCCAAAAGGTGGGAAAGTGAGCAGTGACACTGGAAAGGCACTCCTCTCTGTGGCCCTTGGCTTTCTCCTTGTTACAGTGGAGAGTGCAGTGTTGCCCCTGACAGCCCCCTTCCCTGCTGGGAGGCCTTTGCAACAGGTGGAGAGTGCTTGGAAAAGCCCACTTATTCTGAGGAACTGTTATTGCTCCTGGTGGCATTATTATTTTCATGTCACTTGTGAGGTGGGCCCTGAGGGGTCCCTGATCTGGGGGCACAGACACCCACAGAAACTTGGCCCAGTATTACTGTTCATTCAACAATGACTTACCGAGCACCTACTGTGTGTCAGATTCCCAGGGTAGAGCAGTGGTGTTGACAGCGCAAGCCCCTGCCTCACCTCATCTCTGCATCCCAGGTGGGGTCACCAGAATGGGAGTTCAGGAAGCAGAGGACATGGCAGAAGCCTTGTGGGAACCCCTGGGGTTTTCTCTGTGCTGAGGGCACTAGCAGCACACCGATTGTGGGACTCAGTACCCGCAGGACCAAGCATTGATGGTTAAAGGAGAGAGGCATTTCTGCAAGCCCATCCTCACTAACCCCAGGCTCTGGAGGGCAGCTCCACTCTGCTCAACCTCAGGGGGCATCTTCCACCATCCTGATCACCCTCTGGTATTACTCCCCGCTCAGATACACTTTTCCCTGTGGCAGCAACACTCAGAATATGTGTTTGTTTCTCTCCCATGTGGTTAAGTGGACTTCAGACACATGATAGTGATGGAGTGGCTAAGCCTCTGGGCAGATTGCTGGGTGACCCGCGGAAATTGCTGCACATGGTGAGCTCCCTTCTGCCAACCAATGGGCCAGGCCCCACCACTGTTCTGTCTGTTCTACCTCACTTAATCTGCACAGACATTCTGTGCAGGACATCCTGTTATCCCCCATCTCTGATGACCTTGGGTGGACAAAGCTTGGGTTTGAGAAAGTTGCCCAGGTCACATTGTTGACAAGTGGGGAGCTGGGGATTTGCACCCTGGTCCCAGGAGTCTGGATCATGGAAAGGCCTGGGTGGGGCAGCTTATTGCCAAGGGAAGTCCTGCCCAAGCCTCTCCCATGAGAGCCCACCCAACAGCACATCTAGCAGAGTCAGCATTTCCTGGACCAGATGGACAGAACCTCAAAACTTCTTTGCAAACAGATTGTTTCCATGTTCTTTTGCAAACACAGAAAGGTCACAGGCCAGGGAAGGATAAGGCCAAGAGTGTTTTCATTGGGGAGAGTGAAGGACAAGTGTGAAGACACACAGCACTCCCAGGAGCCTTCTCGGCAGAGCTTGCCACTGGGTGAGCAGCTACCATGACTACCTATCATAACACTGTGAGGTTCATGCCTGTACAACCCTGCCTGTGAGAAGAGCAAAGTGAAGCTCAGAGAGGTGTGGGGACACTCCAAAGACAAACAGATAAGGTGGGATCATCACCACCATGCTGTGCTGGGACAGGCAGTCATCTGTCACACTGCTCATGCATGGCCTGCTGGGAGTAGTGAAGGCCTGATAGGAGCACAGGAACACTGTGGTGAAGGTGATGTTTCTACTTGGGACAGCTGGTACCGGGGGCTCTAGCTGATTCTTCATTGTGCCTGCTTTGAGTGTCAGAATGTTGCAGCCTCATGTAGGGGAAGGGCTGTCTCCTTTCCACACCGGTGCACAAGGAAGAGCATGCACACACTGGCATCACCATTGACCACCGGCTGGATCAGGATCTGGAACTCAGAGCAGAAACTGCCAACACCAGGAACTGGTGCAAGAGGAGGACCTGAGTGCCCCCTGAAACATTTCTAATTTTAAAAACATACTTAATTAGGGGGAAGTGATAAACAGTTGGTCCCTTCAAAATATTGTTTTCCAAGTAACAATAGCACCTCAGCATTGTAAGAGGATTAACTCAGTCGTCAATAACCCTCACTGTAGGTATGAGAAAACAGTGTTAGGAGTTACAAAAGGGTCTCAAGATCATGCAGGTCAGAACTGAGAACCGTCCAAAGCATGTGCTGCATGATAGCCTCTCTAAGCTACCTGAGGCTTGGTCTGCTCCTGACACAGGGCAGATGGTTCTGAGAAAACCACACTCCTCAGGGGACCCCAGGGAATTGACAGAGTGGAGTTTGGGTTCCTGATCATCTTCTAAGTCTAGAATTTTGAGATTCTTCTGCACCTGTCCTTCCTCCAGAACAGAATCTGATTCAGGCGGGATTCCAAAGACTGAGGCATGTGCCAGGCAAGAGAGCAGGCATGGCTGGATGAGCGCATCGCCAGTGCCATCAACATAGAGGACAGGGCACTGAGATTTCCAGTGATTTAGCATCCTGGCTGGGAGGGGTCATGTGTTCTACAGTGAGTTCTGAGCATACTGCACCGCCCTCGAGGACCTGCAGGGGGCGCTCGAAGCCAGCGTGTCTTAGGTGGCGGTGCGCATGCGCAGTCCGCGTCAGCAGCCAGCATCTTCCCTGGGGGCGGAGCTTGTTTTCCTCAGGACTGAGCGGGCGGCGCCATGGAGGCTCCAGGACAGCGCTGCCTGCGTGTCCGCGGGAGGAGGACGCTCCCCGCCCGCTGTCTGAAGTTACGCCGGTTTCCCACTGCCTGCGCCCGCTTCCTGCCGGGGTGTGTGTGGACCTGACCGAGCTGGGGCCCCGGTCGGATGGGCAGGAGGGGACGGGTGCGCTGGCGGGCCCGCTTCGACTATTCTCCTCGCCCGCAGGGAGCGGGTGAGTGTCCGCGTCCCTGGTCCTCACTGCCCGGGTCCCCGCTCCCCCGTGTGATCGGGGGTGTGTACACCGCGGGTCAGGAGCGGGGACGCAGGTGTAATGGGAAAGGGGCTGAGAAAGTACTGAAAGAGTTAAAGAGAAGTGTGTAAATCACATTATGTTAATTTTTATATTTTAAGTGTGTCAAAGTCAGAGTTTATCGTGCTTTTACTTTCTTGTCTTTAAAGGCATGCAATCATTTATTTTATACTTAAAATATGCTTCTCAGCTTATCTCGTTTTCAAGTCAAAATACTGCCATGGTTGACATTTTCTCATAATATAGTGACAATCTTCAACATGTGTGAATATAAACTCATCGAAAAAATCTTGCACCATTCCATGGTGAGTAGTCTTGTTAAAAATAATATCCAGGCCATTACTAAATTATTACAAAAATATAAATTTTTTGAATCACTTTTAGAATTTCCACACACAGTGGTATTTTTAAAACACCAACCACTGCATAGTGCTTAAGACCATTTAAGATGAAATATATTCAAACCTAAAACTTTAGAATACTCAAAAGGCAGGATAATTTGCAAATATATTTTTTCTTCGTAAGTGCAAAATACGAAGGTATTCAGCTAAATTTTTTATATCTTTATTCAAAAGGTGAAATTAGAATATAATCTTTTTTTATTTTAAGGCTATATTTCCCATAAAAATTGGTATTTTTATCTGTAGGATCTTAATTGTCCATTCATTTGTTTTTTTCTTTTGGTTTATTTTCTTTAACAGAGAGTGCATTTTTGTGTCTTGTTAAGAGTTTTTAATTCTCCTAACTTATTCCAAGAGACTTTCTCACACTGATAGTAAATAAGGGGAGAGCCTTTATAGTAACTGTGCATCTTTTCATGTAGTCAGGATTTTTTTTTTTTTTGGATGACTTTTTTTTTTACAACTTCCACTTGGTTCACAATATTCCCATTATGACAACTCAATAAAAAATTGTAATCTATTTACACCAAGATACTTATGTCAGCACAGTGCTTTTGCTGATATGATTTTACATTAGATTATAATATTTTATTTGATTTACATATATACTAATACATATTTTACATATGTACACACATATATGAATATCTCCTAAATGCCATTAATTTGCATGGGGTGGTAGCTGGTAACATGTGATCTTTCTGACCATTGGTTATTCTTATGTGTGTCTAACGTACTTCTTAGAACAGATACTAGAACATCACACCTCTCATTATACAGTATTTTAAAGGTTATATTTTATTTTACTTATTTTTAAACATTTTTTATTGAGTAATAGTCATTTTACAATGTTATGACAAATTCCAGTGTAGAGCACAATTTTTCAGTTATACATGAACGTACATACATTCATTGTCACTTTATTTTTTTGCTGTGAGTTACCACAAGATCTTGCATATATTTAAGATTCCACACATGAGTGATCTCATATGGTATTCCTCTTTCTTATGTTCTGCTCCACCTAGAATAATATTCTCCAGGAGCATCCATGTCTCTGCAAATGGCGTTATGTTGTCTTTTTTTGTGGCTAATACTATCCCATCATATAAATACCCCACATCTTTATCCAGTCATCTGTTGATGGACATTTTAGGCTGCTTCCATGTCTTAGCTGTTGTAAATAGTGTAGAGAAATCAGCTGAAAACCTTATGGGGGTTCCCTTGTAACTCACTCTTTGTTTTTCTCTCACTTCCTTTAGGATCATTTCTTTATCCTTGACTCTGGCTATCTTGATTAGGATATGCCTTGGTGTGGGTATGTTTGGGTTCTTCCTGTTTGGGACCCTCTGAGCCTCCTGTGCTTGGATATGATTCCTTCTATAGGTCTGGGAAGTTTTCAGTCATGAGTCCTTCCCAAACCTTTTCAATCCCCTTTGTTCTTTTTCCCCTTCTGGAACTCCTATTATGCATAGATTGGCACACTTTATATTACCCCATAGGTCCCGTATATTGTTTTCATTGTTTTTTATTTGTTTTTCTCTCAGCTGTTCTGATTGGGTGCTTCCTGTTGTCCTGTCTTCTAGATCACATATTTGTTCTTCTGTATTTTCTAGTCTGCTTTGCACAGCCTTTAGGTCAGCTCTCATCTCAGACAATGAGTTTACTAATTCTACTTGGTTCTTCTTTATAGTTTCTATTTCATTTTTGACATATTTTATATACCTAAACACTATTTTTTTTAGTTCCTTCAGTACTTTGATCACTTTTTTTTTGAAACCTTGATCTAGTAGGCCATCAATGTCTTTTTCCTTGATCATGCTTTCAGGGGATTTCTCTTGATCTTTTAATTGGGAGTGGTTTCTCTGCTTCTTCACATTGCTCCTATCTCTCTGGCACCGTGGCTTAAGGAGTATCAGTTACCTACTTAACCTGGAGATGGTGTGCCCTTAATGATTTGATCAAGAGGTCTTTGTATCTTCACCCTGCTTCGCGAACTCAGCTTGCTGTTTCATAGGCCTTCTGTTGGCGCCCTCATCTGTGCTGCTCTCAGTGGCTGTTAGCTAGCAGATTGTGTCCCCTCCTAACACTAGGTCAGGAGCTGAGCTCTTACCAGGTGGGCGGGCAGGTCACTCCCCCTCCTGATGCCACAGTCAGATGCTGTGATCAGGGGGAGGCAGGTGGGCAGATCACACCCCGTCCCAGCACCGTGGTCAGGTGCTGTGTTCCTGCTAAGAAGGTGGGTGGCTGCCCACCTGCTCTCTCCTCGTGCTGGTCACTCTGCTGCTCTGTGCAGCTGCCTGCTCTGCCTCGGGTAGGCGGTCTGTAGGTGGGCTCGGGGAAGACTGCGGAACAGCCCCACCTATGCTCTGTGCCAAATCTGAGCTCCTTGTTTCTCTTGGCAGCACAAGTTCTCTGAGGTGTCAGGGTAGAAAGATCCTCTCTGCCTCGGGCTATAAACAAGTCTCAGTCCTGCCTAGGAGGTTGTGGAGCCCCCACGTGCAGATTCAGGCCTCAGCCCCGCCCCCACCCAGGCACTATGCACAGGAGGAGATGGTAGCTGTGGCTGAGCCCTGCCTCTCTTCTTGCGAGATGTGCCAGTAATGGCACAGGTCTGAGGAGACAAAGGCTACAGCACCCCTCCCCCCAGGGCACATGCCTGTTTACAGTTTTGTTTACCTTCTGAGTTAAAATTTACCTGACAATGAAATGTATAAATTAGTCTTTTGAGGTTCATCCTTGTATCAGTAGTTGGTTCTTTTTTATTGTTGAGTATTATTCCATTGTTTGAATATACTATCATTTGTTTTATCCATTCTCCTACTGATAAATACTTGGGCTTTGGATATCTTTTTTTGCAAGCAAACTTTTTTTTAAAAAATGCAAATATAGTATACATGCTTAAATGTGAACACATCTTAAGTATACAGCTCAGTGATTTTTCACAAAGTAAACACATCTATGTAACCTTCATCCAGTCAAGAAACAGGACATTGCTGTTCCACTTTGGGTTTCTTCCCAGTTACTACGGCACCCCTTTGATGGACTCACCATCCTAAATTCAGCCACCATGGATTGGTTTTTTTGCTTTTGAAATTTTTGGTCCCGTACTTTCCACTCAACATTATGTAAGATTCATCCACTAGTGTTTTCTGTAAACTAGTATATTTTTTATTGCTTTAAAGTATACAACTTGTATGCATGTGCCACCAATTATGGTTATGTATTTATTGTTGACAAGTGTTTGGGTCATTTTCTATTTGGGGGTATAACAAATAGTGATTATGAGAATTTTCTGGATGTCCTTTGGTGCTCAGATGTAGAAGGGTACACACATGGCTTACCCTTGGTAATAGGGTGTGGGTGTGTGTGTATGTGTATGTGTGTGTGTGTACATATATACACACACACACACACATATATAACTTTCATTCAAAAAGCCTATTTCCAAAGTATTTGTAAGAATTTATATTCCCACTGGCCATGTGTAAGAGTCCCCATTGCTTGTTGCCCTCACCAATGCTTCATATCACTTAACAACTAACTATCCTAGTGGATGTCTAATGGTGTTCCAAGTGTGGTTTTAGTACGTATTTCCATTATTACTAAAGAGGTCAGCCCCTTTTCATAGCTTATGTGGATTTTTTTGTGTGTGTGTGAAGCACCTGTTCAGTTATTTTGCATATTTTAATATTGAGGTTCTGCCTTTTTCTCCACTGGTTTTTGTTCTTTATATGCCCTAGATACAAGTCTTTTGTTGGATATAGGTATAGCAAATATATTTTCCCACCGTGTGGCTTAGCTTTTCACTTTCTTAATGGTATCTCTTGATAAAAATAATTCTTAATTTTACTGAAGTCCAACTTAAAACTCTTATGTTTCATGCTTTGTCTGGTTTAAGAACTTTTTGCCACTTCAAAGTCATTAAAATATCTCCTACACTATTTTCTAGATGCTTTATTTTGGTGGGGGATTAGGTTATTTATTTTAATGGAGGTACTGGGAGTTGAACCCAAGACCTTATGCATGCTAAGCACACATTCCACCTAAGCTTTACCCTCCCCCAGATGCTTTGCTTTATGTTTCAAATATATTAGATTTATAATCTATCTAAAGTTACTGTTCATGTATGGTACAGGGTTTAATTCAATGCTGTTCCATTGGTCTATATGTCTAACTTTAGGTAGTTATCACATAGACTTAATATTGTTTTATAAGTCCTTTAACATTGTTCTTTAATATCATCTTGGCTATTGTTGGCCCTTCACGCTTCTCTATGTATTTAGTATCAGCTTGTCAAGTTCTACAAAAAAACAGTAACAACAATTAACTGTTGGGGATTTTGATGTGCACATATAAATCTTTGAATCAGTTGAAGGGGAACTGACATCTTTAAAATGCTGAGCCCTCCAATCCATAAAGTTGGATTACCTCCCCTATATTTATTTTTATCACTGCTGTAACAAATTATCACAAATTTTGTAGCTTAAAGCAACACAAACTTACTATTTTATGGTTCTGTAGGTCAAGTCAGGAACAGGTATCATTTGGCTAAAAATCAAGATGTCAGCAGGGCTGTATGCCCTTCTGTAGGTCAAAGGAAGAATATATTTCCTTGTCTTTTCCAGCTTCTAGAGTTCACCCACATTTCTTTACCCATGGCCCTTCATCTATCTTCAAAGCTAACAGCTTTACAGCTTTCTAATCCTTCTTCCAAAGTCATATCTTTCTGACCACAGCTGGGAAAGATTTTCAATTTTTAAGGACTCCTATTGTTAGACTAGGCCCATGTAGATAATCCAGGCTAATCTCCCTGTCTCAGAGTCCTTAACCTGATACATCTGCAAAATCCCCTTTGCCATGTAAAATAACATATTCACAGATTTCAGGATTAGAGCATGGATATAGGTAGGGGTCAGTGTGGTGCACTATTCTGTTTATCAAACTGTTTAACATTTGACGCTTTCTGACAAACATACAAGATAGAAGATCCTGATCATGTTTAGAATGCTTCCTCTGCAAAATATTGGGCACTGAGTTTATTTGAAAGGACTGAAAATAATATTACCACAGGAATGGTTTCCTAATTCTACTGACATTTACTTACTTTATACTTAAATACCCAAAATGGTCAGCCAGGAGTGGGATCTTGGCAAATAAAATAAAAGTATAATTCAAGCTTTTATCACTGAATTTACTAGCTAATTCTATTTTAGAAACAGACAGAAAATAAAACAATTTAGAGTAAGTCTGATTACTTATATATTAAGTGAAAATTAAGTTTTAAAAGCATGTCTGAATATGGGATAAAGTAAGCATCATAAAATGTAATGTTAATATTTAGTACCTGCAAATCTCAAACTCCCAATTTATAAACAAGTTCATACTGTATAGCACAAGGAACTATATCCAATACTGTTTTGTAGTAACTTATGGTGAAAAAGAGTATGAAAAGTAATATATGTATGTTCATGTATGACTGAAGCATTGTGCTGTACACCAGAAATTGACACATTGTAAACTGACTACATATATATATATTTGAAAGGGCTGAAAGGACTATATATACCAAGAAAAAAAATTAGATTGATAACCAACAAAAAAATCTGTCAGTAATATAATGCTAGAAACACAGACACAAAAGAAAATCTCAGGCATACATCTGTTTATAGAGTCCTAGAAAAAATAGTGCCTATGCAAGTCCCTGATAAACATGAGAAAATAGGAAAGGCAATATAAAAGTTCAAAATGCTTTGCTATGTAAGAGCTGCAAGGTGACTCAGACACAAACTTAAGTGGTCAAAATGTTTATATAATTAATGATAACTTAAAGTAACTGAGGACATCATTTTAAATGAGATAAAAATAGCTGCTCAATTTTCATATTACTAAGCAAGTCATTTCTGTTTATAGTAGGTTTATATTATTTTTATATGTATTTATATTTTATAAAGACATCAACTTAGATCCTGGCTGATAACTGACAGTGGAGCAACTGATTGATTTAAATGGGTATCATAGACTTATCAGATTTCATATGCTTTAAATATACATTAATTATTAGCTGTCAGGAAGAGTTCAATTTTCATTTATTCTAACATAGCTGTGTCACAGGCAGGTTACTCTGTATTTACAATGGAGAATCATGATAGATATAAAGATATCAAGTCTTACTGATCTTCATAGGGGTGCTTTTATAAGAAAAGGAGAATAAAATAAGAAAAATCTGAAATACTACTTTTTTTATAGTGTTCTAACAGTTTTATCTTATTTTTATTTTTTTACTGAGTTATAGTCCGTTTAAAATGTTGTGTCAATTTCTGGTGTACAGCACAATTTTTCAGTACTTTACGAATATACGTATATTTGTTTTCATATTTTTTCCCCATGAGCTACTACAAAATTTTGAATATATTTCCCTGTGCTATACAGTATAAACTTGTTTATCTATTCTATAGATACCTGTCAGTATTTACAAATCTTGAACTTCCAGTCTGTCCCTACTCACACCCTGTAAAATACTATTAAATCAATATATATTTATGAAGAACTATGAAAAATGGGAAACTATAAGTTGTTTCTTTAAATTGGAGCAAAGAGAACTACTTTAACTGGAAAATAGTTAAAATCTGGCAAGTTTTATGATTTCATGTTCACCCCTGGCAGCTTTTTTTCCTCCTTTCTCCTTCAATCTTTTTTGGACCTTCTAAAGAATTAAATTAAAAAAAAAAAAGAAAGAAAGAAAGAATAAAAGAAAATTAAGAAACAGATTTGCATCTAAAATAACCTCCTAACTGGAAAGATTGTATACTTTGTGAAAAATTTACAGCTGCCGACTTATGATCTATGTCTCTGTCCACACTGCCTTACTTGTTAAGAAGGGTCTTAAAAAAAAAAAAAGGTAAAGAAAAATAGCAAATTATAATGGCTTTTACATTTTAAATTCTTTTCTATGTGTCTACAATCTGCTCTATCATGAGTTATTAAGATAAACATTATCAGCTATACTCTACTTTCCTATCATGCACATTGTGACTCTGAGAAGCACTCACGCTCTAACTTACCATCTGCAGGTGGTGTACAGGTTAATGCAGTTCTTTTGACAATATATGGTTTTGTAGTCTAGTTGTCTAACTACTACATAATGGAAAAGATGTAGAACTACTGGTACCACTGCCCTCGGTCTCTGTCATTTACCTTAAACATACCTGGAAAAGTAGATTCAAAAACTCATTGGCAAGAACATTTTTCACACTCCAGATATGATATTTCTCTAGAGTTAAGATGGCCATTCTGAAAGAGAAACAATATTTAAGAATATCTTAAATCTTCATGTTCTTATATTATTTGAATAAAATCTGTTTTATTAAACTTGCAACGGTCATTTGTCTGAAAGAAAACTAATGATTTAACGTAGATGCTATGTGTTCATCTGAAAGTAGGCCAGCAAGAATAAGTTCAAAAGTAACCAAACTCTGAAGTAGTCAGTCACAACGTGGGCAATTTATCACCAAAAATCTTCTTCCTCCAGTAAGACCTGGGAAATAACTCACAGTATCTTCTGGTTCAAGGTGAAGTTTACTAACAGAACCCACAAAAGGTTCTGGTTAGAGAAAAAGGACTATTTACTAACTTTGAAAGCATCTTTCCAAACTCTCTGGATTATGCCCTTTGACCCTAACAATTTTCTAAGATCTTCTTTAAAACATCTGGCAATATTATTAGACTTCTTAAGAGATTTAAAAAAACTAAATATATATAATAAATGAGTATCTATATTAACATTTCCTCAAAATAAAATTTAACATTACTTTCACAAGTTGAATAAAGCAGTATTTTTTTTTTTGGTGTCAAAGTGTACCAAAAATTACATTTATATACAGTAGACAATATTTCTTGGCAGGCAAAAATATAACCAAATGCTTCTTACTTCATGTTTTGAACAATCACCTTAACAATCCTAGATGAATAATAATGTTCTTAGCTTTTATTACTTAATTATATTTTTATTATCTAATGATTTATTATTTAATGATATTTAATATTTATTATTAATGATATTCATGTATTCATTCAATATATAATACCATGTATTATAAGAAAAGATTTTAAAGCACTATGATGGTAATTATTGGCTTTCATGATGCAACTTCCATAAAAGTATATTAATACCAATGTAATGGTACAAAATAATGGGTAATATTGTCACAGTCTAGTCACCAGTGAATATGGGTAATAGGTTTGGTTGAAAGGTCCAAATTCTATTCTAAATTTTTACCATTTCATTATTATGGTTACACGGAGATGGAGCAGCTAAATGATCTTTTTTTTTTAATGTTCAAAAGTACAGCCATAAGAAGAAACACGGTCTTACATAAAAATAGACAGCGATGATAACCTCCATACTTATCAAACACCCAGAAAAAAGGCAATGGAAATTGTATCTCTACATAAGGTATTTCCTAACACAAACTTTCCTATGTTTCTGTTTTCATATATACCAAATAGAAATGGCTACCTTAGTTTTGGGCAGAAAAGTAAATGAAGACTGTTATCTGAGTTGCCAAACAAAGATCAAGCCCTGAAAAATTCATTTCTATTATTTATTTCTATTGAGTGTCAGTTAATAAGACTATGATGATTTCTTCTGGATTTGTGATTGAAAAAAAAAGTTACTTATTTTTCTAAGCCTGTAGAAGACCACTATGGTCTACATCCTACCATCTGCTACTTGGTACATGTCAACATTTGAATAGAAAGGGTCAAATTAACTCATATGTGTCTCACATATATGGATTATCTTCAGTTTCACAGGGATACATAGACATTAAGGCAAACCTATTATAATATCTTTAATAAATGTTGTGAAACTAAAAAAATTCAAGGCTTTATTCTTTGTAAAGTACATGCTTGTTTCTGCTATTATACACTTATTCTGGCTGCTATTAAAAAACTTAGAACAGACCCTCACCAATATTATTGAAAAAAAAATTTTTAAAACTATATACACCACCCAGATTGAGACAAAAAATAATTTCCATCATCCCAGATATCCTATGGTCCTTCCCAGTTAAATGACCCATCTCCAAAATCACTATTGTAACAATTATTAACATGAGTTGTCTCTGTTCTAGAACTTCATATAAATTGAATTGTACAATGTGTTCTTTTATTCTGTGGCTTCTTTTGCTCAATATAAGCTTTGTCTTACCATAATGTATTAAAATGGGAGAAGTAAAGATTATAAACTACAGATGTCAAGGGCTGTCTCTACTTAATTTTTATAAAATGCCTAGCTTATAAAATATAATGTTTTTATGTAAATAACACTTAATGGAGTTGTTTAAAGGTGGAATGGGCTTTCCTTAGGGACAACTCGGAGGTATTGTAACGACAGGTCCAAATAAGCATTTAGCAGGGATGATGTAGAAGAGATTCAAGTATGTATACGTAAGGTATGTATACCAATTCAGAATATAATGTATTTTTAGAAAAGAATAAATTAGTCTCTGCTAGACTCACCTTTGTGGTGTCATGTGCATTCTATGTGTCTTCTACAATGTTGGATACATCCACATGTAATTCCTTTAAAACCAGAAACCCAAATCAGTAGTTAGGATAGAGAAGGTATCATTTTTATTAGCCAGTAGCTGAAGTATAAAGTATTTTCGGTCAACTTTTTTTTTCTTTTTTTAATTACAGAAATAGATTGTTTGTTTGCCTTAAAAATTTATGACAATTTTCCAGTGGTTTCATTTTTTTAATATAATACATTCAGCTTATTAAATTTTCTAAGGCAAATTCTCTTCCCAATTTTGCATCTTTGGCTATGAATATTTTGAGTAGCATAATATAGAACCTAGAAGTAGTAAGAAATCTTTTTCTCAACCTGTTTTAAAAAATTCTTCACTCTATGTTCCTGTTGGAAGTTTACATTCAAGAAGATGTATACAATCAGACTTTACCAGGGTATGATCGGTGCAGTTGTCCTTCCAGGCCTCTAAATGTGCAACCACGTGTCTCTCAGTTCAACCCTAGAGAGAACTCCATCACCATCAACATCAAATACCTTGAAGCAAATTAAAGGAAAGAAACTCTTATGGAGGGAAATTACTTTCATATTCTGAAGTATAATACATTTTATTACAAGCTGCCCTAGTAAAATTACTTAGTTCCTCAAACAATTACATTCTGGATTAAGTTCTTATTTGGAGGAGATTGTGTCATTAAAGTCCTTTGAACTTGTAGGAATTCCTGTACACTTCACAAGTCTCTCTCCTTATATCATTAGCCAGCTTAGAGAACTCTATCCTTCACCTAAATCTAAAGTTAAATTTCTTGTAAACTGAAAAAGAAGGGCCAAGTTACTATACAATATCTCACAGATTTTGAGAAGGTAATTCAAGCTTTTAAATTAATTTCTAATATTTAAAACTGATCACTTCAGAGTTGATTCTTAAAATGTTCAAAATATTCCATCTACATTAAGAATCAACAAAAAGCTGGTACAGTCAGCCCCCTGTATCCATTGTTTCTGCATTCACAGGTATAAACAATAGATCAAAAATTATATATATATATATATATAAATTTTCCCAGAAAGTTCTCAAAAGCAAAACTTGAATTTGCTATTCACTGACAACTATTTACATATCATTTACATTGTATTTACAAATAATTACATTGTATTATGTATTACAAGTAACCTAGAAATGATTGAAAGTATACAGGAGGATGTGCATAGGTTATATGCAAATACTATGCCATTTTACATAAGGACTTGAGCATCCATGGATTTGGTACCTGAGAGGGTCTCAGAACCAATCCTCAGCAGATAATGAGAGATGACTGTATAAAGATTTTGCCTCTCCAGTGTAATTAATGTGCACCCAATATTTTTGCCTAAGAACAATCTCAAATCTTCAATGAAGTTTATATACAACAAGCTAAATATCCGAAATATCAGCACTTTGCTAATTAACATCAATATCAGCAAAATTGCTAGTTAGTCTAGTTGGTTAACTTCCACTAGTCCACTGGCAAAAAATAAATTAAAAAAAAAATTTAAGACAATAATTAACCTCAATTGAGAAACAAAGACTTCAGCCTCTTTAATACCAGAACTTTAATGTGAACAAATAATCTATCACAAAGCCAGGTTAGAGTAATGGTATACTATCAGGGAAGATAAAAGAAATCTAAATTTTTAAGATTAAATAATTATCTACTTCACACACCCTTGTGTGTAATAATTATGTATTAATTATGCTATGAAATTAACTGAGTACATCACAGTACAACATTACTAAAGAATATTGAACTAATAAGTATCATACCCAAAATACGCAGTATTTGTGAAGCTGTATTTTAGAAATATGCAGAGATAATGACCCTAGTGAATATATAAGAATTAGGTTCCAATTAAATGTAAACTGCTGCATTTTCCTAACCAAATATGGTTAAGATTTATTAATGTAATATGCTTATAAATTACGCTATAATATTTTAGCTAGGTTTAAAAGATAAATTTAGTATTTAATAAAATTGTTTTATCATAAATTTAATTTTGCTAATAAAATATCAATATACACAGTGCTAGAAAATAAGTTGGAATTCAAGTTAAGCAAGACAAATTTTCTATATAGACTATCAGAAAATATTTTCTATATGCTTAACATTTTCAAACACATCATGAATGATGTAGTTCATTTACCATGAATTGTACATTCATCTGGAAAATCAACCATTATTAATAACAAAGATCTTAAATTACTCCACAGTAAAGAAGAACAGATGATTGAACCTTTACACTGACCTCAGTAAAACCTCAGCAAGAGATTGCTATTTGCCAAAGGGATGAAAATTCAAGCTTTAATCAGATGATTTTTTACATGAATGGATGCTAATTTTTTTCTCTGTATAGCTTCCAAATTTTTTGATGTTTAACACACTTACATTTCTGTCTTTCAGCCAGAGGTCCTCTGCAACAAGCTGATAACCCACAGGATATCTCCTTAAAATCTATGTGGCTGTCATGATTTTCACCAAAAGCGTTAAATAAACCTGTAAAATAGGAACACAGAATAAATCACAGCCAACAAACTTCCTGTTAATAATGACATGCTTATGAAAGGAGGCATGACTCGCACAAACTGACTTAGTTTTTAAAAGTTATCAGTAGTTTCCACTGCCTTAGGAAGTTTTTTTTTCCCCCCTGGCATAATTATAACCAAAATTTAACTTCCTAGAAGAAAATACTATCATTTAGTGTTTGGTTTTGTCTGCCTACCTGTCTCTATCTTATATTAATTCCAAAAGTCTAAAGTGATTGTAGAATGTAAAAAATAAAAGTATATTTTAAAAATGTAACTGGAAAAAAGTCAGAGACCACAATTATCCTAATTTGGAAAGACTAAGAAGAAAAAGGAAAAAAGAAGAAGAAAAGTTGAACTCTATAAAAGATATACTATGTTGTTATTAACAAGCTTCATACAGCTCCTTCATGAAGCAAAGAAAACTAACACACTATATTATAAGAGAAAGAAATTCTGTACTGCAGTCTTCATTGTACCACTTAATCTGTATACATAAATATATTAAATTTCAGAAATAAAGGGCAATTTATAATCTAATCCTGTGGATTTTAAACTTTTCATAAAAAATAAATGGAATCATTTTGTTTTCAAATGAAATGATTTCTCAATCTCTAATTCTAAAAAGGTAAAAACATAACAGCACTGCTGAAGTGGAAGCCCTGTCTGTTCTAGCTCCCCTAACAAGTATTTCTAAAACACACTAGAAACCTGAAGAATACAGACTATTTCAAGAATCTAATTCTGTGCCCTCAAAGAGCAGAAAATTGAAGCTAAGAAGTAGTTAAATGACTTGCTGAAAGTAAGAAATTTTTTTTAAAAAGGTCTGAATCAGAAGCAGAACCCAAGCTTTCAGATTTCAAATACAGTTTTTGTGATTATCACCCACAACTACTCCTTGTAAACCTCATTTAATTATATATATATATATAGTAGTGAAAAGTTTAGAGCTAAGTGGGGACCTTAGAGATGGTCTAGTCCAGTGGTTCCTTAATTTTTTAAGGGTGGGGGAAGGATACAGCAGTGGAACCTTCTTCTATATAAAAGAAATACAATAGACATTACTCAGCTGAGGAAGAGGTGGGGTCATGTGTGGAAGCTAGAGCTTTGCCTATTCAGTGTCCACCACCCTGACCTTGCACCAGATGCTCAGGCACCGCACTGGAGCACAGTTTCATAATGATTTTCTTGGTCAAACCGATTTTATATATGAGAATATTCAGGTGCAGAAAGGTAAACCGACTTACACAAGGCTCCAAAGGTGGAACAAGGCTCACGTTTTTAGCAAAGAACATTTGTAGAAAATAGGATTCCCACCTTCACTCAGAGATGGACAAATTGGTGGTGAAGCCAATGGGCCAAATGTCTCTAAATCAAGTCATCCAGTTCAGGATTGAGCCCTCAGCAACCAATAGCATTTCTCCAGATGAATGATGTCTGATTCTTCCACTAACAAATCAAACAAGATTATAAAATCTCACTCTTCTCTTCTGGACAATTAATTAGTTCATCCTGATAATGTAACTTCTAAAGATACATTTTAATTTCCCAGTTACACTGTTAAAAAACTACCTAAAACAAAAACTCTGAAAGACAAATATATTGTATATAAAGTGGCATGAAAATTAAATTCAAATTAACATAAAAGAGGCTTTAAAATGGGAAAAAAACTTGCAATTTCCCTTTAAGCAGGCTGTTTAATTCCAACATGTAAAATAATAAACTAAGATATTTATTTTTTGCTTCCCACACTTTTATCTGTATTCACTTTGGTGATTTTAATCTCTATCTTGGATTTGAAAATTCCTGATCATAGTCTCTCCTGGCTACACAGGTAACACACTAATAGCAGAATCTATGTTTGAGTTATCCTGTCACTATGGTAACCATTTACACATTTAATACTTATTAAATAAATGTACAAAGGGGATAGACCTAAGCTTCTCCTTCTTGGCCCTAAAATTCTTACTACCCCTCCTATAAAGGCAGGAGCCTCCTCTGTAGGACAGAGTGTAAATGTATCTCCTGAGAAGGATTCCCCAACAAGGGCTGTCTTTACAGCGTGCTTTTAGATAAGATGTTTTTATGGGACATTTCAATAAAAGGATCAAGGACCTAAGCTTCCCAGTATGGTGGGAGTTGTGATGGGCATGGGAGGATGCTCACTTGGGAGGATGAGATGTTAAAGACACTAACAGTGAAAAGGACAGGGCAAGATGAAGGGCGATTGGGAAACAGGACCACAGAGATGTGACATCTACTTCCCACTGTCATCTAAGTGATACCTACTTGAAAGAAATATTTTTACAGTTAAATTCTATAATGGGGGGTTATTTAAATGAAGCACACATATACTCAATGAGTAGATCACATAATTTTTAGAGATTCAGAGTGCATTAGCATTTTCAGTGTACTTTTTACATCAATAACTAGTATTTATAAATTCCTGTGCGCTAAATGATTATGTGGAATTATTTCCATTTTGCTTTTAGACTTACTACAGCTTAACCTATTCAATGCACTGATACAGAGTAATTTTTCTAATGAATAAAAATGATAATATACAACCTTGTTAAAGATTCTTTAATTTCTCCATCACCAGATTTATGAACACTTAGGCCTATGTGTCAGGCCCCGTTTCTTGCCAGCTTTTTCACCAACACCTTACATTTAGGTTATATTGCATTACCCAGAGGTCGGGAAATGTTCTTTCACACATCCATGTCTTTATTAGGTCCTGTGTCCTCTGAGGAGAAACCTTCTCCCCACTTTCACATCCTTCCATTTTACAGCCTAACCACTAATCCTTCTGTGAACACCTTCTAGTGCTTTCCAACCTCACCAGCTACCCCAGGGTTTTAACTTCTCTCTTCCACAACTGTCCTCCACTGTATATAGTATCCAATATTCAAGTGAAGTATGAGTCCTCATTTACAGGTCTGTGACCTCTCTAGATTATAAAGTATTTGGATTCAGAAACCTTGTGCTTTTATCACTGTAGCTGCTAGAATTCATTTCATAGGACCTGATACATAGTAACCACACAATAAATACTTGCTGAATGAATGAATGAATGAATGAATGAATAGCCAAGGCAATCTTCACAGCCAAGGCTTCCCCATCCCAGCTCAGTATTCTTTCTGTTATATCAAAGAGACTCTGCCCCATGAAACAATAGACCCTGCACATTTTAACAAATGTATACAATTATTAGGAACTATTATTAGAACAGAGACTAGCACTACTGTTCTCATAGTTATGTCACATAAGTAGTGTATTAAAGCTCATTCTGATTTGTTATTTATACAAATCAGCTATGTCTGTCACCAGTTTAAATATTAGTAATTTAGAAAACAAAAGTTATTGATTTATCCACTCATCAAAAAACATTATGACAGATCTACTTACATACCTCTTTTGTCAGTTTATATACCAACTGGAAAAGAAGGGGTGTACAGTCAACTCTGAGAGTATAATTGCCTGCAAAATAAAATAGAGAGTATTTTAATACCTCCAAATGGACTTCAAACCTGTATTTAATTCTAACATTATTTTCTAATTATAAACAAGATATAACAGATTTCAAATTGAAGTCATCATTCCTGGAGAATTAAAAATAGGGTGGACCCTACAGATTATTATATTCAGTGAAGTATGTCAGACAGAGAAAGGCAAATATCAAATTATATCACTTATACGTGGAATGTAAACAAACAAAAAAATGATACAAATGAACTTATTTACAAACCAGAAATACATTCACGACATAGAAAAGAAACTATGGTTACCCAAGGGGAAAGGGGGAAGGGAAGAGAGATGTTAGGAGTTCAGGACTAACAGATATACACTATTATATATGAAACAGATAAACAACAAGGACCTACTGTATAGCACAGGGAATTATATTCAGTATATTTTAATAACCTATAATGGAAAAGAATCTAAAAACAATGTATATGTATATGTATATGTATATGTATATGTATATGTATATGTATATGTATATGTATATGTATATGTATATGTATATAACTGTGTAACTTCGCTGTACACCTGAAACTAATATTACAAATCAAATGTACTTCAGTAAAAACAAATAAATAAAATTTTAGAATAGATAGATAGGTAGGTAGATAAATAGACAGACAGACAGTCTGGCTAAAACTAAAACACAAGGTGGAAATAACTCTTCAAGAGCCAGAGAGGCTGCAGCACACACTCAGGATAGGAGACTGCAGAGGCAGACTCTGCTGCTAAGGCTGCAGCTCCTGCAGTAACAGTAAGGGCCATTGCTCATTATGGCAGCAGTACCTAGGGGTCTTTGGCAAAGGAAGTGGTAAGGCCATAATGTTCACGTTTTTATTCATTCATTCAATTCAATATCAAGACGTTAGACTAGAGCGTGTCAGTAACTAACATGTGTCCTTTGACACTTACCTAGAAATAACCATAACACGATGAAAGCCTACAGATGCACATGCCACATGTCAGGGTCAAAAGGAAGTCTGTAGTGGGTGCTTATTTCAGAGTTGTTCCAATACATACAGGAACTATTTCTGTATGAAATACTTTAGCCCAACTTTTAAAAATAGCTCCACAGGAAGAATGTCAAAAGTACTAAAGTTTTAAGTAGTAATCCAAGATAGGCCAATGGTAAATATACTAAAGAAATTAGGATCAATAGCTTAATTATGAATCATATTGATTCATTTGAATCATAATAATGTTCTCTCTGGTAAAATGGAGAAATGGAGGTATTATTGAGGCATCTCATAGAAAGAGGATAATCCTAGTTTATGAGTTGGAGTTGACAGACTTAAATACTGGTATACTATTTAATGACAATCTGAAATAAAATTTACCTTCTGTGTATGAGTCTGCATTGATATATGCAACCTCTCTCTCCTGGAGTGTTTTCACATTCTCCTGTAGTTGAAGCAAAGCAGTCACTTAACTCACGGCATTTACAATTGTGGAAATACAAGCAAAACAAATTAATTCAGTAAAAGAGTGGTTTGCAGATACCATTATAAATCAAATGCCTATGCCTTTGACCATAATTTTAAGAAAATGCTATTAACTGCTTGATAATATTAATGCAATTAAAACAAGAAAGAAAAATATTAGTGATGCTGTAGCCACTTTTCATAGCAACAGCACGGAGACCCAGAGGAAAGCTGCCCCTGATCCCCTGCACCATAATATGAAGGGGGAAGGCTCAGAGATGCTCAGCCTCACCCTGGATCTACTGGAAGAGAACTGCTCAAAGTAAGGCCTGGAAATCTGTACTTTTAAAAGGTGTCCCTGGCAATCCTTACAGACATTAAAGTATGAGATGCCTTGACGTTGGGGATCCAAGTAACTTTACCATATTAAAAGTGAGGAAGTTGGAAATTTTATTTATCAAGAATTTTCTGAAAGAGAAGATATTGATGAAAAAGAAAAAGAAAGGAGGGGAGGATAGAGAAAAAACTAGAGGGAGAGAAGAGTGGCTATTAGGACAAAGACAAGACATTTCTCTCTCACACATACATGCACACACGCACACACATTCTAGAAAAATACAGCAGAAGAAGACTAATGCCATCACACACATGGGAATATGCAGAGAGAACTCTTTTCTTCTCTCTGTTTCTCTCTCTCTCTCTCTCTAGCTTGCTACCTTATAAGAGCAGTTACAGTAAAAACATTTAAAGCTGTGTGTGGTCATCCCACAAATGAGAATTCTCACCTCTGCACTTGGCCACACGGGATAGATGACAGCTGATTCTGCTGCAGAGTTTCCATTATGACAGAGCTACAGTAGAAATAAAAAAGATTCCTTAAATATATGTAAAGGTAAATGTGCTGCTGAATATGATCAAGAAGCTAGTAGAAAATGGGAAACAATATTCAAATTGTCTTTTAACTCACATGAATTTAAATTAATGTAAGGCATATTATCTTGTATCTTGGATTTATTTTATCTGTATTCTAAGCTGCTTAAATTATAAAAAGACACATGTATTTCTATATACATGTATTCACAAGAAATTACATATTTCTAAAAGTAAATGACCTTAATGAATAAGATCTGATTCATCTAAATAAGTGTATTATGAAATGCATGTTCATAACACCAAAATAATAATAAGACTTTGCAATATACATGGAATCAAATGTGATACAAGTAACTGTGATTTTATTCCCATACTTATTTGATTCATATTATTATTTTAAAGTATGCAGAAATGAGTCAGAAGGAAAGCATTTTAAAAACCAGACACAATGATAAGAAAGATATGACATTCTTCAAATCAATTCTATAAAATTTGGACTCATAAATGATGAACAAAACAGAGGATAGTCACAGGAAAGTGCTTTTTGGTGCACCTGCCTTTAAAAAAAACACACAAGCCTACCATGAACATGTAAGAACTTAGAGTTACTGGACAGAGAGCCTAAGGGAAGAAGATGAAAGAAGGGGGCCTATGAAAGACACTTTAAAATAAAGCATTAAGAGCCAGTGACAAATGAAAATTAATCAAAATTGAATTAAAAATAAATCCTTGAAATTTTAGAGTAATTCAATTTACAAAATCATTGTATTATACTTCCCATTCAGGCACTTTTGTAAATGGTAAAATATACCTATGGTTACAATTTAGTACGGAATCCATAAAGGAGAGACTATAATCAGAGTATAGTCATCTTAAAAGAGCATGTTGTTTTCCTAGATAGAAGAAATCCAAGGAAACTGTAAAGACTTGAAAATTAATGCCAAGGATCTATATCAGATTTTCAATAAGCTAATTCACTTGTCAGAAGCAGCTTCCTAGGTTTGACTATTTTCTGAGCTTACAGATTTTACTTACTTATCACAAAACAAATACAAATAGAAACTAAAATATTTTAAAAATAATGAAAAACTTGATTTGTACTTAGTAATTAAGAGGTTGTTCTGTTTTACCAAACTGATGTAAAAGCAAAAGCAAACTCTATTTCTTAAATTTTCTTGAGTATTTATCCAAATTAAAACAATATCAGGTAATGGAACACATCTGTGATTACCCTGAGATACATGTTGACCAAGAAGATACGTTTTCTGTCTTAGTTACCTCAGCCCATTTGTGGAACCCAGAAGTCCAATTTTTTCTGCATCCCAGCTGGCAAAAATGGTAGTTCTTCTCGGTCTCCAGCCTGTAATCATTGTTAACATACATGGTTAGGTACATCTGCCTAAAAACAAAGGAAAATTCACTCAAGTCACTTTCTGTCATCACTTGCCAAGGAAACATTATTTACCTCTACTAATCAGTTTTCCAAAATTCTGGACAACTTCTTATAAATCAGCAGTTCCACTGGTTAGGTCAGTACCTCCAAATACCCAGAAGTCCTGATGATCTCCCAGAATAACACACCTGTTTGGAAAGGAAGGCATTCAAAAGAATGACAACTTAGAATGTATTATAAAGAGCAGTAATTCATGTTTTTAAATTAAACTTCCTCCTGCTTGAGTTTCCTCCATAGAAAACCATCAAGGTAGTGCCTCCTTTTAGAATTTACCTTTTTTCTCCACATTTAATTATATCACATCAACCAGGAAAAAAATATTAAGAGTTGATTAAAATTTATCTTCTCTTACTCCTGTAATCTTTGTAAAAACAAAATGTTTTAAGACATTTTAAAAAATCCACCAACTCACCAAGTTTCACAGATCCTCAGGTAGTTCTGATTACATCGTAAATGCTTGTGATTTTCTTGATGTTATGAACATGCATTTTAACCTTCCTAGAATTTCACAAAGGGAACAAATTACTTCACATAGAGCATTATGTCTAACAGGTTCCTTCCAATGTTTTATTCTAAGTCTCAGAAGTACAAAAAACTGTTTAATAGGATGATAAATTCCCATATGCCCACCATCTAAATTCAATCGTTAATACTGTTGAACTATTTGCAAGCGAGTTGCGCAAATCATGACAGTTCTCTCCTATGTGTTTAAGAATGCACCTTACGGTGAGATTAAAAAAAAAAATCAGTATTTTATATTTTTCCTCCCTCATAACTCTATTGTTGGTATTTATTTAAACTTCAAAATCATTATTCAACGTGAAAAAGAATCTTGTTCTTAGCAATTTAAAAAAAAAATTGTGTATTTGTCCATTTAGAGCTCAAATCAATTAAAGGATATAAGCCCCAGGTGCTTTTTTTGATATTTTGACCAGGGAAAATTTGTTTCTGACTTTTCTCTTAAACTGTTACTGAAGCTAAATACTCTGTTTTCCTTGTGTCTGTATGTGCCTGTTTATAAATCACATTTTTCATTGTGTACCTCTAGAGGGTATTAATACATGAGATAATAAAATCTATGTTAAAGGAACTCAGTTCTAATTGAGTTAAATAAACACTTTTTAAAAAATTCTTATAAAATAAAACTGAACTTCTAATATCTTAAGAGTTTTGAAATTTTAAAACAAGCTTCTTACAGAACTTATAAAATACTTGCAGAATCCAAATTCACATTGCTAAGGCAAATCATTAACCAACAAGGCTCATTTAACCATTTTAGTTTAATAAAAACAGCTATCTCCTCTCTGATTCATCAGTGTGAAGTTTCCCTTTCCCTCTACATTTCAAGCCAGTCAAACTAAAGTTCTGATCATGCCATGCTGTTCCCCAACCCTGCACAAGCTGTCCTCTGCAGCTGGCATTTACTGCCTGTCTTGATTCTGTGGAAATCTTAGTTTGTGTAAAATTAAGCTCAATGAGCACACGGTCCGTGGTCATGCCTCCTTAACACCAGTGCTGTCCGTGGTTAGTAACAGTAACGACTATGCTGGTAAGCGCATGGGGCCATGTAGCAGTTAAGCGTTCACCACTGTGACCATCTAACCCACCCCCACAGAAGTGACCAGTGAACTTCGCTCCTTCCCCTCTTCTCTCCTACTCCTTCCCTTAAGTTAACCTAGGGTTTTGCATGCATAGCATTTTGACAGTTATCTGAAACACTGTTTTAAACCCTCAGTTGAAAAGGGAAGACAAAATGTTACACCTGGCCCGGAGAAGGAGAGGGGTGGGGAGTGGCCCAGAGGAAGCCGAACGGGACGCGCGGCCTCGGATCACAACACAGCCCCGTTCCTTCCCGAGTTTCGCAGCCGGGAAAGCAGAGGCCTGGGGCCCGGACCGCCTCGGGGCCTTCGGGGGAGGCCGAGGGAGGGACGGAGACCCGCGCAGGGCTGGGGAGGGACCCGCAGGGACTCACCGTCTGTGCAGCGGCTCCTGACCCACGGTGGACGGGCGGCGGTGGCGGTTGAGGCTGCGGTGCCGGCTGAGGGGGCTGAGGCGGCGGCGGCGGCGGTACCGGCTGAGGGGGCTGAGGCGGCGGCGGCGGCGGCAGTTGAGGCTGCGGTGCCGGCTGAGGCGGCGGCGGCTGCGGTGCCGGCTGAGGGGGCTAAGGCGGCGGCGGCGGCGGCAGTTGAGGCTGCGGTGCCGGCTGAGGCGGCGGCGGCTGCGGTGCCGGCTGAGGGGCTAAGGCGGCGGCGTCGGCGGTGATTGAGGCTGCGGTGCCGGCTGAGGCGGCGGCGGCTGCGGTGCCGGCTGAGGGGGCTAAGGCGGCGGCGGCGGCGGCAGTTGAGGCTGCGGTGCCGGCTGAGGCGGCGGCGGCGGCGGCGGCTGCGGTGCCGGATGAGGAGGCTGAGGCCGCGTCGGTACCGGCTGAGGCGGCGGTGGCTGCGATACCGGCTGAGGGGGCTGAGGCGGCGGCGGTACCGGCTGAAGGGGCTGAGGCGGCGGCGGTACCGGCTGAGGCGACGGCGGCGGCGGCGGCTGCGGTCAGCAGCGGTGGCAGTTAACGGGGCTCGAGGCCGCCAGCAGGTGCGGACCCCAAGCGCGCGGCCATCTTGGAGCCGTCCCGACAGCCCCCGCGGCCCTGCGTCCTGCCGCGCTCCGCCGGTGGGGCGGGGCCGGGCCGCGGGATTGACAGCCGGAGGCAGCGGCCTCCGCCAATGGCTGCCGCGCCCGCCCCTTGGGCCCAAAGAGCCGCCACGGCTGCTGGAGTCACTTCTTCCCGGCGAGGGGCGAGGGGTACTGCAGGGAGATCGGGAGGGCGGTTCGGGGGCGGGGTTGCGTGGCACGGCGAGGAGGGTGGGGAGGGCGGTGTGACTTGTGATTGAGGGTCTCTCTCGGCGAGGGGCGTCCCCGGACGAAGCCTAGCGGGTGGCGGGGAGGCGGGGCAGTGGGCTGGGAGCCCGAGACCCCCGCGGGGCGCTAGCCCACCCCGCAGCGCGGGCGGAGGGCCGGCTCGCCGGACAGCCTGCTGTAATATGCTGACTGTTATATATTTGGCCTTACCCTTGTTAGTTGCCTCAAATCACTCCTTGTTCACCTTCATGATCATTACCATAGATATATGTCTTACAATCCTCGTACTTACTATGTTCCCTCATGCTACAGGGCCATACACATGCTATTCTCACTCTCAGAAATAATCTTTTACACATCAATGCCCTACTCCCCTGAAGAGATTTGCCTATCTAATTCCAATCACTCTCAGTGCTCAGCTAATTTGTGAATTCATAAAGCCCATTACATTAACATAATTTCTTAACACCATGTCATTCTCCTTTATCACATTATTAAAGTATGCTTTATAATAACATAAAACTCTTCCATGCATGAAGGTAGATATTAAACAATTAAGTTCACAGTATAAAGTTGTAAGTACATATACTGTATATTATGAAAAATGTTAAGGAATAACATACTATCGTTAAATTCATTCACAATTTTTCATAGAAATATGGAAATATTTATTCCAAGTTGGATCATCACTATATGTGTGTGTGTATATATGTATATATTTTTCATCCTTCATTCACATTATAAGTTCTGATAAAATATTGCCAACAATTAACTTTTATACCCCAAATTACCAATAAAGGAATAGGAAAGAAGGGAGAAAAGAAGAAAGGAAAGAAGGAAATTGAGGGGTTTTAGAACTCTTGAGATTGAGACATATTAGATAAAGACTCAGATCTGTACATTTATGTATGATAATTATTTTCCTAAAATTATATAAAAACATAAAGAAAACTGAAAGCTAAATATAAAATTATTTACAACCCAAATTTGAGGTTAATTTATATCTTCAATTGATATGCATTTTTTAAATTTAATATTACACTGTTCCATTGCTATAATATAATCAAATTCATAAACAGAAAACTATATATGATATATACATCCTCTCACCATTGATAACATCTCTGAAAGCATTTTTGAAGTAGAATACTTTATATTTAAAGTTTTTATCATTAGAAAGGCTTTGAATATTTTAACACTATTAGACTTAATTTGCTTCATCGTATTATTTTTTCCATTACATGAGAAATAATATCTTATATGGTTTTGATTCATTCTTTAAGTAATTTGTTAATATTGTATAATAAGTGAATTCATGGAATTAAGGAAAGAATTTATTTTAGGGCCTGATATGTAACAGTTTGACTACAAATCCTTCCTTCCTTCCTTCCCTCCTTTCTCTCTTTCACTCCCTCTCATCTTCCTCTCTCCCTCTCTTCCCTACTTTCTTCTTATTCCTTCCTGATTTTAATAATCAGATTTACTAGCTAGCAGGACCATTTTACTACCTCTGTAGATCTAGTCTTCCACAATTATAGCCATCTTATTCTACATTATATTAGTGTGATAAGCACACATATATATTACTTTTAACAAATATGTAACTTATAGTTTTGATTTTAAGTTAGTTAGCTATTTAATTCAGATTGTCCATCATTTCTTAGAAGTCATGGAGTATTCTTTCCAACACTTAAATGAGATATGTAACCAATGGAATTTTTTCAACAGAATAGTGAAACTGAATTTTAGCAGTGACATGCAATAGTTTTGTGGATATTTATTGATAGAATTTTGTAAGATCTCTTCTGTAATGTATACAGTATGTACATTTTTTCCACCTGTCAAAGAACTCCAGGCTTTGAAAAGAGAGGTTCTAATGGATCATGTGTTAAACTGCATTGGTTGATTGATCCTTATAAAAGCATGTTTAGTCATTGCTGTTTTTGGTAGTGGTTTTACCAAAAAAAAAAAACTGACAAATTTAATTGTGATAGTTAACAAATAATTCATAGATTATGTGTTATCACATAAAATAGAATGAATAATTGAATGCAAAAAATTCAACATGACTACTTCTACTCTATTGAAGTGTTCATATTGACAACTACCGTCTCCTTACACAATAGTTGCATTTAGTTAAATGTCTTGAAAAACATAATTTGGAAAACTCAAGGTCCTCGGGTGCCAGAACCTTTAATGTGCAATTCATTTTCACAATTTATGATTCTAAGAGAGTTGCTCCAAGTCAAGAAGAGGGAATCTGTTAATCAAAATTGGCAGAGAGGTACAGAGACGATTGCTTCCAGGTAGTTTTCTTTTTTCAAAGACACACAGGCATTGTGTGAACAAGACACTTCTGTTGTTTCTGTTTTTGAGTTAAGATTTTATTGCTGAATTCTGATCAAAATAATTTATACATTTTAAATTTGCACTGAATGAAGGGAAAATCTACACAATATGGATCAGTTACATTGAACTTTGTATTCTCTTTTGACAAGTGTGTGTCCCTATACTTTTGCATATAGATCAAAAACAATACTTCAAGGCATTCTCACCAACAGCAAGCAGATCTCCAATTTAGAGTGTCTTGTCTTGCTTTTAATTTGCATTTAGAGTGTACCTTATTCTAGTTGGGAAGTTGTAGTCTCATTTCTGTAAGTGGAATAGTGAAGCTGTTTATATGTGAACTTGTTACATGTTGGTATTATTGTGTCTGTTGGGGGCTGGGAAATAAGTAAGCTTAATAAATTGATTCAATTTTGAGTGTGTTTGAATTTAATGAAACTTAAATTGTACTGATTGATTCTCAACACTTTAATTACAGGTTAATTTCAGATCACTGAATTGTTTTATTTACATCAGGGCATCACAGATAGGATAGAATGATATGTTGTAATATTCTGGATACAGTTATTTTGGTTTTCACACTAATTAAAAGTTTTACCTCCATCTCCACCAAGGACAAAGGGACAAGAATACAGTTGTTTAGAAAATGATACATTTGTAGGCCATCTGCTCTTTGCATAGAACTGCATGAGCATTTGCTTATAAAAAGGAATTACGCTCCTCTTTTTAGTGTGCAGATTAAAGACAAGCCAGGAGAGAAAATATTAATGGAGACAATGAGAGGGCAAAAGCAATATGATTTGTTAATTACTACAGGAATGTAAAATGCAGGTGGAAAGGTACATCAGTGAAGGTTAACCTAAATCTTGAATTGTGAAACAAGCTATAACCGTGTAATTAAGCTGAACTATTTACAATTGTTCAAATGCTTTGAATTTTTTAATCTCAAATCCTTTGCTCAGAATGTTCTTCCCTGTGTCCTATTAGCTTGTTATTTATTTTGAAGATTTTTCAGAATTGCTCCATATTATCCTTCTGTAACTCCTCTGAATTACCCTCAGTAGAATTAAATGTTTCCTCCATTGTGCTCCATTAGTAGCTAGTACATACCTTTATCATATAACTATTCAGATACTTGTATATCTCTTCAGCTTGACCTTAATCGCCTAGAAGTCAAAGCTTTGTTCTATTTTTTCTGTATCTCCATTTCCTAGTGCATGCTCCCAGATTTTATTCCTCTACTCAAACCTTACTATTGAATCTATACTGGAAGTATCTTCTCTAGACACTGTTTGGGGAACCTGTTTTTATGACTTATAATTGCAGCCCAAGATATCTCTCATTATACCTCTAACTTCAATCTGATCACCTCCTCTGAAGTTTGACCTATACTCAGCTTTCCACCTGACATCTCTGCTTTAGTGCCAGAAAGGGTGTCTCTAACACATTTTGCAAACTCATCTCACTCCTTCCATAAACTATGTCCCCTATTTTGCTGCTTAAGCTCAGATTTTAGGGGCCATCCTTGATACTTCTGTATTCCTTAGTCCTCACATACAAAAAATCACCAATTCCTGATAATTATATTTCCAAAAAACACCTTCTTGATCTTCAGCATCAGGGCCACCACCCAGCATCTTCTAATATCTTTCTCTCCTTTTATTCACTGAATTTCAGTTGCAATGGACTCTGGTGTACTGAAGACTGTGACTTTTACCCATCTCAGTACTTAAATCTGATGATAGTCTATCAGAAAAACATGAATTTGAATTCTTGGGCATGGCTATTTCCTTCTCTTCACTCAGCTCTCAGGTTGATTTACTTCTTTAAGGACAATATTGGGCTGCATATTCTATACAAGAATCTGCTACCCAGATTGTTTTCTTACAAAGCACTTGTCTCTTTCTTAGTACGTAAAATGTCATTATTTTGTATTCATGTCTGCCTTTATTATATAATATTCATTTCCCCATTCTAATTTAAAAACCACGAAGATAGTAATCATCTCACCATTATGTACCAAACATGTAGAACAAAGCCAAGCACATAAGAACACCATAAATATTTGTTAAAAAGATGAATGCATAGATTGAGAAAGAGAAACACCATAATCAGAAGGATAGAGGATGCTATAATGCAAGTTTCGTGGAGGCAGGCATATTTTGTTTTAATCATTATATCTCTTTGTCTAAGGACATTCTGATGTGTTATATGTATTCAATATTTGTTGAATAAATGTAAGAATTTAGAAAGCAATGCTTAAAGCAGTTTTGAATGACAACATCAATGTCAGGATATAGATTCAAGAAAAATAAAATTAAATTCTTCCACATGCATGACACACTTCAGTTTTTACAAAATTTCTGCTAACTATATTCACTGCCTTATCAATCAGTAAATATAAGGGGTAACAGCAGTTTTTTGGGTCACTGTATAAGATAATGTAATCAAGGTAATGAAGAAGCAAAAATAACTTAAAATCAAGGAACACAGTAATAAACTGACTAATTATCAAAATGACTTTCATAGAGAAGAAAAAATAACAAAAAGCACTCATTATAAATTTTGATCTGTAAGTAACAAAGGGAAAAACAAGAATTTCAAAAAAAAATTAAATATACATTTAATGGTATAAAACTTCTATAAAAATTGGTTTTCTGTCACTTTATACAATAGTAATCCAACTGCAAAACTGTACAATAACAGCTTTCACATTTATTTCTTCTAAAGTCAATGCATTAGGCTAATTTCTCCTATCCCATTTCTGTTTCTTGTCACTCTCTCCAGGAGACAATGGAAAAGACTTCTAAATAACTACAGCATTTGGCCAGTTCCCAATGGAGGGAAAAATGAACGGCGTAAGGAGCTAAAAATCCTCTATAGTTTGAGTGTTAACTTTCAGATGATAAACAACCCTCAATCTATTTTAGATTCTATTTTAGAAAGAATGAGAGGAGTAAATATGATATAACTAAATATCCATCCAAATAAATTTCAGAAATACACATAAATAGATTTTTAAAAAAGTTAACAATAAAGCATAATTTAAATTACAACTTAAACAAGGCTTAAATTTAATCCTAATTAAGCTGCACATTTCTTTGTATAATGTTCAGTGTGAGGATCTGATTAAATAAGTGTTTTCTTCTAAGTCTTCTCAAAAAGCAAGGGCATTATATTGCTTTTCATATGCTTAATGATATCTGTTTTGTAGTGTACTCTGATAGACACTAAAAAAATTCCTTTTATGGGCCCCAAGATCCCTGACATCACAAGGAAATGGTTCATTTACAACTTCGGTAACAGATGAGTTTTTTAAGCAGTGATTTGGGGCTATTGTTAATAACAAGGTACATGAAAGCTTCTTTATAAAACTAAAATTGTATAATAATAATAAATAATACCATTTAGTAAATGGTAAATGTATTATGTAAATTGTTTCATGGAATCCCACACTGGGGACCTGGGCCTATTGTTTCCCTTTGAATAACAGATTCTTCCCTAAATCATTTGAAATCTGTTCCCTGTAAATTTTAAATAGGATAACATTATTTCGTTATAATAGAGTAGTTTAAATTTAAGCACAACCATTATGTTTCAATTATAGAAGTGTCATTGGGATTTAATTACACAATTTGAAAGACTGAGAGCAAAAACTACCTGTGTGCTCCTGATCTGGGAAGGAAGGCCTGGCTCCTCTAGACCAGGGTTTCTGGACTTTGGCATTATTGACATTTTGGACGGGATTGTGCTTGTGTGTGTGTCTGTGGTAGGGGGGAGTGAGGAGGGATGCTGACTTGTACATTTTATGACATTTAGCAGCATCTTAGATGAGATCGCAATAGCATTGCACTCCTAGTATGACAATCAAAAATCTTTGCAGATCTTACCAAATGTCCCAGGGAAGAATTACTCCAGGTGGAGACCTACTGCTTAAAAAAATAAATAAATACATAAAAAACTCTGAGCAACCCACCTGGCCACTTAAAAGCATAATCCTTCAGCCTCTCTTCCTTGGATACCTGGTGGAATCAGTGCCGCAGCTGTCACCCATTCCCTACGAAAATCACTGCCTTTGTCTGAAGTAGTAAAGCTGAGATACTGCACTCAAGAACTCACTACCAAGCAGTGAGCAATCTCCTCTCTACAAACATCATGGACTCAAGTCAGGAGCCCTTTATCCTTTACCCTCTTCCTTCACCCTCTAAGGTAGATGGAGGTAGTAACCAGATGTGCTTTATTCAATCTATGGTTTCTGCCAATAGCCACATTAGAGAAATGAAGCTGCTTTTGTTGGTTTAAAAACTGACCCCATGCATGGAGGGCAAAGAGAGCCTGAAGAAAGAGGTAAACCACTCCAGACTGGTAGGTGGCAGGTTTAATAAGCATGGGAAGTTACATATGAGGTTTGTCTTGGGTGGCTGTGGGACAAATAGACTTCTGAACCTGCCCACCAGAATCTTAAAAGTTTATTTGGAGGCCTTTACTGGATTCAGTCACATGTACTTTCCAGATGGTCTGCATCATACATTGCTCTCTCAAGGCTGTGTCCTTGAAAACAGCTCCAGCTGTGGGAAAGGTGGTCAGAAGGTACATGGAAAGGGCAGGGGAGGGGTTGAGGAGCTCTGATTGGTGGGTCCAGCTCATGAGTCAGCTGAAGTCATATCCTCTCATTGATGACCTCCAATAGCTCTTTGTTTCATTTTTGAAGCTCAAAGATCAATCTTTACCTAAGCCTTTATTAAGGACCTGTATGTGTTAATAAGCCAGGACTGTTGACATTTTATATCTATTTAAAAGACCATGGTGATGTGTCCTTCCATGGATTGTGATCACATGTAACCATAGGTCCACAGTTTCTGCTCTGGAGAAAATAATAAATAGGAACAGTGCAGAATCCCACCTTTAGATGAGCAGCTACCTTCAGATGTGGCTGACAGAGGACAAGGCCAATAAGCAGGCTAGTCCACTCTCATCCATCCTTTCTAAGAAAGAAGCAACCACAGCTCAGGGTCTCTAGAATTTCTAGACAGGTGAAGAAAGCCACATTCTGACAGGGGGCATGAATAGTGAACTTAATATCTAGAGATCACTTGATATTTAATTTGTCAGGGAAAATTTATTGAAATAATTTTGTCCAAGTCATGTTGGTCAGTGTTGTATCAGTTATTTTGTGTTGAATGAAAGAAACACCTGGAAACTTAGCAACTTAAAAAGATAACCATTACTTCTGTCAGGTTCTCTGGGTCAAAGCAAGTCATAGACAAGCCCAGATTCACAGAACTGAGATGCAGATTCCATCTCTTGAATAGGAGGTGCTATAAAATATGTTAGTCATTTGTTTTGTAATTTTTCTTAGATGTTCTGAATTTCATTAATTTTGCAGTTAAAACAATTAAATGAGGTGTTTTTCAAAGTAAGAAAATATCCTTAATTTTGGCAGGAGCTATGAAATTTATAATATAGATTTTCACAATGTTTATAAATGATTCTATTTGAAGAGCAGGCATAGACAATTGTATTTTATAAAGTGCCAAGCCCAGGAAAAATGTACTGCTTCTAGGAAAATTGACTGCAAGCCTTTTTTCTACTTATTTCTTTTTCTTCCTTTGTTCTTTCCACTCAAATTCTTGATACTTGGATGTCTTCACGTGGTAGAACAGAAGTAGTATTTTTTTAAATAACATTGAATAAATATTTTACTATATTCTCTTACACAGTTTCCTGTAATATTAATCTATAGGTTTATTTACTTTTAGGGGAAATCATGATTCCATTAATGTGCCCAGGATCTTTTAAAGAGTGTTTTTGGTTCATATTCAGATAACAGATGCTCTGAGGCTATGTAAACTACATAAATTTCTCTCTGCCATGACAACAATTATAAGCACTTTGCTTCTGGCTTATTTCCATAGCTTTTAATATATAAAAATTCCAAATTATATCATTTTATATTTGGTGTCTGTGTATTTGCAAACATACTATTCACATGGAGATTTTGCTTATAAGCTTAAAAATGACAAAAATATTTGTATAAAATTATAGATTTAGGAGTCGTATAAAGTTTGCTATTCTATGATCATATATATATTACATATTTTTCTCTTAAAAAGATAAGATATATTCACAAATGTACTATAAGACTGTAGATCTAAGAATAAAGGCTTATGCCACAAAGAAAGCACAGTACAAAAAAGGACATGAAGAAGGGACATAAGAAAGTTTGAAGCCATTAAGTAAGAAAGGACAATAGAAAAGAGGATGAGGAGGAGAATGATATAGAGTAGTTTAAAAAAATTACAAAAAAGCAATGTAAATGTTTTCTTTCCTCTTTTTCATAATTTTATGTGCTTTTACTGTTTTCAGAGTAAGCCACACAGTAAAAGAAACCCACATTCTACTGCTGAATACTCAAGCATGCTTTGAAAAAAGCCATGGTTTAAACTGTGTGGGACAGCAGAATAATTCGGTGGACCTGAGCTCAGATCTAGTCCTACCCTGACATTTGCCATCTGAAATGAGCTGGGGAAGCCTCCCTGAAACTCATTTTCTTCAACAGGAAATTGAACATGATAATAGTTCCCTGTTAGTGTCAATGTAAATTTTGAATTTTTTTTTAACACAATCTTTTTTTGAGGTGAGTGGGGGCCAATGTAATTTGGTCTGTTTGTTTGTTTGTATAATGGAGGTCCGGGATTGAACGTAGGACCTCGTGCATGCTAGGCATGCACTCTACCACTGAACTCTAACCTCCTCCTCAAATCTGAATTCTTGAAAAATTAAAATATGTGCAGAACAGTGTAATAGTCCAATAAATGGTAGATATTTTACAAATATACACCAACATATTTTTGAGGAAACACTTTCTATTCTGTTTCTGTTATACAATTTTTATATTTGTAGAAAATAAAATATATGCAGATACTTGAGAAGTCAACCTCTCAACCTTTGCTCAACCTTTAAGCAAACACGTCTAGACTGTATAAAATTTTAGGGATGTCAAAAAATTTCAGTTGCATCTTGCTGATATTTATGTTTTTTGACAAAATCAAGGGTTTAAAAAATGTTAGTGTAAAGTTGATTCACCAATACTTAAATACTTAAAAAGTGCTTTTTTCCTCTTGTTCATCTGGACTGGAACTCAAATCTTTCACAATTCAGTTCTCACATTGATTCCTTTGGACATCTTTCAGTACAAGGTGTCCTATCTCTGTGTCTAGACAACTTTTCATAAGACAAAAGATGTTGGAGTAGTGTGTGTGTGTGTGTGTGTGTGTGTGTGTAAATTTTTTAAGAAATTATCTAATAGATAATATCACTGCTTTAGAGAAAATGCTCCACTGAAGATCAATTGAAATTAGAAGAATACCTAAGACTTTTTCATGGCCAAATTGAGCCCATATTATTCCTTCACATCCACCCCATAAAAATTGTCATGGTTTTCTTCAATCCCACTAACATTTTCTCATCTTTTTCTCTCTTTCTCTCTCTCTCTCCCTCTTCCTTCCTTCCCTTTCTTCTTCAATTCTTTGGAAACCTCAAGCCACTATCCTCCTTGGAAATTAAGCATGACATTCTCTTCTCCCAATATCCTGTTGTGGCTGAGTGTCCATTTGTCACACCCCAGCTTGAAATGTAACTCCCTAAGAGAAGACATTCAGAACACTAGCTCTAAAATAGCCATGAAAACATCCTCACTCTATACCTCTGCCCCCTTATTTCTTCTTTACATTTTTATTTTTTGCATTCTGAAATTACTTTACTTATTTTTTTTCATTTACAGTGTCTCTCTCCCAGTTAGAATGTAAGTTCTTGGAATGCAAAAATTACACAGCCCTTTAGTATAGAGAAAATTTGTGATGAATACATAGTATATATATTTGAATGACTAACCTTTTGAATCAATAGATGTATGAATATATTAATAAGGGATGGAGAGGGCACAGGGAGACACACTTTGACTTACTCCATTCATAATTATTTCCTAAAGAAAGGGTGAGTGGTTTATCTCCTGGAACACATGTAAGTCAGTGATACACTCCTATGTGTGCGTGGGGAGGAAGTTTATTATGACATCACTGAGTGGCTCACTTGAATCTCCTTTTATCCTGAAAATGTTTAGATATATCTGCTGTGCTACACACAGAAAAAGTGATAGAGAAAGCTGGCCACCACTTGGTTTATTCCCTTCCAAGTCCATTATATTTTTCAATTTAAATATGAGAGATAATCAATACACTGGGTGCATTCCAGATGTGTTTTTAAGACAGTAAACTGTAAATGTGATATGACCTGAAGTTGAAAAAAGAAAACTGTGTGCAGAGGCATCAGTGAATATCAGTGCCATCACTGAGCAGAAGTAGCAAGAAGGATTTTGAAAGCAGGGAATGCAGCTTGTTCCTAGGGGCATTCTAAGTTTTAGGCAGTTTCTGCTTTTTTTCTCTTCCAAAAATATTAAATGATCTTACCAATGTTATTCATCTTTCTTACAGTAATTTTATTTTACATATTTACCATGGCTGATTCTACTAGAACCTGAGTTAACCTATCACAAGAAAATCATTCTGAACAGAGACACAGTAAATTATCACAAGGTATGGGTTAAAGCAGTTTATGAAAAAAACTATCTTACTCAGGAAACAACTTAAAGGAAAATTGGATTAATTCTCTTCAGGAAGCAAAAAGTGTTTGTTTATTTAGTTATCTGCTTAGACATCAGGCATATAATGAAATTATAGATATATATGCACGTATATGTATATAAATTCCTGCTCTTCTTTTCTTCAAAATTCCTAGACTTTCTATGAAGTCTTTTCTATTAGCTTCATTACATTCACCCTTTTATTCATTTATCTATAAGTAAAGTTGTATTATAAAATTACCAAATGCCAGGCACTAATCTATAGTAGTGAATTCACAGGTCCCTAGCCTCACAGAGTTTACACTATATTGGAAATTATTAGCTGGCGTTTAAGAGCACTCCTGATACTCCAGCAGTCTTAGTTCTTTGGTGGGCATTATGTTAATATCATTTCTCATTCAAAGGACAAGGAGATGAAGTCTCAGTGCATGCAAATCACTTCTTCAAGATCATCAAGCTAGTAAGCATTAAATATGAGATTTAACCCCATCCAGTTTGCCCATGCCCACGAGTCCAGCTGCCATGCTAATTCACCTTTTTAACACATATTCTTCTAATACGTATTATCTATGCTACTCACATGTTTCCTTGCGTTTTTAAGTAAATTTAATATTTTAATGGTGAAAATAGAAAACAACACAGAAATTTGGAAAATGGAGAAAATATTCATATTGACACCATTTTATAACTATTATTCTCTAAATATTCTCATGTTTCAATCTGTTAACACTTGGAATCATAGTTCATGAGCAATTTCACCTCCTGTCTTTTCCATTTTATTATAATGTTTCTATTATGTTACATGCAATTCACATACATTTTATTATAATATTTCCACAATGCTACACAGAGTTCATAATCATTATTTTTAGAGGCCACTTAAATGTATATTGAGTTGATATAGCATAATATAATTAATACTCTCGTTGGTAGCTATTTTACTTCAGTGGAGTGAAGAACCCCATGATTTTATCACATAAAAAAGGTCTTTAGAATTTCAATTCAAGTTAAATTGAACATGTGCAATTGTTTGACAACTTTATGATAGCTAGCCTTCCAGGTACTGGTATGTCTCCAAAAATGCACTTCAACAAATATTTCTTGTAGCCTAACATTCACCACTCCCTGTGATAGGTCTTAAGGATGTTAAATTGGTGGGAAACAGTCTCTAAACTGAAGAAGCTTCTAAATCAGTCACAGGTGACAGAAATCCAAAACAGTATTAGCTAGAACATATAAAAATGCAGCAAGTCTAGTAATGTGGTGTTGATGAAAATGGATGTGATAGAAAGGGCTTTGGAAAAGGTAATATTTACACAGAAATCTGAAAGTGTGTTAGAAATTGGTTGCTTAGTTTGAGACTGCTCAGGCTGCTATAACAAGATACCACAGACTGGGTGGATTAAACAACAGGCACACTTATTTCCATACCATTCTGGAGGCTGGCAGTCTGATATATAGTTGCCAACAGGTTGGTCTCTGGGAGACCTCTCTTTCTGCCTTGTAGATGATGATCTGCTCTCTGTGTCTTCATATGTCCCCTTTTTTGTATGTACATGGAGAGAGAACCTGTATCTTTTCCTCTTTTGATAAAGACAGAAGTCCTGTGGGATTAGGGTCCTACCCTAATGACTTAATTTAACTAATTACCTCATAAGTGTCCTATGTATGGCCACAATCACATTGGAGGTTAGGACATCATATGACATCATATGAATTTTAGAAAGACACAATTCAGTCCACAACAGATAAGCAGAAGGGTGGAGATGAGAAATGAGTTAAATCCTGAGGAAGGGAAGGGATAGATGGATAGATAGGTAGGTAAAGTTCATCAATAATACATTTAGAAAATTGTTTTAAAAACATGATGGGGAGAGAAGAAACTAGTAAAATAACTTCATGCTATCTTAGAGGAGATTAAATTGAAATTTCCAGCAAAATTAACAATCACAGTTTGAACAGGGCACTTAAAACAAGACAGGAAATCAATTATTTAATAGCATTTTTAGTTTATAGATTTGCTTCTAGTTAGGGTCAAGTATGAATAATTAACTTACTTGATTACAAAATCATTCTGAATAATCTGCTTATAATTTTAAAGATAATATGAAAACTATAATCATAAAATGTGAGAGAAGAAAATATATAGAGAGATGAAAGAAGGTTGTTAACAAGAAATATGTACCTCCAACAGAGGTCTCTAAAGAAACTAAACTAAACCTTTGTCAGGGCAGGAGACAGGAATAAGATTATAGACTCAGATTCTTCTTTTGACCAATATTTGGACAAACTTGATCCGATTGATAAAGATGAAAAGATGACACCTGCCTTAAACTTATTATCTAATAATGATGTTCAAGTGTTTTCAAAGGCTGTCTGTATTTCAATATATTAAATCTCTTTCTGTATTATGAGAGTTAGAGTTCAAAAAATCTTCCTTTGTGGACTCACAATATATGTTAATATGACAGCTAAATTTTTTACATATTTTTAGAAAATGAAAATGATTTATTAAATACAATTTTAATAATTTGATTTATAAAAGAGCTGGAGGTGGCAACCCACAATAAATTAATCTATTGTGAATTATGAAAATATTAATCAGCTTGATGTAAACATCTGTGGTTCACAGAAATGGCCTGGAATTATTTATCAGTGTCGTTTCTCCTTTCTGCCTCACCTAACTCCACTTAATGACTGGGACTCGCATGTCTTTGTCATTACATAGGGAATAGAATATGTGCCAAAACATACAGCTCAGGGTTTAAAAGTTAAATTGCATGAATATTTATGAATACACTGTCTAGTATACAAAAATTCTAAAATACCTCAATGATTGAGATTTAGCATTCAACTTGACAGAGTGAGAAAATGTTCGCTTTAAATTTCAAACAAAATAACTACCATTTCTTAATCTGTTAGACTGTACTAACAGCTTTACCTCCCCTATTTAATTTAACTGTTCAAAACAATTTTATTTAAAAAATACTGAAGAATGCATGGGAATGCAAATTGATGGTAAGTTATAAAGCCAGAATTTGAAATCAAGTATATGTGATTCAAGATGCCATGCTCATTTTTCTCATCTGCAAAATTGAAAAAATATATACCATGTCCTCCTTAACTCACATTATATTGAGGTTCAAATGTAAGAGTGAGAATATTGTAAATTGTGACATCAAAATAGTTGTACAATTATTTATTCAGCTATGGGTGATGATTGCTAGTACAAGCTAATAACAACATAAAACTCATATATATGTGGATAGTTGAGTTAGAATGAAGTTCTTCAGTGGATTAACAGGAATTACTGAAAACTTGTTTTGTGGTTGTTAAGTTCATCAAATCATTGAAGAAGAAATGTTTGAAAAGTCCTTTAAATCACATAAAGAAGGTAGATGTTTGATCCAATTCCAAATCAATATCCCTTCCTCCGTTAAAAACATATGTCTAATTTCCAGCTCACTTTACAAATTTTTTCCAAATCTTTCAAACCTCTATGGCATTCTTCTCTGGTGTTTCTATATGAAAAGCTTCCTGGATGTCTGTTTTATATTGTTCTAGTACTTATCCAAATATTCATTTTTAATTAACATTTCCTATCTCTATTTCCTAAGGCTGTTATGTAACTGTGTCTATGATACCAGAGAGATCACGGACTTTGCTTCTGTAAGTCACAAAACCCTTCAATTAATTGTCCTGCAATTAGCAATGCACAATGAAGAAGTAAGTTCTTAATATTTGCTTGTGGTTGACAAGTATTATGACAATGCAATTTTCTGAAAAGGTTACCAGCTCACTGGGAGTGTTTAACAACCTGGGGCCTGACATAATAGACCATATTGCATTCATATCTAACATCATGAGGCCCACTATAATATAAATGATGAAACTAAGCAAATAGCTAAACTGGTAGAGACTTTATGCATGGATTAATGTCTTTGAAAAATGTTTATTAGTGTATTTGTACCTCCAGTATGTCTGAAAAATGTAGGTAAAAATCTACCTTCTGGAACAGCACTGAATATATATATGTATATGTGTGTATATAAATATATATATGTATATGTGTATATATATGTATGTGTATATATATATATATGTGTATATGAATACATTTACTTAGTTTCACATCCACACACCCACAAGCATACATACAAAATATCCATTATATATATTTGTAAACTTATATAGAGGACTTCCCTTTTTATGTGTGAACTATGCACTTGGTATCTTATTTTTAAAACACATTATGCGTATAAGAAATACTGCATTACACATATCCATATGTAGGAGCCTAAGCGATTGTTGATCTTTTTTTAAATAGGACTATTACTCCATGATCTCTTATTTCTAAATCCAGAACTCTCTTCCCTACTGTCCTATGAAGGGGAAAGTGGCATGTGTGTTGAAGAGCAGAAGTAGATGAGAGGCCTTTGTAAATCAAAGAATGAAAACTCATCATTTTGTCCTTAGATATGTGACCTACAATTTAACCACATTCATCAAAGGAAAAACATTCAGGAAAAACTTTAAGTCCCCTAGTTCCATTTGTTAAAGGTGATATAAGTTGATCTTTTTTATTGCTTTATGCTTTTTTTTTTTTTTGAAAAATGAATTTTCCTCATTGAAGAAGTTTGCCCTGCCTTGGAAAACAACTTGCCATCAAACAAGTTCACAAGATATTTACAAGCTTGATGCATTAAAGGGAAGAATTTTTGTATACAAGTCTTTGCAAATTTTCTTGGATGAAATGCAAGAAGGGTTTGATTTGTATGAGATTCTACTTGATGACAAACAGGGCAGAGATATCTCATGGTTCCCAGGAGGCTTACACCCAACAGCATGAAAACTTGGAAGTCTGCCTGTATTATCTTATGTGATGACTGCAGAGCTCAATCGCATTTAAGATTTAATATCATTGGCAATATGCCTCCAGCAGCCACTGAATAATATGGAGTAAAAATGTCTTAATCTCCAAATGATTGCTGCCTTGTGAAGTAAATTACTCTAGTTACATTAACAAGTTAACTAGGTACAAGGTGAGAATATAAAATCTTAGAACTAAACTCTGGTTCATATATATTCAAAAGGTAGCAGGATAAAAGCAATGTATAGACTAAGAAGAAGCAGAGAGAAATTTGTGATGTTTGGACACCAAAGATGTCTGAAATTTATGAGAAAGAAGTATCAACCTAGTGTAAAAAGCTGGGTCTCCTTTGGCTCTAATACTAAGTTTGTCATTTCTAAGTAGTGTGATCTTGGACAAGTAACTTAAATTCTTATTATCTGTTTTCTTGATTGTAAAATTGGATTAATAATGAAACCTAGCTCATGGAATTATCAGGGAGGCTTTAAAGGATAAAATACATTAAATTATTAGAACATCTAGACTTTTATACTATAGTTTTATGTTATTATCATTATCAAAGTCATTAAAATTAGGAGTTAAAAGTGATCATTTTCTTTACTTTTCTATATGTAACTTCTATTGTTACCACAATTTCTTTATTTCTTAATGCCTACATTCAGTTCAAGCTCTAAAGAGAAAAGACTGAAATTTTTCTATTATTTTAAAGGGTTAGTAACACATTCTTTAGAATGGAACAATGTCTCTTATTCTTTATCCTAAAATGACCCACTAAAATAATAACCTGTAAGTTACAGAGAATTTGGTAAATCTAAAAACTCACCTTGCTATTTATTTTAACATTAAATTAAGATGAATGCAAAGATTCTTTAATCTGGAAATAAAGATGAGAGATGCATCAGTACATATTTGGTGATTGAAGCCAAAAAATTAGTAATTTTGGACATTAGGAAATTTAAATCCTAGGACATTATTTAAGAATGTACAACTGCTAGACTGTCACCAAAACACAAACACTGGAGTGGAGGCTACCAATTGTAAAGCTAGTATTCATAAACACTAAGGACTTCTCTCACAATGCTTTGATATTTTTTCCCCAAAGTGTGACCAAGGATAGAGCATTTATCGAGACTTAATTGTGATAAGTATCAGGATTATGTGTTTGTCTGAAATCCATCAATGAAACATAATGAAATAGTCTATAACCACGGATTTAATATTTCCCCTGTTATTTGATTGTGAATATGGGGGGTGGAGAATAAACTTTAATAAAATTTCAATCACATAGATGCAATAGCATTCAATCTCAATATCCCAAACAAGTGGTTCAAAACAGAATGTCATATATCAAATCACTGATATGCTCATCCAGGACAATGACATTAGCATTTGTCATCTTGTCACTCGTAAAAACCCTGAAGACCTCAAGAGGCTGAAATATCCATTTTCCTGCCCCCAAAGGCCAGTCTCAGATAGGTTGATGTAAATTCTCATGTATTTAGAATCAATTGAAGACTTTTCAATAAAACTAAAATTATATAGCAGTTTTAAAAAGAATTTTACTCTCAGAGGAAACACAGCAGTAATGAGAGAGAGAAAAAAAATTAAAAAAAAAACCCTTGCATTTACTTGGCATTAGTTTTGGTTATTTAGATTCTGCTTTCAAAGGATGTCCGTGATAATTATTTTTCTTTATTTTCCTTCGGATTGGCCCTTCATTTGACAATGACTGTGTAAACTCAATGTATTGAATATGCGGTTGATTGACAACAGCAAAAGAGGAAGAAATGGTCACTTAACTTGAAACTCCACAGGAAAACAGGACACTCATATAAAGATAATTTTAAGAGCTGAATATATGTTATTCTGTTTGAAAATCATTGTACTGAGAGAATTTTAATAATATTGCAATTAATGTGTGATGAGAAGGAAGTCTGCATTTTTGGTACTTGTACAATATTCACTTTGATTTCATGTCTTTTAAAAATATATTTTCTACAGTAACATATCTGGTTCATTGACAGTCATTTATACTACTCATTAGATGATAATGCATGAATGAAATTGTAGTTAATTGCATAAACTATCACTACAGGAGGCAAAGATTCTAAAACAAATGCATTAAAGCTGTCTGCCATTCTGCCTGATGCTCCAGTTGATCGCTGATATTTAGGTTGCCATGACAACATGAAATGTGTGTACTACTTAGCATTTAAGAATTTATTTTAATTTTTATCCTTATTTGATTTTTTAATATATTAAATGATAATTTCTCACATATTTCTGTTATATATCAAAATAATAAAACATTTGAGCACCTTAAACTGTTCTAATGTTATTATAAATATTATTGTAATAAATTATATAGTTACTGTTTATGAAGTTACAATAAATTATATAATTAATAAAAATATATAGGTATATAGTTTTCTGACAAATTATTAAAATACTATAATAAAGGACACAAAAAATTATGGCAAATGCTTTGCCCTTATGGAATACTTCTTTATTCCTAGTAATACAAATAATTCTAAGAATTAACAACAGCCCTGATATTTAATAATTTAGTCCATACACACACATGCAGACACACATACACTGACACTAACACACAAAAATCATATACTGGCCAATGTTAAGGGCACCTTCTTAAGAAGGAAGTGTCATATCTAACACTTGTTTTGTTGTTTTGGTGGTTGAAACTCTCCCAGTAGGGACTTTGCTTTATTGGTAACTCTCTCTTCCCAAAATGCCATCACAAGGAAATGACTGATTCAACTGTGGCTAAAGAGTTTATGAGTGATTTGTTCACAACTTATTTCTATTTTTCATTTTGTGAAGATCAATGGAAGTCAGCAGTTATGATACTTACAAATCTAAAAAGCATTAAGTGCACCACCACATAGTAGGTCCAGGAATGTTCCCATGTGTGTTTATCAGCTTTACTTATACAAAAGCCTACAGCAAAACTCCAAAGAAGGACTCCATCTTTTCACCTCCTGCTCCTGGGAAGGCGGTGGGGATATTCAGCCTGAGGGGCCAATCATATTAAAATAAAAGGTAAAGAAATGGAGCACAACCTTATACAAGGCCAAAAATAATATAGACCTTGTTTAGAACTATTACCTATTAAAGGACGTGTGAAAAGCAAGAACAACTACAGATAAACAAACACCCTTTGATCCCAAAAGCCTGTCTTTCCTTCCCACTTCTCTGTTAAAAACCACAAATAAACTTAATAAGGTTATCAGTGTTTTCAGATGACACCTTAAACTCAGGAAATGACCAATATTCAGCCCAATTGGCTTAGTTTGTCAGGGATTGTCTTCAAAGAGAACATAAGAGAAAATACTTGGTGTTTCAGGGAACATTATTTCTTCCTGATGAAAAGGGAGAGTAGTAAGAAAGATCTCCACACACTTCTTCCTTGCTGCTTTCAGATGTTGTTAACTGAGGAAGTGATACTGAAACCCCAGCACCATCTGATGAATGGAGGAGTAGCCCGAATACTCAGCAGAATGCTTGAAAAGGATTCCATCATTCCATCACTGGAACACCGTTTTTGATATTCTCTTTTTCTAGAATTTCTATTAAAGGAAAGCACACAATTGCCTACAGTAGAAGCCAAAATTGTTCAGATTTTCTGCAACTTGAAGACAACACATCCTCACTGAATCAGATGCCCACTTGGAAATCAGATTCAGGATTACACATATTTGTTGATTTTCTCCATTCTCTTATTCCACTAGGAAGCAGTTTTGGTTAATTTGTGAAACCAGAAAGAATTTGAAGCCATAGGAAATATATAAATTATGATGGCTATAGAATCTGCTTGCCCTCATTTTGTCCACTTGTAATTTTATCTGGTACCCTTCTTTTCTCTATTTCACTTACTTTTACTGCTTCATTTTCATGTGCTTTATCCTATCAATTGACATCAATTCATATTACCATATTTGGTTGGGCAAGATAAGAAATTATTACCCATGCTAATCCAAATAGCATAACATTCAACTATCAGTGAGTACACATGTATAGCATATAATTTTGTGCCTTATGTTTATCTTTGCAATTATGCTCTGTTTACCATGATATCCAATTGAGGACAGAGAGAGGCAAAGATAGAAAACATTCAGGAAAAAGTCAGAGCATACCACCAAAATGCAACAAATTAGAAAGCTAGAAGGTTAATAGTAACTACTTAATCCAGTTCCATTCATGATAAAACTAAGATGAGAGACACAAAGCAGTATCAATCCCTTGTTGTGGTATAGTCGAGAAATGAATCCAGGTTCCTATTTACTGACATGGTCCTCTCTTAATTGCATTACATGGCATGCTTTCAAGTGGAGCATCTTGGATGTCACATGATTTGCCCTGTTGATAAGCCAAGGCAAGTTAGCCTTACCTATGTAAAATATTAAATGAAGTATGGATGCAGAAATGAGCTAACAAGAGTGAAGCTAAAAGAACAATTTAATTTAATTCAAAACAGTACAGATAGATTTTCTTTTTAATCCTCTCTTCTCCCAATTCCCCTGTTTGAATATTTCTTCTGGGCATTATCTTATTTAATTATAATTATTTGTTGATATCTTCTTGCATCTGTATGTATATATTTTAACTCTGGTCTTTCTATTCATGTATAGGCCAGGCATTTTTTTCTAGGATCTAGGAAGATTGTGTAAATAAACTGACAAATTGCCCCTTCTCATGTATCTTTCACTCTAATGTGAGAAATAAATAATAACAAATAAATATATAACCTAACATTGGGTATTTTCCATGTGCCAGGCACTGTTTTTAGCCCCTTAGATAAAGTAACATTATCACTATCAAGGTACTATTATTAGCCTCATTTTTAGGGTTATGGAAACCAGAGCATAGAGTGGTAGGTAAAATTGCTCAAGGTCACATAACTACTAAGAAGTAAAACCGAGGAAATATGGCTCCAAAATCTGTACTCTTAATCACTATGCTATGACAGTTCTCCATGTAAGAAGAGTTCTGAAAACAAATTAGAGTGTAACTTGTTAAGAGAAAATAGCATGAATGTGTGAAAGATGAGAGAGTTTTTAGTTAAGGAAATAGATACATGCACCCCAATGTACATAGCAGCAATATATACAACAGCCAAGACATGGAAGCAACCTAAATGTCCATTGATAGATGACTAGATAAAGAAGTTGTGGTATATTTACACAATGGAATGCTACTCAGTGATTAAAAAAAAAAGAATAAAATAATACCATTTGCAGCAACATGGATGGATCTGGAGGTTGTCATTCTAAGTGAAGTAAGCCAGAAAGAGAAAGAAAAATACCATATGATATTACTCATATGAGGAATCTAAAAAAAAAGAAGAAAAGAAAAGAAAAGAAAAAGAGGGCACTAATGGACTCATCTACAAAACAGAAACAGATTCTCAGACATAGTAAACAATCTTATGATTACTGGGGGAAATCGGTTAGGAAGGGATATATTTGGAAGTTTGAGACTTGCAAATGTTAACAATTATATATAAAGATAGATTAAAAACAAATTCCTTCTATATAGCACAAGGAACTATAGTCAATATTTTGCAATAACCTTTAATGGAAAAGAATATGAAAATGAATATAGGTATGTATATATGCATGACTGGGACATGATGCTGTACACCAGAAACTGATACATTGTAACTGACTATACTTCAATTAAAAAAATGAAATAAAATAAAAAAATAATAGGAGAGCCTCAATGAGAAGATAAGGGAGTTAGCCAAGTAACTAGATGCGAAGGAACTTCAAAGGGGTCTGCAAAGGTAAAGCCTTACTGTGGGATGTGCTTCCTGTGGTCAGGGCATAATCAAGAAAACACCTTGGATGATCTGCAGATGGCAGATGAGTCAACAGAGCGAGAAATGACCAGATCATGTCAAACTTTTGATTGCAGTATGTTTTTTTGAGTAATGAAAATATTTTGAGGAACTCTGAGCAACTAAGTAGCACATTCAGATGAAAAGGATTAGTTAGCCTGGGAAATACCATATAGGCACTAAAAGTGAAAGAAGAAGAATCAATAAATATTTGAGCTTTAACAGCAGAGGTGGTGAATGGTGGTCAGTTTTTTTTTTTTTTTTTTTTTTACTTTTGTATCAGAATTTCCTGGACACTGGATATGAGGGGTGGAAATAGCCTAGAGTAAAGTCTGACTTCAAGATTTTTGACCTTAGTCCACAGGCAAATGACAGTGCCAGGTACTGTAGTCGGGAAGCCTAGGAGAGAAGCAGATTTGAGGGTAGGGTGAACATGCAATTTGTGAATCTGTAACTTTGAGACACCTGTTTTTCCTACATTGTTTTATATGGTAGCATCTGGTACTTAGCAGAGACCAAATTTTACATTTTATTTAATCTACTGAAGTTAAACTTAAATTTAAAGCTGCTACTCAACTCACTGAAAAATTTTCCTTGTATTTGGATCAACTTAGCTTGTGACTCTACTTTCTGAATTGCAAATTTTATAAAATCCAAATACAGATCAAGTAATTGATGAAAATCTAGTATCTGAATTGGGATATCTTTTAAGTGTAAAATACATGCTAGTTTTCAAATTTTGAGGTGAGTACCCCATTAAATATATTGTCTTCCATTCATTAGAGATATTGAGATTGGAGATACGCATTTTGAAAGCATCAGTAAAAACATGGTGTTGAAGTTTGGAAATTAATGATTTGATTAAAGAGTGTGTTTGGTTAGCAAGGAGTAACATCTTCCTATCGGTTGACAATGTGACCATGGTAAGCACCTGGCTTCTTCAGAGGAGGTCTGGTTTGCTTATTTGTGTTCAGGAGTTGGAGGATGGGTGGGGAAGGAAGGGAGAGGAAGGAGAGCTTTTATCCTCTTTGTTTTCATACAATCTTAGAAAAATAGCTAGATGCTTAGATTTCAGTCCTTTTCACCCACAATTTTCAGTACATCTAGACCAATTTTGGCAAGATAAAACTAACCATCAAATCATTTAGCTAATTTTCAAAAATTTTCCCAGAAAAGTAGTGATTAATTAAGATTAGGATTTAAATACATTTCAATGTATAATTCAGCAATGATTCCATTATCCTCAGGGTGACCAGATGCCCAGGTTTTCACAGCCTGCTTTAGTTAGAAGTTTCTTGTTTGATTTAATTATCAATAGTGCTCCTTTTCACCCTAAACTCTTTCCTGATTCAGATGATAAATTATATATTCACCCAAATTATTCTACTGTTTTTCTTTAGTCTGATGAATCAAGGGGTTTTTTTCATTAGTTTATTTCATCTGGTTTTCTGTTTTTGCTTTTATTTTGTTTTTTGGTTTTGTGCTTTACTTTGTTTAATTTCATATTTTTATTTTATATTTCCTAATACCTGTCTTATTGTTTTCCGTTCATCTCCACCACATTATTTTATATCAGGTCAGCATCAATTCTTACTTGGATTATGCAATGAGATTTTTAACTACTGTTCCTGCCTCCTCATCTCATTACTCTAATCCTATCAACACTGCAGGACTGATCTTTCTAAACTACTATAAAGGAAGTAAATGTGAAGGATTCAGAATGGCAGAAAAGGAAGAGATTGATAAAAGAAAGACAGAACTGGAGGTGAGACCAGCCTCACAATGTGCTGACATTTAAATTTGACCTTGATAAAGAGACAGACATTTCCCCATGGGGGTAAAAAATGAAAAGAAAAGGCAGAGACTTTGATAAAGAAGAAAAGAAGGTAAAACCAGGAGAAGGTTGTAGACCTCCCTGACATAGGACTGTTCAGTTTATGCTTTCCTGCTACAAAGCTCCTAAACATTTTTTTATCTCTTCTCAGAAAACATTTTTTGCAGAATAATGTTTATTTTTTACATAAATGCATACTGAATGCACTATAAAATGTGATAACTCAACAATATGATTCCAAACAAAGACACACCCAAAAATGAAAAGAGGTTTCTAGTGACAAATTGTCTAGCTTGTACAATGTCACATTGGGCATCTTTGAGTCACCTGCCATGTTTTGATGGACCCCAAGCAATTTACATTCCCCTACCTATGCCAATAAAGACAAGTAAAAATGTAGCATTTTCTGCAACTCCTCTATCTGTTTTGCACATGCAATATTTCCAAGTATTTTAAATCCTCTCTAATATAGCCTTTATCTTTTCCTAAGCATGTTTTCTGTGTTGTAACAATATTTAAGGGCTGCTTGTTTGTTTGCCAGAATAACTGGCACACTAAAAGCCTGGAACCATAAACAAAGAATAAAGTAACTTTCTAAGAATGATCCCTTTGCTGTTTTTATCTACCAACCACAAGTCATTTATTCTTTTATTAGTGAGGCCAGCACACATTCAGTAGAATACATGTTATGGAAATAATTTTCTAATTAATAATTTGGTGTTTTAAATAATTAATTTTAGGACCAGAGATTCTTAGCATGTTAAAATGCTCAATGTAGCCACTTCTTCCAAAAATACACACCAGGCTCATGGCATCAGTGAGGTCACTTTCATTAGGGCACGGGTGAAATGAGGTAGGCAGAGTAATTAGGAATTGGGAAATCAGAACAAGAACCTTAATTCTACTAAGAAAATCCCCAGACTTTCTTTTATTTACTGCGGTGTTCTAGCATCTAGACCAAAGCCTGACTTTCATTAGCACTAAATAAACACTGATGAATGAACTCAAGGATACCAAGCACAGCAGTTCTTCAGTTTTCTCATCTGATGTTAAAGGGTCATATCAAAGAATTCTGATGTTTCTGTTGCATCCTATATTCTATAGTTTAGCTAACAAAACAATGTTAAATGTTATTTTTGTTGCCTATCATTTTCCATATATCATTCTTCCTTCCTTCCTTTCCTTTCCTTTCCTTCCTTTTCTTCTCTTTGCTTATTTCTCTTTTGTCCTCTCCATCTTTGTCTTTTTTCTTTTTTTTTCTTTCTTATTAACATCTTAAAGATAGTAGAACTGAATCTTTTCAAGTTTAAATAGCATGAGTTATCTTTGCTTAGAAGCAGATGATAAGTAGTGGTCCAGAAAAAAGGAAACAAGAAGCCCTTCTCTGCCTTTCAGAGAATGCACAGAACATAGGAAACACTTCTTTTCACATAGAAAAGGAAAAGCTGTCAGCCCTGAGACACAGGGAGGTGCTGAGGTACAGGTAGAAATCACTGATTATTAACTCAATTTTTGGCCTATCTCTCCTCCCTGGAGAACAGGGGATGAGGCTGAAAGTTCCAAACTTCTGATAATGGCTTGGTCTGGTGACCAGCTCTGATGATGAAGCTATCCAAAAGCCCACCAAGAATTTACCCATTAGAACAAAAGATATTCTCATGATCCAGTATGTTACAAGAGATTTAGAAGCTCTGTGTCAGAAATTGGTGGCAGAGACCAAATATATATCCTATGTTTCACATATATTCATATATTCAAGATAAGAAAATATATTTAATAATTAAAATAATATGCCTTCAATGAGCATTTTACTTATATTGTAGTATCAATTGCCATAATCACTCATTTGGAAAGTACTATTTTAATCCTTAGTTTTACAGATAAGGAAACTAAAGCATAAAGGCTTTAAGTTACTTGATTATATCTAGAACATGCCTGAGCCAGAATTCCAATCCACGCAGTTTACTCTAGAGTTTACTATTTTAAACATTTGTACATTTATGTAGTGATAGCTGCAATTGTTTGGATAAAATAATTTAGAAATATTTTAAATAAGATTCTTTAGATAAGTGGCTGTTCATGGTTCTACTGCACATAATCATATAGTGATGTCTGAGTTTATCATATTGAATGGAAAATGATATTGTTTTTTAAAATCATAAGTAGAAGGTTTGCCAGAAGTGTTAATAATTTCCTGGAAGTGCTATAACACTTGAGTAAAGAAATTGTTTTGATCTATGTTCTATGTTTATTACTTTACAAGAAAGAACAATTCTGAGAATATCAGAGAGTGACAATTTAATTTGGATATACCACAAAACCATAAATGAGTTTGTAGATTGAAACAAATTTATGTCTGGGAGACTCATTAAACTAATTTGTTATCTTTTCCTGTTAATGAATTATATGAATAGCAATAATTACCTATCCTATAGTACTGCCATCAATGACAGTTCATTTTTTTCTATAAAGTAATTTAAGATAAAACAGCTGATCAAAATATTCATAATGATGCAAAATATTTTTAATGTATTAATGTCCATATGCATAAAATAGAAAAGCTCACATGGTATCATGTAAAGATTAAAACATATTGAAATCGGATGTGTTTCCCCCCCCCACAAGATTAGTCTCCAACATTTCTAATGAAATCATCAAGACATATAAAATAAGTAAAATTTTCTATCAGCAAAATAGATTAAAATTTACTCACAGATTTGACATTTGAAAAATTACTCCCAGACAAAAACAAGTAAAGCCAGCTTCAAAAATTTGCCAACCAAAAAATCTGTAAAGCAGAATTGAACACATAAGAATCAAAGAATGACCACATTCATGGCCTCCAGTATCACACTAGATGAGAAAGCTTATTATTCTTATTCAGATTTCTTAAGAAAATTCTCAATTCTGTAGGAATCCCTGCTGGGGAAAAAAAAATTCATCCATTCAGGACACAAATCTCATTGGAATTCTTAGTCTAGCCCAGTCTTTCATATGCTTATTTGGCTGTGAAATGCACTATGGGATCATTTTCATGAGTTTTTGATAATGCAGGCCACTGGGCTATTAATCCCAGCTTGTGGACTTTGTTCTAGATAAATTCATTGACTTTGTCTTCAGAAAAAGAAATTCTTACTGCAGGATGAATTTACCCACCTTGGCTACATCAGTATGCAGCAACTTCCTTCCTGTTCATCAGCCATTAGCCTCATCTGAGGGCTGGAAATATCAAACACTCTGAGAATTGCAGAGAAGAAAGATGAGAAGAACTGGGTCTTTGTTGATGTCACTGCATGTCAACAAATACAGTTTCATAATGTCCTGTCTCTAAATGTCTTGTATAAAAATAATATACATACAGTTAAATGCAAGTTGTTTAGGAGTCTTCTGTTATTTGAAATCTAACAATATGTACCAGCCTGTTGTGCTTGATTCTCTAGAAAATTTCCTGATGGACTTTATTGCCTTACAATGTTGTTTCTGGGATGTAAAAGGTTTGTATCTAACACTTGAATTTTATAAACTATGGCCTAAGGCTTAAAATCTGTACCTTAATATATTCTAACTTTTATTTTCAAACAGCAAAATTTTCAGTACTGAGAAATGCTCCTCTAATTTTTGTACCTTCTTTATTTATTAAATACTTAGTGAAAGGAGCAAAACAAGCTGAGATAGTGATTTTCATGTTACATGTTGCAACATCAAGTAAAATATTCACTTGCAGCTTAGACTAATCATGAAAAAAAATCCAAGTTTCCTTGGATAAAATATAATCCTTGCCATTCAGTGGTCAGAGATAAATTTATTATGGTTATTTATGTTGTTATGTTTTATTTTATCTAAACAATCTTTCAATCCCTCAAATGTGAGGTTTTTTGCTTGTGTTTTTTCTGCAATCTGACACCTATAGGTGAGAGAGAAAAGCCCTACACTCATTTCTTTCTTTATACACATTCTCTGAAAGCATTCTCAAATATATATCATGTCTCTAAAGAAAAGCATAGTACATCCTCTGAAATTTTCCTGGCTCCCTCAATAGGCACATCTCCAGCATCATGTTGATGGGCCTTTTCAGAGTGTCAGCATCTGTGATTTTATGCTTGCACTGTAGGGAAAACTGAATATGTAGTTAGATGATGCAACCAACATATATCCTTTATCTTGACCATGATAATTTCAGTTAGACTTCATCAAACTATATGCACTTGGTTTTGTTCATCTAAAGCTAAAGAATAACAAAGAAATACAACATTGAATATCTTTGTAGGACAATTTTTTTTTCAGGAAAATATATGTGCCGCTTCTTGTTTTTTTGCCTTTTACAGCAGAGCCTTTAAATACTCCACAAACAATATGAACAAATGAAACCAATGGATTTGTCAATATCTGAAATGTTGTCATAAGGAGAAGCCAAGAACTTAGATATATTGGGAAAGTCTTTAAAAACATGAGGAAAACAGATTAAATGGAGACACACATGTTGAATAATCCTTTATAATAAGAAAAAAAAAGAAAAAAAAGACTCTAGAGGGAATGCATGGAACTACTGTGTATTCATTTTAAAGGTTCTATTTGTTGGTTCTTTACTTAAGACTCACTCCCTAGAATTCTAACTAGAGCACTCAGTTTTTCTTTTGTGAAATGGCATTCCCATTCCACTCTCTCCTTGAGTTCGATTGGAATGATTAATCTTAAGCTCCGTGAAGGACTCCTATTCTCCTAGCCACAGAATTCAGTTCTGAGATGACCACAAGACCTAATCCAGATCATGTGACATTGAGAACAATTAGCTAAGGCAGTAAGGAAAGAAGCTTTGTCTAACTCCTTGAGAACAACAGATTATTGGACTGGTTGGAGTAGCATAGGGATTTTAGGAACTCCTATATATATTTTACTCATCAGATGAGCTGTCCTAATGGTGAAAGTGACTCACAGAGGAAAAAAATGCCCAAAATATCACAGAATACACAGAAATAAAGCAAAATTTCTGAGGATGTGTGAATGTGGAAATTAACGTTCAAAAAAATCCAGGGCTCTTTTTAAGTTTTCTGCTCTGTGATCTAAAGAGTTACCTTTTTATTTAAATGAGTATATATACATTTATTTACAAATATTTCATATATTAAATATATTATGTATATAGTTATATTTAACTATAAAACTCTTAAATTTTTCAAAGACAAAGTTCAAAATTGAGACTACCAATAAGCCTTAGAAGTAAGTGAAACAATGCTGAATTCAGATTTCTAATCACTTAATAATGAAGAAATAACATTGCAATATCATTTATTCTAAAAATTGTACATATTATAGCATACATATATTTTTATTTATTTTAAAATATTTTTATATATATATAAACAATCAAATATTTCAAGAAGGCAATTTTGCTGAGCATTTAATATGTCTCAAACATTGTTCTAAATATTTTCACATATTAAATCATGTAATCTTTAAAACAACACCATGAATTAGGTTTCTGTATTATCTTGATATTATAGGAAAACACATCCAAGATATTGGGCATCAGCATCCAGGAACTTAACATTTATTTATTATATAAATAATAGGTTGATTGTGAAAAGAGATTGTAGGAGGTAAAGTATAAAACCAGTGTATCACAGGTTAAGATTTAAGTTTCACCCATTAGGTTAGAATAGCTCTATTTTTGTTTTTCCTCTCACTATTGCAGACTTATAGTACAAGAATTAAGTACATATTTCCACATTCTACTTTCTACATGCTTTCAATATCCCAGTTCCCCCAACAGAGATATTCTAATGCTTTGGGCATGAATAATTGAATATATGTGTCTACACACATATGTTGAATATATATGTATCCTTTTAAGTATAATGTATTTTTCTTGCATATCTTCATTGTTTACATGCATAAATGAGATTGAGAAATGATAATAAAATGACATTTTATTTTTCTTCTTGTTTGTGCTCAACTTCATGTTTTAAGATCCATCAAAATGCTCTGAGGGCCTCTAGTTTATACATATTTGTTTTGCTACCTATTATGGCATCATATGTATTACACATATCCTACATTTGCTACCTATTATGGCATCGTATGTATTACACATATCCTACATTTGCTACCTATTATGGCATCGTATGTATTACACATATCCTACATTTACATTGTTATTTTTAGTAATCAGTAACAAGGATGGTTCCAATTGTTTGCTTCCACATAGAATGCTGTAATAAACATCTTGAAAATATACACTAAAGGACATATCATGTACAGAGGCCCCTCTTTCCTTTGCTTATTAGTGAGCTTTGTCCTCTTTGCATTTGGTCTCTACTGTTTTTTATTATGTTGATATAAACTTGTATAGTGTAGATGTGAAATATTTTTCAGATACTAATTTTGCAAATACCTTCATATCTCTATTATCTCAGCTTATTTTTCAGTTGTGCCTTTGATTGAACAACAATATTAAATTTACCAATACTGAACCAGAATTTTTAATTTTTGGCCTTGTATATGTGCTTTCAAATGCTTTATTAAAATCCCTTACTGAACACAAGGGTGAATATAGTTTCCTTGGTTTTATTCTATTACCTTTACAATTTTACTATTCCCATATAGTTCTTTGTGTATATTGATATGTAGAGATCCAAAGTTATAATCTTCTCCATGATTCAGTTTTTCCAATACCTTCCTTTAAACAAGCTGCACTTCGTCCAATTTTTGTGATACTTTTACCACAGAATAGATTCATTCATATGTGTTTTATTTCTATTTTAAAGTTTTCCAATTTATTCCAAGAAGCTGATTTGTTTACTGTGATGTTTATACTACATTGTTTTGTTTCTTTAAAATATGACATCTTCTCAGGTAGGAAAAGTCTTCCAGGTTCTTTTTTTTTTTTTTTTTTTGAAATGATTGAACTATTATTAAATAGATGCTCTTGTGTATGTATGTTGAGTATTTACTAAAAATAATTTGTCAGGAATTATAATTTAAACTTCACTGAAGTTATGATGGTTTGGGTAGTGATAGTGGGTGACCTAGTCTTATTGTCAATCTTAAGAAAATATGGAATGAGCAAATGCAAATTACAATATACAAAATAGATGAGCAATAAGGATTTACTGTATAACATGGAGAATTACACCTAATATCTTATAATAACAAATACTGGAATAAAATCTGCAAAAATACTGAATCACTATGCTGCATACCTGAAACTAATACCAAAAAAACCCATATAAATTTTTCTAGTACATTTAACTTTTACAGAAAGTTATATATCATTTACAATCTTAAAATAGCTACCCTCTGTTCATTGCATTAATAGGATAATATTCTTTAAGTACTTTTATTTATCTATTTAAATATAAACAAATATAAAGCACTTCCTGAAGTTGGTGTCCCAATAGGGTAGAATAGATTTGGACTACCCCATAGAGCCTTATTCCTACAGATATCTTTTATTATTATTTGGCATGGCAGCCCCCTGTAAACCCAAATTCAACAGCTGCTTTTTATTTGATACGAGTCAGCATGTAGAGTGGAAATTTTTACCCCAGGACACGTGTTAAAAACCATCAGCCATAATTGTTTAGTACCACAACTGCTTGAGCCAATAACAACACCTGGAGCAAATGGGAAGATGACCAAAAGGCTTAAAAGGAAAAATTGGAAAATAGGACATCCATAGGGGTTTTTAAATAGCTCTGATATATTCCTGAGAATGTGGAAGGTCATGTATAGGGCAGTTTTTAAGCCCAGGATGAACTAAAAGGTCTTAATATCTCACTTCTGGCTGATATTGAAACTTCAAAGTGAGAGATGAAGCATAGTGTAAACTGAAGGAGCATTAAAGATGTGTCTAACATGCACATAAAACCCCTCAGCAATATCCAGGAGACTTATTGGAACATCGCATTTAAGTAAAATATGTGCACTTATTAGGTGACCGCTAAGCTAATAAAAGAGGTAGTTCTGGTGACAAGTGATATAAAACACAGACTTTACAGGTTTGTTCAGGAAATGTACCAAAAAAAAAAAAAAAAACAGTAAGAACAAAAATCTGATTTCCACAATTGCCACATTATATTACTTTAAATGTTCAGTTTTCAAAAAAAAAAAAACAAACAAATTTATGAGACATGCGAAGAATCACGAAACTATGCTACACAATAGGGAAAAAAGAGTAAAGAAACTGGCCCTGAGAAAACTTAGATGTGGGATACACTTTACAAAGACTTTATATCAACTTCTACAAATATCTCCCAAGAATCAAATTAAATCATGTTTAATGAACTAAAGGAAAACATAAGAGTTATGCCTTGCTAAATATAAAAATGTTTCCATATACTTACAGATGACATGTGAGTGGATACAGAAATTACAAAGTATTTCACACACACTCAAACACAATTACAAGTAACAAATGAGTTTAGCAAGATTGTTGGATATCAAATCAGTATAAAATATTAGTTGTAATTCTATACAATAGCAGTGGACAAATTTCATACATTTATGATCTTGCATATAAAAGAATAATATGTTTAAAATCTATTTATCAAAAGAACTATAAGACTTGTACACTGAAAACTGTAAAACCTCTTTTAAAGAAATTAAGATAAACTTACATAAGTGGAAAGGAATCTTGTATTCATACATTGGCAAACAATATTTTGGGGGGATCAGTAGTTCCCAGACTGATTTAGATTCAGTGAATTCCCTATTGAAATTCTACCTAAATTTTTCACAGAAATTGATAAGCTGACTGTAAAATTTATATGGAAATTCAAGGGTCCAGGATACCACAAAAATGGAAAAGAAAAACAAAGGTAGAAGACTCACATTTCCCAATTTCAAAACTTTCTATAAATTACATTATTCAAGATGGTGTGGCACTGTCAGAAGGATAGAGATCAAGTTAACATAACCCACCTCTTGATAAACAATGTTGGAGGGATTATAATTCAAATGATATTAAAAGAAAAACATAGTTACTAACAACTTGTGAGCCATGAAAGTATAGTGCAGAATCAAATATATTGAACAAAATACAAAACACTTAAAGGAGGGTATTAATTCTGAAAATGATCTGTTCCATAATTTGGAAAATGTTTGGGAAATTGTTTTGAATTCTCAGAAGAATGTTATTGATTAAGTGACATGGGGAACAATTTGAAAAGGTTTCCCTGAATTCACAGGACAAGATGAAAATTAACAGAAAAAATATGCAAGTATCTATAGAAGCTGTAAACTGGTGATTCTAAAATGCAAATTACTGGTGATTACTGATAGAACAGAACAAAAAGGGAAGAAGTGGTAGCCAAAATTGTAGTGTGGATATGTATTCTAGACAAATAAAAATGTTTAAAAATCATTGCATGTGCAATGAAATGCTCCCTATGTTACATGTAATATAATTCTTAAGACACCTACATGTAAACACAGAGGAGAGAGGAAGGAAATTCATCCCATAAAATATATAGCAGAAAAGTCAAAGATAAAAATTAGCTTCATACTAAAAATAGCAAATAAACAAACTCATATTCCTCACATTTTCTTTTGAAACACAAAATGATAGAAGAAAAAATAAACTCACAGCATCATCCATAGTTTAATATTGAAAATAAAAGCTCATGATCAGATATTCCTTTTCAAGATAAAATCCACTTAAATTAAACGGGACTCAAGAATAATTTAAACCTGTTTACTTTGCCTAAAAAAAAATAAATAAATAAAGATCTATTTTAACCAATTGATAGAAAAAGGAAAATTAATACTCTTAAATAGAAAGATTGATTAAAATGTCTAACAATGAACAAGGCTTAATGATAATTCAGAGATGATATAAATAATTGTTAACTTTATTACAACTGTAACAGCAAATTATAATTAATAAGATAATATCTATAGCATATTGGACCATTAAAACTAAAACTGATTGTGATTATTATGTATTTATTTCTTACATGGATGTAACAAACACATACACCCCCTTTTTTTGGTTATCTATTCTTCTACTTTGTGGAAATTTCTACCAAAATGTGTCATTTACCATTCCCAAAATTAGGCACATTGAGGTTGTTTCAAACATGTTCTCAAATTCTCACAAGATATATGAGTCTTTGGAATATGGACTGGTTTATTGACTCATTTCTGATGAATATAATGTGTCAGAAGTTACATTGTATAACTTGTGACTCAAAGAAAAAGGAAACACAACTTCCTTCCACCTGGATCTCTTGTTCTGGAACTTTTGAGCTGACACATTAAAAGCCTAATTACCCTAAGCTTCATAGTGAGGTCAGGTGATGAGACCACATGGAGTAAGGAAGAAATGCCATAGGATTCCTGTCTATTCTGTCCCTAAGATGTCCAACTCCCTCTAACTTCAACCTGCATACATATGAGTGAGAGAGACTTCAGATTACTTCAGACCCCTGCCTCTGAGATGCCCTGGCAGATGTCAAGTGAAGCAGACAAGGCTTCCCCTCCATTCCCTGTCTGAAACACTGACCCACAGAACCAACCAGCAAAATGAATTTTCACAACAAAAGTTTTGATAATTTGTCAAGGAACAGTCACTGCAAAACACAGAGACCAACATTTCAGTTCGAATGTATCTTCCACAGATTGCAATTGGTTTAAGGATGATTATGTGGTTTAAGCTAAGCAAGACAGAATTGGGATTGCTTGCTTGCCTGATTGCTTGATTAATTTGATTTATCTTGATTGATTCTTTTTTCTGGGTGGTAGAAGTAGACATATGTGGAGTTTTCAAAGTGGAATTTGGAAAGGAGGATATCTCTGCATGTGAGGTCCTGAAAAATAAGTTCTTTGTTAAACTGGAACTCTGAGCAGCATTCATAATGATGAAGAGAGGGTGTCTCAGAAAGAAGTCAGAAATGAGATACAGAAATTGATACAGGTTGCTAGTTACATATTTGAAGCCTGGAATCCATTCTCACCTGAAATAAGCATTTTTCCCCTTGGTTGGCCTGCTCCCGATTCTCAGGAGTGTGCTCTCTTTTAGTACCTTTTTACTTTACTAATAAAAACCTTGCTTATATCACACTTTCTATCTCTCATTAATTTTTTTTCAGTTCACTAAGAACCATGATAATTCTTATTTCCCTTATCACAGTATCTATCCTTCTCAAAGTATGGACTGATAAGTAATTTTTTTATGGCTTAAACTAGTTTGAATCAATGTCACTTTTAACCAAACGGTTACTGAATAATGCAAAAGTAAAACATGTTTTATTGTCCTCTTACAAATCTGATTCTCACAGATTTCTTCCAAACAGTATTCACTTTCTATCAGTGTTGTTCCTCAGTAATTCTCCAAAGGGGCATAATACCCTCTGAGAGCTGCCCTACATCAAAGAAAATAAAAAAGTCAGTTTATTTGGTTATAATACAAATTTGGGAACACTTTTTTCTAAGGAAGTTGCTTTTTAAAAAATTTGGATCTGTGACAATTGTGATTTATTACAAGTCAAAAAAACCCCAGACAATGTCAAAACTTTGAGCAATTGACAATTGATATTTGAAAATAGATAATTGAAAAGAGATATTTGACAGTATCTCATTTCCATACTCATAAAGGAAGACAAGAAGGGTTGCAGATGATCTTTCTCATCTATTGATATTATGCTGTTTATCAGATCCTAATAACATATCTGATGTATATAGTTTCAGATGCATTTAAAGCTATTTTTAGGACATTCAAAAATTAATTGTTGTAAGATTATTAAAGGAATAAACTCAAAATATTTTCTTCTTTAAAATATTAAAACACTGTTTGAGAATTAATATTTTAAGAGACTAGTTATATTCTCCATTTCAAACTTGGGGATTGTAAATAAATAGAAACAAGTATGAAACTCAGTTTTAGAAAAAAATATGGATAACCATACATTTTGTTCTACTATTTTCTTTTCTTTCTTGTTTTAAACCTGAAGCTGCCAATCATGTTTTTCCATAGGACATATATTCTTCTGATTTTATTCCTTTCAAAATCTAGTTTTTCCCTTAGGGATAAATGTTTATATTTTAAAAAATGATCTGGAATTTCTCAACAGAGTCAAGGAACCATGTTGTATGAGTCAAGGGTACAAATGGTGTCTTTTTCCCTGCACCGCTCCCACCCAATCAATCTGCATGAAACACTGATGCATGGCAAATTCCAGAATAAAAAAATATAGTGTCAAAAGGAATAAAGCATGACAACAACAGTGATACAAGATTCACTTTTCTGATTGTGTGCACATTCTCCATTTCCCCATTGTATTGTTATTAAGTCCTCACACTATGTAACAGTGCAGAGTGGCCAGAAGTTGGTGAACTATCCTTTCCATCAGAAAGCATACATGCATAAACAAACAAACAAACAAACAAAGTACAATTGTAAAACACAAACCCCAATAAATAAGGAAAGAGAAGAGGAGTAGAGGGGAGGGGAAGATCATAAGAGAGAATGCTGTCAAAAACCCACTAGCATAAATATTTAACACACAGGAAACAGAAGCAATGTAGCAGGTGTGACCCAGAAAGAGAGCAATTGACTTAAGATACAGGAGAAATTAAGCCTTGGAAGGATAACACAGAAAGAAGATTTTCCTGTCACAGATTTGACAGGATTGTTTAATACATGTTAATTCCTGTTTTATTCTTACAACTGTATCCTACACAGCAAAGAGTGAGAGACCAAGGTAACCCTCCTCCTCAAAGTCAGAGAAGCATTGTGTCCTGGGAATTGTGGGTATTCTGGACTTAAATGGACAATGGTGAGAAACTAATTTGAATATTCAAATTTTAGAATTAGAGTATTCCAAAATGTGTAAACGCAAAAAGAGTATAACTGAAAGACAGCTGCATGGCCCCAAATGATGATTTTCATAGTGTATTTTCCTAAGCTCTGGCTCTATTACTACATGCTGCATTTGTTGCTGTGCACCATCTCTGGGTCTTGTCCAGAGCCTGCTGAGCTAAAGAGAGATAAGCTGTCAGATGTTGAAGTAGTTGATCAAGACAAAAGGCCAGATGAATGTAACAGTCAAGCCTTCTATCATTTGTTGAGATGACACAGTTAGAGGTTAAACAGGAGAAAGTGCCAGCACCCATGGTGGTTCACTTTCCCCCAGGTTATTGCCCAAGACAATGGCCAGGTGGATCAATGAATATATTTGTCTTACTTGCCAGGGAGCCCCCAAACCAAATGCTCCTGTCATGTTGGATCTGAGGTCTGTGGGGAGCCAAAGGGTAAGGGCTAGGATAGCACAGAGAAAAATATTTTCAAGGGTCCCTGATAAGGTTATCAGGGCAGAGGTGCCTGAGAGCCTCCTCTGCAGTGAGACACTGATGATGAAGCCTCCAAGAGGAGGGCCTGGGCCAGGAAATGAGGTAAGCATAAAGACATGCATGACTAGGTTCCCTGGGTTCTGAGACTGCAATTCATTGGCTGGGCACTGAGTCTGGGTGGGCTGAGCAGCTTTCCCCTGTGAATTTCCTCAAGTAAATCCTTTGCAATTGCCTATAGTTGGACTTAAATTAGACATAGGCTTTTGTTCTGGAGCCTGGCAAACTCAATTCTGTCTATGTGAATGATAGTAGTGATAGGATATTAGCCAACTAGTTTGGATGCTTTCAAAAAGAGCAGAGACCTAAGATTGATGTGCTGAATAGATCATGTCAGGGAGGGAGTCTGTGTGTAGGGGAGAGCATTGTCTAACTTACCAGCCAGTGAAAGTCCCCAAGGGTCAAATGTAAAAATGCCAGTGAGGAGGAAACAGCTCCCTATTGAGTAACTTGGCTGAATAGAATAAATATTTCTCACCACATAAGGAAGAGGTGTTAATATACAAGTGGTTTGATTTAAGGAAATTAAAGCAACATAATATTTCTTAACCTGAAAGATATTCAGCAAAAATGTACCCATTAAACAACTATAAAAATATACTAGTGAGGATTGTATTCAGCAGAATATTACAACCACATGTTCACCACAAACACAGGACTTTTTTTTTTTTAATTATTTAACAACATGCCAAGTGAAAGATTTTACAAAGGGGACCTAATTTATGTTATCCCAGAAGAGACTTAATGTCTCAAGGATATGTAGGAGATATTCTGAAAAGTGTATCCCAGGTGACAAATATGTGGACCACAAGATACCAAGGATCCTGGGCTGCTGGAGGGTCTGAATTAGGCCTCCCTGGGCCAAGTCTGATGGCAGGAGATAAAATTGGAGAGGCAATAAGATATTCTTTTCTGATATAAAATTTAAAACTCTCAAAAAAAAAAAACCACTCATGACATTTTCTTTTATTGTACCACATGTCTCCCCCCTTATAACTGTTAACCTAAGATATGAAATATTTTTTAGTGATATGTACTAATGATTTCCTAGAAAGGCATTATAATATATTCAGTCTAGAAACCCATTAGAATTGCTCTTTTAAGATTTATGGTCATGACTTTTTACTGTATGATTTTTCATGATTTCAGAAATGTGTATAAATTTTCCAAATTGTGAAAATAGCTTGATTTCCAGTTATTCTTTTCCTTCTTATTTTTCTCTGAATGTGAAATTATCATCTGAACAATGAAGCTGTATTATCCCTCACAGCCAAAATGAAAGAAACCCTTAGAAATGTAGTCCTTCCCTGAGAAAGCAAGAATATGCAGCTTCACTTATAAGGGAACCCAGAACATCTTAAATTTACCAACCTCACAAAGAATACAGGGATGTGATATTGGAATGAATGGCTAGAAGTAATTATAAAACTTTCATCCTTACAACCCTAACAGGTTTACTCCCATTTAGAAATTTCCAGTGAATGAGAAATCAAATATGTCAATTTATGAACTTTTAATTCCTTATCATTAAGAGAATATGCTTCACGTTTCATTGTAATTTACTAAGTTCTTTCTGAAACTGCATTTCATGTTCTCCTTACACCTATCTGTGAGATAAATTGAGCAAATGTTTTAATTCCAATTTTGTACATATGGAAATCAAAACAGAGAGAAAGGAAATAATTTTCTCCAATTTCTTGAAACCAGTCAGTGACCAAATTGGGTTTCAAATCTGTCTTCATTTTTCAAACACTTAATGGCCTAAATAAATAATTGGATCTGAAGGGCTGTAAAGTTAACCCAAGCAACAATAGGTTTTCTCTAAGAAGCTTAATTTTCATGGGAAAATTATTGCACACATGTGGGTAGATAATATCATCCAATGTAGCTCAAAGAAGCAGAAAGGAGAGGTCAAAATAAAAAACATTTAGAGATGATAAATAATCATCATCCAAGAATACTGTAAGTATCTTCTTAGCTATATAAGCAAACATAAAATTGGAGAGTTGAAATTATTTAAGATTAGAAGTAGAATAAGAATCAGATGGCTTTTTTCAGGTCCTCAACATCAATTATATCTTTTCCTTTGTGATTAGTTAAAAGGAAATTATTTATTCCCATTCAACTTCTGAAAGGAGAGTTAGGCAGTCTTTGCCTGTGACTCATATTAGCTGGTAAAGATGAGGTGCTCAATAAACATTTCTCAAAAATAGTCTTACAGAATGTTTTTAGTGCTCTTCATTTTTAAAATTCTTGTTTATTCTTGTCTCCAAAACAGACAGACAGTTTAAAAGTAATAAAAAAAAAAAGAGTCATTGTTTTGGAATATGATGTATGTTTTAGCTGTGATGTGTGCAATTAGCAGAGCAACGCTCCCCATTCTCTCTTGACTCATGAATCACAGCTGAGCCCAACACATGGTATCACCAAGTGACACACATACAAATCTTCATAAAATATAGTAATACATTTCTCACATAAATTATATTTATTGGCTATTCGTCAAGTCAAAGGTTCTTTCCCTGGGTTTTCACAATGATTCAGGACTTGGGACAGTTTGGTTTTGGCAGCTGTTCTCATAATTGCCTGATTGTCAGTCATTAAATTTGTCCTGATTTTTAATAACCTATGGGTTCACACACACTTGTTGTAACAATGATTAAGCCTACACTTATTCAATTATCACTTTTTTATTGTAAAATATTTCTAAATAATTTTGAAAAGAAATTCACTTAACTCTTGCAACATCTGTTAATGAGGGAATCAGATCACCAGTATTGTCTTTTTTGTTTTATTTTTGTTTGCTTGTTTTTGTTTTGACAATGACCAGCACCAAGAGGTTGCTGGCTTTATTTTATTTTTTTAAATTAAAGTATAGTTGATTTACAATATTGTGTTAATTTCAGCTGTACAGCATAGTGATTTAGTATATATATATATTATTTTTCAGACTCCTTCCCATTATTGGTTATTACAAGAGATTGAATATAGTTCCCTGTGCTATACCTTGTGCGTCTGTTGATCCCAGACTCCTAATTTATCCCTCCACTGCCTTTTCCCCTTTTGTAACCATAGTTTGTTTTCTATGTCTGTAAGTCTGGTTTAGTTTTGTAAATATGTCCATTTTTATCATTTTTAGATTCAGCATGTAAGTAATATGATATTTGATTTTCTCTGACTTCAGATAATATGATAATCTCTAGATCCAAAAATAATTAATAAAAAACATTCTTAGTTTCTAATCAATTCTCTCATTTGGTGGACTCAACACTTGTAGATTTTAACTTTAAACTTTTAACTCTTCCCAAGGAACCCTACAAGTTCATAATATGTAATATTTTGTATCTTAGTTATAGTGAAATTTAGATTCACAATTTCTCTTGCTGGGTTGAAGAAAAATGTTTTTGAACTATAATAAATTCACATGACCATCTCATATAAGAATATCAGTGCTTTTTCTGGTTCTTAATTCCCTGTCAATGCATAAAACTCGAGAGGAGTGCTATGAATAATATTTCCTAAGGAACAAAAAACATTGTTTTTAAATTTTAAAACATTGAGTGAGAGAGAAAACTTCTGCCAGAAGTGAAAAGTTTTGCTATGTAGATATTTTCCCATGACATATCAAAATATAGTGACTTAAAATCACATCTACCTGTTATTTTTTTGCAAGGTTTTGACTCAGTTTGGAGGTCTTGCTAATCTGAATTGAGTTGGACTTTCATTGCTGAAGGTTCTTTCTCCTGTATAATAAACTTATGAGTCAGTAGTGAACTGACCAGACTTGGCTGGCTTCAGCTGGGGTGACTTAACCCAGCTTGATGGGGTCTCTTAGCTGCCAGGAAGCTAGTCCAGGTCATTCTCAGGTTGATGGTGAGGATTCAAGAGAGAGTAGGTCATGTCATGAACAGGACAATCAAAAGTGCACTCTTCTATCTTCAATTAATTTTCAGCTTATATCACAATTGTTAACATTGCTTTGACCAGAGCTTGCAATGTAGAAAAGTCCATTGTCAAAGGGAAAAGCAGAAAATTACAAAGTAAATGACAGGATTTAGAAAAGAATTAATGAGACCATGAATGAAATTAGCCTACCACAAAAGGTGATTCACTTGTTAATAACAATGTTGAAGACCTGTCTTCTAAGACAGGGACTGATTCTCCATTGAAGGGTGAAGACAGTAGTAATAATAATAAATAATAATAATAATAATAATAATAATAATAATAATAATAATAATAATAATAATAATAATAATAATAATAATTAGAACAGATATAGCAAAGCAGAAACAGACTCACAGATACAGAGAATGGACTGTTGGTTGTCAGGAGAGAGGGGTGTGGGGTGGGGCAAAGCTATTATAGAGGATTATGGAATACAAGCTACTATGCATAAAACAAGATACAAAAAGACCTAATGGATAGCACAAGGAAAATAGTCACTATTTTATAATAGCTTTGTGTACAGTATAATGTATAAAAATATAAAATTTCCATGCTGTACACCAGAAATAATATATTGTAAGTCAAAAATACTTCAGTTTAAAATAAAAGAACTTAGTGAATGAAATGAGGGTCATTTGGTTTTTTACTATAAAATAATTACCATACAATAATTACTAGCTTCCTAATGGCATTTATAATGACTATAACTTTCAGTTGGAGGCAAACTAGGAACCTCTAAGAAGTCAAAGAAAACACATATTTTGCATGATTGACAAGTCTTTCCTTCCAAAATACACTCATACTTCAATTTAAAAAAAAATCTTTATTGAGAGCCTGGAAATACAGTTATGTTCAATTCAGAGTCCTTGCAGTTGAATTGACAATTGAAATATAAAGAAATCCATGTGCCAATAGAGCTAAATACATGAATTCTATGGAGTGCTACATAATCAAAAACTAAACTTTGCCACATATATGCTTTACTCTAAAAGTCTTTATTGAAATATATAAATGATAAGACAAGTGCATAAAACTTAACTTTAAAGCTTGATGAGATTTCACAAATTGAAAACACTGACATAACCAGCTCTGGGATGCTTTTGAATGTTTTCTCTGTGTTGTCTCTTTCTTTCCCCTTATTATTGGCAAATACTTAGAATAGCAAGTGCGTGTAGTGAAAAATTTGTGGCTCAAACTAGACCAGATAGCTGACCATGTTTTTTTTTCCAGATGCATTTTTCTTGAGAGACATTAAAATGTAATATACTTGTTATCAGTACATTGCCTCTCTGCTGCAAACCACCCTTAAATGACTGCTCTGAAATAATATATTTGGACCCTGTAGATGTTTCTCCTGTGGCAGATGGCATGCTTTGTTAGTAGAGAGTACCAGAGAGACACTAGAGTAAGAAAGGGGTTTCTCTTCCAAGTCTGCTGTGTTTTCCTAGGCAGGCTCCTGCACCATGTCAACTTCCAAGCTCAGCAGAGGGCATAGCCCCTCCAGTCCCTTGACTCCAGAAGTACCTGACTTATAAGCAGCTCAGGATATTCCTGGGGGGTAGATTTCTCCACCAACTCCACAGTGGCTTCTTAGTGGGGATTTTCCAGCAGGGTACCTCCTATTTAAAATTTCTTCCTGTACTCCCTGGGAGGCTTGTGGCCTCGGTGAACTTCTCCACTCTCTCATGAGCCATAGATATACCCACCCTCTAAAAAGAGGTCTGGGTGTTC